>NC_081815.1:7513750-8185625 GCF_030704535.1 Vitis vinifera | reverse complement strand
ACAACCTTTCCACCTCTTCCATCTCCCAATCATTGAAAGGCCTAGAGAAGCAAGGGCTCCAACTTCCCCCCCTTTCCCCAAAAGCTGTCCAAACTTCATTCACCCAAGCCTCTTTAGAAGTTGTTAGGGCAAATAAAGAGGGGAATGACTCACGCAAAGGAGTAGTTCTACACCACTTATCCTTCCAAAAGCTCACCTTCCTTCCATCACCCACCACAAAGTCAAATCTAGGGGTCACTAGGCACCCCAACTTTCTAATTGCTTTCCACAACCCAACTCCATAAGCCTCCCTAGCCTCACAAGTGCTCCATCCGCCTCTTTCCCTAGCCTCACAACCCAACTCCTTTTATTCCTTTCTTAGATCTTGGGGATTGGTTCCCATCAAAAAACCTCTTGGAAAAACTAAACATGCTTCTAGTCCACATTATTGTGTATGATTTTATGTTGCAAACTAAATTATGATAATTTTCATATACTTTCTCATGTGGCTACAAAAACCACAAAGAATTTGACATACTATTTTTTTTTCTTTCTATTTTTATCTTTTTTAATCAAAGATGGTTGTGTCAAATGATTTAAAGTGTTCTAGCACAAAAACGCATGGAACCTATGTGTATGCGGTGAGATTATATATATAAGAAGTCGTAATTTGTGATATATTTAGTTGCTTTGTATCCTACATGTCTTCTTATATGGTTAGGTTGACTACTATTAAGTTAGGTTGGATTTACTTGATCTGTGTAAAACCACATTTGGATTCAATTTATGCACAACTCCCTTATCAAATAGCACACGGTATCTCATGTTTATGACTGCCTGGACATCCTCGTGGAGGCAATCAATGTGTCTGCTGTGCCCAATTACTTAAGATATTGATAAGTTGCATTTCTGTTCCTAAATGAGTGATGGGTATTCTAAGATTTAGTTTTTAAAAAACTGTTCCATAAATTCATTGGTTTCACATTCTTGATATTAGCATTCCAATCCATGCAGTCGTGCACTTATAAAGGACTTCATATAGGGTGCCCTCCATGTAGACAGCCAAGTTTGAGAAATTCAAATAACTGTAAGTAAATACATCTCTACTGTATAAGTGTATTGTACGTCACTTTCAAATTATTATTATTAATATGCAGCATTGGAGAATGTATGCACTTCTAAATGTGGTCCTAACTATGCTTGCTTAATTGCCTTTGTCAATTAGAAATTTATTTTGACAACCCAGTGTTACTGTCAGGATTTTTTATATATAATTCTATAACATATATTTCATTTATCTACTCTTTGTAGAACTGGTGGTTGTGGCATTCACAATGACCCTTGGTAGTCTATTTTAGCTTGGGTTTTAATTTAGATTTTGTGAGGGAGAAGGATGTACTTATGGATAAGAGTCTTGGTGCCCTAGAGCCTAGCTTATGACAAGTGGTTGAAGATAGGATTGGGGATTTTGAAGTTCAACGGAAACAAATATGTTTCCAGTGAAAGAGGGATGAGAGCTTCAGGGTCCTTATGGGAGGTTTAATCACAGAATCAGATTGGTAGCCATTGTCTCACTGCTTCACCTTTCATGTAGCCTTATTTTGTTGAAATAAGGTTATTTTTTATGCCATGGCAGAAAAGGTTTTGATACAGTAATCATTGAAATTGCAGTATAATTCAATGATATTCAAGTTTACCAATTATTGTTTTCTTATTGTCAAAAATCTTACAAAATTTGTCCCGACAATTGATGCATGTGCTTTTTCATCTTGATTTATGTCTGAGGACAAATTGCTCTTTTGCAGAACACCTGAAAACAAACCATTTATTGACTTTTAGAATCACTTACATATTTCTATACTGGGGCAGTAGCATTCAAAAATTATATTTGGTTTGTAGGTGAATGTGTGTATCCGGGGTCTACCGCATGTCCTTTTCCTAATGAAAAATTGGGATATTAGAGTTTCCCTCTATATTAAAAAAGAATTTTTTTTCAAAAATCACAAATGATCTGTCTTCACAAGGCCTTAAATACCTAGAAGTAACACATTTACAAGATAAAGAGATTCACATGAGAAAAGTTCAAAATCAGGTTCAAAGTATAGGTGAAATTAGATCTTTTTCTTTTTCTTTTGCTCTTTTTGTTAAATAAAAGGACAAAGTTCAAATTAGAAAAGTTATAGATCAAGTTAGAGCAAAATGAAAAATATTTATGCTTAAAAACCACAAAAAAATAAAAATAAAAATAGAACATTGATCAAAGGATACTAATACTAAAACTTATAGCTTCTTGTTTATCCCACATCTATGTCTTGGCTGATCTCATTTCTATCAAAGGTGAGCATGTAGATTATCAGGCAAAGTCTTGTATATTTTGATTTGTGTGAAATCCCTCAACTGAAAATTTTCTAATGGTTGGTTGGATAGGATAAAATGTGTATATCGTAGGATATTATATGTCACTGGATAGGATATGTATAACCTAAAATATCATTTTCCATAGGATAAGATATTTATATCATAGGATATCATTTCTGATGGAATATGATATCCTTAGATGTTATATGATATATTCAATGGAATGATATTCCAAGGTATTATATCCAATGAGGTATGTTATATCATACTTATATTTGGTTTGTAAAAAGAATAAACAGTGGAATGGAAAACATTTTGCATTTCAATGCATGATATTTGTTTAAAACAAAAATTATATTGTACCTCAATATTGACTATTAAAAAAATATGAAACTCCTCACATATTTAGCATTATTTGAAAAAAAATCGTTCTATAATTTATAATTTAGTAAGTAATTTTTATTTTTTACTACTAATATTTATGATTAAAATATTTAAAATTTATAAATAAAAATACTATATTATATTGTTAAATATGGGAAATAATTTGTATATATTAAATAATACATATATTAGTATTATTTTTTGTGAAATATTTTATACATAATTTTTTAAATCTTTTTCTTTTTTTATTCAAAATTATTTGTTTTACAAAATGAGTAATATAGAAACTTCAAGAAAAAAAAATGAAGAAAATTGATAAGTGTAAATTTAGGATTCATGGTTATACATATCCCTATCTCAACTAGGAATTATTGTATCCCATGGATAGGGGATATAAAAAGGAAGTGAGATGATATATCTCACTACTTACCCTATTTCATGTTTAGTTGCACATCACTTATCATATTCCATCTTCAACTAATCATGAGATAGGATATATTATTTCATCTCTTATCTTATCTCTTCCTATATTCAGCTGGCCAAACATGGCCCTAAGGTTTTAGATGTGATGCATTCCCAATCAAATGGCCTTTTTAATATAACCAATAAGAAGTGAGAGACCCATGCCAATAACTACTTTATTCTATGACTGTAAAGATGATTTTTTTTACACTATTCGACTCTGAATTATTCAATTGCCATCAAGATGATGTTTTTCTGCCCTAGTTAACTCGTTCTTTCTCTCTTTCTCTCTCTCATGTTTGCTGTTTGTCTTTTCCCTTCCTGTTTTCTGCTGCTGCTACAGGGTATTTTTGTGCATTTTTTTGCCATGTGATTATTTACCCCCTCAAATGATTGTATTTTGTTCTCATAGCATTTGCAGAAACTCAAAATCTATTGCTTTACAGAGTTCTGTTTGGGTTTTAATACCTGATATCAAAACTATTCCTTTGGGGGTAAGAGGGGAAGTTAGGGTTGAGGATGCACCAGGGCTGGGGAGTGTGTGGGTGGTCCTAGTATGCTAGATATATATACAAGAGCCCCAAATAGCAAGAAAAAACAGAAACACAATAAAACCTATTTCCATCCTGTACAGGTGACAAAATCTAAGAGAAGATTTGATGACCCTAAAGGACCCCTTGCCCATTTTACCTGAAGCTATATCCAAATGATCCCAAAACAAGCACAAGAGGGCCTTTCCACTACTTGCTGAGAAAACTCTTGCACCAACCAAGTAAAACCTCCTTTGCTGATTGACTCTCTGCAAAGCAACAACCAGTAATTAAATATTCATCCTTTTTTGAAAGTTGATCCATCATCAGAATTTTCTTCCCACTATCTTCCAAGCATAGAAATTCACTTCAGAAGGAGCATATGAGACCCATGCCTCCTAAAGGCAAACAGTTCTGGTAGGGCTATATCCCAAATAAGTTGGATGTATATTGTTGGCCCATTACCTACAACTTGCGTTTTTGAGAAAGTATAACATGGTATTAAAGCTTTGTTTTCTGAGAGTTTTTGAATTTTAACCTTACTACTTGTTTATTTCTCCTATTTATTGAGTCCATGGATAAACCCAAAAGAAAGCTTCCCATGAAGTGGGATGTCAGGGCTATAGCCCAATTAAGCTTAATATACATTATTGGCCAGCTACTTAACTACTTGAACTTTTAATAATATTGGTAGCTTAACAGATTCCAAAGCCTAAAAAGGGATTTGACAGAAGATCTTATCCTTGGTGCTAGTCCGCTCCAAACAATCCTTGAAACCTCTATGCACCTCTATCAACTGAAAAGAGTCTCACTCTCCAGCTCTCAATCATTAAAGCTCCTGATAAAGCAAGGACTCCAATGACTGCTACCACCCTGCAAACTCCCAAATATCCACCACCAGATCATCCTTTTTCCTGGCAATGTTAAACAAAGAGAAGAAGGAATCTCTTAGCATCAATTTTTTTCAATTTGTCTTCAAAAGCAAAATGTTGAAACTCATAGAGAAAAGAAAATTTTTTAAATCACCAATATTTTTTTTTGTCTTAAACAGTGAAGCAAACAAAATACTATCTTGTTTGATACTCTGTTTCATATTTGTTACTTTGAATTATGTGTGAAGGTTATTCTTAAATTCATTTTTTTTAAGTTGAAAAAAATTGTGATTCAACTTTCAATGACAATGGATGTGATTCAAAATTCTATTGTCCTTTTGGGATTACATCCATCTATTATTATATCATATAATAGAGCAAATTGAAGCTTCTGAAAATAGCAAAATAGCATTAACATATTGAGCATGGAAGATATTTATATAACCATGATGTGTTAGCTCAAAATTCAGAAAGCAAAGCTGTCAATTCATGTATAGTACCATGCAAGGTCAATTAAGGGTTCTCTGAAATAGTCAAAAGACAACCAAAATAAATAGATAAACAGATAAACCTATCAAAATAAATAAATAAATAAATAAATAGATAAACAGATAAATAGAGCAACATACTCTTTCCTGAAAGGAAGGCACCCCATTGAGCCAGCTAGTCCAGTCCAGTTTTCAAAACATTGGTGTAAAATAAATAATTAAGTCCAAAGTTGCTGCTGTTTTCATGGATAAAGTTTAGACTGTATGAGAGTTGAGAGATAGCTAATATTATTTTACTTGAAATCAGCATATCATTTCTAATGAAGTGATCCAACTGTAACTGCAACATATTATGTTCCAAAATAAGCAGGATACTGTATACCCATTCTTGTTCCATGTACCATTGCAATTGTTCTCTGATTAAGTTAGCCAACTGGCTTCAACAAACCATGTGCCATATTGAGTGGCACCAAGTATTTTTTCCTTGTTCCACATACAAAGATGAGTTGTTTGTTTAATAATGAGAATGATAGTGGAATTATTCCAATCATGCTATCATTCCTATGTTAGCAGATCTGGCTTTGTTAGAACCTTTCAAACGATGTCAGTTCTATTCATGTCCCCTTTTCCCTTAAGTCAATAACTTGACATAATTTTCAGGCCTTAGTGAGGGTGAACTGGTTTTGCCATGATTATACAAACTGAATGATAGACTCTTCCACATCAAAAATTCCTGTTAAAACAAAAGAATACTACTGACAGCATATCTTGCATTGAATCATAGTGGTTAATTTGGGTTTATATTTTTTGCATGGAAAAGGTTAAAACCTTAAGGTACATTACATCCACACAACTGCTAGCCATCTTAGGGTGCTTCTTCAACTGAAAACTGATATGGCTATTTTCCAATACTCAAAATGGTTCTAGTGTCCCTCTTCCCTGGACGCTACCATTATTCCTATATTCATCTTAGTTTATTAGTTGTATGATACCCACCTCTGTTGCCATGCTGCACTACAGCAAACTGTCTACTGTTTGATTAATAATGTAAATGGATAGCCTTTGTTCTGTGTCTATGTTTCAGGGTTGCAGTGATCATCAGTATCCTCTACAAAGATCCATCATTTATTTTGTTATTCTTGTAAAATTGAATTTTTTTCTGATCTGTTTACTTTGTTCCTTTCTTCTACAGTTGCTCTAAATAGCATCTTATGTACTCCAAAGAAATATAGTGGTGTATCTCAGCACTATTTCAACCCAAAAGTGGAGTTTGACAGCCCATATGTTGATAATAAGTTGCAGAACTGGAATAAATTTTCCAGAAATATTGTTGTAAGGTCTGAGCTTGCTGAAACTGGATATCCTGATGCTGGCTATCCATTATCAGGTTCCTCCAGAAAACCATTCTGCTCTTGTTCTTTCTCATCTTCAAGCTTAAGTGTCTAATCTGTTTTTTAATTGTCTTCCTTAAATTACAGATCTTCAATTGAGCTCTAAATTTAGAGGAATTTGCTTCTATGCTGTTACGGCTTTTGCTGCCATTTTTTTGTTTGTGCTGATGATGCTGGCACATCCTTTTGTGCTCCTATTGGATAGATACAAAAGAAAAGCCCATCACCTTGTTGCCAAAATTTGGGCAACTTTAACTGTTAGTCCATTCTATAAGATTGAGTTTGAGGGGTTGGACAATCTGCCTGGGCCAGATACTCCTGCTGTATATGTTTCCAACCACCAGAGTTTTCTGGACATATATACTCTTCTCACTCTGGGAAGAAGTTTCAAGTTCATTAGCAAAACTGGGATCTTCCTTTTTCCTATTATTGGATGGGCTATGTTTATGATGGGTACCATTCCTCTGAAACGCATGGACAGCAGAAGCCAGTTGGTATTCCATTTCTCTCTCTTTTTCTTTATATAGTGTCTAGGGTGGAAAAAAATTGAACAAGCTTTTTCACTATATAACAATTTTTCTTGCTCTATCTTGTTCAACCTATGGTCATAGTCATACCATGGAATTAAATTCTGTTGGCTTTGCAATACAGGACTGCCTTAAGCGGTGCATGGATCTCATCAAGAAGGGAGCGTCTGTCTTTTTCTTCCCAGAGGGAACTCGGAGTAAAGATGGAAAATTAGGTAGTTTCAAGGTAAGGTGTTCATCTAAATTCTTATTTGAACATCTGTTCTGCAGGTCAGATACTATCATAGAAAAAAATCCTATCTTATGTTTAGCCATGAGAATCATGGATAAAGAAACTTGGTTCTTCTATGGTCTTGACAGCCAAATGGGACTGTTGATGTTTTTGGTTGCTATGAACCAGGGATAAAAAATAAAAAATTAGGAAGTCCTCTATGTTATTAGTCATCAAGTTCTGTGTCTTTCTGATTTACATCTTAACTCAAGATGAAAAAGATCGCACCAATAAAAAACTTCCAGCAATTCAAAGACTGTCACTGTCGCTCTGAATTGTTTCATTTTTGCCTTGCTGTTAAAATATGTAGAAAGGCGCGTTCAGCATTGCGGTAAAAACCAGAGTGCCAGTTGTACCAATTGTTCTCATTGGAACAGGCAAAATCATGCCTCCAGGAATGGAGGGTATAGTGAATCCAGGATCTGTCAAAGTTGTCATCCACAAGCCTATAGAAGGAAATGATGCAGAAGTACTTTGCAATGAAGCTAGAAACATAATTGCAGATGTGCTTAATCAGAAAGGCTGAGGAATAAATCCTTCTTTTTTGTCCTTTACTTCTACAGCTCCATGGTGATTCCCTTGCCATGGATTGAATTAAGATACATAATCCCAAAGGTACGAACTCTTTGTCCTGTTGCTTTCTCCTACTTAATGTTAGTTGTTTCTTCAATGCAACATTTGTGTTGTAAGAAGGTGATTGTTGCACAAGAGAAAATGGATTGTTCGATTGATATCTTTATTGAACATTTAAACCATTGTTTTCCTGCATTTTAGATATGTGCTTCCCCATCTCTCAGCACATTTCTCCCACAGGATATACTACTAATTTAAATAAATTTAATGCATAGCTTATACTTTCTTCCTTTTTCCTTTTGCAGGTTGTGCAAAGCTGCACCAGCTGAATCATATACAAATCTTTTTGTTGCTGTAACAATTCAGGCATTTTGAGGTTATGCCATCGAACATTTAACATGAAGGTTTTACTTTATCCCAAAGACTACAGATTTTGTTTAAGGCTTTCTTTAGATAACACAACATGTGATCACACATTTCCTTCCAGTTTCAACTTGTAGATCCAATGCTGCTGATGCCTTCAGCTTTTTATATTCGAAAGATTACTAAAATTGGAGATGACTGTATAAAGTGATATATAATAAGAATGCATTGTGTTTCAATTAGACCATTTTACACTAGGAATGAAACTGACGGTTGTGGGTTCAAAGGACAGAATCTCTATAACTCAAATACTAACTCCCTCTGTGATTATTAGTCAACAGAAGCCTGCTTGCCAAATCCCAAAGATAAAAAGAAACCCAGACACTTAATTGATTAAAAGGGCAGTTTCATAGGAAAAAAAAAAAACTTTGGATCTAACACACCTCTTCTTTATGGGTCTCCTTAAAAAGACAACAACATGATTGATTACATGAGAATGAATGAAGAACAAAAGTTTGAGTTGTGGTAGCCCACCGGGTGGGGGGGGGGGGTAGCTGGAAAACGAAGGGAGGTGATAGTTGATAAGGATGTTTTGAATTTGATGGAGCCGACTGCAGAGGTGCCGTGTGGTGAAGTGCCTCTCAACCTACGACAGAAACAAGATAGACAGTGTTGAGTCGTCACTCCTTCAATTATTCAATGGTACTGACCAAGAATGTGGTGTGTGATTGTCTGATATTGATGATAATAATAATAATAATAAGGGAAAAGTATGTTTTGGGCAGGTCATTTGGAAATAAATGGGTTTTGGGATTCCAAGATTCCCTTATTAATGTGGAAAAATATTAGAGTTTTATGCATTTCATGCTGACTTGCTCGTCGTGGTAGGTGTGAAAGCAAGTGGGAGAGACAAAGACGATTTCAAGTGAATGCTCTTTAGTTGAATCGGTTGTTTAAGGTTGGGTTTCGGGAAATTTCATATTTGGGGATTAGGGTTTTCTATTGTAAAATACTAAAATGAGAGAAGTAGTCTCGGGTTGGGGAATGGGTTATCAGATGTAGGGATGGCAAGGGGATGGGTTCGAGATGGGTCGCTCCCATCCCAATTCTGTCTCATTCATTTGAAACAATTCTCATTTCTGTCCCATTTAAAAAATTAAACGGGGCGGAATGAGACGGGTGGGTATGATAAATTCTCATACCCCCGTTTAACTTTTTTTTTTTTAATTTTAATTTTTTTTTAAAAAAATTACTTTTAAAATTTTTAATTATATTAAAATAAATATATTTTATAAATAATTAAATTATTATATTTTTTAATAACTTATTTTATTAAAAATATTTTATGATTACTTATATATTAAAAATAATAAAATAAAATTTTAATTTTATATATAATGGGGGTGGGGCAGGACAATATCCAAACCTGTCCTGGGTTTTAAAAAAAATCATCAAACCCGTCCCAAACCTATTTATTAAAATTAAACCTCATCCCATTAGGGACGGGACGGAACAGGTATCCAAAAAGGCCCGCCATTGCCATCCTAATCAGATGAGAGAAACCTAGGTTCGGGTGGTGAGTGGTGAGGAAGTCAAAAGAGAGAGAGAGAAATGCTCCCAAGTTTTCACTATTTTTTTTTTCTGGTCTTTTTAACCTTTCCTACTATGCAATTTGGGCACAAAAAAGAGAGTCAAGACACCGAGCGCATAAAACTCTAATATATTTTGTCCGGGGAATCTTGGAATTCCAAACCTTGATTTTTGAAAAGCCATTTATTTACAAATGGCGTGCCAAAAACTTAAGATTCCCTACTAATAATAATACTACCGAAACATCCATCCTTAGCCTCACTCATTCATGTCCTTCGCAACAAAGGGCGGCTCCCACTATTTATTGGATCCGAGCTAAGAAACCACTGTACCACCACCCTCACCTCAATTGACATTCGACAGCTCACCATCCATCATTGATTCCATTCTCTTATCCAAACAAATGATGTTTAAGTACTTGTGTGTTGCCCCCAAAGTATTGGAGCCCATTGCCCAATGCCTAGTAAGAAATTGATTATTAATTATAAATTGAAAGGGTTTTGGACACACCTCACAGGATCCGCCCACCGACAAAAACTTTGAAAAAAGCCAACTACCACGTCTGAGAATGCAAATTTTATGGGATACATGACATGGTCGCTTCCGTTGTAAATCAGCAGGGACAAAGAGGAGGACAGACAATAGAAATAATTGTTATATATTTCAATATAGTAATGGACTCCAAATCAAGCTAAGATTTGATATGTGGGATATATCATATATGAACGAGTCTATTAATATTTTAAAATAGTTTGGAACTTAAAGGATTAAGTCAATTAATACTAGAGTTTCCAAGGATAAAAATCCTCAAGAATGATTATATTAGTTTCTCATCGAGATCAATTTTGGCTTATGAATGTTAATTTGTTTAATCTTTTAGTTTAAGATATTTTTATAAATTACTATATTTATTAATAAATTCAACGTATTAGGTCTTGCTTGATTCATAATTAATTTTTCAATTAGAAATTGAGTATAAGTAAACATACATAAAAATATACTATTATTTGTTTATGTATATACTATCCCTTATTTCTATATATGTACCATTTAATAAGTTTCTTGAAGTTTTTAAATTTTCTCATTAGGCAAAATGAAACTTAATATGTTGAATTTATTAACGAGTTAATAATTTTTTTAAAATATTTTAAAACTCAAAAATTAGATCGATTAATATCAAATTTTCTTAGTCCAGTCACTCAAATTATTATGTTAATTTTTTCCCCATATAATGGTTTTTTATTTATTTTTAAGCTTAGAAAACAAAGTTCAAAGTATACGAGGCTTAATATGTTTGATTATTTAATGATTCAAATATGTTGTAAAAATAATTTGGAACTAAACAATTATATAAATTATACGTGAATCTAGACCAAATTGGTCTAGAATATCATGATAATATCGGACTAGTCGAAGAGTAAACGTATATATGTAATGAAGAAAGTTGATTTATTTGCATATTTAAAAAGTGAATTAAATTAATTTTGTAATTACTTTAAATAAAATATTATTAAAACTTTATTATTTATTTTTAACAAATAATTAAAATATATAGATTTATTAAAATATTAATATCTATCCTTTATAATTTTTAGTGAAATATTATCCTATTTTAAAAATACATAATTTTTTTTTATTATGTATGAAATTTGTCAATGCATTATTGATTAATAAGTTATTATTCATTCATTTATTCCTTATAATTTAAGATTTAACTTAAAGTAGATAAAATTTTGTGTGAATTTTTAAAATACTAGGGTTCATTGTCAAAAAAATTTTCAAATATTTTTATTCATTTTTTATGAAAAATATAATAATTATACTCTTTACCTAAAAAATTGACAATTTCATAAACTTATAAAAAATAGAAGAAGAAGAAGAAGAAGAAGCACCAGATATGTACACTTTTAGTCTTATAACTTAGTATTGGAGTGTTAATCATTTGTACTCTTATATCTTAATCTTATTTGTTTGTATCATTATCTAACAATCTCTATTTTATCCTATACATTTGATAATATCTATATGAGGAATTAGATATGTATGCAAAGAGGCACATGATAATAAGCATAGAGAAAAAAAGGTGTGGAACACATGTAATCCAGACAAGGAATTGTTTTTAAAATGTGAGAGAAAACTATATCAAGGGAAGAACTCTTACGCAATTATATCATATCATATACAACTAATTTTTGTGGTGTACCCATTATACACTATTTACTTTACTTTTCTCTTAAATATTATTTAATTTTCTTGTACAATATTGATATTTTGTGTATTTCTCGAGTTTCTCCTGCTACTTCAATCCTTTAATTTTTCATACACAAATCTCATATTTTTAAGTACTTAACCGAATTTTGAGCCAACCTTTTTATCAACTTTCTTGAACTTTTACCTTCACTCTAATTTATCCTCTTCCATATTGTTTATTATTTTTTTCTTATATTCATTACTTCTTTTTCTAAAGTCATTCACTTTTTTTGGGATCATACATAGCCCATGACTCATAAATAAATAAATAGATGGAAGATAAATGTACGATCACTTTAGGATCTCACTTATAGGTTAAAACCACTTATATTAAGTTCTAAATTTCATTGTAAGCTCAATTGGATTTGCTTCAAACCTTCTTCGTCATGGTAACTTTGCCTCTACCTCTTTCCTTAACATTAATTTCTCATCTTTAATGCTCATAAATTCCTTATTTTCCCCTGCATAGACCCTTCTCATGCCTCACATGTACTAAATCTCTCTTTAGGTGTAGTTGACCCATTACTCTACTTTCGTTGAAAATAACCTTTATAACTTGCATCCATTTCTTCTCTTCAACCTAAAGTTAAGCTCAAAATATATGTTAGATCCATAAGTAGGGTCTTTCAATTATTTTGAGTTAAGTTGATTGATTTTAATCTTTTATATAACAAAAATCATATCATATATGTACAATTAGAGCACATATTTTAGTTCTAATCAATTACACCATCTCAATCCTATGAGATATCATGGTGCATATCTTGAAAATATTTATTATTACCTGATTTAATCACTAGTGACTTAATCCATAAGGAATATATAACCACATTAGGGTTTCACTCATAGGTCAAATCCACTAAAAGCCTTAACACTAAGAAGGCGCTTGTTTTTTCAGTTTTTTGTTGAAAGCAATTTGTTTTCAAACTATAAGTTGTTTAATTTTTTATTTTTTTCATGACTTATCATAAGTTTTTTTGTTGAATAAAAAAAGTCAAAATATTTGACTTTTTCTAAATGGAAAAAGTAACATGTTGGTTTTTCTTTACTTTTTAATACTTAATACAAATAAAATATTAAAAAAGCAAACAACCTCATACTTAACACTATTAAGTATTAAAGTTCTATTTAGAATTAAGTAAAAAAAAAAACACCACCTAACTTAATATGCTCTCAAAGTTGAGAATCCATGAAGTCTGGTAGCTTAGTGAAATCATGATAATCTAATAGTCAATGTCATGATTCAACTATAGGTCCTATCCAATGTATAATATACACACTAGTGCACTTACCATAGGAAATTCATCTCAATAATCAAGATTAACCATCCCTCTAATTAGGAGGTGGTGTATTTGAACCTTAAATGGATAGTCTAACTCCATGAATTAAATGTGAACTACTTACTAATTTGTAGGACATGACTTGGATATTTTGTGAAACTCTTATTACACCCAAGCAATGTACAATATAAGTGATACAAGCCAAAATGTTCAAATAATACTTGATGCAATTAATGTATAGAATAGTGGAAACTCAAGTCTAACTTTGTTATATTATGTCTTACTTTTTAAATAGATAGTTTAACTTCATGAATTAAATGTGAGCTACTTACTAATTTGTAGGACATGACTTAGATATTCTGTGTAACTCTTAATGCACCCAATCAATGTATAATATAAGTGATGCAAACGAGGATGTTCAAATAAAACTTGGTACAATTGATGGATAGAATAATGGAAACTCAAGTTTAACTTTGTTACATTATGTCTTACTTTTAAGAACTTTATCCCAACAAAAAGAACAAGAAGAGAAATAAGAGAAATAATAGGAATACCTAGAAATTCCAAAGCACCCATGTTTGATACTCTTAGCAAATATTAGAAGGTTGGTTTTCCAACATTCGTATGTTTCATTGTCTTGAGTAAACACATAACTCATATTGTTGTTTAGCAAGCAATGAACCTTCCCTTGTTTTTCCTTGTATGACACCTTATATTTAGGACTCAAGCTAGGAGTTTCCTACTTAATTAGATAAGGCGAGGATAAGAGGTAATGTCATAGGATAAGATATTTCCCAAAAATGATCTTCTATATTAGAGTTCTTGCGTTTATAAGAAGGTTTAGGAAAATATAGTTTATTTTTGAAAAAGATAGCATCCATGCTAACAAAAAAAAATGCTTAGATATAGAATCATAATACTTATACCCTTTTTGAGTTAGAAAAATAACTAAGACACATTTCAAGGCTTTAGGGATCAAGTTTATTTTTGTTATGATTATGAACATGGACAATGTCATACACTTAAAACACTTAAAGAGGAAGGGATGTAAAGATATGTTTGTGTAGGGATAGACATGTGAAAAAGTGTTTAGTGGGGCTCGAAACTTAAGGACCCAAGTAGGCATTCAATTACATAGGAAACGGTAAGAACTATTTCACCTTAGAAAGGTTTAGGAACCCCTTGTGATAAACATTAGTGCTCTCTGGCAACCTTTGAAAAATGCACATTTTTTCCTTCTACAATCTCATTCTATTAAGAAGTGTAAACATGAGAGGACTAATGAATAATACCTTGCTCTACCAAAAAAATTCCAAGAGTAGTGTTAAAATATTTTTTTCTTATTGTCAATTCTAAGAATTTTTATTTGAGCTTGGAATTGGATCTTAACTACAGGTTGAAAATTTTATAATTTTTTTTAGTTTATATTTTTTGTCCTTTCAATAAATACATTTAACAAACACATGTGTGGTCATCTATAAAGGTAATAAACCAATTGGTCTTTGTAAAATTGGTCGCTAGGGAAGGTTCTCATATGTTACTATGTATAAGAAAAAAAAGAATAGATTCCTTATAAGACTATGATCGACAAAAATACATGATGCTTAGACAATTAGTAAATTTCAATTAGCAATGAAGGATTAGGATTTTTGAGCAATAAAGGGAACAAAGTTTTTAAATATGGAAAACTAGGATGGTGCCATATATTTCATCTTCAACAAAAAAAAAGAAATCTCACTACTTACTATTGAGCTTGTTTGATACTCATAATAGTTTCAAACTCAAAGTAGTACAATTCATCAACTTCTCTAGTACTGTCAATCGTCTTTCCCAAACATAAGTCTTGAAATTCATAAGGTAAGAATTTAGCAACACAATCATGGTTGAAAATCTCAAGAAATATTGGTATGTTAGTAGCCACCGATAGAAATATTGGGAAGATATATGGTACGGCAATATTTCCATGAATTCAACAATATTTTACCGATTTTGGCTGGCTCAATCAAAGCACAGTGAAACGCTAAAAAATTCAGCATGGCTTGTTGCAGGCGTTGAGACTTGAACCAAGGCCAAAACAAGCAAGCTCAGCTTTGGCTCACCACCCTTAATATATTATATGCACCATAATAAACATATACTAAAACATTCATATAAACAAAATATTAAAAGAATATTTTAATAAACAAATTAATTCTAATTATTTTATTTTTAAATTTCATTTAATTGATCACTAAAATCATAAAAAATTATTGTGACAATTTTCTTAACAATTTTTTTATATAATTTATATATTAATTAAATGTAAAAAATTATAAATATTAAAAAATTTATTCATATATCATTATTTATTTTATATTATTTAATACAACTGAATTAAAATGACTTATAATTTTAATATTAAATATATTTTAAAATTAAATATATCATAATCAAATATCACAATATTATTATCAAATAACATTTGATGTAATTTAATAATAAATATAAACTTATAAAATTTATATATTTTTTTATCAATATATATGATATTATTATCAAATATAATTAATTACATAATTTGCATATATCATTTTTTTTATATATAAAAAACAACTTTAAAATGTTTCTTATTATTTATTATATCATTTTTAGAATTTTTCTTAATATTTTCATGAATTTTGATTAATTTTAGGCTCACCGATATTTTGTGTCAAAATATATGCCGATATATTTTCGATATATCCGTAAAATCGGAGTACTGATATATCCGTGATTACTGATATTTTCATCCTTGAACACAATTCAAATCTTTTGTTAGTTTATTGATAGATAAAATATTGCATGAAAGGCTAGGAACAAGAGGAATGGCATTTAGTGTTAAATGTTTTGAAAAAATGATTGTACCTTGTCCTACTATTGAAAAAAAAAAGGAATTTATGTAACCATACACCAAAGGGCAAAATTTGCCTTTTGGAAACTTTACTTTTTACTTTTCAAATTCAGTGGATTTTGTGGAAAACAAACAACCTTTCATATACTGTAATAGTGATGTTGAGACCCTTCCAAAAATACCCTCCTATAGTTTGATATTTCTCCTAGTTGGATAAGTTGCTTGTTGTCCACTTAAGCCAATGACATGGCTCAGTTACATGTCATCGGTCAGCTAGACACTCCACATGGATTGATGTTTTAAAAAATATTTACCCCCAAATGTCTTCTTCTTTCTCAACCAAATCCTAACACCAAAAACCCATGTTCTTTCTTGTTCATTCACAGACACAACCCATCACAAGGCGAAAGGATCCATAAAAAATCTAGTAGGTTCTCAAATCGCGATAACCCATCAACCCCAAACGAACCTCCCAACTTGATTTCTTATTTTGTTTCTCCTCCATCACCATAAGGAAGATGACATCTTTATTTTCCCACCAAACATCAATCTGAAAACAAAAGTACAAGTGCAAACCCCTTAACAAAGGCCAGGTAGACAAAAAAACCCATTTCCTTCTTCTTATTTCAAGAGTGACAGTCATTTTTCTCCTGGTTGTACTTTTTATTTTGCTTTTACATCGAAGAAGGAGAAAGAAAGCAATTGAGAGAACGAGAGAACGAAGAATAAAAATATTGTAGTTGCATTTAACTTTTAAAGCAAGGGTTTTTCCAAGTGATATATATATGTTATTAAATTTTGTAATAACTTTATATTTTGATTTGTCATTTTGATTCTTTGATATTTGAATACTGTCATAATTATGTGATTTGTGCAATTTTGTGATTTAAACTTGATTACATTGCATATTTCTACATGTTCAATGTCCATTAATATTGTATCTAAATTTATATTTTAATTTATTTAGGGTTTATTTGAAATGAAATATGGCTTAAAATTTTATAAATGATGGGAAAATGAGATGGTGGTAAGCTATATTGATTTTGTTTTATTTTCTAAATTGTTGTGTTTGTGTTGTATGTGGTTGTTGGGAAGAATACGGAAAAGAGAAGAAAAATATGACTATTGCATGTGAAGGGAATACAATTTTTAGGAATGTTCAAACAATTTGTTGTTTAATGTTGTTTATATGGGATTCGAGATGTTTTGTTGTTTAATGTTGTTTATATGGGATTCCAAAATGAGTAATTTGAGTGATTTTTTATTGTTGTTAATTGGTGAATCTAATGCATGGGAAAAGAATTCATGTTTAGTCATGAGTAGATGAGTATAAATTTTAAAAATGATTGGGATTAAAGTTTGAATAAATTACTTAATAAAAGTTTTGAATATGTAATGAATAAGGGTTGAATTGAAGAAGAAAATAAAACAAATTTAGTAAAGCGAGCATGAATTTATGTGGGAATTAGGGAAAATAGTAGTGGAGCCTTAGGTTCAAAATTGATGGTCACAACCACAAATATGAAATTTGTTTTGTTTATGTGTGTAGTGGTCATAATAAAGGTCTACCCTTGGATGAAGGGGTTGGCCGTAATTCAGTTAATGACATTTGGATGAAATTATTGTTTTCGTAAGAGGTTCCAATAAATGAATTAAAGGCTGACTCATTTGTTTGGAGGTAGACCCTTAGTTGTAAACATTGTTGTGGTTTAATCTGGACAGTGGGCAAAATAAAGGCTAACCCATTTGTTTGGAGGTCGGCCCTTAGTTGTAAACATTGTTGTGGTTTAATTTGGGCAGTGGGCAAAATAAAGGTTGACCCATTTTTTTGGAGGTCAGCCATTGGTTGTAAACATTGTTGTAGTTTAATCTGAGCAGTGAGCAAAATAAAGGTTGGCCCAATTGTTTGGAAGTCAGCCCTTGGTTGTAACATTGTTGTGGTTTAATTTGGGCAGTGGGCAAAATAAAGGTCGACCCATTGTTTAAGGGGGTGGCCCGAAGAGAGTGACATTAGCACAATTTGGCTTGAAGAGTTACCAAAACAATGGTTGGCCCATGAATTGAGAGGTTCACTCCCTAACTTATATAACATAGAAAATTACTATGAAGTAAAATAGAATAATTGCATTGCTTAATGTTAAGTATACACTATGCATGTCTATATTTACACCATTAATTGTAGACTATGAAATGTAAATGAAGTTCGTTTGTAAAGTTTCAAAGATAAACGATGTATTAATATATGATGGTCATAGGCGTGATAATCAATTTTGTTATAAGTAAGTTGGTTTATGCAGTGTTATTAAGAAATTAGTTAATTGTTTCAGCTTGACTAAAGGTTCATGCTTCTAAATAGGGGCTGACATGATCGAGTAGCATTTAAATGGATCCAAGTAATACAATTTATTGTTATCTGCACATTGGAGGAGAGCTAGTAAGGGATGAACATGGCAATGTGGAATATATGGGTAGGAGATGAGAGGGTCTAAGTTTAGAACGATCAATGACATATAATGATTTTGTTTCAAGGATTTGTGGGAAAATGAACATCAATATAGTGGGACCAACATTTTAATATACTCTCCCGTTTGATTTATATGCACTTCAACCATTGAAAAATGATGAAGACTTGACAAACATGTTTCAATTTAGTGACCAATGTGCACGTGTATATATATGTTTAGCATCAACAGTTGAAGACGATGAAACAATTGAGAATGGAGGACAAGGGTAAGTTATATCAAAAAAATATATAATCTTAAATGATTCCATGTATTTATTTATTTTGTAATATTTATGTTTATTCATTAGATGTTATAATGCAGCTTGAACGAAACAATTGTAGGGTCTAACTCACCGGTCCCATATTCAACAAGAGATGTTAATATTAGAATGCAATCACGAGAATTTCATCAAAGATGTGTTGAATCACATGTTGGTCCACTAGAGTCAAGTCGTTTTGAGAGTGTAATATTGGGTAGTGGGCATACCTTCTCAACTGCAAATGAATTTCGGGATGCAATATATCTCATGTCAGTAGGAGGCCATTTTAGATATAAGTTTAACTATTTGTATTTCATGGCATTGGCAAAATCGAACCTTTTGGGAATACAAGAAATAATGTTGATGGGACAAAATTAGAACTTCTAACAAAGTAAATAAATTGGAAAGCTAAGACAAACTTGAGAAACCGAGAAAAAACCACCAGATTTAGCACACATTTAGGGTTCCATTATGAACTTTCATCATGAAACATATCCTAGAATCAATAGCTAGCTATAGTCCCTAATGCAAACCAATTGGCATCTTTTGTAGTAGAAATACTGGTGGTTGATGAGCCCAATCACAGAACTTCATGAGCTTTCCCATAATACCTGTTTATAAACGGTGCCTAAAAGGCATTCCAAACAACAATAATTACTATTTAAAGATTAATGAGTCATAGTTATTTCCTGAAAAATATGTAGAGAGGGCACAAATAAGATAATGCAATTAGCATTCATTAGCAAGTGTCTGCTCTAACAGAAGAGGCCAAATTCATTGATATGCTACAACCAATCAACTATTTTTTGTACTTATTCACAGAATGGATGGCAAAACATACCCTCAATAAACTGTGGCCAAGTGAAAACAAGGTGACTCAATAGAAAAAACTCAACTTAATTAGCTAAGTAAAAGTCAAACCATTTAGAAATAGTGTCATATTGATCCATTTTGATATCAAGGAAAAAAAATGGCCACATAATGACAAAGCTTTTGGGCAATCAGTTAGTTGATATTCAAAATAGCAGACAGGTTATGTTAGCATGGAACAGATAAATAAATTAAACATATATTCCATCAAGAGATTAATTTTTGACTATTTATGTAGGGAACGACTTATAGCAATACACCATGATCTTGAATATCGCATCAAGGCTAGCTTCAAAATGCACAAGATTCATAAGCTATCAATAGTCTCATATGGAGAAACAAAAATAGTGGTGTCAAAGATATTATGTTCTTTCAATAGAAGGGATGTTCAAAATTGTACCTTAACATTTTAGAGTTTTTGTCAATGAAGAATAATCGGAACAAACTCTAACAAATTCTTTCTTATGCTCTCTTTGGCTTTTAACATGACTGTCCATATTAGATTGTGTTGATTGGTTAGGCTCTTGATGATTATAGAGAGGTGTTTTTGTTAATCTCTCAATCTAATTGCCTTTATGTCTTATTTCTAAACTTCTTGTGTACATTTGTGCACCTTCTTTTAATTAGGCGGTGTTAATAATATTAGCTTTTGCAAAAAAAAAAAAAAAAAATTGTACCTTAACATTTGATATGTTAGGAGTATCATCGGTCTGGACTAAGTAGAACTTGTTAAACTTCATGTTTTCAAATGCTGCTTTAGTCAACTAACTCATTTTTGCAAGGCCTTTTTTCGGGCTTTCTAGCCTACAAGAAAAGGAATTGACAAGTACTCAACATATTTGAAATTTATGTGCAATACCAAAACTATTGCAACGATTGGTATTTGCTATAAAATACCTGTCTATTGGATTTTTTTGTCTCTCGAACATTGTCTTTGACAAAATTCTGAGCAACCAAAACAATTTAAGTTCATGGTATGGTTAATTACATGAAAGAGCAATCAGTTACATGCATATCATCAATTACAGATCACCTTAAATGCATCCTTTTGATCTGCATCAAATTCATCCTCCTCAATCAGCTTATCAGTGAACTCCTAAAGATAAGAGAAGTACAGTTAACCACAAGATGTAAATAAAACATAATAAAAACCTATAAAGCTTATGAGTAATGAAGGAACTTATTCCTTTAAAGGGTTCCTTCCACAACACTCCCCTAGGAAATATTAATGTAGGAACAAGTCATCTTTTGTCTTATTAAATGTCTAACCATAAAAAATCACTCTAAACTAAGTTTAGTATTAATTGCTATATAGATGCGAGACAACCAAACCTACAATCAGATGGTAACAAGGATTCTTTCAGCTAAATAGAAAATACAGCCATTTGACCAAATTGGTTTACAGGGTTGTTGAATTATCTAATAATTGGCTCATGATTATACATAAACATAGAAAATTGGGGATAAGTTTAAGCAACCAGACCATGTCATTACAATATTATCAACTGATTTAAACAGGTTATATGGAAGAACACAAACGATTTAAGGAAGCATAAAGAAATTGTCAATAATATAACCTTAAAAAATAAAAATGTCATTTACTATAGTTTTATATATATAGGGAGGAGATAGCACCTAACCTGGTAGTCAAATGAACCATGCATGCATTGAAAACAGTATTGATAACTTATCCCTTCTATTGTACCATAAAGAAGATATGACATAACCTCAAAATCTATTATTCACTATCAATGACCAAGTTAGAGTTTAAATTAGAATGTATAGTTAAAAAATTGAATGAAATAAAACAAAAGAAATTATTGTGAAGGTTACCCAATACTATTCTGCATCATTGGTTGACCAAATATTAGCTGTAACCATTTCACCAATTTCATTTTCGCTATCAAGAACCATATGAGTTGCAAATTTCAATCTTTCAAGGCTCATGCGTTCCTACACATTAAACTTATGTTAAACCCGACATCCCGGTAACATTTAACATGTACATTTGAAAATAAAAACATAACATCATATTTAACAACTTATAGAATTAATGGTTCTATTAAGACCACTTCCATCCCAATGTTGCATATAGAGAATATCATACATCCCAGTATGACATCTGTAATAACAAGTATGATTTGTGACATGTTATTAACATAGGACCCAATTAGGATTGAAAATGAATACATGAAAAAAAAAATGTAACTGACAATTTTGGATCACCAACGATATCTGCACACTATGGATGTAAATTATTTATATTCACATCATTCCATTTGAAGGAATTTTTTAATAACTGCGACATAAATCCAACTAATTTGGAAGCTTCATTAACAAAGTGAATCCGTTGAATGCTATGATATGATGAAAGTAGATCCACCATTTTAGCGTCCAAATTGATTACCATGATGACCTATTCATTAAATTGGAATAAGGGGATATAAAACTACAAAACAAACAATCATCATAACAACAATGAAGGCTTAAATATTTGAAATATAAATTCAAAATTACTAAAAAAATTGTCATCAATCTATGTAATTAATACAATAGTCAAGCATTACCTGGTTGCAACATTCAAGATTAACACAATAGCTACCTAATCTTTTCTTGAGTGTTGATTTTGAGGTAGACTTGCTCATTGAACCACATATTTCCTGTAAAAAGTTGTTGAGATCATAGTAACAATGTATGACTAAAACTATACATGCATCTTATATTAGGGACAAGATTTGGTGTACTCGAGGAAAAAACCTCACCCCAAAGTATGGATTAAAAAAGTGTCTGCGAGAAGGATTCTCTTCTTTTGCATTCATGTATCAGCAGGACATGGAAATCACCTACATAATGCCTCTTCATTAGTTAAAATGATCAATGGAAAGATGAAGGTATTTTTTCTTATTTATCATAAACCTTACTGGAATATCAATGAAGTTCTCCCCTACTAAGCATTGAAGTTGTTCCCGTGTCACGCCATAGCCACCATATGCACAAAACATCTCACTATTAATCACATGAAACACAAGACGTGAGTAATTTTTTTTGTTTTTCTAGAAAAATCCATAAGCATAGTCTTTTAAGAACAATACTTGCTAAACGTGTGATTTGGGACTAATCTATGATCTTTTGACTTGTCAAACACATAGTCGGCAACATGTGTCTCTTCCTTCGTCAACCTTTTGTATTTTGATACACATAATTGTACAAAAGGTGACTTGCACATAGCTGCTCGTTGCCTATGACGACGTACTTTAATTTTTACTCTTCGTGGTCGTATTTCTTCTGAGGCTTGTGGTGCTACATCCATATTGTTGTCCATGCACGATTGCACTAACACCAACATATTGTGTGGCCCTAGGTGAAAGAGATCCTCGTTTACAAAGAACACACCATCTTCTACGTTAGGTCTTTCTGACACCCCTTCATTTGTACATCCAAAGTCATCTTCAGAAGATCTTCTTCGACCACCAGAATGAACAGGTGAATGTTGTGGATTATTTGTATAAAATGGTGCACCACTTTCATTAACATGTTCATGACAATTTGACGGTTGGCCTTTATTTGTGCAATAGTGTGAAAAGGTGAAATGAGTCCTCAACACTTTCACGTCACGATTGTATGATGCAATAAGACTATTAAGATGACTTTGTGCATAGGTGATTTGACGTTGTGTTGCCTCTATGCGAGCACAAATAACCTAAGTCAAACATAATGAAGGAACATTAAATGACATATATTTAAACTAAGCCTTAATATAAGTTACTATTCATAGTCATTAGGTATGAAGGATTACATCAAAGTCTTCATTCTCATCTGGGTTAACTGGGTCATCAACTGCAGGAGCCTTATTTTTTTCTGTTTCATCTTGCTCCGCCGATGTGCTAACCAACTATCATTGCAAAACATGTAAATTGTCATCCCAATAATCTAATTACAATGGTAATCAACTATCTTAATATAACTAAAATCTAATTATACCTCAACTTTGTCAAATCCTCCAAGCATTTCCAACTCCAACTTGATGCGTTGCTTGACCAAAAAATTGCTCCATGCAGCAATGCGAGGAGTGGTAAGTTTCACATACATGGCTGGAAAATTAGATATTAAAAAGTAGAATATCTATTCCATTATATAAGACATAATTAGTGGTAACATCATGACCAACATAGTGTATAACCATTATTAAATATCTAATACATGAACATATACTTGTAAATAAGACAAAAAGTTACCTGTAGAAACATCAAACACTTTCCTTCCTCCTATGTTCATGTATAGCTTGAATAAAAAATTCTAGGACATATTCTCCCCAATTTATGTTCCCAAGTAACTGCTCTCAGGGTGTATACCATAAGGAGTGACTACCTTCCAAACGAGATGTGGGTGCCAATAAGGTTGCACAAGCGAAAATCAAGAAGACCCGCTTAAATTCCTCCATATCATCGATGCCAACCATCATTGACTCTATATCTTGCAAACTCGGCATTTGACTAGCTTTAACGCTTCCCTTCTCAACAATTAACTTTCTTCCACTATATGGAATGCCCATCGTCATCCCAACATCATGACATGTCAAAGAGACCTTCTTACCCCCAAATAACTCGAGTTGGGAATAAGCAATGTTTGCGTTTTTTATCAACCAAAAACATAAATCTAAATTAACCTCCTTACAACCTAATTGCAATAGCCCACCAAAACCAAGTTCTCTTATTATTACATCCTTCTTCACTTCTGAGAGCAAATGGATTCCAGAGAGGAATCTACGACTTGAACAACGACATCGTATGTTCATATTATCACTGCATTAAATAACCATAATTCATTAATAAATTAATCAAATGTTAAAGACATGTGAACGTGAATATAGTGTTCCTATATACATTCATCCTAATTATTACACAAATATAACATATATTAACAAAGAAATGGGAAACATTTTGTTACATCATGTAAATGAAAATCATTGAGATCAGTTTCCCCATGCATTTCAATAATATGGTTATCAATAAGGGTGAAATTGTTATATATAGGGTCACCCACTATGATACCCACTGCCCAAAAAAAAAAACAGACAATGTGCATTTCAGTGGGTCAGCCAATTAAACAAATGGTATGCCTCAAATTTACATACTCATCTAACCAAATCAATATAGTTTAGGGAAAAGTGAGATTTGATTCACTAATAAGAAAATATATGGTAAAAAGAATCCCAAATATTTTAAATTAGTATTATCTTCATCTATTTAAAAATAATTTGAAATACATGCACCGAGTTATCCAATTATTCCAAAAAATGTCATTTTATTTGTCATGTTATTCAAATCATTGACAACTACACTCCTCCATATAAATGTTTCCTTATTATTTTAGATTTTTTTTATTTTATTATTTTATTATTTAAGATTTTTTTTCCTCAAAAAACAAACACCTTATAGGATTCTTATTTTAGTTTTCTAAAAGTTTAGGAAATATTGTCAAATAAATCATATTTAATCATAATTACCAATTCAAAAAGTAATAAGATTGTTTATTAAATAATAAATAATAAACTTCGTAATATATAATTATTTTAATATTATAACAAATTTATTATTGAAAAACTCAAATAACAAACTTTATTCATTATTATATTAAACAATTATTAATATTATATAATAAATAGAAAATTATTTTTGGTTTATTTATTATCAAGAATATGAATCTATTTTTAACTTATTAATACTATAATAAATTCTGTTTTTTTTTTCAAATTCTTACTTTATAATGTTTCTAGAGAAAAAAATTCCCAAATTCCCAAATAATAAATTAATAAAGTAATAATAATAATAATAATAATAATAATAATAAAATATCTAAAAAGAATGGTAATATTTATACGAAGGATTCTAATTGTCAATGGATTAGGATGACATGACAAGTAAAGGGCTATTTTTGGGAATAATTAAATCATAAATTAAAAAGCGCATGCATTTTAAATTATTTTTAAATAAATGAAGATAATATTGGAATTTTCTTTGTCAACCAATCAGTTTTGAGAAAAAAAGTTATTGTAACGAATAAGCTCCAAAATTGAGGAGGTTAGTTTTTGTATATATATATATATAATGTATATATATAACAGTTCATGTAAATTTTGATTTTTTTGTAAATTAAAATATAATGTTTTTTATATTGATAAATAAAAGCCATATTGTTTTAAATGTTTAAAAAATTTCTACTTTTGTATTAAAAAAATGTGGTAACAAAATTTTCTATTAACATTAATTTATTTAAATAATTAATATTATTAATAATTTATCTTATCAAATTAATTTTAATTTATAAAATATTACTGATAAAAACTGAAATTTTGATTTAACCAAGATAAAGATGGATAATTAATAATTAATAATTAATAATTTTGATTTATAATATTGTTCTTATGATTTGTTTCCTTTTTATTTCTCTACTAGATCTAAAAAACAAAACAGCCACTCGAGTAAGGCATTAAGAAGCCCTTTTGCTGAATTTCCTCTCCAGGCGAGCATCATGCCCTATTTTCCTCTGCCACTCTCAATCCTCGCAAGTACTAATCTAATCATGTTATTATTATTTCTTTTCAACCCCCGTTTGCTTCCCAAGAAAATCCATCCCCCATTCGATTTCCGAGAAAATTCATCATCATTTGATTTCTGAGAGAAATCCATGCAAAACTCCCAAGAAAAACCAAAAAAAAAAAAATTGCTTTCATTTTTGTTGCTCCCTGTGTTTTCTGGATCTATTCTAGGGTTCTATTTTCTTTTGTGCCATTGGATTTAAATTTTACAAACCCTAAATCCACGATTTTTTAGTCAGGCTGAAAAACACAACCTTTGCCTGCAAATTCTAGATCTGTGTGCGGGCTAGACTAGTAAGTGGAGTGCGGGTAATGAGGATACCTTTGCCAACCACTGAACCACACCTAAACTTCAAAGCGCGTGACATTACGGAGCTGGGTTGTGCTACAATTACTGGAAATGGCAGTGGACCTCTAAACTCTTTCTTTAATTAATCAACTTTTCCTTTTATTTTCATCAAAGCCTTTTTTTTAAGACCTACAGCTTAAAGCCTAAAATTTTATTTTTATTTTTTAACAGTTACAAACTTACAACCTCACTAGCTTTCAGTGAGATTTCCCGTATTTATTTTTTTTTCTGAAAAATGGATAAAAATACCCATTAATACCGAAATCCCGATGATATTTTTAAAAAATTACCCAATTTTCTGTCAAAGATCTCAACAAAAAACGATAACAACCCAAATTAACTCATAAATCCATTACATTCATACATGGGAAAGCTCCTCTCAGCTTGGACCACCTCTCTTTGTTTTCACTGCAAGCTCCCCTCGCGAATTGTGGCTGTGAAAGAAGGTGAAAAAATATGGGTTTTTAGAGTTAGGGTTTGGTTCAAGAGAGAAAAAAGGATTTGGGGGGTTTGGTTCAAAGAGAGAAGAAGGGATTTGGGGTTTGGTTCAAGAGAGAAGAAGAGATTTGGGGGTTTTGGTTCAATTCAAGAGAGAAAAAAGGGATTTGGGGGGTTTGGTTCAAAGAGAGAAGAAGAGATTTAGGGTTTTGATTCAACACAGAAGAAAGGATTTCAGGTAAATCTCACTATTATATTTTAATAAATATTTTTTTTTAAATATTGCCATGTGGAGTGTCTACATGTCATATGAGTCATGTCATTGGCTTAAGTATAACATGACTTTTCTGAGCAATTGATTATGTCAAAGTGCATGAGGGTATTTTTGGAAAGGCCCTCAATATCACTATTACAGTGTATAAAAAGTGGTTTATTTTCCACAAAATCCATTGAATTTGAAAAGTAAAAAGTAAAATTTCCAAAAGGCAAAATTTTGCCCCTTGGTATATGGTTACATAAATTCCCCCCCAAAAAAAACTAGAACCATTAGCAATCTTTATTTTGAGTTTTCAAACACTATAAAAAAAATTTACACTTCCTAACTGATATACACTGTTAGAATAAAACATTTACCTCCTAATATATGGTATTGGAGAAATGTGTCTTGATAAAAATTTATCAATGGAATTTTTCATCGGCAAAAAATTTTTTTTAGTGATAGATTGTCTAATGGATTCTTGTAATAGCAATCTTTATTTTGAGTTTTCAAACACTATAAAAAAAATTTACACTTCCTAACTGATATACACTGTTAGAATAAAACATTTACCTCCTAATATATGGTATTGGAGAAATGTGTCTTGATAAAAATTTATCAATGGAATTTTTCATCGGCAAAAAATTTTTTTTAGTGATAGATTGTCTAATGGATTCTTGTAATAAAAATAATGAGTATATGAAGACTCATCATATGATCAATTGTACAATGATCAATAGTGGTCGATCGTGTGAAGAAACATTTGCTTTTGGCAGGTTTTCTACAATAGCTTACCATCCATGATTGTTTCATCTTGAAAAAACTTGATTCTTTTTTCAATTTATTGGTTCCCATATAATTTCTAACGTGTCTCTTTGGAACGTCGAGGCTTGTTACAAAAATCATACCATATTTTAGCCGTTTTTTTTTATTTCCTTTTACTATCAACCACGCCAATATCATATGTTGCAAAAGTAGTCAGGTTCGCATCATTATCAACCTTTGACTTCTCTCAAACTTTATGGAAAAACTTCACACACGGATTGGAGTGGTTCTTTTTTTAGTATTCGTCCTCTTTACTTCATCAAGTTCTTTGTTCAAGCATGTCAAAAATTCAAACACACCATTAGCTACACATCCGCATTCGAACTCAAAAAATAAATCCAAGTCAAGTCACAAGTCGCATTCGAACTCTAACTATTAAGGTTGTTAAACTCTCTTGAATTCTTTAGATGATTTAGGCCA
This sequence comes from Vitis vinifera, assembly GCF_030704535.1. NCBI lineage: Eukaryota > Viridiplantae > Streptophyta > Magnoliopsida > Vitales > Vitaceae > Vitis > Vitis vinifera. The sequence goes on along the minus strand of NC_081815.1, from coordinate 8,156,919 downwards.
TAAAAAACAATTAGTTTTTATTTTATTTTATTTTATTTTTAGTTGAGAACCAAACTTCGATACCATGAAAACATTTTCGATAAATAATTTAATTCTTATTGGTTATTTTGGTATATACAAAGTATTCATAGGGATTGTATACAAACGGGAAATAGAAAATTAACCAAATTACAAGTTGAAAAATAATAAATAGAGACAAATAAATTCAAAATAGAATCAATCCCTAACTTGAATAATCATGTGATTGAAAAACTAATTCTATCTTTTAAACCTACATTAGTCTAGTAATCAACTCTTTGCCTTTGCTTTTCTCCTCCTTTTTTTTGTTTAACTAGCAAATAGGGTTTTTTATTTGTTATTTTTTAATATTTTGTTTTAACTGCTAGACAAATCATACCAACTAAGAATTGAGGAAAGACTCTAATATAATTTATATATAATAATGATGATGATGATGATGATGATGATGATAAACCTTTACAACTAATATAGAAAGGAAATTTCTTGTACATAATTAGGAGGCCATTTGCTAAATTAACTTAATCACTCAAAGTTACTTAATAACTTAATTTAAGTTATTAAATGGATTAAGCATGTTTGGTAAATTAACTTAATCACTTAAAATTACTTTATAACTTAATTTAAGATATTAAACTGATTAAGTATGCTTGATAAAATAACTTAATATCATAATTTAAAGTTAAAAATGATTTTAAATAAAGTTAAAATAGTGAACTTATTCTTAATCTCAATTTTTTTTGTCTTATTTACCCATATCCAATGAGAGTATATTTAATAATCATGACTCCACACTCGTTTTTTATAATAAATATTTTAAGATTATCTTATATTTTTACAATACTTTAAGTAAGGATATTTAATAAACAAATTTATTGTTTAAGATTAATAATATTAACTAAAATTAATGATGATAAATTTTAAATTGAGGGGAAGTATGTCAATTTGATAATTTAAAATAAATTTTAATAAAAAACCTTAACATTTAAAGTAAAAAACAAGTAATAAGCTTGAAGTTAATAACTTAAGTATAACTTAAGTTAAAGTCAATTTAAGTCATCAACTAATAAGTAATAAACAAATTAGAAACTGACTTTAAGTTAAATTATACTTAGATTTTTAACTTAAAACTTATTACTTAATTTTTATATTAGGTAATAAGGTTATTTGATAAAATTGGCTTAAAACATATTTCAAATCGTCAAATTGATATATTTATCCTTATAAATTATAACTATGACAAAAGTGGTTGAGTAAAAGTGAAGGTTGTGGAATAATAATAAAAATTATAGAAGTAATTAGGGCAAATGAGGGCAAAAAGACAAAATAAAAATGTGAACTTAAGAATAAATTAATCATTCTCACTTATAATTTAAAATTGTTTTTAATTTTAAGTCATACCATTAAACTATTTTATCAAATATACTTAATAACTTAAATTAAGTTATTAAGTCACTTTACTAAACATTCACTTAATAACATTTAACTTAAAATTAATTTAAATAATTAAATAATAAGTATTAAGTTTTAACAAATGCCCATCAAATTTGAATTTGGATCCAACTCTGAAAAGTCTTCGATATTGTTAAGATGAACTCATTATATATATATATATATCCAATAATTAATTAAATACTTTATAAATTTAATATTTAGACAATAGCAATAACGAATTTATACAACCAAATTGGTAGTAACATTTAAAATAAGGGAGACAATATACTAATCAATATACAGGGACTTAATAAAAAACAAAAAAAAGGATAAATAAACATTTTGATAACCATGAGACTGTGGATTCTTTTTTGATCCACAATTTGAGATCCAATTCTCTTTGCCATGAAAAGTTTTTAAACCCCATATGCATATTTGGATTTTTAACTTCATGTGTAAATAAAAATTTATTCAAAAATAAATTTTTATTTTTCATATATATATATATATATATATATACACACATTCAAAAATTATTCTACCTCCATGATTAACATTAAATATCAAGAAATAACAAAAAAGTACCCAAAAAAAAACCAAATAGTACCATAAATTTTGGTTGGTAGCATAGGATGATGGTACGAAGCACAAACATTGGAGCTGTCCAAAAGGAAAAATGAGAAGGAGAAAATAAAATAAGGATATTTGTAGGAGTAGGGGGTGGCTGATTTGACTTGGTGGGGACGTGGCAGAGAGCGTGACGGTGAAATTCACCAAGTTGATGTAGGATAAGACCTTTTCCCTTTCTGTTTTTGGTAAAAGTTTTTCTGAATCTCCCCTTCGTCTCTCTCTCTCTCCCTCCCCCCTTTTCCTATGTGGACTTAAAACCACAAATCTCTCCCTCTGTCTCTCTGTGTCTCTCTCTCTATATCCAAACCTCACTCCTCTGGACTCGACTTCATGAAATGAACTGCCGGATTACAGCGTAAGTCGGATTTTTCTTCTGTTCGATATCATATCTTAGAGGAGTAGATTTGTTGTGTCTTGTTATGTCTATTTGTTCAATTTTTCGTCTTTATTTCACTTTCAAATATCTAGTATGTTGGGTTACTGAGAAATCGGAAGGAAACAGTTGAAATTTTGGATTCTAGTTGTGGGTTGAAACGGGGTTGTTAGATTTCTATTTTTCTCCTTTTCCTACCGTTTCTCAGGAACCAAATGGAGAACTAGGGCTTATCTGCATGACTGTAGAACCAAATGGGTGTTGTGTTCAATTCCTTAGCAACTTGTTCTTAATTTCTTGAGTTGAATTCAGGTTTCTTTCTTTTTTGGGGGTTTTGCAGGGAATGGGATTTTCAAACCCCCCCGCACCCTACCATTTTTTTTTTTTTTTTTTTTTTTGGGGTTTTGGATTTTGGTTTGTGCTGAGCCCTTCGCCCTAAACTGGTCACTTTGTTGGTGTTTTTGGCACACAGTCGGTTATGGCGATCACCAATAATAAGAAAAATTGATGGCGAGAAGCAGTGGAATCATTGCCAATATTTCAGTAGAAATTAAAATAGAATTTTATGGACTATTGGAACCTTGAACAAGGTGTGAGTGTAGATTATGAGGGGTTCGGCTCATCTAGCCATGCATGAAAGACACATAACCCAGATGGTACAATTAAGATATAGGTAATGCTCTTATTTATCAAATAAATAAATAAATAAAATGATATAGGTAATGCTCTTACTTATCAGGAAAAAAAGAAGAAGATATAGACAATGCTCTTGAAGCACCCCCACTGTGCAAAGAAAGAGTTTAGGTCTGTCTGGTTGCTAAGAAAGGTGGGGAAATAAAAGAATTGACTTTCTATTTTTTACTATCTACATCCTAAGGAAATAAGAAACTTAAATTAATATGAGGCTGCCAAGTAATTGGAACTTCCACTGTGCAAAGAAAGAGTTTAGGTCTGTCAATTAATTGTTGTTGTTGTTTCAGAATCAATAGAAATAGAAAATGCAGTGTTTTTATTGTCATTTTCTTGGAATCTGCTTTCTTAGCAACCAAATGGATCATTGTAAAAAAAGTAGTTGTTGCTGTTTCAAAATCAATAGAAATAGAAAATGCAGCGTCTTTATTGTCATTTTCTTGGAATCTGCTTTCTTAGCAACCAAATGGATCATTATAAAAGAAAAAAAAGAGATTTTACATTAAAAAATTGCAATTATATTTTTTTAAAAATGGCCATAAGTTATGATTTATAGTAACTTGAAGTGACCCAAAAGAACAAAGTTTTGATGGAGAAATCCCAACCCAACATGAGCCTAGGTTTGGCTTGCATTGAGGTCTTGGCACCCTGAACTTCACCAGAACCCAATCTGACTTACTCATTTGTCATACATACTCTAATGTCCTCATTCATTGTATGCTGAGCTAGCAAACCATGGTCTTTATTGTTTTTCCTTTTTGTTGTGAGGTGGATATCCCTAAAGGGGTCAAGTAGCCCTTGCTTGGGTGGTAAGTATGGTAGTTCTTTGGAAAAAAAATGTAAAATTTTTCTAAGGGAGAATGACTCCTTTATGCTTATTCTAGTATGTATGGTGACAAGAAAAATAAGAGAATGATGATTTCTCATTGAACAAAATAATTGGTACACAACAATATATGTACCGTTCCAGGAAAAAACTAATTTAGAAAAGTCAAACCGATAAATCCCATGATTGAAGGGATTATTTTCCTAACTAAATATATACACACTGATTTGTCAATTAGGTTATAACAATTGTACAATTCAACACTCCCCCTCAAGCTAGAGAATAGATATTTTCCATTCCCAGCTTGGGAATAATTCCATGAAAAGTAGCACCATTGAGTCCTTTGGTTAAAACATCTACTAGTTGACCCCCTGAGAGCACATAAGGCATACGGATCAAACCTCCTTCAAGCTTTTCCTTGATAAAGTGTTTGTCAATCTTGATATGCTTCGTTTTTTTTGTGTTGTATTGGATTATGAGCAATGTTTATTGTTGATTTATTATCACAATACAACTTCATAGGACCTTCCCACTTGATTCTAAAATCATTTAGGATGATCTTCAGCCACAATAATTCACACACTCATTGGGCCATTGCCCTAAACTCTGATTCAACACTAGACCGTGCCACCACATTTCCATGTTACCAAATTTCCACCAAGAAATGTGCAATAACCAGACGTGGATCTCCTATCCACAGATGAACCACATAATTTGCATCTGTATAGGCTTCTAGTGTGTGTTCATTATTCCTTTTGAATAGAACACCCTTTCCTGGACTACCTTTTAGGTAGTGTAACACATGATAGGCAACTTGAAGATGCGTCTCCCTTAGATCATGCATGAACTAACTAATCATGCTTACTAAGTATGCTATATTTGGCTGTGTATGAGCAAGATAAATGAGTTTTCCTACCAATCTCTGATACATTTCTTTATCAACAATTGGTTCTTCTTTTGCTTCCCCTAATTTCTGGTTTGCCTCAATTGGTGTAGTTGTCAGTTTACAACCAAGTTTTCCTGTTTCTTTCAAGAGATTTGTCACATACTTTTGTTGTGAGACAAAAATTCCTTGTCTTGAGTATGAGACTTCAATTCCAAGGAAATATTTCAATTTTTCAAGTTCCTTAATTTCAAATTCTTTGATCAAACACTGTTTCAGATCTTGTTTCTCCTTCTCATCATTTCCCATAACAATAATATCATTAACATATACTAGGAGGGCTGTCACTCCTCCTGTGGTCGACTGTTTGATGAAAAGAGTATGATCTCCTTGGCTCTGTCTATACTCTGTTGCTTTCATCACTCGTGCAAATCTCCCAAACCAAGCTCTGGGCGATTGTTTCAGCCCGTATAGGGCCTATCTCAATCTACACATCTTATTAACTGTTTCATTTCCTTCAAATCTTGGTGGAATGCTCATATAAATTTCTTATTCTAGGTCGCCGTGCAAGAAAGCATTCTTCACATCATATTGTTGAAGTTGCCAATTAAAATGAGCTGCCAGATATAACAAGATTCTCATAGTGTTCATTTTTTCCACAGGAGCAAATGTCTCCCGATAATAAGAGTTTGAGTGTATCCCTTAGCAACCAATCTTGCTTTATATCTTTCAAGAGAACCATCAACCTTGTATTTCAAAGTGAAAACCCATTTGCAACCCACTAAGTTATTCCCTTTTAGCTTATCCACAATCTCCCATGTTTTATTCTTTTCCAATGCATCCATTTCCTCTCTCATAGCATTCCTCCACTCTCTTTGTGATAATGCCTCAGATAAAGTGTTTGAAACAAAAATAGTGTTTAGACTCACAATAAAATTTCTATGTTGTGGAGACAAACGTTTGAGTGACACATAATGGGATATTGGTTATAAAGGTCGCTTTGTGTATTCTCTGGTACCTTTTCGAAGAGCAATAGGAAGATCTAAATCTCTAGTTGGTGTTTCAACAGATTGTATATGCAAAGATGGATTGGAACTTACCATGTCTTCATTAGCAGGGCTTGGGACGTCATTTTGAACTTGTGTCAGGTCTGGAATAGCTGTTTTTCTTGAATGCACCTGAGGAAATAGCATAGAGTCATAAATACGGACAGAAGTTGGAGTGACTACTAGTGTTGACACATATTCTGGTGCTGGCACAAATTCAGGTACTGAGATAGACTCAATGAAGGTTGGAACATTCTGTTTTTGAGTAGAAGGAGATGGAATTGAGGCTAGGTCAAGAGGCCTAAAAGAGTCGAGATCACCACAATCTTTATCTTTCATGAGTGAAGTATGGTTTGCTTTCAGCAAAGGTGGCATTGATAGATATGTGAAGTTTTCTAGAGGGAGGATGATAACACTTATACCCTTTTGTGTAGATGAATAGCCAAGAAACACATATTTGATTGCTTTGGGGTCTAATTTTCCTCTATTTTGACTATGAACATGGACAAGAGAAGTACAACCAAATACTCTAGGTATGAGGCCACTTGGTGTTCCAACATGTGGATAGAATTTTGCAAGGGTTTCCAAGGGAATCTTGAAATCTAATATTTGTGAGGGTAGTCTATTGATCATGTAAGTGCCAGTAAGAACAGCCTCTTCCCAATAAGATTTAGGAACATCCCCTTGAAATAACAATGCTCGAGTAGTGTTGAGTAAATGGCTATTTTTCCTTTCAGCAACCTTGTTTTGTTGTGGTGTGTTTACACAGGATGATTCATGAATAATGCCTTATTTTTGAAAGTAGGATGTCAAAATTTGGTTGAAGTAATCCCTTGCATTGTCAGACCTAAAGATTTTAATTTTTGCTCCAAATTGGTTTTGAATCATGGAGTGAAAGTTAGGGACAATACTGCTTACATAAGATTTTTTTGTTTAATTAAGAATATCCAAGTAACGTTGGTACAATCATCAATTTGAGAAACAAAGCAACGAGACCCGGAAATATTTGGAATTGTGGATGGTCCCCAAATGTCACTATGAATCAATTCAAAAGGATGAGAACTTCTTTAATTGCTAGTAGGAAAGGATACACGCTTATGCTTTGCAAGTTCGCAAATATGACAATGAAATTCTATCATATCCAATCCTTTAAACAAAAAGGGAAACTTGATATTTAAGACTCTAAAAGAAGGATGACCAAGACGAAAATGATGAAGCCAAATGACATCTCTATTTGAAGAACTAAGAAATGATAAGGACAAATTATTCATGACTTTATTTGAAGAACCCGATGTTTCAAGATAGTAAAGCCCATTCCTTTCCTTAGCAAGTCCAATCTTCCTCCCTGAACCCCGGTCCTGAAAAACACAATAAGAAGGATGAAAAATTGCATGACATTTTAGGTCTTCTGTGAGTTTTTGAATTGAAACAAGATTTGTTGACAATTTTGGTACATGAAGGACATTTTTAAGAATGAGAGGTGTCACATAGATATCTCCTAGTCCTGCAACTGTAGCAAGAGAACCATTTGCTACAATAATTTTCCTACTACTAGGACATGGAGTATGACTGTTGAAATATTGTGAAGTGTGAGTCATGTGATCGGTGGCTCCTGAGTCAATTACCCAATAGTTGGCCCAACATTTTATTGAGACATGTAATCCAAAAGGAAATGGAGACTTACCTGAGAGCGCCAATGAACATGCACCAGAAGGCTTCTCAAGAGATCCTAACAAGCCTCTAAGCCTTTCAATCCCTTCACTATTAAGGCCTCCTTTCTCCTGTCCCTCGCTTTGATTGGTTTGTTCATGAGCCTGAGAATTCTGTTGGCCTCCTCGATTTCCCCATTCTTGGCTTGATGTTGATGATTTATCATTCAATTTCTAGCAACGCTCCTTGGTCTGCCTCGGTTTTTTACAGTAGGTGCACCACAAATTATCCTTGTCGTGTCTCCCTGAGACTCTTAACAGGTCTGTTTTCCTTCTTTCTTGTGTTTGGGTTTGTTCATTTTTAGTCACTAAGGCCAAAGCTTCTAAAGTTTGAGGCTTAAGCATTAACCCCTTCGGCTTTCTTCTGCCCTAATTAGAGATATTGTCTCCTCTAGTGAAGGTGTCTCCTCCCTGCCAAGTATCTGAACCCTAACCTGATCAAATTCAGGGTTGAGTCCAACCAAGAAATCATAAACTTGGTCCTTCTCAATGAAGTTCTTCAAGATAGCAGTGTCTTCTGAGCACTTCATCTCAAATACCCGATAGTGATCTAGTTCTTGCCACAAATTCTTCAGCAAATTGGCATACTGTATCACTATTCTGCTCCCCTATTTGGTGGCACTTGTCTTCACCTTAATTTCATATACTTGGGCTGCATCACGAGCTTTTGAGTAGGTTCGGTGAATGGAGTCCCAAATCTCCTTTGCTGTAGTCAGAAACATACAGGTATCACTAATTGCAGGATTTATTGAGTCCCACAACCATGACATGATCATGGAATCATCTTTTGCCCACTCTTCAAACGTTGGGTCTCTCATTTTTTTGGTCCTTTCCCGAGAATATGGCTGAGAGTCCCTTTGCCCTTTAGATATGTTTTAATAAATTGAGACCACTTGAGATAATTTTTCTCATTTAGTCTGTAATTGGCTCTAACATTCTGCAGATCTCCTGTCATTTGATTTGAGTTAACCTCATCTGAATGAACAGAGATTTTTGAAGGTGTGATTTCAAATGTGGACATAGTAATAGAGGGCAGAAACACATTGTCAACACACGATGAAGAAGAACGCAGCAATGAAGGCTGCGATCAAATTGTCAACACGCGGCTATGAAGGCTGATACAATGCAGCAATGAAGGCTGCATAGAACGAGAACCCAGAAAAGGCCTAGGGCTTTGATACCATGACAAGAAAAATAAGAGAATGATGATTTCTCATTGAACAAAATAATTGGTACACAACAATATATATACCGTTCCAGGAAAAAACTAATTTAGAAAAGTCAAACCTATAAATCCCATGATTGAAGGGATTATTTTCTTAACTAAATATATACACACTGATTTGTCAATTAGTTTATAACGATTGTACAATTCAACATATGGAAAGAGAGTAGGACATCTAAAGGTGTTGACGAGTTGGAGATAGTATCATGGATCACTTCCTCAAAACATTTTTCTTTTAGGCGAGGGGAGATGGTAAGGAGGAGTGTTATTCCTCTTTTCTGGATTTCATTGATTGCTTAGGTATGGGGTAGGCAGCATTTCGGCCAGTTGTAGTTTTTCTCTTTATTTTTCTCTTGTGGCATCCTTTGTATTCTCTGTCTACAGGGGCACATTCAGTATGTACATAAATAAATAAATAAAGTAGATTACTCAAAGCATAAAGCATAGAGGGGATTTTGCCACAATTATAAACATGATTGAAGACATTAATTTAAATTGCAATTGTTTGGTTATTTTACAAAATTGTAATTGATTTCAGATGTGTTACAAGTCTTTATTTCATCTTGTTATAAGATATTTATAAATACATTATTTGTGAACTTGTTTTCTAGTTATATTTGATTGGTTGAATATGTCTTGAGGAATTAATGAAGTCAAACTGAATATGCAATCAATCTTAAAAATTTATGAAAAAATATGAATTAAAAAAAAAAATCTCATCTAACCTGTACACAATGACTAGCCTGTCAAAGCCCAATATTGGGCTGAAAATCTCCAACTTGACCCTACCTGCCTAGGTTGCAGTCCTGTTTATAGATGCTACTTTGGCAGAAAGTTAAGGGCACATGTGACAGATGTAACAAACTGGTTTAATTGTTGATGTTGTAAAGTGCCAACAAATGCAGACTCTTAAACGTACCTGATCCGGAAAAACCTCTACCATCCTCAACCCTAAGATGACAGCTGTTAAATTAAAAAATCTTAGGTTGCTAAAGATCTCTGATTTTGTAGCATTTCTTGAGAAAAACCTTAACTATCAGAAGATAATTGAGATTTGGTAGATGTTCTCCCAATTGCTATTCATGTTTGGTGTTATCTGTCCTTTTCTACTTTAACACTGCCACTCCCCAAATGCAAAATTTCACAAATTCAAGAGGTTTGTTCTTAGTGGAAGGACATTCAGAAGTTGTATGAGTAGTTTATAGTCGCTTGGGATGACATGGTCATTTAACATATCATGATCATAGTTTATGCTAATACTGTCGATTCCATAGGAAATTGTGCACATCTTTTCCAAAGTTTTAGCTACAATTGCAGGAAATAGAAATAAGGAAACAAATGTTTTGAGAGATTTGAGGTGCTATTAATTAAAGTGATTTTTCCCTTTTCTAGAAATAAAGTTTTCCTTTCCATGAAGAAAGATGTATTCTACCCTCTCCATTATTGGATCCCAATAAACTCTAGGTTATGACCATTCCCAGAAGAAGTCTCACATAGAGAAGGCAAAATTGTTACTCCAAACTGAATGGCCCACCATTTCCTGATATTGATCCTAAGGTGAAAAATAAGTTGAAAGCATCTTGGAACATATCTAATACAGTGAAGTTGAGAATGGGATGGAACCCAGGAACGAATAAGTCAGAATGGAATATTTACAAAAGAAATCCCCTCTTGTTGCACAATTAATTAATCAACTTGAAACCTCCATGACAATAATGAAAAGAAACAGGGAAAGAGGAAGTGTATTCCGCTAGCCAATCCTCTATTACTACCAAAAAAGGCCAAATGAAGCCCTGTTTTAAGAAGGTTGGAGAACAACACTAATGCATAGTGGGTTTGCACCTATCCTCCACCAATCATCAAAAGCTATTCTGAGGAGAAAAATGATCTGGACAATTCCAATTCACATTGCAAGTTTATTCTTGGTCTCTTGCCTATCTAAAAATATGTTAGTTTATTCTTGATCACAAAACCACATGTTTGAGGCACGAGGAGAGGTTTTGTTGGGTGAATAGGTGGTTCACAAATTTATGCCTAAAAATTAGCATCCCAAATTCAATTTTCTTTAGGTCCAATTTTGATTGATTCATTTAAATATTTTATCCCTTTTGATTAGCCCCGAGAATGTTCAATATTAGTCTAGATAAATTAATAAATTTTCAATCAAAAAAAAAAAAAAAAGATATATGTGAAAAATTATTCACAAAGATTACCTTCAACATTTGCAAATGCAAAAACCATGAGTCAATAAAATGTACTAATTATGAAAGAAGCATACAAAGTTTTGTGTAGTTCAAAAGTTACTACCCCACGAAGTTTATCCTAACCAACAACAATACTTCTTCTTCATGTTTGTGATGCAACACTCCTCCGTGCCCTTTAATGGATCACTTCAAAACCATATTGAGGCTTGACAACTCAAATTTGACTTCCAAGACTTTCAAGATTTTTTTAATCAAAAAGTTGATTTTGAAAGTTTAGGAATTAGGGCAAAATAACAACGTTCTCATAGACTCACTGTAGTCAAACACAACATTGTCATATTCTTTCCCCTAATTGCTCCTAGTCTTAACAATTAACTCTTCTCATTTTGAACTCCAGTTTAGATGACTTTAAAGTGGTCAATTCTTCTTTATGAGGAATGCCACAAATGTGTATCTATAGAAGTCATCTACCAACACTAGGACATGCTTTTTACCAGCTATACTTTCTATCCTCATAAGATCCATAAGGTCTATATGCAGTAAATCTAGTGGCCTAAGGTAGAGATTTCATCTAACTTCTTATGTAAACTCTTAACTTGTTTTCTCTTAAGATATTCATCACAAATTGGGTCATTGGGTTCATTAAGTTTACGTACTTGTCTAACTAATTTATTATTGACAACCTGGATGAGATCCCTATAATTGATGTGTCTTAATCTCCTATGTCAAAGCTCTACATCATCCAATTTGGCACTATTGCATACTAAGGACCGATTAGAACTAGGATTGATTGCATAGCAAATCTTAAAGCCTATGAGGGTACTCCTTCCTCATCTAAAAACCTCACATCTAACTTGGGAAAACCTAACACTTAATTACTTGTCACAAATTTGACTAATAGTAATCAAATTAAGTTTCAGCCCTTCAACAAAAGAACATCTTTTAGCTTAGGACAACCAACCAAGGTAATAGTTCTCGTACCTTTCACACAAGTTACAATCTTATTACCAAAGATAACAATGCCACAATTGAAGTCCTCAAAGGTGGTGAAGAATGATCTATGTCCTGCCATGTACATAGAACACCTGTTATCAAAATACAAATCACTAGGGGTTGTAGAAGTTTAATGAGGGCTACTTGATTGACCTTTCCTAGACTTAGAATGAGACTTCATATGCCTTTTAATATTCAAGGTGTCGTTCCTAAAAGAGTTGGACTTATTAACCTATTCATATGAGTCTGAAACCTATTAAATTAGCTTACTATAACACTTACTCTAATAATGTCCATACCTATTACTTAGGGCACATTTGGGAGTTCTTGAAGGAGTCTCCTCAACAAGAGGTGCCTCCGTAGGCCAAACAAGAAGTTGTCTTGCCACTACTTTGAGTGACAAACTAAATTAATGTTGCCTAAACCTCTTTTGTCATAAGATGATTTCCCCTAAGAAAGTAGTTCATCTAGTTTTCTAGTGCTAGGGTGAAATATCTTATTCTGACTAGCTAGATCTTTCCTAAGAGTCTCAAGTTCAAAAGATAAAAGTTTTATTCAAGTTAATCAAATTATAGTGCTCAGTTTCTAAAAGCCTTATCTTATCCTACAAAGATTCTTTTTTGTTTTATTTTAGGCCAATAATACTAGAATCTTTATTCTTTTAACACTTTTTCAAATGAGCATTTTCAGGAGTGAGTTTCAGACTTTCATCATACATAGCAAAGTATACAATTTCAATATTGTCGAAGTCATCAACATCTTCACAAGAACAATCATCATGCTTGTTTTCATTAATCTTAGGGTTTGACACTTCCAAAAGGAGTTGTAAGAGCGACAATGTTTGAGCCCTTTTGAGTCATTTAACTCTTCACCCTCAGACGTAGAGTCACTGCAAGTTACTTGCATGACTTTTTTCTCTTGTTTGGGGATAGGACAATTAGTAACAATGTGTCTTTTACCACCTCAATTAAAATAATCAACTTAGCCACTTTTAACCATCTTTTCCATTTTCCTTACTAACATTTTTTTTTTTTTTTTTGATTAGAAACAAATATATGCATTAATTGAGAATAAACAGAACATGAGAAGGATGAGAAATCCTCATCATGAATACAAACCTGATAAAAAAGATCCGAGTAAACCTCCACTATACAATGGGGCTATACAAAAAACATATTCAAGTGTAACAATTCTTGACCCTATAGACCCAACCCTAAGTTGTACAAATCGAGAGCCAACTAAGTTGAATTATACTCAAAAGGGTAGGGTTTAAAAACGTCTGTACAATAAACCCAAAAAGAAACAAGGAAATGAAGCAAATGCCACATCATCTCCGACGTCTTCCAAGTATCCTAAAAAATCCTAGTGTTCCTCTCTCTTCACACAATCCATAAGAAAGAAAGGTACGTGATCCTCCAAAGAGTTTTGCTTTTAATAGAGTTCCCAAAACACTTGATGGAAATCACCATCATATCACGCATACTGCGTAGCTAAACCCAGGTCATCCCCGCTTGTGAGAAAATCCTATGCCACAATCTCAAAGTAATTAGACAATGTAAGAAGAGATGATCAACCGTCTCATTACTCTTACATAGGATGCACCAATCAAGGCTAAGGGCTTTGAAAGGCCTTCTCAATTGTAGCATGTCATTGGTATTTCTTTTTTCCTTTTTAGAACCTTGGAATTTTTCTTTTGTAGTTTAATAATTTTTTTTTGCATTTTATAGCAAACAAGACTACTTCATCATTGGTTAGCACAAGTTTATTTTCATCCTCAGATTCTACTTATTCCTTCTTAGAAGCTTTCATCTACATCCTTACGCTTCTTAGAATAGGAAAGAAACATCTTAAAAGTTTGAATCTCACCAATTTATCAACATGAAGAGATTCAACATCTTTGCTTTCTTCAATGACAATAACCTTGGATCTGATCCTCCTTGGGAGAGAGATCTCAAGGATTTTTGAATGACTTTAGATTTTGGAATATTTTCACCTAAGTTATAATTGGAATCCATTATGTCACTAAATTCAGCATAAAAATCAAAGAAGGTTTGATCCTCCACCATCTTTATGCTCTCAAACCTGGAGGTCAACATTTGAATTTTGGATATCTTCACAATAAAAGTGCCCTCATGTGTGACATCAAGAATATCCCAGGCTTTTTTAACATATTTATATGTTGCTTTTTTGTGAAACTCATTAGGACTCACATTGTTGAAAATATGGTAAAGGACTTTTGCAGGGTCTATACCAAGGTATGCCAACCGAACTCCTCATTATCAAATTCATCTCATTCTTGTTTGGGTTTCATTTTAGGGGTGGACCTACCAATTTTTTCCACAAGCATTGGTGGTAAACACCTAACTTCCAATCCATTCCATACTTGTTCACCTAATATTTTAATCAAAATTGCATGTGAACTTTCCAATGGGGGTAGTTGTTACCCTCAAAGAAAAGAACACAATTTATTGAAGATCCTACTCTCAATGGTTCCATGATTCAAGGCTTTCAACTTTTAAAGTGTAGTTATCTAATTATCAGCTTATGATAAAATGATGAAATGATAAAAATAAATTAAATACAAAATGACATGAATATAAATCCCGAAATATCAGTGGTAGTAGATCATGAGTGCACTGTCAAGTGAAGGAATCCAATAGCTGTAACAACCACCAGGTATGCCATATGCCACACCCCTCTCTCTCCATCTTTTCTTCTCCTCTTCCGTCTTCTCTTTTCGCGAGCATTAAGCCCTAATCTGGGTTGTGTTTCTTCACTTTTAATTCAAAATGATGTGTTTTGATGTTGACTTCTAAAAAAAGAAAAAGAACAAGATTGAAAGCGTCATTGCTGTGATTTATTTTTTATTTATTTTTTTTAACTCATTCCAAAATGACATTGTTTTGGCCAGGAGAAGAAAAAAGGCAGAGGTATGCCTTTGGAGAGCCTTGCGCTTGGCTCAAGGGAGGTGCCTTTTGCACCTAAGTTGTGCCTCTTTAAAGGGGCTATGCCTGACCTCAGGCGAGGAACAACTTCATGACACGTTGCCCTGGTCCTAGGCTTGCATTTTAAAAATATGATTCAATTAGCACGGATATAAAAAAAAAGTTTTTGAAAATTTCAACTCTGATATCACTAGTAAGTTTATTTTGGGGGCAAGGATGTGCGGGAGGGAAGGAAGGGGCAGTCCACAATTTTTTGCCCAAAAATTGATTTAATTAGCCCTTCAAGTATTTAATATCAGTCTGGATAAATTAATAAATATTCAAGCAACACAAAGACATCATATATACATGGAAAATCACTTGAACAAATAGTTTCCAATTAGTGATCTTTAGAGTGAAATTGCCAACATAAAGTAATATATTAACACATGATCACAACCTTTTCCAAGAAAGTACCTGGGAAGCTCCTCTCTATGTTTGGAAGCCATAAAAAGGCAATAAGAATCCCATCCAAAATGCTAACAAAGTATCAAGTAGGAATTTCCCTTGGGGAAAGTTAGAGCTGTTAGGGGTGGAAGAAGTCGGTTTGTGGTGGAGTCCAAATCCTTTGAGATTTTGGTTGAGGATTTGGGAGGAAAGCTGAAAGGTTGTATTTGGGAGAGAAGCAGAGGTATCTCCTCTTGGATTAGATTTGGGGAGGTTAGTCTACGTTGCTTACTGGAAGGAGTTGAAGCCTGTTGTAGAGAGGTTGATAACCAAAGTTGGGTCATTGGCTGGATGGAGGGGAACAGGAAGTTTAGAATGGAGCATTGTTTGAATAAGGCAGGAAGGTTCATTCTATGTTCTGTTCGAGATCTTGAAGCTAAAAAATACATTATTATTTTTCCTGAAGGGAAGGGACAGGCTAGTGGTTGGAATTCTCTGGCCGAGAGGTTGAGAGGTCTTGGAGTGGTCCCGTCAGAAGGTTTAAAGGTTACCAGTGGGCCAGAGGTTTAAAGGTTTGTTGAAGGTTTTGTGGAGGGAAAAGGGGGTGGAGATGAAGTCATTTGCAGATGCTGTTAAGTCGACCCCGGGAAGAGTAGGTGGGTCAATTTGGTTAGAGGTAGGGGAAAGAGAAGTGTGTGGAAGGTTAGATCAGATGAGACAGTGTCTGGTAGGGAGGTGGGGTATTAATTCAACTCCATTACCTGAGTTGGAATACATAAGGAGTTGGACTCGTTAGAACTGGGAGGTAAAGGGGAAACTGAGGGTTGCTGTGTTAGGCAGGGGTCTCCTGTTGTTTGATTTTGAGTTGCCTTACGAGGCTGAGCGTGTTTTGGCCAGAGGCAAAAGAAGCATTAAGGAAAATTTTATTATTTTGGATAGATGGTACCCAGAGGTGGGGTGCTTCTGCAAGAAATCCAATGCTGATGAGGCTTGGGTAAGGTTGGTCGGGCTCCCACTCCACTTGTGGAGTCTTGAGGTGTTTAAAAGAATCGGAGATGGGTGCGAAGGTTTTGTTGCAGTGAATGAAGATACCAAATCTTTGTCTGAGTTGCAGTGGGCTTAGATTCTGGTGAAGCGTGCGGAAATGGAGGTCCCTAACTCTTCTCATATAGTTTTGGGGTCGGGTTGCTATTCTCTCCAGCTATGGTGGGAATCTCCACCTTGGTTCACGCAGGTGGTGCCAGCGGGAAGCTTCTCCGGGAAGGGCCGTCCAAGGGTAGGAGAAGAAAATGGTGGATCTCAATGCGTTGTCTGTTGTGGGAGTCAAAGGGAGAAGGTGGAGCAGTTGAGGTCACAGATGGGGGTACAAGACGTGTCGCATGCTGGAGGTAACCCATCCACCCTTTCTGTTGAGGTCTCTGGCGAAGAGACTGATGAGAGGGCTAGGGTAGGTGGTTCAGTTGATCTAGTGGGAGGGGGCAGGGAGCCCTTGTTCAACAGTCTGAACGTCCTTGGCTTTGGGTCGGAAGGCCTTTGTTGTGGGCCTAATGTTTTAGTTATTGGGGAGGCCCAAGGTCCTTGTCATGAGCGCTAGGTGGATTTGGGTCGTGTCTCAAGGCCCATTCACTTAAATGGTCTTAAAAGATGCAGCGAGGGGGAGTTAGGTGTGGGCTTTGGGTCTGTTGGAGTCGACGCAAAGGGAGAAGGGGCTTTTTATGGGGACGAGGCTCCAGTCTCTCTATCTAGGGCTCGAAGTGAGCAATCGATCTCCAAAGTTAGAGGCGCAAGTGGAGGCGACGACCCCCTTGTCGGGTTGTCGAGGGAGGCGTTGTCATTGGTGACCTCTTAGATGACATAAAAGGGGCGTTTAACTGACGAAGTGCTCTACGAAGAGGCATCCAGGTACGTCGATCCTCGTTCTTTTCCTATGGGGGGTCGAGAGCTCTCTTCTTCTACTCCTTCTGTTTTCGGTCAGGTTGTGTTGAATGAGGGGTCTCTCGATGGTTTGGCTTCCGTGGTTAACGGAGAGGAGCAGATCCCATTGAGAATCATCCTGGCTGATGGCAGCAATGGGGAGTTGGTCTCTAAGGGGGAGAAGTCTGTGGTTGGAGAAGGTGTGGGGGGTGAGTTTGAGGGGTTGTTACAGGATACGGAGGGTAAAGGCTGTCGATGGGACAACAGCTGCCTGGCGAGGTTTAGCAAGTTTTTGGGTTTTCCTACGGAAAGCTTTGAAGGTGAAATTTTGAATCCGCTTCTAAGGACCAAGAGAAGAAGAGAGCAAAATCTTAAGAAGGGATCATCAGGGTCCACTAAGTTTGACTGTGAATTGAAAAATTAGAGTGGTCCATTAATTATAATGGAGCGAGAAAGGAGAATTCTTTGGTTAGAGAAGGTGGGGCCAGATTCTCGACCATTAGATGAAGCTAAAGATTTTATCCTGGAATGTTAGAGGGGCCAATGACAGAAATAAAAGGAATGTAATTAAGGCCCTAATTAGGTCTCAAAAAGTGGATGTGGTGTGTTTGCAGGAGACTAAAATTCAAGATATGTCCCAGGGGGTTGTTCATAGTCTTGGTGTGCGAAGATTCTTAGGTTGGGGAGCAGTGAGTGCAAAGGGGGCAGCTGGTGGGGTGGTAGTCTTTTGGGATAATAGAGTTTTGGAGTTAGTAGGTATGGAAGTGGGTCTCTTCTCAATTTCGTGTCGTTTTAAAAACTGCGAGGATGGTTTCTTGTGGATCTTTACGGGAGTCTACGGACCTACATTGAAAAGATATAGAGAACCTTTTTGGGAAGAGTTAGGTGTCATTCGAGGGTTGTGGTCTGATCTTTGGTGTATTGGTGGGGACTTTAATGTGATTAGATTTCCTAGCAAGCGTAGTAGAGAAGGAAGATTGTCTGGATCCATGGGAAGGTTTACGGAGGTGATTGATGAGTTGGCTTTAAGAGATTTGCCTGTTCAGGGAGGGCCTTTTACGTGGAGTGGAGGGCTGAATGGTCAATCCAGGTCAAGACTGGATCGTTTTTTGATTTCAAAGGATAGGGAGAATCATTTTAGGGGGGTGTCTCAATGTACCCTCCCAAGGCCGGTGTTTGATCACTTCCCAATTTTGTTAGATGGGGATGATGTGAGGAGAGGTCCAATTCCGTTTTGTTTTGAGAATATGTGGTTGAAGGAGGAGGGCTTTAAGGAGCTGCTTAAGGGCTGGTGGCAAGGTTTCAACTACAGTGGGTTTTATAGTTTTATCTTGATAGAAAAATTAAAGGCTTTAAAAATCAAGTTGAAGAATTGGAACAAGGAAGTTTTTGGTAAAGTGGGGGTGAACATGAGGGTGGCTCTAGACAAAGTGTCTTTTTGGGATGATCAGGAGCGGCAAAGAGTTTTAAACGAGTAAGAGTTAGAGGCTAGAAAGAAGGCTAGGGAGGATTTCAAGAAGTGGGCGCTTATGGAGGAAATCTTGTGGAGACAGAAATAAATAGAAACGTGGTTGAAGGAAGGCGATAAGAACACAGGTTTCTTTCATAAGATGGCAAATTCTAATAGGAGGAATTATTTGAAAAATATTAAAGTTAACAGAATCTAGCTTTCAGAAGATCAAGAAATTCAAAGGGGTGTGGTGAGGGCCTATCAGAATCTGTTATTGGATCTTGGTGGCTGACACCCTAGTATGAACAGTTTGGAGTTTGACAGTATTGGAGTTGAGGAGGCAGCTAGGCTGGAGGAGATGTTTTCAGTGGAAGAGGTGTTTTTGGCTCTTTCAGAGTTGAATGGGGACAAGGCTCCTGGTCCGGATGGGTTTCCCCTTGCCTTTTGGCAGTTTTGCTAGGACTTTGTCAAAGATGAGTTAATGGGATTTTTCAAGGATTTTTTTGAGAGGGGTAAATTTGTTAGAAGTTTGAAAACCACTTTCCTAGTTTTAGTCCCTAAGAAAGGCGAGGTTGATGATTTATGCGATTTTAGACCCATCAGTTTGGTGGGAAGTCTGTACAAGCTGCTCGCCAAGGTCCTAGCTAATAGGTTAAAGAAGGTAGTGAGTAAGGTGGTGTCTCCTACCCAAAATGCTTTTGTTGATGGAAGGCAAATCCTTGATGCTACGTTAATTGCTAATGAGGCTATAGACTCGATGCTGAAAAGGGATGAATTTGGTGTGTTGTGTAAATTGGACTTAGCGAAGACTTACGATCATATTAATTGGGATTTTCTATTGACAGTGACGCAAAAAATGGGTTTTGGGGAGAAATGGGCTGGTTGGATTAGGTGGTGCATCTCCATTGCTTCTTTTTCAGTTTTGATTAATGGATCGTCTTCGGGCTTTTTCCAGAACACTAAGGGGTTAAGGCAAGGGGATCCCCTATCCCCTTACTTATTTGTTTTAGGGATGGAGGCCTTAAGTTGCCTCATTAACAGAGCAGTTAGGAGGGTTTTCCTTACCGGTTGCAGGATAAGGGGAAGGGGTGGTAGTGGGATCCAAGTATCTCATTTGTTGTTTGCTGATGACACGTTGGTTTTTTATGAGGATTCCCAAGACCAAATGGCTTTTCTAAGGGATGGCGTGGAAGAGAGGATGTGGAAGAGACTTACCTTATGGAAGAGGCAGTTGATTTCCAAGGTAGGGAGAATCACTCTCATTCGGAGCACTTTGGTTAGCATGCCTATTTATCTCATGTCCTTGTTGCATATGCCAAGAGTTGTTAGAATGAGGCTTGAGAAAATCCAAAGGGATTTCCTTTGGGGTGGGGGAGTGTTGGAGAAGAGGCCCCATCTTGTAAAGTGGGTTGTTGTATGTTCTTATAAAAAAAAGGGTGGTTTGGGGATTAGAAATCTTTCTATTCTAAATAGGGCCCTTTTGTGCAAATGGAGTTGGCGCTTTGCGGTTGAAAGGGAGTCCTTTTGGAAGCTTATTATTAGTAGGAAGTTTGGGGAAGAAGGTGGAGGGTGGAATTCCTATGAGGTTAGGGAGGGCTATGGGGTGGGGTTTTGGAAGGAAATTAGAAAGGAAGACTCTCTGTTGCTTAAAAATGTTTCCTTTGCTGTGGGGGATGGTAGAAGGGTGAGATGAGATTTTGGAAGGACACTTGGTGTGAGAATATTCCCCTTTGTGAGGCTTTTCAATCTTTGTTTGCCTTAGTCGTCTCTCAAGATGTGTGGGTAGTGGATTGTTGGGATTCTGTGGGAGATGAGGGGGGTTGGATTCCCTGTTTCTCTAGATCTTTTAATGATTTGGGAGGTGGAGGCGGTGGAAAGGCTCCTTTCGACCCTTCAAGGAAAGAGGCTTGTTGCTGGTTTGGAGGATAGAGTGTTGTGGAAAGCATCGAAGAATGGGATTTTTTCTGTAAAATCCCTTACAATACTCTTGAATCTAGTTGTGCAGTCTCGTTTCTGTGGAGCATCATTTGGAGCCCTTATGTGCCTACAAAGGTGGGTTTTTTTTGCTTGGGAAGCTTCTTGGGGAAAGGTTCTAACCCAAGATCAACTCGAGAAGAGGGGCTGTATTTTAGCAAACAAGTGCTTCTTGTGTTGTGCTAAAGAGGAGACGATAAATCACATCCTTATTCATTGCCCCAAGGCGAGGGTTTTGTGGGATCTTGTGTTCTCTTTGTTTGGTGTTAATTGGGTCCTCTCGTTTACAGTTAGAGACACTCTCTCAGGATGGTCCGCTTCCTTTGTGGACAAGAAGCTTGGAAAGACTTGGCGGACAGCTCCTCTCTGTTTATTTTGGACGGTTTGGAAGGAAAGAAACATGATAGTTTTTGATAATGAAGTTTTGTCGATTCTAAGAATGAAAAATTCTTTTGTTTGTAATCTCTTCTCTTGGGCTAAGTCTTGTTTAGATGGAGGACCCTGTTCTTTAATTAACTTCGTTGATTGGTTGGGTTCTAGTTGAGGGCTGGTGAGTGTTTGCCTTTTTGTTTTTTGTCTTTTGGTATCTCGTGTGTACTCCCTGTATGCTTCGGGTTGCCTTTTAAGCTCCCTTTTTTCTATTAAAGCTTTTGTGGGTTTATCTATCAAAAAAAAAAGAATCCCATCCAAAATTTGGAAACCCTTGACAGAAGCATTCTGGGTAGAAGAAACCAAAAGCAACATCAACTCCTTAATGCAGCAGGAGAGCATCTTAAAGAGAATTTTATTGCTCTGTAAGATTCCAGACCAAACAACTTAGGAACAAGGGGTAAAGCACAATAAGCTCCTGTTCTCATCTTCTGATCTTGCTTTCCTCCAAAACTTCAAGAGTGAAAGCCATAAAATCATCCACTATGATACTGCAAAATTTCCTGTAGAACTCTGTATTTAACCCTACTGAACCTGAAGACTGGAGTTTTATCAGCATCAAGGTTGGAAAGGGCTCTAGAAGAGTGCTCCACATAAGGGTGAAATAAGGAGGAAACTGATCAATGTCAAAGGGCAATGACATTATGTGAACAGTAAGCACGTCAGTGCTCACAAATGTCAACTAATAGTATTAAATTATTTGTATACCTACTCTTTCTAATGATAGGGTTGATGTTATTAACAATATTAAAGATTAAATTTAATCATATAATAAGCTATAAGTAGATGTTGGCTGTGTATCAAGTGATTAGCCTAAAAACTTAGGAATTTTTGGTGCCTGTAAATAGAAAAGTGAACTTTGGTGCATGGCCAGAAAATCGAAGGAGCATTTGAATAGGATTGTTTTGGTGGTCTGGCACCCAATCTCCCAGCCTTAAAAATAATGTGAATCACTTCAGCATTAATCCAACCATATGCCAATTGATGAACTTAAATTCTTCCATTGGTTTGCAGGTGATGTCTATGTCTTTGATTGTGAAAGATGTTTGATTGTGGTCATAAGTCACAGTACATGGGGGTCCAACGAGAGAAGTTTGTAAGGTACCAATTAATCAGTGTTTTTTGTCATTATTTTCTAAATGAAAAGGCTTTTCTTTCCACTTCTGTTTCTAGTTATTGGAAATATTACATGTTCCACATGTCTATTATTAATGCTAGCATTGATTTACATTTTGCATTGACATGGTTGTCCATTCATGAGGGACAAGGAGAACCGTATCACGATGTTTAATGTGCATTTAGTAACAAAGACAATAACTGTTTTCTATTCTGAAAATGTAAAAATGAAAATGACACTGAACACGTCTTTGAAAACTGTTCTAACACACACACCCACAAATACATATCCTACCAGGCCATTTTTAGGAATGAAAAATAGTGCTTTTCATGTTCTCAGAACTACTGATTGTAAAAGACAAGCTTTTGACCATTTTCATTGCTTTCATTTTCAAAAATGAGATTGTTTAAGGAAAAAAAATCATTACTGCTATCAAGTGTGCTCTTAATGGATTCTGACATTGTGAGTGCTTAAAAATGCAATGGCTTCTGCTTCTTTTCTTCCCCACTAATTTTAGGGCAACTGTAATAATAAAGAATGTTACAAGATATTATCACAAACACCATTATCCTTGTGAAAAAGGTTCTTTCTCAGGGTATTCTTTTTAGCACAATTTTAAGGATTAATTGCTTAGAAGTCTCAAATTGTCACTTAATCATTCAAGGTTGAGACATGATGAGTGGTTCCCTTCCATTATTATTATTATTATTATTATTATTATTTTATTTTAAATTTCATGTAAAGGTCAATACATCTGTCTGTTGGGTTTGACACTGAAGACATTTTGGTAAGTAGTACTTGTCCCATTTGTTTCAAAAGCAAAGGTATAAGTTCATGTGTTACAAAACATCTCTGTGATTAATGGCTCTGGATTTTCTCCAGCAGTACTTAGGTAACTATGTGGAGATCTGATGTTAAGACTATCCCCATGGTCTTACTATGCATTTTCAGCATCCTTCAATATTCTTTTGACCATGCAGAGGATTGAATGTTGATGCTGATTGAGGGTTTATAGCTTTTTTAATGTCACATAGGGATGCAGTAGTAGGGAAAACACATTTTCTATGTGGTATAATTGTGGGAAGAATATTCTCTGCTAGTTGAAATCTATAGATAGTGTGAGTAAGTTGCCCAAATAGCCTAAGGAATTGTAGTTTAACCAGTATTGTCAAAAGCGAAAGGCAATGTCAAGGCAATGAGACTCCTTTTAGCCTAAGGCAAAAGGTAAAAAATAAGGCGATAAAAACCATACATATATTTACCTATTTGATACTTGACCAGTATAAGTGTTGTCTTCAACAATCAACACCGTTAATTTTTCATCCCTCATGATATCTTATAAAATTAACAAAATAGTAATAATTATTCGAAGTGTTAAATATTGTACTCCACATTATAAGAAACATCATATTGTTTAAAGATATTCATCATGTCTAAATGCATATTGTAATTTTTTAGACATATGAAAAGCAAAATAAAAAACAAAATAAGAGATTGAATATTCTAGAGAAGCTTTGGGCATCATCATCATAGTTATCATTGAAATTAAAATTATCATAACTTCCACCAAAACTAGATTGATAGCCCTCCATCTTATTATCTTTGTGATTGGTAATATAATATTTCATCTTATACTTTGTTTACTTCTATTTTAGATTGAATGAAATTATAATCTAAGTATGTTTAATCTTAACTCTGGTCAAAGGTGATTGACTAGGTGTTGCCTCTTTGAAGTCTCCTTGCTTGGGTCTTCAAAAGGCGACTTTTATCTACCTTGCCTGGTGTGATGGCCTAGGCGACCCAGTTAATCGTCTTTGATAACATTGCATTTAACACAACAAAATTGCATCGTATGTCCATTTTTCATTTATCAAGGAAATACTACATTAAAAATTGCAAAATTCTTCTCAGCCACTGATTAGATTTGAAGGCTTATTGTCCTCAACAATGTTGGATTTATCATTTGGATGCTGTAAGAGGCATCTAATTTATGTTTTTTGGACTGTTTTATCTTTTATAGGTTGGATGACTTGGACTCCAAACTATCGATTTCTTCTGATCCAGGAGTTAATAGATGCGGATTCAGTATTGACGGGTTAAGCCATGTTGGTCTTGCGAGAAGTACATCATCTAGATCTTTGAAGAAAGGAATGAGAAAAGGATCTGAAGGACTAAAGTCAATTGGCCGATCACTTGGATTTGGGGTTTCTCGAGCAGTATTCCCAGAAGATCTTAAAGTGTCAGAAAAGAAGATATTTGACCCTCAACACAAATTCCTTCAGTTGTGGAATAAACTTTTTGTCATATCATGTATTCTTGCAGTATCTGTGGACCCTCTGTTCTTTTATCTTCCAGTCATTGATAGTTCATCAAAATGCCTTGGTATAGATCGTAAGTTAGCAATCACAGCGACAACATTGCGGACAATTATTGATGCTTTCTATCTTATCCATATGGCTCTCCAATTCCGAACAGCTTATATTGCCCCATCATCTCGGGTTTTTGGGCGAGGTGAACTTGTGATAGATCCTGCAAGAATAGCTAAACGGTATTTGCGAACGTACTTCATCATTGATTTTCTTGCTGTGCTGCCACTACCACAGGTTTGAAGGACCTTAAGTTCATTTCTTTATTTGTTGCTCCATGTTTCTCCCTTTTATCAATGCTGGGCTACTAATTTATTGATTATTATTTGTTTCTTATCTTCAGTTTCTTTTTGTTTTATTAGAGCTATATAAGGCACTTGAGGGCTTGATTTCCTTATGACTTGTATTGTTGCCACATCTGATGTGGTATTAACAGTGATTAGATTCTGAGTTTGAAAATATCAGCAAAATGTCTTTGATTATTTAGGATTTCTATGATCAATAAAACAGTATGTGAACAACATATTATTTTTCTATATCTCACTGACATCAGCAAAAATCTCACTCATGTTTCATTCATTTCAACAAATGGTGCTGGTGCACCTGTTGTGTGTGCAGACATCAAAATTCACAAAATTTGTGTGTACAGTGTGTTTGACACCTCTCTCCTCTTATGTAATATCGGGTGATAAAAAGGGAAATACCCTTTTCCTTGTTTCCTTTTGCAGAAAAAAGAGGGAAAAAAGGATTCCCTACTGTATGCCTTTCTTTCTCATTCCTTAACTCCCACTCTACTAAAATATCCAAGTTTTTGGTATGATATATGATAAAAGTAATATTTTAAAACCTGGACTGGACCAGCCGGTTTGACAAGGCCTAATCCAGTCCGGGTCGCCATTTGAGCCGGGGGGGCTAATGAACCGCCTTTGAACCAGACAGATCAGCAGTTGAACCGCTGACTCAGTGAACTGGTTAGTCTGGTTTGGGTCTAAATTCATTTCTTTTATAGGGATTTTTTTGGCAAAATGGGCCTATGTTCTAGGTGGAAATTGGGTCACCACTTGGGCTTCTTACACTGTGTCTTGTTATTAGTTAGGGGTGAATCAGATATATAAAGTTTATTTTATTCTCTTCTTATTCCGATGTGGGATTGATGGGAGGGATGACTACTGAGAAATGTTCATAAAACAACTACACCTTGGTGATTTGAACCTATGACCTAAAGCTCGGTATATAAAGATAAAACCACTCTTACCATTTATGCTTGATGCTTAAATTTACAAAACAATAAATTAAATAACACTAACATTTTTTTTTAAATTTTATAATAATAAAAATGTGATTAATATAAGTAAAATAATGTAAAAAATTTTATAACTATAAAATAATAGGATATATAACTTTTAATATATATATATATATAGGTAAAATTAAATAATTTTCCGATAAATATTCTCACATTTAAATATTATATATCTTTTATTTAATAAAATGTTAAAATATTAATGCTTCTATATATTTCATTTAATAATATTAAGGATGAAAAAATAAATATTATTGAATTTTAATTTCTTTATATATATATATATATATATATATTAAAACAAATAATAAATATTTTTAATTTTAATAATATATAAATTATGTATTTATGATGTTATCGATCCAATCACGGTTTGACCATTGAACTGTGAATTGATAATTTTTTCGGTCCAATGATTGGCCCAATTTTTAAACCATTGGATAAAAGTAAAGATAATAAAGTAAAATTCTATAAAAACATATAATGCTAAATTATTTACTTCAATCTCTCATAAAAATATCCAAACATTTTTTGGAAAAACAAAAAAGGGGTTTGGGCTTCAGAAACCTTTCCATCTTTAACAAGGTTCTTTTGGGAAAATGGTCTTGAAAATTTGTGAGTGAAAGATTCTCTTTGGAAATGGGTAATTGTGGGTAAGTACGGGCAAGAAGAGGGGTAATGCACTAAAGAAGTGAGAAAGGCATGGAGTGGGGGTATGGAAGGCAATCAAAAGTTGTTAGGAGGCTTTCATAGATAAAATAGGCTTTAAGGTTGGTTTTGAGAACACGGTGAAGTTTTGGAAGGACGAGTAGTGTGGGGACACACACTTTGAGGGATTCATTTTTGGATCTTTATTCTATTGCCTCTTCAAAAGATGCTTGGGTGCTTGATGTTTGGGACGGTGGTAGCTGAAGACCTTGGTTTATAAGATAGTTGCATGATTGGGAGTTGGAGGGGGTAGATGTCTTTTTTGGGAGGTTGTTTGATCACTCCATTTGTTTAGGCACTAATGATATGATGTTGTGGTTAGATACAAAGAACAATAACTTTTTAGTTCCTAACAAGCAGGAAAGCAAAGTCGTTGCCCTATGGTCCAGTTTGGAATTCTTGGGTTCCTATAAGTGTTAGTTTCTTTGCTTGGAAAGCAACTTGGGCCAAGATTTTGACTTAGGATCAACTCAAAAGGAGGGGTTGGAGGATTCCTAATAGATGCTATATGTGCAAAATAGAAGAAGAAACGGGTGATCATATTCTCCTTCATTATATGAAAGTACACATTTTTACTCTATTTGGTGAATAATGAGTGATGCACTCTTTAGTGAGAAGGTTGCTCTTGAGTTAGCATGACTTCTTTGTTGAAAAAGAAAGAAAGAAAGAAAAAAGGCTTGGAAGGTTGCTCCACTATGCCTGTTTTGGACCATTTAGAGGGAGAGAAATAAGAGAGCCTTTGATAATTGTGAAAGCTTGGACTAAACAATTAAAAGTTCTTTTTTGTATCTTTTTTGGGATTGGGTTAGAATGTTCGTTGGGGATGGTTCTTTGTGATTGTTAGACTTTGTGGACTAGTTAGGCTCTCTGTATATATCTTTTATACTTTCTTTTTCCATTAATACAATCTTCATTTACCTATTAGGAAAAAAAAAATCGTTTGAAAGTGAGGAAATGTCGGACCAAAGTCTCAAAAGTACTTTTCCTAATAATCTCTACTTATGACTCAAGATGTTCAAAGATGAAGACTCTATACCTTTAATTGATTTTGTAGATTGGTTAGGTGGTTGTTGAGGGAGGGAGTATTTTTTTTTTTTCCCTTTTTTGTGATTTGCCTCTCGGCACCTATTGTATACGTCTTTTGTACTCTAGTGCATTAGCTATTTTGGCGCATTTAATATATTCTCTTTTATTTGCCTATAAAAAAAAGGTTTTGTCTTTAAGTATCTATTATCACTTTTTTTTTCTTTTCTTTTAAAAAGTAAAATGAGTGTTGTATTAAAGAAAAGGTATGCACGACGTATACATATACAAAAACCAATAAGGGCGATAACACAACCGCTCCCTACGGGGGAATCTAACCAATCCACAAATTCTGTTATCACATGTAGTTGCCATCCTAGAAATATTTTTTTCAAATCATCTCTAGTGTTGATATTTTGTTGATATTTATTTATAAAAGATACTTTATTGATATTTCAATCAATATATTTTTAGGAAGTTAGGATTATGCACCTATCAATGTCATGTTCACACACACCTACATGTATGTATGAAACTGGGTATTTATTAGAAAGAAAGAAAAAAGTGATACAAAGAGGGGGATGTGGTCGCTAAAAAGAGAAATGGAAAATGAATAACAGAATTTTTTTTTTTTTTTTTTTAATCAAAAGAAAATAAAAAAGACCAGAAGAAACACCCCAAGCTAATACAAAAGGCTAAACTATGAAGCCAAGCTGCTCCAAAAATACCCAAACCCAAGAATCAAGAAGCTGCAGAAAGATTTAACTAAGAAGTTGTCATTATTTGTTGACCTTGATTCCAGCCCTTCACAACCATCCTTGGAATAATTAACTGAAGAAATTCTTGGATTATCCCTATCTCCCAATTCTGGAAGTTTCTGTGAAAGCAACACCCTGGTCACTTTCACCCTCCCAGAGGCCAGCCACCCATGCATTTCTACTAGAACCGATATCAAACGGAGTCAGAAAAGAGATTTTGAGTGGACAATCCCCACACCAAGTATCAAATCAAAACATATATAAGCCGTGAGCCATGCCTAGTCACAATGCTCATGCATGAATGAAAGGTATCCCACCCTTTTCTGGTTGCTTTCCAAGGTCTTGCTCCATATCCCTCTTTTCCTTCTTTCAAGACCCATCCTCCTTCCTCCCCAAATTTTCCATGTGGTTTTTCTTTGGTTCAGTCAGTCAATGAGAATTTCATTGATGATGTCTCTTACTACGATATGGAAGGAAATGTTGTTCACTGCACTCTAGATTTGTTTTTACCAAAAATTCTATGTTCTTTGAAGTTCCATGATCAGTTACTAGTTTCCTCTTAGAACATCAAACTTGACTAATCCTGGTCCAGAATAAAATTTTTCTCCCTCAATCTTTTCCGTAAGAAATATCCTCGTGATAAAAACGTGCACATGGTGATGAAGATGGCTGATTTAATTTAGTTGTACAATCTTGGTGTATGAACTAATTTTTTATTATTCTCAGCCTTATTCCTGACTGGAAAATATGTTTTCTGCTTGTCTTGGAGACTTGGGATACACAAATCCACATCAGTTGATGTTGCTATCCAGTTATTCCTGACATCGATACATCCATTGATAAATTTTCATATCGTATTCACATGCCTTGTTTTATGGGAAGTATGGTGATTCGTATTAAAAGAGATCAATGCATTTATGTCATTGCCATATCCAGGTTGCAAACTTCCACAAAGTCAAGAATGATGTAAAAGTGCATTTTCATCAATTTTTATTTTTATTTTTATTTATTTATTTCTGCAGATTGTGGTCTGGAGATTTCTTCATAGTTCAGATGGTTCAGATGTATTGTCTACAAAACAAGCTCTGTTCTTCATAGTCTTACTTCAATACATCCCTAGGCTGTTTCGAATGCTACCCTTATCTTCAGAACTGAAAAGGACTTCTGGTGTCTTTGCTGAAACTGCTTGGGCTGGTGCTGCATATTATTTGCTTCTGTACATGCTTGCTAGTCATGTAAGTGCCTGATTGATTTAGTAGCTTTGTCTTATTGATGGTTCTCATTTGCACTAATTGTAGGATCACACTGCTTTGGTTCTTTGCCTTGTTTATGTTGTCAATGCAATTTAATCTCACCTTTAGTGCTTAGTATTTTAGGTTGCATGAACTTTGCCTATAGTCATGCTTTAGCTAACTTCTAGCAATGTAATTTTATTTTGGAAGCTTTCACATTTAACATTTTATGAAGTCATCTTCTCTTCTGTTAGAACCATGTGACAGTATGCCAATAACATTATCTATATTACCCCTTTTTGTTAGGCATTGAAATATATCTTGTGTTTGCCTATCAAAAAAAAAAAGGCACACATTTATGTCTGCTGAATGAATCCTTGCAGATAGTTGGGGCTTTCTGGTACTTACTAGCTGTAGAACGTAATGATTCATGCTGGCAGAGGGCTTGTGCTCATAGCGGAAATTGCAAGACAGATTTCTTGTATTGCAGTAACAGGCACACGGAGGGTTATGATGCCTGGCTCATAGACAGTGACAATGTTCTTAATTCAAATTGCTCTGTAGAAGGTGACAATCCACCATTTAATTATGGAATCTATACCAACGCTCTGTCATCTGGCATTGTTTCATCCAAGAAGTTCTTATCTAAATACTGTTACTGTTTGTGGTGGGGTCTACAGAATTTAAGGTAAATAACATAATTTTTTTCTCATTATTACTGCTTGATAGATTCCGTCCATTCCTTACAACAAATGGTTTGTCTCCTGGTTTGATTAGATTGCTATACTTTAGTTAAATATATCATTTCATTCTATTCTGTGCCTACCTGTAATAATGCAAGAAAATTTTTATCTCAAAGTAGACAGTGGAAAAGCTTATCAAATTGGACAAAATGATGACCGTGGGAGAAACAAGCTATATTTTTTCTTTTTGCATTAATTAATGAATTTGGAACTTTAATCACAATGAGCTTGATGAGTTATTACTGCTATGGAGTGTGATTGATTAGTGCAGGCAATGCTTGTCACCTGTGATTTGTATGTGTGAAGTCCGGCATAGTTGTGATAATGTTTTAGTCTCTTGGAATTTCTGCAAGTGTTGATGCCTGACCAGTGTTTCCTCTTGCTGTGTACAGCACACTCGGGCAGGGGCTTCAAACCAGCATCTATCCTGGAGAAGTAATATTCTCTATAGCTCTTGCCATACTTGGTCTCATACTCTTTGCACTTCTGATTGGCAACATGCAGGTAAATGAAGACCTGTTTTGCTTTCATTTTTTATTTTTTTATGCATGGATAATCTATAGAGTTTTTTTATAATCAATATTTATTTCCTTTATTGGGAACTCTCGAAGCTCTTGTTAGCAATAATTCCTTGTAAATATAATCTTTTAGGGGTTTTTGACCCATAAATTTGTTCCACAATGATATTTATGATTGCCTAGTGGGAGGTGAATACGATTTTTTCAAAGCTTCTTTTCAATTATGCCTTTCAACAGGACTCCTCAAGAAACTCAATCAACCAAATACAGGGAGTCATGCCAATCTAAATGGATGTTTAATTTAAAATAGTGGCAATTACTAAGGACTTCATAAGTGCGACATATAAATATGTTAAGAGTTCAATGGTCAAAGAAAATAAAGAAGAGACACCAAATTTATAATGCCTCAGCCTCAAGCCTAAATCCACTCCTGGAAACCTCTTTGGTATCAATCCAATAACTAAACTACATTTTCCTAAGTTTACCTAAAACCATTAGAAGTTAAAAACAAGAGATGCTGTGGCCCAATTTGGGATATCCTTTTTTCTTTTGACTTCAGCTAGAGGGGTAAAATTGGTATTATAGAAGTTTCATTAAACATAATTTTTTTTTTTTCAAAGTGTAAGAATTGTGTTATAGAAAGACGCTAAAATTTTCAGCATAAAATGGCTTTTAGCATAAGCCAAAAGAGAGAGTTTATCTGATAAGAAACATTTTCCTTGCTTCCATATTTAGCTATGTTTTAAGGCTATATATATATTTGATAACCGAGGAACCTTCCATGGCCAAGCCCTTAGGACTCTCCACCAAACTTTGGGGTGTTGACCGTTCTACAACAACTAACATTGGGTAAATTCAGGGTATCAACAGTGACAGGATTTGAACCCAGGACCATGTGCCACTTACTGGGACCACACTTCCCAGTGTTCGCCCTAACCAATTGGGCTACCCTGATGGGTGATATACATACATATATATATATATATATTAAAATTGTTTCACTCATCCTCGCTCAATTTTACTTCATCCACCAATGGGGCAGATTGTTTATTCTCACAGTCCTAGACCTAACGTGCCAAATTCAAGCGTGACACACCAATGAGAACTCTTACCCATGACCTAGAGGTCATTGGAGCGAAGTGGGGCTCTCCGCCTATTGGTGATTGTAATTCCTCTGACAAGGGTTGCCTAGGACTCTGATAGGTACATAGATATGCTCTTGACGCACGTTAGCTCCCCCTCGGTGGTTGTATGGGTAGCTAAGTTCAAAACCCAACTGAGGGATCGTGTGTAATAGTCGTGGGTGTCTATGGTATTAGAGCCACAGGAAGGGAAGTCGGGTGAATGTATTTTCATAAGAAAGAGATGTTGTATTCTCTTAAGCAGGATGTCTGCCTATTGATCCAAGAAAAAGCTAAAGTCATGGCGGAAGATAAACAAGTTTTTATTTCTTTTTATCTTCAAAACCTTCATCTTTATCTCTTAGCCATCCCTGGCCTGCATATCCCAAGTTTAAAATTGGTCAAGGACATTGATTTTGACGATTCTAAGTTTTGTAGAATTGTTGAAGACCCCGTCCTTTACCAACAAGGTATTAAACACCTATTCTGCAAGTGCAACAAAAATTTTATGATTAGTCGTGTCTACCTAGATTTGCATTATTACAAGTCAATTTGTTTTCCATTCAAACATGATGAATTGATCCTAACTCCAAAGTTACTCTTGGATTATGGATTGGTTCATCAAATTGTCTGTTTAGATCCTATTCAGACAACAAATTTTGGAAGAAAGTTGGCTTTAAGTTTGCTATAAGGATTTAAGATGAATAAGAAGTTTGTCAATGCAATCATCATCAGTAAAACTCTAGAATGGATTTTTTATGGAAGCCTGTTACCCGCACAACATAATATCTCTCTCCATTATCAGAACAGAAGGTCAACTCTGTTATCCTACCCTTTTGATCATACTGATCCTTGTCCTGAGCCTATTAAAAATCAGATTAAGTACTGGAGAGCTAGAATTATCAGCAGCGACTTTGAGGCATTTCCTAAAAGTATGGGTTACTTGATCGCTGCAGACTCCTTTCATCAGATCTTCTGCAACAAGAAAATTGATCATCTCCCCATCAAATCCATTACTGAGGATATCAAGTTACTTGATGAACATTGAAGGGATTATCTTCTCCCTTGATTTTCATTAAGACATAGTCGTTTAAGCATGCCATTTTCATTGGGATTCTCCACCAACAACTTTAAGATAGTTTAGCACCGAAAGTAAGTTTGTTCCCTGCATGTGAAACCACAAAGTGGAGTGTTCTCAAAATTGTGAGCGAGTCAAGGAAGCTTGGGTGAGTAGTGGGTTTACCGTTGCACTTTTGGATTCAAGAGGTGTTTAGAAAGATTGCGGAAGGCTATGGGGGGCTTGTTACAGTGGATGAAGACACTGCTCTTTTAAGGAGCTTCAATGGGCTATAGAATATTAGTGAAATCTGAGGGGTTAGAGTGGCCAAGCTCTTTGCAGGTGGTAGTTGGCTCTTCTTGTTTTGTTATTCAATTGTGGTGGGAGGTACAACCAAGGGTGTCGGAAGTTGCTCCGATGTTCAGAAGTGGGATGGGAAAGGAGCAAGAAGTTAGGGATGATGGAGGGGGTGGTTCATGCACTGATTGTAACATGGAGTAGGTACAGACTCATTGGCAATCTGCAAAGGTGGTTATGACATGCAAAGTTGGAGAAGCTTGCTGCAAAAAAGACAGGGAGGTTGCTACTTTTGACTTTGTGTCGGCAAGAGGGGCAGAGGACGAAGAGATCAGAGGAAGGGTGTATTCTGTTTGGGAGGAGGTCTCAGATGAAGGGCATGTAGCCTAAGGTAGTTTTTTGGGCCAAGTAATGGAGTTGGATGTGGAAAGGAGGCCCAACGGGTCTAAGGAAGGCCAAATCAGTGGCGTTTTAAAAGACCCATTGGAAGTGGACCGAACCATGTCTGTTTTAGAAGGTCCAGCGTTGGTGGGCCGATCCTCTGCTAAAGCATTAAATGGGGCTAGGGCTCATAGGGGCCTTCCAGACATTGACTGCGGGAAGCCAGACGGGGATGATTTTGGCTTTCAGATGGGGTCGTCTCCACCGGCACCAAATCATGCAAAGATTATCGACGAAGCTTTGATGGAAGAGGCCTCCAGGTACATAGGTTATAATTTTTGTTCTCTGTTCTCTTTGGGAAAGCAGGATTTCTCCTTCTTCTACTCTTTCAGGGCGGGATGGGGTAATCGTCATCACTGATGGGGGATCCGAATGGGGTTGTGTTTCAGAAGCAGTTGGGGTAGCAGTTTTGGGCCCTTTAAGGGTGATTTTGGCGGATAGGAGGGAGGCGGAGGTTTCTGGTTTATCAGGTAAGGCTAATGGGGCTATCGAGGAAGTGATAAGAGGATATTTCAGAAAGGGCTATACAAGAGGTTGTGGAGGAGAGGGACGGAGCGGGTGATCCGAGCTGGTATTCCAGTTGCTTGGTTAAGTTTATCCGCTGCTTAGGAATGCTGATGGAGGGTTTCGAAGGGGAGATTTTGATTTTGCTGAAAATAATGAGAGAGAGGAAACTTCAAAAGGGGAAATTGGATGGTAGGAAAAGGAAAAAATTGGAGTCGTCAAATTGAAAGGGAGTTGAAAAAGCTGAAATGTACTGTGAATTATTTTCGAGGAGGAGGAGAAGGGGGATGGGGTGTAGTTGTTGCAAGTCTAGATGAAGATTCGTTTGCTTTCATGGAATGTAAGAGGAGCTAATAACTGTGATAAGAGGAAGGTGATCAAAGCCTTGATAAAGAAGAATAAGGTGGATTTGGTTTGTTAACAGGAAACCAAGATCTAGGAAATGTCAAGAAGTCTTGTTCGTAGTTTAGGAGTAGGGAGATTTTTAGAATGGGGAGCTGTGGATTCAAGGGGTGCTGCTGGAGGTATAGTGGTGTTCTGGGATAATAGGGTTTTAGAGTTGGTTGAACTAGAAAAGGGAGTGTTCTCAATCTCTTGCCATTTTAAGAATTGTGAGGATGACTTCATTTGGACTTTTACATGGGTTTATGGCCTGACCCTGAGAAGGGATAGGGAGTGTTTCTAGGGTGAGTTGGGGGCCATAAAGGGTCTTTGGAATGGGCCTTGGTGTGTTGCTGGGGATTTAATTCCATTTTAAGCCCTAAAGAGCGTAGCAGGGGAGGGAGTTTGAATTCAGACATGAGAAGGTTCTCAAAAGTAATAGAAGACCTAGAGTTAAAGGACCTACCGTTGCTTGGGGGTCTTTTTACTTGGAGTGGAGGGGTGAATAATCAGTCATTGTCAAGGCTAGATCGTTTTTTGGTTAATGAGGAATGGGACTGCCGTTTTAGTGGATCGAGGCAGTGTGTCCTCCCGAGACCTGTATCTAACCATTTCCCAATTCTTTTAGATGGAGGGGGTCTAAGAAGAGACCCCTCACCTTTTAGATTTGAGAATATGTGGCTAAAAGTGAAGGGTTTTAAGGATCTTTTGAAGTCTTGGTGGGAGGGGGATAGCTTTAGTGGCTCTTCAAGTTTTATTTTGGCAGAAAAAATAAAGGTCTTGAAGTCTAAATCGAAGGAGTGGAACAAAGATATTTTTGGCAGGGTTGAATACAGGAAGGATCTGGCTTTGGATCAAGTGGAATTTTGGGATGCTAAGGAGAAGACTAGCAGATTGTCTTTGGAAGAGTTGGAAGCTAGAAAAGATACGAGGGAAGAATATAAAAAATGGGTTTTGCTAGAAGAGATTACTTGGAGGCAAAAATCTAGGGAAGTGTGGCTGAAAAAGGGTGACAGAAATACGGGCTTCTTTGACAAGATGGCCAATGCTCACAGAAGAAGGAATAATGTGGACAGAATTAGGATTAATGGTGTTTAGCTTTCGGAGGAGAATGAAATCATGGAAGGGATTGTCAATGCTTTTTGGTCTTTGTTGTCCAACTCGGGGGATTGGAGTCCTCCTTTATCCAGGCTGTAGTGTGAGACTTTAGAGAATCTGGATGCTTGTGCTTTGGAGGTGTCGTTCACGGAAGATGAGGTGTTTGGTGCACTGTTGGGATGTAGTGGGGATAAAGCTCCAAGGCCTGATGGCTTCTCTATGGCATTTTGGCAGTTTGTTTGGGACTTTGTGAAAGATGATGTGATGAGTTTCTTCAAGGAATTCTATGAACACGGTAAATTTGTTAAAAGTCTAAATGCAACTTTTCTAGTTTTAATCCCAAAAAAAGCAGGGGCTGAAGATTTAAGGGATTTTAGGCCTATAAGTTTGTTGGGAAGTCTGTACAAGTGGTTGGCCAAGGTTTTAGCCAATAGGCTAAAAAAGGTGGTTGGAAAGGTGGTCTCTAAGGCACAAGGGGATTTTGTGGAGGGTAGACAAATCCTAGATGCAGTGTTGATAGCTAATGAAGCCATTGATTCGGTCCTAAAGAATAATGAGAATGGTATTTTGTGCAAACTTGACAGAGAGAAGGCATACGGCAATGTGGACTGGTTTTTATTCTCACAGTTATGCAAAAAATGGGTTTTAGGGAGAAATGGATTGGGTGGATCAAGTGGTGCATATCCACTGCAAGCTTCTCTGTGTTGGTTAATGGCACATATACGGGTTTCTTTCATAGCTCAAGGGGATTGAGGCAGGGCGGTCCACTTTCGCCTTATTTACTTGTGATTGCTATGGAGGTTTTTAGCTCTTTTCTTAAAAGGGTTGTGGATGGAGGTTTTCTGTCGGGTTGTAAGGTGAAGGGGAGGAGTGAAGAAGGGGTTCAAATTTCCCACTTGTTGTTTGTTGATGATACTTTGGTGTTCTGCCAAGCTTCTCAAGATCATCTGACCTACCATAATTGGTTACTTATGTGGTTTGAGGCTGTGTTGGGGTTGAGAATAAACTTGGAAAAGAGTGAACTAATTCTAGTAGGGAGGGTAGAGAATATTGATGATCTTGCTTTGGAATTTGTTCATAGAGTGGGTAGTCTCCCGTCCACTTATTTGGGCCTTCCTTTGGGTGCTCCGTTTAAGTCAATGACAGTGTGAGATGAAGTGGAAGAGCAGTTTCGTAGAAGGTTGGCCATGTGGAAGAGACAATACTTGCCTAAGGGAGGGAGGGCGACTCTAATCCGAAGCATTTTGTCGAATTTACCCATTTATTTTGTCCTTGTTGCACTTGCCAAACTCAGTTAGATGGAGACTAGAGCAAATTCAAAGGGATTTCCTTTGAGGAGGTGGTAATTTGGAGCGAAAGCCACATTTAGTAAAATGGGAGTTGGTGTGCTTAAGTAAGGAGAAAGGGGGTTTGGGGTCAAATGTCTATCCAATCTCAATAAGGTTGTTCTTTGTAAATGGAATTGGCGTTAAGCAAATGAGAGAGAGGCCTTGTGGAATCAAGTGATTAGAGGGAAGTAAGATAGATGGGGATGGTGCTCTCGAGAAGTGAGAGAGGCGCATGGTGTGGGGCTTTGGAAAGGAATAAGGATGGACTGGGATTTTATGGGCTCTAGGATTTTATTCCTTGTAGGTAATGGGCGGAGGGTGAGATTTTGGAGGGATAGATGGTACGGGGATTCCCCTTTGTGTGTGTCATTTCCTTCCTTGTTTGCTTTGTTTGTTGATAAGGAAGTGTGGGTGGCGGATATTTGGGACCCCTTGGCTAAGAGGGGTTGGAATCCCTGTTTTTCAAGAGCCTTCAATGATTGGGAGGTGGAGGAAGCGGAAAGATTCTTGAAGCGGCTTCATGGGAAGAGAGTGCATGGAGATGTGGATGATATGGTGTTTTGGACCGAAACAAATAGTGAAAAGTTCTCGGTCAAAGCCCCTCTACCTTGCTCTAGAAACGGGTTGTCCTTCTTTGTTTCCTTCTAGCTGCATTTGGAATGTGTGGGTACAGCCCAAGATTAGCTTTTTTGCTTGGGAGGCTACGTGGGGTAAAGCCTTAACCCTGGATCTTGTTCAAAAAAGAGGATGGGCCTTGGCAAATAGATGTTTTATGTGTCTTAAGAAAGAGGAAACCATAGACCATCGTCTTCTACATTGTTCAAAAACAAGGGTCTTATGGGATTTACTCTTTAATTTGTTTGGGGTGTCATGGGTGTTGCCTTCATCAGTTAAGAGAGACTCCTTAGTTGGCATGGTTCTTTTGTGGGCAAAAAGCGCAAGAAGGTGTGGCGAGCAGCTCCTTTCTACATTTTTTGGACGGTTTGGAAGGCGAGAAATAGATTGGCCTTCAAGGATGATGTGTTGTCAATCCAAAGACTTAAATACTCTTTTGTTCTTCCCCTTTGGTCAGAGGCCAAGTTGTTTATAGTTGATTGCCCTCTAACTATTGTTAGTTTTATTGATTGGTTGGGTTCTAACTAAGGTTGTTTGTTGGGCCAGCTGGGTGTTTTTCTTCTTTTTTGGTTGTTTTGGCGGTGGGTGTATAGGTATTGTATACCTTGAGTCGCTTTTTTGGCGCCTCTATTTATATGAGATTTTTCCTTACCTATCAAAAAAAAATTATGAGGCCTCTAGTTGATTACTAGCTTAGGTGTTTCTCTTTCTAATTCAGCTTGTTTCTGGGCATAGAAGGTTGAACAACTCCAAGGGGACTTAGACTTTCTTATCAACTACTTATCAAGAAGATTTTGGATCTCCTTTTCACAATAGCTTAATAATTCTTTATTCATCTGGATAGGTCTGGCTTTAGTGGGAATATTTTTCTCACTAAAATCTGGTTCATAAGGTAACTCTACCTCATGCTGCTTCCTGTGCCAAAACGCATTAAGAATGTTAGAGTAAACTTCTCCAACAATCTTATTCTTAAATCTTTCTACTACATCTTGAGTTTTCTTACCTTTTAATTGTTCTTCAATTCTTACAAGATTAATTTCTTGATCACCTGATCCCTTAAAGTATTTATACTCTTTTCATCAAGGAGATCAGTGAATTCAAAGAGAATTTCCTTATCTAAGAGTGTTGTTCTTAAACCTTGGTTATCTACTCTAATAGGGTAGATAGGGTTTAAAAAGGGTACTCCTAGAAGAACCTTTCTCTTCAAGTCTCTAACTAGAATAAAGGTTTGCTTACTATAAATGTCTTGGTTACAAATGTGCGCATTTGACAACTTGTAATCAATGGTAAGTCTTTTACCATTGGCTCTTGAAAGTGTTTGCTTAGTTTTCTCATAAAATTGGGTTGGTACTAAACCTTCTTGTAGGCAATTCAAAGCTGCTCCTGAATCAATCAAAGCAACTGTATTAAGGACATACTTATCCTTGATTACTCCAGAGCCACGGCTCAAATTAAAGCCATGAAACAGGTAGCTGGCAAATCAAAATTGGAACTGGCGCAATTCGCAAAATTAGAAGCCTTTGCGCAATTCTCTTCTGATCTTGATAAAGCTACTCAGAATCAATTAGCAAGAGGTCAACGATTACGTGAATTGCTCAAACAATCCCAAGCAGCCCCTCTTACGGTGGAAGAACAGATAATGACTATAGTTAAGGAGACTTCCCACTTTTGGAAAACAACCCTACTAACCGTATTCAAGTATGAATCTGTCTCTTCTTCATTGACTTGGGAAGATTTTAGAACCTCTTCAAGGTTTCCTTGGTTAACAACAATCTTGTTGATCTGGTCTTGGAGGTCTATAAAACCTAAGCTTGTGAATTGTCTTAAATCCTAAATTTCTTTCTTATACTGTCTTATTTCTTCTTAAAGATCCTTAATGGTTGTCTTTGGGGGAATTCTGATTAATTCTTGTTAAAATTTCATTTAGGTTGTAAGGACTTACTGTCTTCTTAATTTATGGCTTATGGACGAATTTCTTAAAGACTTCAAAAAGTTCTTGCTTAACAGTTTCATCTTCTATTTTTCTTAAAACATCTAAAACTAACTCTTGTTTTTGGCTTATGACATTTATAGTCTTAGGATGGCAATCACAATTGCCCTTAATGTAATCTTCTTGATCACTAGATGTTTGGCTCAAAATCTCTTCATCAGTATCTAGTTGATTAATACCATCTTCATTATCTGAATCAGTTCTTGATCCAAATTCTGAGGAGTTTAACATTACTTTGCAAAGCATATCTTTTAAATCTTCTAAAATGTTTTAAGTTATTAATTTTCTTCTTAACCTTACAATCTTTCGTATAGTGGCCTACCTTACCACACTTAAAACAAAATGGGTTAGATTGTAAAGGGGTTTCTAACTTTTTTTGTGCTTCCTTGTTTATCCTCCTTTGGATGTGTCTTGATCTCTTGGTTTCATTCATTCTGTACTTCCCATGAGTACCTCTCTTGTTATGATAAAAGTTTTCCTTACTGGGCTTTCTTGCTACTTGTCTTTTCTTACGTTGCTTAGAAGGGGGCTTGGTTTCCTTTTGATTAAACCCAAATTAGCTACAAAATGTGCCAAACTCATTCTTGTAGATCTTTTGTTCATATTTCATTTGTTGCTTAAGCTTAAAGTCATTGCATAGGCTTATTCCTTCTATTGTAACAATGCTTATAATTTCTCCATATGTTAGCTTATCATAAGGGATTTGACCATTAAATTGTTCTTTTATCTTAATCCTAATCTTTTTAAAGAAAAGTCTAGGTAATCCTAAGATGAATTTTTCTTTTTAAAAAGATTGATTACAGTCTAATCTTAGCATGACTTTGGTTAGGAATATGTCTCTATACCACCTGAAGTCATGAAGCTTGGGACACTTAAGGTTGGTTAAGAGATTTGCAGTCTTGTCCTTAATTTTTGCAAGATCTCCAATGAAGTGTTTTGATATGGAAAAGATTAGAGTAGCTACTACATCCTCTATATCTTATCCTTTCGTCCTTAACAACTTCATTGCCCTCATTTATCCTATAGGCTTTTAGGATACCATTCCTATCATCAAGTGTGAGATAGTTATCCTACCATCCTTTTAGTTGACCTGTAAACCTAACAAGTGTCTGAGCTACAACATGATCTGACAGGCTATTGTTTAACTTATAGGTTTTGCTAACCATAGTCATCTCTTGAAGCTTAGTATGTTATACTCAATTATACCATCTATATTCCATTCATAAATGGTTCCACTAGTGTAAGAAGCTTGCGTGTATTGGTTTCTTTCCTTATACTGCATATCAGGAAAGGTTGGCCTAAGGTAGAAATTCCTAGTCTTAGGGGTTTCTTGGTTATGGATAATTCTTAAAACTCCTTGGTCTTGTGATTCCTTAAAAATCTTGATTAGTTCATCAGCCTCTACTACGGAACTAATTTCTTCATCAATAACAATAATTCTCCTATGAGACGGCTGAGGTGTCTCTGGGACAATTGAGCTATCTTTTACTTTTTTACTAATCCTTTCTATTAATTCTTGATTAACATAAGGATTTTCGTGGAATTGTTTAGAGAACTCGAATGGCTTAAATAAATGCTTAGTATCTTTCTTAACAAAAGATGTCTTAATATGATCTTGGGTTTCAATGATCTTTTCAACCCTATTGAGTTGATCACCTAACGTCTTAAGAAACATGTTAGTGTAGTTGTTTTGTTCCATTATTTTCTTAACATCTATTGCACTAGCAATTCCTTTATCCTCTGTTTTAGTCTTAAAAGGTGAAGCTCTTATTATTGTACCATAAATATTCTTATCTATCTTAGCTTTTGGAGAGTGAATGGATTATATGACAGTTTCGTCACTAGTTTTCCATATCTTAGTTTTTGTGGATGTGTTGTTAATACGCTTACCTGGGTACTCTGGATATTCTTCTTGTTTAAAGAGTGCAAACCAAATCCAATACTTAACATTTTTCTGTTTTTTTCTTAAGTATGTGTAAAATTCTTCTTGATAGAGGGTTTTAAGGTCTTTTGGGACTTTTCTAAAGAACTAATCTCCTTTTTCCTTGTTGGCTTCTAAATAGAGTCTTGTCTTATGAGATCCTTATTAATCTTAAACTCTTGACTTACGGTGTTAATCATTTGCGAATATGTGGGAGACATATCCGATGATTCATCTTCTTGGGTAGACTCCTTTTCCTCCGTGTAAAAGGTTCTGGCAAGGTTG
This sequence comes from Vitis vinifera, assembly GCF_030704535.1. Classification (NCBI taxonomy): domain Eukaryota; kingdom Viridiplantae; phylum Streptophyta; class Magnoliopsida; order Vitales; family Vitaceae; genus Vitis; species Vitis vinifera. The sequence continues at coordinate 8,114,944 of NC_081815.1, read as the reverse complement.
GTGTGACTCCTAACACTTGTTAGCTTATTCTTAGGATTCGTAGAAGTGGATCCTTCTTCTATCCTAGTGGTTCTTACTGGGATAGATGAACTAGATGCTCTAGAAGGCTCATAATCTCAAATTCTAGGGTTATTAGAATGTCTGAATGAGTTGGAGAAGATCAAATCTCCACCTCCATCTGGGTATTGAACAATCTATTCAATCCTCTCAGATCTTTGTTCTAAGGCTGGAACGACATTGGCGAAATACCATGAATCTGGAAACTCAACCTCATTCCACATGATCCTTTTTGGAATTATGAAGTTTGACTTGTTTAGGACATCTGAGTGGAAGAGTATAGTTTCACCCTTAAGACTGGTGCACAATGCTCTAGATCCAACACTTGTGGTCATACTCTTATAGACAAATCTTGTGATGATGGAAATAGGACTGCTTCCTTTCTTAAACTTAAATCCATGGGTCTTAACATGGAGGATAATCGAATCTAATATGTCTACATCTCTTAATCTAACTGTGAAGTTAGGGTAACACTGGAAGTAAACAGGACCACCATTCAATCCTGCTTGGACCACTCCAATAATAGAATCTCGGTAATCAAGATGTCCATTATCCCTAACACATGACAATTGAGATTTTTAAACCTATTCTTGTCAAAGGCTTAGCTGCAACTTGAATCATACCAAAGTGTATGAAGTTGAAGTCTTTCTTATGTCTCTCTATGGATCTACTATCCAAGAGTCTTATCACTTGATCTTCCTGCTCCAAGCTTATGGTCTGTTCAAGTGTCTTAATGGTGTAGTATGTAAAGAACTTAAAGGTTCCTTTCTTATAAATTTCTTGATTAGATACCTTGGATAACTTCCAATCATCTAAATCATTTTAGGTCTTAGGATAATTGATCTCTTCACTGTTTACTACAACTTGAAAATTTGTGGGTTTCCTAGACATGGTTCTAAAAATTGAACTCATTTTAAGGTCTTAATCTAGAGCCTAATAGCAGATTGACAAACCTAAAGGAGTAATCACCTAATACCCTTTTCCTACCCTAACAACGCCTGACACTGGCTGACAACGGGCACAACTTGGTAAGGGATCGCCTCAGGCAGACTGCTACCTTCCTAGGATAGATTAAAAACTCAAAACAAACCCGAATTCCTTTCCTGTGGCTCTGATACCATAGACACCCACGACTATCACATACACATCCTCAGTTGGGCTCTAAACCCGACTGCCCATACAACCACCGAGGGGGAGCTAACGTGCGTCAAGAGCATATCTAGGTACCTATTAGAGCCCTAGGCAACCCTCGTTAGAGGAATTACCGTCACTAGTAGGCGAAGAGGCCCACTTTGCTCCAATGACCTCTAAGTCATGGGTGAGAGTTTCCACTAGTGTCACTCCTAAATTTGGCATGTCAGGTCGAGGGCTCTATTAAGAAAACGCCTGCCCTAACCCTGGCGGGTTATATATATATATATGTATATCACCCAAACAGGTACAAAACCTCTTATTGAACTTAAGAGGGAAAAAATTGACTTTATGAAGTCAATCTACAAGGGGCCTACAATTACAACTCTAGAGCTTATAGCTTAATCTTCACCAAGAAAAAAAAGGAACAGCATGCAAGAGTTCTAGGATAACTCCTTTTACAAGCTTAAGTAAATCAAACTTACAAAGTGATGCAGGATCTTTAGATTTCCAGCTCCTAAGAAATTCCTTGAGTTATAGGACAAAATGAAAATTAAAAAGATAAAAACGAAACAAAAGAAAAGAAATGATAGATATTTTGAAATTACACCGAGCTCCTAGGCAATCACACCCTCAAAGGAAGCATAATAGGTTTTAAAAACTTCTATTAAGAATTCTTCAGGGACTACAAAGGTATATGTAGACTCTTATGATTCTCTTGATACAATAACTTTCCTACTACAAAGGTATGTATAGACTCTTATGATTCTCTTCCTCACTCACTATCTTTCCTTATAAGGACAGGTAAAGATAGAAAAGGAATATTATTTAGAAATTAAAAGAAATAGAAACCTTCCTAATATAATGAGAAGTCTAAAAGAAATGAAACTCAGAAAAAAATAAACCACATTCTAAAATAGAAACTTAATGAAGGATCCAACTAAACTTATAAAATGCTTAATTACTAAACTATTCTTTTTAAATATTTTTCCCTTATTTTATTAGTTTTCAAAAGGTGCTCTCCATGCCCTAATCTTTTTGTTGTTGGAGATATCCTCAACCAACTTGAGCTCCACAACTTCCTTTTTTATGTTTAGTGAATGCTTGAAGGTTCTGTCACGAAATGCAACTCAAATCAAAGCTTAAGGAGTTAGCTATGGGTTTAGAGCTGTTAAAGATAATGAAAGTACGGCCCAATTTTTTTCTTACAGTTTCTTAGTGTTGTAAAGCTCCAATAAAGTGATTTAAATAAGGAAAAAACAATCTAATGGCTATATTTGAGTGTACTAAAAGCACTATCAGACAGGCATTTGGTCAACTTAAAAAATTGATGGTTGAGTGGAATCCCAATGGTAAAAGACCTTGCTAGCACCAGAGTTAAAAGGGAACGGATGTTGGGGCTATTGGCCCCAGCTTGATGCCTGTCAACTGGACTGAGGTACTGGCCTCCATCAAGCAACCAGTTCAAAGAAAAACAAGGCCAGGGGCTTCTGGCCCTACAGGTCAACTGGATAGAGACAGAAGCTTCAATCCAAGCAACCAGATGGATGCAGAATCCTACATCCAGCCAACTTGGATGCAAGACACAAAAAATAAGCATTAAATAAGAGGGGGGAACTCTGTGTGGAAAATCTTCCCAATCATCATAATGTAATCAATTTGGGAGAGGAATAGGTGCATTTTTGATGAATTATAGTTAAAAACAGATGAATAAAAGGTTTTTGCTCCTTCATTGTTTGATGATCTCTTACAGTTTTTTCAGCTAACGTAGTCCTGCTGCCTGCCATTCTAGTTTTAGTAACAAACTTACTTGAAAAGAGAAAGGGGAAAAAATTGTAAAATAAACTATTCAAGTCTTTTTATTATGGCCATAAATGTCTTTGGTGGTAATTGTTGATCTCTTGCTTTGAAAAAGGAAGAAATTGTAGTTTGTAAAGCAGAATGTGCTGAGATATTGGGTTTTGTGCTCTTTGACAGACCTATCTTCAGTCTCTTACCATACGGCTTGAAGAGATGAGGGTCAAAAGGCGCGACTCAGAGCAGTGGATGCATCATCGCTTACTCCCACAAGAACTCAGGGAACGGGTTAGACGATATGATCAATACAAATGGTTGGAAACACGTGGAGTAGATGAAGAAAACTTGGTTCAAAGTCTACCAAAGGATCTCAGAAGGGATATCAAACGCCACCTCTGTCTGGCTTTGGTGAGGAGGGTAAGTTCTTTCAACTCTTTGCTCCCTTGTTTGCTTCAGATCCATGCAAATCATATTTGGGTGAACTGCTATCATGTGTATGTCTACTTTTGAGTGTAATGATCTAGAATTTGTTGGTAGATCCTACTTTGGATTGACCAAATAAATAAATAAAAAGGGAAAAGAAAAAATGAACCCTGTGGTATAATTATTTGTAGCCCAAAGCTTTTAATCAATTAAAATTATGTAGATTATTCATCAATATCTCAATTATTAACAAATATTCCTTTTCCTACCACTTGGTGGTTTTCCCAGCCCTTCATTCTTAATTTTTCATGCATGAACCAGGTAGTTGGACCTTGGAAGAAGGCTTTACTCAGTTGAGTTATTCAGTAGTGTTCTGGATTAATTTCTAAAAAACACACATTATTCTCAAACTTGCCACTCGAAGGTGATGCACCTGACCAAAAATTAATCATATGGTGGAGCAGGACCATGTGTTATTTAAAAGTTTTATACTCTTTCTGGTATCCGTATGGTGATATTTGAAGAATAACCGGGTTAAATGATCAATATGATTTATGTTCTCCCTCCTTTTTCCATTTTTCCCTTTTTTGTTAGCAGCTAATCCTCTTGCTGTAAAATAATATCTTGATATCACAACTTATTTGCCTTCCACTGCTGGGGCTATTTTTAATTGCTGTGACACTTGTTGTTCATCAAATTACCTTTTGCAATTACAGGTTCCTCTATTTGAGAATATGGATGAGAGGTTGCTGGATGCTATTTGTGAGCGACTGAAACCAAGTTTATTCACAGAAAATACCTTCATTGTGCGAGAAGGAGATCCAGTTGATGAGATGCTGTTTATTATACGGGGTCGCCTTGAGAGCGTAACCACTGGTGGTGGGAGGAGTGGATTTTTCAACCGCAGTTTGCTGAAAGAAGGGGATTTCTGTGGGGAGGAACTTCTAACTTGGGCGCTGGATCCAAAATCGGGTTCTAACCTTCCATCTTCTACACGGACAGTGAAGGCCCTTACAGAGGTGGAGGCTTTTGCTCTAATAGCTGAGGAATTGAAATTTGTGGCCAGCCAGTTCAGGCGCCTGCACAGTAGACAGGTTCAACACACCTTCCGTTTTTACTCACAGCAATGGAGAACTTGGGCTGCGTGCTTTATCCAAGCAGCATGGCGCCGGTACTCCAAGAGGAAGATTCTGGAGCTTCGGCGGAAGGAAGAAGAAGAGGAAGAAGCAGCAGCAGCTGCGGCAGCAGAAGGGCTGAGCGGGACCAACAATAATGTTCGAGGAGGCTCATATAGTCTGGGAGCCACTATCTTAGCTTCCAGGTTTGCAGCAAATGCTCTAAGGGGGGTTCATAGGAACCGTATCACTAAGAGTGCTAGGGAACTGGTGAAGCTACAGAAGCCTCCAGAGCCAGATTTCTCTGCTGATGATGCAGATTAATAATATGATAAATATGCTCATCTGAAATAGCTGGTTGTTTATTGAGACTGTTTCTAGATTTCATTTTGCTTTCAGAAGGGCTAAGAACAAATGTATTATAAATACACACCCCAGTACAGCCTTTTTTTTTTTTAATTGCGTCACTGTAAGGCTTTGCACTAGCAAAATTATATGGTTGAATCTTATGTATTGTCTCTTACTTCAGTCGTATCTCGTAACCTCTTCGTTATACTTTTACCACTTTTGTCATGTCAAAATTGGGGTTATTATTTGATTGTACGGAATTCCCAGAAAAAGTACCATTTCCTTGTGGCACCGACCCATCAAACAAAAACCAGAAGGTCCCACAAAGTTCAATGATTAGCCTCCACTCATCCTTTTTATCTCCAATTTCTCTCAATCTCCCAGGCATTATCATACTGTACGGAAGTTCCCTGGGGAAACCACATGGAGAAATTTGGATATCTTGCATACAAACTGCCAAGCTTTTTTATTAGCTCCCTGGAACTACTTTCACTTTCCTGGGTTCAAATGAAGATCCATGAGCGCTCCTCCCACTTCATTTAAAACAAGAGACACATTATGGTGATAGCAGCCAAGCCTCCTAAAACCTAATCAAAGCAATTCATGAGGAAAGAGTTTAGCATATAACAAAATGAATTGTTCGTCCTTCAGAAGTCATACAAGCAGTAGCATTGATACAAGAATTTCTTTTATCGTTTCTAAAAGAGGCAAATCCCCATGAAGTGTGGGTAAATATAAAAAGACAAAACACAAGGATAAAAACTCCCAAAACTAAATTGGGAGGGTTAAAATAACAATTTCTGTGATTTAAGACTCAAAACTGAACCCAAATGGCAACCCTGGAAGTAGCAAGGACGGACCCCACATGAGATGATGTTTACTTCCTTGAGTAGAAATATAGCAGCCATTTCTTTCCTGTTCATCAATTAATCGATCTTCACTGATGAGTAGATGAGCCTTGTGAACAAGAGGCAAGCATAGAAACCAACTGCACCAGTTAGCACAAAGAATGCATAGGAGCCAATGAGCATGTATCCGAAGTATAATACCCCTGACACTGGCTTTGTGATCTCAAGCTTTGTAAAGAAGTAGAAAGCAGCATAGAGAAAGAGGTAAAATGCTGAAGAACCCGAAGTCAGATATGACCTCCACCACCAAAGGTAGTCCTCACTGCACAGTTGGAAGTAGCACAGCACGATTGTAATCTCCGCACAAGTTACAAGTAGGATAAGGAAGACAATGAAGAGGAAGCCAAATATGTAATAGAATTGATGCAACCAGATTGATGTGAGGATGAAAAAGAGCTCGATAAAGACAGCTCCAAAGGGTAATATGCCTCCAATTAGGATGGAGAAGACAGGATTCATATACCAGGCCTGCTCTGGGATCTGCCTTGGAATCTTATTAGTTTTTACGGGATCCTCAATTGCTGGCTTCTTAAACCCAACATAACCACCCACAAAAACAAGTGGGACCGAGATGCCAAACCATAACAACACCAGCGCAAACATGGTTCCAAATGGCACTGCCCCTGAGGATTTTTCACCCCAAATTAGAGCATTCAAGACAAAGAAAATGGCAAAAACAGTGCCAGGGAACATGAAAGCTGTCTTGAGAGCAATTTTCTTCCAGTCTGTTCCTTTGAACATCTTGTACAGACGGGTTGCAGAGTATCCAGCAAACAGGCCCATGACAACCCAGAGCAGAAGCATGGCTGTCATCAACCCACCTCGGTTCGAGGGTGAAAGGAATCCAAGGGCAGCAAAGATCATGGTGACAAGAATCATCCCAAAAAATTGAACACCCGTTCCAGCATAAACACACAGAAGATCTGAATTTGTAGGAGGTCTAAAAACATCCCCATGAACCAGTTTCCACCCTGTCTCTTCTTGGGCTTCCTCTTGGGTCTCTAACTGGTTATATTTAGAGATATCCCGGTACAGTGTCCGCAACATGATCATGGCCACCATGCCAGAGAGGAAAAGAACAATCATCAAAGAATTGACAATTGAAAACCAGTGAATTTGATCATCGGCCATCAGAAGGTAGGTATCCCATCGAGAGGCCCATTTCACATCACTCTCCTGCATACCAAGCACATGACAGCAATACAGGAATATCATTGCCTGTAGTACACACAGGTTAATGGCAAAATCATTATTTATTATAAAGTATGTGGTCTTACTTGGAACTCAACATCGTATGTGAATATAATTTCCTTCTTATCTTCAACCTCTTGAGGAGAATCAGAGTTGGTAACGGCACGTTTTGCATGGGGATCACATGTTAATAAACGGTTGTTCTCCTTCCATTTTCCTTCGTACTCATGTTTAACACTGAATTCATGTGTAATTTAAGGGGGGAAAAAATCAAACGCTATTACAAGGGCATAAAGCACTAAAAATTAGCACCAATAAGTGTGTAAATCAAATGACGAGGGAATCATAAATATGACCTGAATGGTTTAACCTCAAATCCAACTATCCTCGATGAGTCAGTTTCTGGATCTTTGTGAAACTTGACTGTGAATGTTAAGTGATTGTTGATGAAATGTTTTTCATCCTTGCTCTGCAAATGATTAGATAAGAAGAAATGATCACTACACTTTTCATAAAACAAACCTAAAGTTGTGCATATGGTAATAGCTCTGCTACTTACTCCAGCATACTGTCCCCTGAGACCAACATAGAAACCATGTTGATACACTGTGGAAAGTTCCTGATCTGGCCTTCGTACAGGAACAATAAGTGGAAGATTATCCAAAATCCTGCCAAATGCAGCAAAAAGATGCTTAATAAATTCCACTACTTTGGAGTTAAATTGTATTTGCAATTGTGAGGGAATAGAAATTCATATTCAGAATTCTCCAAGTGATTCCTCACATGTTAACCCGATACTCATCATCTATCTTTTCCTTGAACTCCTTTGCAGTTTTGGCATTCAGCTCCATACGACATACAACATTGCACATCTGTGGTTCTCGCATTTTAAACTGCAACAAACAGCTTCTGTTAGAAACTAATAAACTGCATACAGGAAAAGGATATAAAGGAGGATCACTAAAGTATTAAGAACTCTAACAGACCACATAAGGAGAGTTTTCAATACGATCACCCCGAAGAACTTCACCAAGATTCTCTGCACTGTCAACTATGGTTTCTGGACGGCAATAAGGAAGAGAATAGTAGGAGTAAGGAAGTTGTGTCTTTGTAGAGGTTAGTTTGTTCACCTTCACCTTCAATGGATCCCCCTGCAAAAATGAGATGTGAAATTTAGCAATCAAATACCGTGATCCATCACAAACATAAGAATAAGGTTTTAGTATCTCAAGTAATATCATAACATATATATATATATATGAATCATGAAATCAATATTTAAAGATTTCATTCATGCATCCTCGGCATGCACCACTGAAGTGAGTAAACTAAACTGTATCAGCAAGGGTGCAGAAACAACAAAAAGTGCAATTTACTCTAAAATAGTATAACTCCCAAATATACCTCCAAGAAAAACAATGGTGTTACATATCTCCTGACCTTAACAATTGAGATCAATCCCAAACAACGGTATTCAAAGTTGATTTATTAGATTTAATAAACATTTGTGATTCAATTAATTGCATGTTCTTCAAGTTTTTAGCCATCAAAATCATGAGAAGTTTCTTTTTTTGTTTTTTCAAATCTGAAGTGTATTAAACAAACAACAGATTAAATACTTTAAATCAATAGCATAATTCAAAATGGCTGGAACCTGGATATAATCGAATGAAGCTCAAGAAAAAGAAGAAATTGCGAGAGAGAGGAGATATTGACCCACACAAGGAGAATAAGCAAAAAGGGCAAACATTTTTTTTTTATCTATGTTTATTTGTTCATTTATTATTCATTGTTTTTGCTCAATATTAACTTTTAGCACCCACTCAATGCCATCCTTCCTACAATTTTGAATTTGCGCAGATGTGCTAAAACAAATTATGCAATTATTATCTTCAATGCAACAAAGATAAATCAAACCTGGATGATGAAGAGGATGACAAGTCACCGACCAACTAACAACCACTGACATTCTTCCTCTTAACTATTTTTCAAAATTACAATATTATTTCCAGTTTGAATGAAACTCAACTGTATCTCACTTACCAGGCCCCAACCTGAGAGAGAACCACAAAACAATACAAAAGTAACTAAAGTTCAAAAGATCATCTGGAAAACAATCTTAGGATCTGGGCCCCCGCTAAGTTGAATCCCCTCTCCAAAAATTCAAATAGCCTAGTTAGCTCAGAAAATGTTTTGGATCCAACAAATACCCCTTAATACAAGAGTTCTCAGCCAGAGCAGCTATGCAGGGCATACATCAACAAAATTAGCTTCCACCTTGTAACAAATTCAAAATGAACTGACTCATTTTGAAACAGAATTATTCTCACTGGGAAATATAAACTTGCAGCCTTACCTAGAAAAATATGAAATAAAATCCCGCTACATAACATCTATCTCATAACTCTCCAAAAAATCAAGCTTTGGGAAATTAGAACCACAAAAGAAAGAAACCGTGCAACGATGAAATCGAACATTCAGAAATCACCCAAAAATAGAAAAAGAAAACTATTCAATCCCAGCAATAGTACGCAGCCAGATTAGCTTATGGGAACAGAAGCAGTAAACAAAGAAAATCAATCCCTTGTGTTTGCCCAAAACTACATGTCCTGCGACCGAGTCTGCTCGGAGAAGAAATCATTTCCCAAGCCAATTCCAATATCCAAAAGCCACACGCTAGATCTCAATGAAGTGAATAACAAGATGAGGCTCAAAGAACAAAACAAACACAGATCGGATAGAAACAAACGCTAAAGCAGCAAAAACCAGAAAGAAACACGACCCAGCAGTGGAAAAACGAGCCAAAAATACCGAGATCTATGTAACCCTAATTTGATCTAAAAAGAAAGAGACATACCTTATTGAAATCTTGAGGAGCGACACCAGGGAGATAGAAGGAACGAACGTGGGGGAAGAGGAGGAGAGAGAGAAAGATCCATAGATGAAGGGCGAACGGCCCTAACCTTCTCCCACCACCACCTTGAACCGCCATGGAATTGACCCCTCTCTCTCTCTCTCAAATTCTGGATTCCTCAAAACCCTTCCGATTTTTCTCTCAATTTTTTCAATTCCCCTCTCTTTTAATGGGACGAGGAGACCGAGATAGTCAAAAACGCTGATTGGAGATTACTGTTAATTGCAATTACCCACTTTCGTCTCATCTACGGCGGACATTCCACCACGCCAATTAAATCAACGGTCATCCCTCCTCCGTCTTGATGATTTCTCATTGGCTCTTGGCAGTCAAGACTCCAGGGGAAGTAGGACTCTTGTTTTTAAAATAAAGAAAACATGTGCCATGCTATGATTTTAAAAATTATTTCTTCATAAATTATTTCTCTAAATAAATAAATTCATCCAAAATGATAAAATCTATTTCATAATCATTGTTTAAGAGAAAAACAAAATAAGTTTTTGAAAAATATGTCATTTTAAAAACGTTAAAATTATTTTTTAATAATTGAAAATGTTTTCTTTAAAAAAAATAAAATAAAAGTTGATTTAGCATTATTTAAAATAAGGTGTTTGGCAAAATTTAGGAAACATTTCAAGTAGTGTTTTTTAAAGAAACACTAGATATGTAATTCTTTTAAAAATATTTTTAGAGAAAACACTTTGAGTAAAAACGCATTCTAAGAATGCGTTTTTACTCAAAGTGTGTGTTTGATAATGATTCTAGAAAACACTTCTACCATTATTAACACTTGAATAATAAAAAATTTCAAGTATTAAAAATGTTATAAATACTTCCTATAATCACTACCAAACAGGCTCTTAGGGTTTGTCAAATTTTTTAGAATTAATTTTAAAAATGTAGGTGAATAATTATAGATTATTAATAACAGTATCAAAACTTTTTTCTTTTTTTAATGATCTCCTTAAAAGTGTTTCTAATTGAAGCATTACTAATAAAAAAAAAGTTTAAAAGAGACTAAAAATACTTCATAAGACTTAGAGCAATTTCTTATAAAAAGTAAGGGTTTGTTTGGTAATTGTTTTCGAAAATAGTTCCAAAAAATAGTTTTTGAAAATTGTTTTATGATGTTTTGTAAAACTTTGTTTAGAAACATAAAATGTTTTTAAACTATTTTTTAACAATTTTAAATATGTTTTAAAAATATTTTCTATATCTAGTGTTTTATTTTTAATCATTTTGCATGTTTGTATAATTATTTTTAAAACATCTCTCAAAAAATAAAAATAAAAACAACTAAAAGAAGTTTTTTAAAAACAGAAAACAATTTTTTATTATCAAACATGTTTTCTTGTTTTTTTATTATAGAGAACAGAAAATTATTCTCGAAAACAGTTATCAAACAGGCCTTAAGTATTTGATAAACTTTTAAAAAAATCATTTTTAAAAAAAATATGGAGAATGATTTAAATTATTTCTTTATAAATACTTTATAAGTAAGTTTGTGCTTTGTATAGAAATTAAGTATGTCACAAACTTTAAAAAATTTAGACAATAGATTAAAATAACTTCTATATTAAAAAAAATGGGAAAAGTTGGTTTTGACTTATTAATATGAAAATATATAGAAAAAAGAACCTCAATTTTTTTAATTAGTATTATCTTCATCTATTTAAAAAAAAAAATTAAATACATACACTTTTTAATGAGTCATATAATTATTCCCTAAAATGTCTCTTTGATTTGTCATGTCATGAACAACCTAAGTTCAAACCATATTGCCCTTAGTTTTGTCAAAGAGATAAATACTGAATCAGAGATGAGCATGATAAGAGAATTTACTTTATTCCTAGTATTGCAAAACTAGACTCATCATATAAATATTTTTCTTTTTAGATATGTTCTTTATTATTCTTTTTAAATATTTTCTTTATTATTCTTTTTAGATATGTTCTTTATTATTCCTTTTAGATATGTTTTATTATTATTATTATTTGGATTTTTTTTCTCTAGAAACAAACACCTGGTATTAAAAGTTGAGAATTTTTTTCCCCATAAACAAGCATCTCATAGCAAATGTGAGGTAGTTTTAAAAATGTGTACATTAGAAGCAATGGAACCTTGATGGACTGTGGATGAGTTTGAGTTTTGTTGGGAATAAGATTTATGATTTTTCCTATGGTCACTTTAGGAATTTTTTTCATTAGAGCAAGAGGAGGTTTATTTCAAGGACTCTAATTGTTTAAGCATTTTCTTTGTTTTCAGCTTCGTCATCAATTTAAAAGATAGAGATACAAATAAAAGGTAATATATATATATGACTCATTAAAAATTTTGACTCATTAAAAAATAATTATATGACAAGTAAAATGAGTATTTTTAGAAAATAATTATATGACTCATTAAAAAGTGAATGTATTTCAAATTATTTTTAAATAAATGAATTCATTTAAAAATTTTGGGTTCTTTTTTTCATATATTTTCATATTAGTGAGTCAAAACCCACTTTTTCCTTAATAAATCATTCTAGCAAAATTATCTTTCTATATATATATATATATATATGACATGTTACCAAAAATAATATGAAAACAAAAATACACAACTATCATGTTTGGTTAATTTTATATAACATTGGATATAATAAGAGATGGTCATTTATATTATTCCATATTTGATTGGTAATAGGACAAGACTAATTACATGTCATTTATCCTATTATGCATTTTCAATCAAACATAAAATATGATAAATGATTGGAGATGATATTATTTACTAAGTACCTTATTGTTTATATCTTTTTTAAGTGAGATATGTTAATTTTAAGTTAAAATATAGGATATACATTCCATCTTATCATAAATTTATTTTGTTATTAATTTCTTATATTACCTATTTTCTAAAATAAACAATTTTGACTAAAATGATTAAATTTTTTGTTAAAAAATAAGTGCTAAAAAATATTTATTATATATATATATATATATATATATATTATTTCTTATTCATTTTATAAATCAAATATAAACAAAACATATTCCATTGTATATATTTTTTCCGATATCATGTTTGGTGAATATCATTAATGATATCCTAACATATGTTTTTCCTATTCAATTGGATAGGCATATCTAATCTTATCCTATATAATCTTATCCGGCCAACATAACAAGCCAACATATTTAGTTTTGGATTTATAAAATGTTATTAAGAAAATTAGTTTTCAAAACCTTTTGGTAAGAGTCATTTCTATTTGGTTTTTTTTTCTTGCTTTTATTTATGTTTTTAAAACAAAACCAAATGTTTTAATTCTTAGTAGGAGTAGATTGGGTTTCATTTTAATTTTTCAATTTATGTTTTTAAAATTAAATATTTAAAAAAAATTATCTTTTGTTTTTAAAATTAATAGAAAATATTTAAAAATAAAAGTATAAAAAATTAATTCCTAATTTTTAATCAATTTTTCAAAATTGAAAATTAAATCTTAGATGGAAACCTTAAAAAGTTGTATAAAATCAAAAAAAAAAATCATAAAAAATTCACCATAAAAATTGTTTTTACTTGTTATAATATTAACAAACATTTTTTATTTGTTTAAAAAAAACAAATTAGGAATATCAAACATATTTCCTATTTATAAATTTAAAAATATTTATATTTAAAAAAAATAGTACCACAAAATGTAGAAATGTATTCTAATGACACCAAAACAAATCTATTTCCTTAAGTTTCTCAAATGAATCATTTTCAAGATTTTCATTCCATCATTCATTTCAACATAGAAAATACTTTAATTTTTCTTTCTTAAATCATTTTATTAGTTTGCTAGCATTCTATTGATACCATGTTTCAAACAAATTCATTAACAAAAATAAAATGAAATGAAAGAAATTAGAGTTTATTTTATTTATGTTTCAAGACATAAAAAATTTATTATTTATTTTAATTTTATTCATGCCAACATTAGATAACTCAGGTTGTAGAATATGCTCACTAGTTTTTTCAATAAGGCACTTCTTTTCTACAAAAGTGAGTTTTGTTTTGGTTTGGGTTTTTTTTTTTTTAATTTTAAAAAAATATTGTATTGTATTTGATTTTTTTTTTTTTAGTGTGGAAAAATGTTTTCCACTTATTTAGGAACAAGCATAGATACTTAGAAATTGTATCAACAAGAAATGGTAACACAAAATTTCTTTTTTTTTCCCCTTTATCCACGTCCTTTATGGAATATAAACTCTAGGCCATCTTCCTTTGGTTCTCTCCACAAATTGCATGAGTTGATCAATATAGGAAGAAGCATGATGATTGAAGGAATGCAAAAATTCAATGTGTCAAAATTAACATCTTTAGGCCACGAACCAATTCTCAGATGAGGAGTTGTGAACTATAAAAATTGTAGTGTTCTATGAACCAAAGATTCTTATTATGGATCGAGGAACCACCAACCACACATTTTTCTTTACTCATTGCTATGTAAGGGAGTTGGTATCAACAAGTCATGCATCCTACTTAGATGAATGCAAGAACTTTAGAGAACCTACCTAGGTTCTCATAGGAAGTGGTCATACAACTCTCGTATAGGTGATTCCGTCAAGTGTGTCTTGTAACTAAACAAATATGACATTCATTAAGAGTATGCACTCATCCTCAACCATTGCAGAAAACACAACACTTACATGATAGGAATAGGCTTTTATATATAAATAACTCCTAGTGCATGATACAATTAATAAGTGACTTATTATTATTTATATCAACTTAGTTTCTAAGACATCCATTCATGTACGTTAAATTATCATCACTCATGACTTTATGTAAGTCTCATCCTCCTTGATGTTTATTCCACTAATTTTCTACTTAGTGGTCTTATCAAACGATTAATCAAATTCAACTTTGACCTCACAAAATCTAGGAATATGACTCATGTCTCAAACAATTATTATACAATATTCATTATATATTTTACTTTTAGCCTTGGTTACTATGACCTAATTGTCATAACACATAAATCCTTATGGTGCTACTCTCATTTATAAAAGAATGTTTGTGAAAAGGTTTCTAAGCCACTTAACCTTAGAACTTGGCTTCTCTAAGAAAGTAAACTCACCTTATAGAGTAAGCCAAGTAATGCAAGTTTGTTTGGTAGGCTTCCAAGAGACTATGCTTCCTCCAAGGGGTAAAAAAAACTATTAGTGGATTTCGTCTCATTACAATCCGAGATCCAATTGGCATAATCATACTCTTTTAGTACATTAGCTAATTCACTATTGCATAGACCATAATTGGCATGGTTCTTAGGTGTTTAAGTACTTTATAAATAGCATTTTAGTGATCCTGGTCAAGACTCTAGATGTGTTAACTCAATCTCCTATTACATAAGCAATGTCAAGTTTAGTGTCGTTAGTTAAGTACCTCATACTACCTAAGATCTTAGCATACTTTGGTTGGGCAATACTACATCCTTTATTTTTGTTTTTTTTTTAATTCGAAATAAATATCATAAGGAGTTGATACTAGTTTACAATCATCATGTTTAAACTTTCTTAAGATTTTCTTTTGATAGTGTTCTTATGAGAGTTTAAGCCCATTAGGCGTTCTAGTTATTTTGATTCTTAGAATCACCTCTATTTTTCTTATATCTTTCATATCAAAGCTAAACTCAAGGAATCTTGTAATCTTATAAACAACTTCTAGGTGATTTCTAAAAAAATGAATGTATCATCTACATACAAGCATATAATGACATGACATATGTCCTTCTAAAGTTTGTTATAAATACATCTATAAGAATCATTAATAGAAAAAATCTATTAGATACCAAAGCATAATCAAATTTATTGTTTCATTGCTTGGATGTTTGTTTAATTCATATAAGGATTTGACTAGCTTGTACACCTTTTGCTCCTTTCGAAAGACTATACAACCCTTTCATTAGTCCATCTAGATTTCCTCTTCTAATATCTCATTCAAAAACATAGTCTAGATGAATAGGTTATATCTAGAAACTAGAGCCAACAACACTCTAAAAGAGGAAATCTTAATCATAGAGATAAAAGTGTTGAAATAATCTACATATTTCCTTTATTTATACCTTCAACAACCAACCTTGCCTTGTAATTTTTTATAGACACATCTAATTTCAATTTCTTTTTAAATTTTTATTTGCAATTTATAGTCTTTATACTAGGAGGTAAATCCACTATCTCTCATATATGATTTGATATTGTAGACTCAATTTCACTATTAATGGCCTCTTTCTAGAACGATGCATCAAGAGAAAACATTGCTTCTTTACAAATCTTGGGTCATCATCTACTAGAAAAGTGTATTAGTCATTTCCAAAGCTTGTTTTTTTCCTTATTTATTTTACTTCTCCTTGATCCAATTTCACAGTAGTCATTAAACTTATTTGTAATTGTTCTCGGAATTTGATTTTCATTGTTAGTTTTCATAGGAAAGATTGTTTCAAAGTCAACATTTTTTGTTTATGCTATAGTTCACTTCCATTAAATTATTTTCTAACTTAAATCACAAGGAACCTATATGTTGTACTATTTTCAACATATCCAATGAATTTGACATCAAATATTTTAAGACTAAGTTTCTGTCCCCCTTCCTCGTAGAAGTTCAATTGTTCTTTTGAACTTACTAATATTGCATTCATCATATCCTTTAAGGTCATATTCTTTCCTTTCAGCTATACCATTTGCTTCAAGAGAATATAAATTATGTCTTATAAATAATCTCATAATCTTCATAAAAGATGTTGAAAGGGTTTAAAACTTATTCACTTCCTCTATCTATTATGATTATTCTTGTAATCATTTTACCCAATTGATTCTCAACTTCTATTTTATATTTCATGAAAGCCTCTCTAACTTCATCTTTGTTCCTCAAAAGATATATTCTTGTATATCTTAAATAATCATCTATAGATATTATGTAAATCTTTTACCACCTTTATTTATTGTATTTTTTAAGTTTCCTAAGTCATTATGAGACTTAAAATTTTTGTCTACATTTATTATGACTTGCAAATTTTCTTAGAGGTTTTAGATTCCAAACAACTTTCAAAATCTCCATGATTTGTCAATAGCATTTTAAGTACCAAATCATTATTCATCATTTTCTTCATGGAAGAATAATTCACATGTCCTAGTTTGTCATGCCATAACTTACATGAGTCAATAATATAAGCAAAAGAACTAAAAGCATTTTCATGAATAATTTAAAAAATGTTTAACAAGAACAAGTCCTAAATATAATAGCTTTGTCCCACAAATACATCATTCTTTACAAATAGAATTTTATCAAATGATATTCCTTGCTTTCCCAAGTAAAGGAATCGACACTAAATTCGAGTGAATATGTGGCACATGAATGACCGTCATTGAGAGCAAGCACTTTGCTTGAAGTCATCTTAAGAAACACCTTCTTTTTTCCATTCCTAAATGAGGGCCTCGAGTCACCCATAAATACATATTCTTCATCATCCTCTAATATAGGATGAAGATGCACTTCTATTACTATAGATGCATTTGATAGCCCTGGAATGTACTCCTTGATCCTTCACATTAATAACCATGTTCATCCAAGAGGAAACCATTATAGTTGTCACATTAGTCTCAACTAAATTTGTTGTGGGTTTTGGTTCCTCATTCCCCTTGCAATGTTTGCACTATGTTGCATGATGCCCAAGTTTTCTACACATAATGTAATTTTCTTTTTAATTAAATTTGGGGTTTGGGACTTATTCATAGCATTAAGGTTAGATTTATGATTACAAGATTATTGTTGTTTCTATTATTTTATTATTATTATTATTATTATTATTATTATTATTATTATCATTTTTTGCCTTGTCCTCTACTAGATTATCCTTAGAAATGAGTTCTTTGGCTTTCTTAACCTTGTCTTAGTTTCTATTTTGTTCTTCAATTTAATATGGATTATTGTATCCTTTAGAGACATTGGTTCCTGTGTTTCATATTATTTTTAGTCTTTCCGAGACTTAAGTAAGGCCTCAATGAAATACCCAACAACAAAAGGTTCAAGTAACTTAATGCGTTTATTTTATAGGTCATTGTGAAACCAAAGTTTGGTTAATCTTGGTTTTGATGATAACAAAACAAGGTTTTGAACTAAAAATTATATTTCAAGTGTGATTATATTTCAGTTAGTCGAATGATGCAAAAACCTTCTCTTTTCTAGAACGCTTGTTTAACCGATCAAGGTTGAACCTCAACCGGTTGAGGTGCCATAAAGGAGCGATCGAGGTCCAACAGTCACCTGTCAAACATTAAATGCTAACGGCTGTCAACTAGTCAACCCCTAACTCGATCAGTCGAACCCCCAACGGCTAGTTTGGTCATTTTCCTCTATAAAAATGCTTCAATCTTCATTGTTTCAAGAGCTTAACCTTCCTAAACATTTCTTGAATATATTTGTACTTTATGAAAGTATTTTTTAGTGCACTATTGTTCTAAAACTTGCATATCATTAGTGAACCATTCAATCCTAGTTTTCTTGTATCGTTTGAGTTTAAAGTTTTATACTAGGATTTTGTGAAATTATATGTAAATCTTTGAGAGGAATAATCTAAGTGTGAGGTATCACTTAGGGATTCTCAAATATGGGGTATCACTTAAGGGGTTATTCAAGAATGAGGTATCTCTTGAAGATTGTAAGAGGTGTTTGGAACCAAAAGTCCAAGAAGGTGGATAGAAACCATAATCCAATTGTATTGCTTGAAGGCTTGGTTTGGAATACTACTACAAAAATTACATACAACAACGTTTCATTCAATGGCGCTTTAAAAAAGCGTCAACATCTAGTAGAAATTTTAACATAAGTTAGCGCTCGCTAGAGAGGAGACTAACAATGGTGTTTTACCCATGGAATTATTGGCACTTTTATATAAGCGTCCTTGAATAATTTACTTTTGCTTACCTTGGCGCATTTGTAAAGCGTCATTTTCTCATTAGCTATATAAACTCCTTTTCTAAAATTTCAACCTCTCACTACTACATACTCGTCAAACAGAGTTCTTTCCACTCTTATACCCTAAAAAGTTATCAACACCCATTCCAATGGTGATCTATTGACGATTTTCTCTATTTCAGACCTATGTAGACACATCTCTCCATTTGCTCACTTCGAGAAAATACAAGTAATCTCATACTTGCGAAAACACTATTTCACTCTTTAACTCTAAGAAACTACAAAGATATCCTGGTGAGCAAGCATGAATTCGAAGACCCTAGCATATCAGCGTCGGTGACCACTGTCAATGAGCCTTAACCTCCCTATAACTCACAAAATCATTATCGGATATAAGAACTACTAGGGTTCTTTTGGAAAGATTCGGACGAAGGTGATGACCTTTGGAAAAATGCACAACAACCCCCCTTAGCTAGTAATTCTCTTTATCGGTCTCATATTTTATTTAGGGTTTAGCATTGTAAGCTTAATTTTTCCCCAAAAAAAGAAATTAATTTGTTGTTTCATATTTTATTTAAGGTTTAGCATTGTTAGCTTAATTTTTTTCCCCAAAAAAAGAAATTAATTTGTTGTCTCATGTTTTATTTAGGGTTTAACATTGTTAACTTTAATTTTCCCCAAAAAAATAATAATTTGTTGTTATTGAAATTATTACTTTTATTTTTGTTATGTTCATCTTCATGATCTTCAATTATATTTCTCTTTTTCTCTATAAATTTTCTCAACTATTGCTAAGTTAAAGCTTTCTTCTCCTAAGGATTTCTTTTGGTGGATGATTGTTTTGTTGTTTAAAGTTTCCTTTTCTTTCTATTTATTTTTATTCTTAATAAAAATTCAGGATTCTTTGTCACTTGTGTTGTCATAGCCTCCATTACTACAATCTCTGCAACATTTTGTTCAGGTTTTTTTTGTTATTCAAATATTCAACTTTTTCATAAGGTAAGAATTTAGCCAATATGTGTTTTCTTATTGCTTTTTCTTTTTAGGTTTCTTTTATGTGAAATAGGTGTTTGGTTTTCATGAATTTTTATTGAATTTTTCTTTGTTTGGCTGCCTAGAAAAATAATAGAGGAAAATTTTGGTACTAAAACCAATTAGAAAAGATATGATAGAAGAATAGGAAAATAAAATGAAGAACGAAAAAAAAAATTTCTTGGTAAATAACTCAAAACCCAATTTAGAATTTTTTTTTTTTTTTTTTTTCTACTCCTCTTGAATGGCCATAACTATATGTTAAAAAAAAAAAAAAAAAAAAAACGGTCTTCTTCTTCATCTTAGAAATGGTTTTGATGATTAGATTGATATTATTTTCCTAACTTCTTTAAGAAAAATTGATCATTTGATAAAATACAGATAGAAGTCCCTACACGGATATATAGCTAACTGGTTTCTTTTGACCTCAACCAAACCTGCTTTCATTTCAATTATAAATTTGAAGACAAGGCAATGCATTATTAATTAGTAATTTTTCATTATCCTGTTTGCATGAATTGAGTGATGACATGGTCTTGTTGAACTAAAATCTATATATTAATCCCATCAAATATATATATATATATATGTCTTTTATTTTTCTCCCTTATATTGTAGTCTAGAATTTTCAACTAGGTTTGGTTCAACTGGCTCATAGTCTACATGAAACAGATAACCAAATCCTACGAAGGCCTTAATGTTATATGGTTTCTTCTTAATGGAATGGATAAGCCCTACATTTAAAGGTAACTCTTTTGAAGGTCCAACACCTTCTAGTTTTTATAAATTAATCTCATTCAACTCTCTGAGTTTTCCTTATATCATCATTTTAGAATTTTTTATTTGTTTCTATCTAGCTATATATAGAGAGATTATGAAAAATGAAATAATTCCAATGATGTTCATAAGTATGTAGGCGAATAAGTGATTTATTCAATGTGAGCTTATCTCTTGATTTCATAAAGGATTTGAAAAGATTAACCAAAATCCTCCATTCAATTTTAAAGTTTGCAAAGACTGTAAGATCTAATGCATATTAAACCTAAAAATTCCTACATATTCACCAATATTTCTTTCATTTCATCTATTTTTCATTTTATTTTCTTTATTTTACTTTTGTAGGAATTTGAGTTTCAACAACTTAACAAGTGGAATCCCCAGTGCTTTGTTCAACCACCTCTCTTGGTAACCTGTATGATTATGTAAATTTATTGAATTATGAATTTCATCTATGGGTTAAATTTGGTTAAAACTCTTCATAATATAAATTATGTTTTCTTGTAAATTATTTTGAATTTTTTTCTTGTAATTTTCTCCCATTCACTCTAGTATTTAAGAGGCTAAGGGGATTTAGGGTGGTGAACAAACTTAAATATTTTACATTAATTTTTGTGAAAGTTATCATTTCAATTATACTTATTGATTGATATATGCATAATTTAGAGATTTTATATTCTTCTTATCTTTGTTTATAGGTTGGAAAGGAAACTAGTTTGCCGAAAGAAGAGAAATCATTGTGTTAAAGGAGACGATATTGAAAACCATGAAAGATTACATCAATAACTCATCGGGAGGTTGAATTGTGTTTTTATAGATTGTGGTTTATCTCAATCTTGTTGAAATATTTTGATATAATTAAAAAATTTATATGTAATTAGTGTATATAAGTACTTACATTAATTATTTGAACTAGGTTATTGTATATAAATATTTAGAGATATTTTAATAAGTAAAATTCAATTTGATTTTATAGCTTGTAATAGTTTTTTCTTTTATGTAATTATATGATAAATTCATTATTTTAATAATATGATATAAATACTATTTTTAATAGAAAATTTGCAAAGATGACACTTGTACAAGCATCATTGATAAAATTAATCAAAGATCATGCTCATATAAGTGTCAATGTAGGTAATTTTGTACAAGATATTCAATGAAAGAAAAGTTCAAAGATGACGCTTTTTACAAGAGTCATTGTTAATATTATTCAATAATGACACTTTTTAAAGTGCCATTGAAAGCATAATAGAAGATGGTGCTTCCTAAAAGCATATTTGTTGATTAAAACATACAATGACAAGGTAAAAGATGATGCTTTAGGGAAGCATCATCTTTTACCTTTCTTGACACTTAAAAAACGTCATTTTTTGCTTTTTTTCTTATAGTCAAACCCTTGAAATAGTGGAACCTCAAACCTGAAATTGAAGCTAGAGAAGAGTGGACGTAGGTCAAGTTGCATCGAATCACTATAAAAATCTTGTATTTGCATTCTCTCTTTCCTACGTTTTTACTTTATATACAATTGTTTTTATATTGTTTTATTATATATTTGCATATAATTATCTCTTGTATTTATATAATTTAAATTTGTAAAAAATGATCATCACCCTATTCATCCTCCCCTCCTTCCCCCTTTAGGTTGATTATCTTAGGTTGGATTAACCTAATTTTTCTAATAGTCATTTATTAATACAAAGTATGCATGTATTTGATATAATAGATTTTGATCCTCAATCATCTAGAAATTTCTAAAGATCCCTATGACATACTTTTGAGTTCTTGCATCCTATAGCACATATATTTTGTTCAATTTTTCTCATATATCTTTTGCATTTTTTTCATAGAGTAGTAAACATCAAATAATTGATAGGGCACTCAAAATTACATGACAAACTTATTTATTCCCTTTTTCAATCAACATAATTTTTTAGAGGTTCCATCGGGTTTTGAATGAGTTAAAATATGTCTTAGGTTAAGAACATCAATAATAGAGAACATATGTCACTACCATCTCTTAAAATGAGACTCATTGAATAGGTCTATCTTGAATTATTTGACTAATTAGTCTCCAATATACTCTAAGATTATTAGCATATAGTAGTCGAAAATTATCCTTAAACCAAGACTATCTTATAGAAGAGGCACACATGAAGAAAAATGTAGAAAACAAAAATCTGAAAAGAAAACCAAAATTAGAATACGAAGAAAAACTTATCGGTCAAGATATGTAATTACTACCCTTAAAGTAGCTCTCGTCTTCATTGAAATATTATCTTAGTGCACTTAAAACAACGATGACAATTTACTTATAAAATATAACAACATATTGCCGGAATAATCGAATTCTTTCCTCTAATTTTGACAATATGCTCTTTGGTTTTTTAAATTTGTTTATTTTTCAAGTGAATTTTTCTTTTATTTTTTTGAGTTAAAAAATATTTTATTTTATTTATCTATTTATTAATGTGAAAAAATATTTTTAAAATTATTTGGGAATAACATTTTATACTTTAAAAAAAACAAAAAAAAAATTGTCTCTCTCTTCCTAAACTCAGACAATCCACAAACTCTTTGATTTGAGTCTCAAAATGCAATGAAGTCTAGGGTAGAAAAACATGAAATCTTATAGAAAAAGAATTGGAAGCATAGACCAATGAGTGAGGAGTGAGGACAAAAGATGGGAAGGAATGGAACCCACAAAACTTCCACTCACAATTTCACAACCACCTTATACCAACCCATGAATTGATTGACGTGTCTTTTCCATGTTGGGCTTTTTCTTGTAAGCAATCATCAAGAATGGTAAAGTAGGTATATGAACTCCTCACTCTCTAGTTAAAATGTACTCATCAATAAAACATTGGGAGAAGCCATGTTCTTGAGTTTGAGTAATGATTTCTTCTATTTCACACTAGAATTGGAACTTATCTCAATCCACAACAAAACAAAAATGATATATACATATATTTTCTAATCATTTTAAATTACACATCACTATACAAAAAAGTGGTTTTGATGGAGTATTTTGTAATATTGAGGAAAATATTAGGTTATGTTTAGTTTGAGAAAATATTAAGGAAAGAAAAAAATATTAAAAAATTAATTTTTCCGTGTTTAAATTACATTATATGACTTTTCTTAAAGAAAAGTGGTTTGATTGAGGATGTAGTAAAATCATGCATTTTCTTATTTATCAAAATCCTTACTGTGTCTCGATTATTGAATATGTATGATGAAATTTGAATGCTAAATAAAATGATAAATAAATAAAATCAAGATATAAAAATACAAACACATAAATTCAATTACGTAACCATGAGAATTAAAGTATATATTTATAAGGATGTTTGGTAAAACTTAATATTTACCACTTAGTGACTTAAGTTAGGTTTAAGTTAAATTATATTTAAGTTGTTAAGTTAAAACTTATTACTTAATTTTTATTTAAGTATTAAGATTATTTGATAAAATTAACTTAAAACATATTTTAAATTATCAAATTGACATATTTATCCTTATAAATTATAATTAGGGTAAAGAATATTGAGTAACAGTAAAGGTCGAAAAGTAATAAAAGAAATCGTTGATGTAATTAGAATAAATAAGGGTAAAAAAGGTAAAATATAAATATAAATTTAAGAATAAATTAATTATTTTACTTATTACTTAAAATCATTTTTTACTTTAAGTCATATAATTAAATTATTTTACCAAATACACTTAATTTACTTAATAACTTAAATTAAATTAATAATTCAATTTAAGTTATTAAAATAATTTATCAAACCCCCACTATCACTAGTTGGTTGATGATGTTACCTGCATAAATATTATATTAATGTAGGAAACTCTCATAATTCAAGATCATCCAAAACCCTTCATACACACCTCATCGTGGCCATCTATTATTTAGTATTGGAAGCAACCCACATGTTCCCTAGTAGCAAATTCAGGTTAAAAATTAATTTAGATCAATCATGCGAGTCAACTTTCCAGTAGAATATTTTTTTTTTAATATTATTTAGATCAATCAAGCAAAGTCAACTTTCCAGTAGATTTTATTTTTTATTTCTTATTTTTATTTTTTAAATTTTTATTCTGTTTGTTTGTTGTAGGGGTCTGCATCAGGCTTACCATACAGCAGTAGTATAATTAACAAGCAGTTGCTTTGAGAGTGGTCTAGTCTGGTGTTGTTTGAATCTACAAGCAAAAAACCCATACAGATCTGGGTTTGCTTCATACACAATATCACATTGTATAAAACATAATCTGAATAGCCTTAAAAAAAATCCCTTTTTTCCTCAATGATCACTTTATTGAACATCTTAAGTTAACAGCATACCATTTGTAAGAGGAGCAACCAACATTCCCTTTCAGAAGTTCTGAGCTTTTAATCTGAATTGCACCTCAATCAAATAGAAGGAAACATGGGGAAGAGTTAAAATTCCAATCTGTTTCTCTTTTTCCTCTTTAAATCATGGCAAAGGTTTGCAGAAAACCAACTTTATTAACTTAGGTCTTATTATTTGCCCATATAGCTTATTCATCACACCCACTGTTTGGAAGTTTTCAATTGAAAGTTATGCATCATTCCAATGGTATTTTGGAAAGGAATATAATAAGGCTATGTTTGGTTTGGAAAAAATTAAGAGAAATTGTGAGAGAGAAAATAGAGGAAAAAAGTACAATGAATGAAAAAGTAAAAGAAAATAAAAATTAAATTTTGAAGACAATAAATTATTTTTATGTATATTTTAAACTTATTTAACTTTTTCTTTTCTTTTCTACATTTAGATAAAATAATTGAAAAATACATAAGCATTTAATAATTTTTAATTATATTTAATTTTCCTTCAAATTTTTTATGATAAAACCGAACATAAAAAAATCATTATCCTAAATATTTTTTTCCTTTTCTTGGTATTTTTCAGTAACCAACTATAGCCCAAGTTTTTAATCTGTTTCGTCACCAAATATAGTAACCCATCATATACTTATTGTAAAAATTAAAAGACATGAATGCATTATGTATAATAAGAATAAGCAATCAATCTCACATTCCTCTTTTGTAAATCATTACCATCCTCTGAAAATATAATAACATAAATATTTTGAAAAACCCACTCAAACAACTTCTTAGATGGGAAAGTTATGGGTATGAGATCACCATCCACACATCAATCTACCCATCAACACCCACATCCATCTTTTGACTGGGATTAACAATAAAACCAAGACATATCATGAATCTAAAGCTACCAGCTTTCTTATCTTTTATTCCCCCAAAAGAACAGTTATATTTGAATAGCCAAACTAGAGGAAAACATCACAGTGTCTCTTTCCCACTTAACTCTCATGGGAAGGAGCTTCTGCTTTAGATACACCCAAAATGAAAATAGATATATATAGCCGTTTTTTCAAGAAAACTGACCTCCATTTTCAGATGCTTTAGAGGCACTCAAAGGTCCTTGTGTGATCTCTCAAACACTTGTGCCTGAAGTTTAGCTACTAAAATCTCCACACCAGGAGGGGCTTAGTTGTCCTCTTGTGTAGGTGGTTCAATGAGTCTGATGGTTCGAGGAAGCATAAATTCAGCAAATATTGGATAGTGAGAGGATGGATAGTACCCATCAATGTTATCGTTCACTACTTCACATAAAACAGGAATCAGGGATCTGCCTCTGAAAAGAACCCAATCTATATGTAGATCCTGAGTTTGGCGATCCCAGCAGAGGCAAAGTGCTCTGAATATCAACTTAAGGAATTCAACGGCTCCTTGCTTGTCACCTGTAGCATCAGATGGAAAATGAGTTATAGGCCATATGGTGGCATCTGATTCTCCCCACATTGAGAGAATTATAAGGATGAAAAATCAATACCTTTGAATCCATGGTAAGTGCGTATGAGTGAACCATTTTTTCTCACTCGAGCACTGGGCCATGCATCCCTCATATCACCTACAACGCCATGCTCCCTGTAAGCAAGAAGTTAGAAAAGCTCATGGTAACCTCTGTCAATCTTACAAGGAAAATCCCTGTAGAAAATAGTAGAGATATAATCCCTCTGATCTATAATCTAGTAAGCTGGCAAATGGTACTACAGAAGAGCAGATTCAGAATAACTCCCACTACACATACCAAGGTTGAACCAAATTCTATAATAGGCCAAAATGAATGACAATGACTTCCATTAGTTTCTGAGTGAAGTAGTTTTCCAGAAGGCAAGAATGGCTCATTTAATCATAGTATGCACTACTACAACAATAATAGCATGTTATTACCACCATTAATCTAATGTCATAAATAAGGGCTGAAAAATTTTAAACAACTTGCAAGGTTCACATGTTCAGAGAACCATAAAATTGGCTGTTTGTTGAAAGGGAAAAGAAGGCTCTGTTGTCTCGCAAGATTTGGGAAATAACTTCTGCAAGTTTCAGGAAGTCATTTTCCAGAATGTATGATGACTTTACATGCCTCAATCATTTCATACTATGAATTCTTTGTGACCTCATCCAACAGCATCTATATGATGTGCCTTCATTGCTTTCAGTTTCCTTCAGAAAGACACAACCTAGATGCATTCACTTTGAGAATAATATTGGCAAGGGAAACATAATCTTCTTGATGGGCTTTTACAAATTCATTGGTGTGTGCTAAATATATCATCTTCAACAAATCCAAGCCTTAACCTGACTAATTCAAATTGACTGCACAGAATAGTGGAAACTTTCTCTATTAGTTCAACCTGTCGTGAATTTCGAACTTCATGTTGCCAAGTATTAGAGTGCATTCAATTTGACAATTCCTACATCCCATCTGATTAAATAAACATATTAAACATGGTTGGCAGAAAAACAATAGAGGTCACAACCATTCAGTTCTCCGCTGAGTGAGGCTTGTAGTTTTCTTGTTCATTTGATGTCACAGGTAGCTTAATCTTAACCCACAAATTATCAAAATAAAGCATGACTCAAGAGTGCTTACTTATTTAGAAGTTTCTGGAGCCTGTAATATGCCATTATATGTTAGGAAGCTTTAAAAAAGCTGCTCTAAATTAAAAGAAATTTAGTGGCAGCACATAACTAGTGGAAAAGATCAGTAATTCAAGCAAGAGAAATAAGTTTCTTGCCACTGCAATTTCTTAAATAAATCTCAAGAAAACAAGTTGCAATCACCCATTCAAGAGAAAGAGGAGGTTTTCAATAAATGAGACTGTTCACTACAAAGATTATGGATCAAAAGTAATGCAGCATAAACAATGAACAAAAGATGACCTAGATAGTTTGCTTAGATCGAAAACAAAATAGGGAGAACAGAGAATATCAATGCCACGGATTAGATAGCTATTATATGGTTATAGTAATTGGATGGCAATGTTACAGTAATACTTAAAAAGGGACCAATGGGGCAGACAAATTTCCAGCAAATGTCCCAGAAACATGTATCAATATTGTGAATGTAAGAGTGCTAGAAATCTTCTGGAAACATTTGCCACAACTAATTCTTAATGGTTTATATCCACTCATTTTTTTATCCTCTCAACTAAATAATTCCAACAAATAGCAGTCCCAAAAGACAAAGCAAGAAAAATCAATATTAGATTAAGTGTCTAGTGGAGTAAAGTGCATAAAACTTGACAAAGGCGGTAGAGAACAACTGAACATCCTTGTATTATACAGTACCTAGATCTTCCAAGAAGAAAACGCCCTGTAGTTGATTCCTTTGGTGTATTAAATCCTCCACAGTATACAACTGGCAAGCTAGGTGGTAAGGATGCAATATGCTGCCATGTGAGTAAAGCACTTCGTCTACGGGCACGAGGACTGAACTCATCCATGTTTGTATTTACAATCTGAAATGAAAAACCAGGTGGCTCGACTCCTTTTAATTGGAATGTGTGGAGATCATGTCAAAGAAACAAAGTATACAATATTCTTCCCTTTAGAAAAAAAGAAAGAAAAGAAAAGAACAGAAAAAAGGAAATGTAATCTTCTGTAGGCATAGTAAAAAAAGGATATCGCCCACGTTGCAATACATGGAACTACAGAACCCCATGATGTGCTTCCAGGAACTGAAGGTGACTCCGACAACCAAAATGTTCCACTTTCTAGCAACTCTACCTTCAATTAACAAAGGAATATTCTAAAGGCAAGCTAATTTTTTAAATTTTCAAGACAAAACAAGATCATAAAAGCTATGCCAGGTTCAGAAAACAAACAGGATCACATACCTTTTCTTTGTCATAGAAGATGGTGCAATGTTCATCCGAAGTGTCTTGGGATCCTTTTCTTGAAATTCCAACTTGATCATAACCTTAAGGATTTAAAAAGAAACCAGTTTTATTATTAGTTGAGTGTCTTGATTTAGGATCACAAAAACATGCAAGTTAACATCTAACAAATCTTATATGGTGAAGTGCACTAAAGCTTAATTCTATGACACCATTTTACCATGTTAACATCAGCAGAGGATTAATACACGATCATATGATGATTGATGGAACCTATGGATAATTGATGGATCCCATTATCAACATGTGTTAAAGTATATGGTTGGATGCTTCTAGCAGTTTGATTTATCACATGTATTTCCTTGGGCATATGCATCACATGGTGTCCGGCTAAAGAGATACAAAAGCCCCATACACATTGGATTGTTTATTCCAGTATGTTTCTTATTAGACAAATATAGATATAATTGATCCAACTTAAATTCAATTTATTTACAGCCCTAGCTATTACCCAAGGGATAAAGCAAAAGGCTCAAACCCTCAACAAATTTAGTCCGGAAAACATGGAACCTTTTCAGTTTAGATTGAAACCATTTGGTAAGCAACCCAAATCAAAACAATAATAGCACCAGGAATTTCAGAAGGCATCTGAGCACCACATGAAAGTGTAATAATGCAGCCGTTTCATTGAAATTTATGGGTCCATATCAGTAGCTGTAGCACTTTAAGAATTTAATTAAAGCAGCCCTCAACCACAAACTAAAGCAGAATATTTTCGTAATGATAGGCAGTTTTGTTCTCATCCCTTCCATCACAGATCACCCATATTTTAAAAGTTAATTACAGAAAGTCGTGCTTCCTGGCTCATCTATAACAATGTAGAAGGAAATGGTACCCAGATTATGGTGTTAAGTTTTCCTCTGTTTTAAAATAGGATAATTTAGGGTTTTTGATCAAGGAGGTCTAACTTCAGAGATGGGCAAAAAAAAAAAAAAAAAAAAGCATCTTTTTCCATTCAGGAACCGAGAAATGAACCAATTTTACAAATAGATAGAAAAAATGGTCACAAAAGTTACCCGGCAAACCCTGCTGCAGAAATTCCAATTGCGTCTTTACACCTGAAAAGGAAAAAAACAATGCAAGCAATGATTAAAAACCCAACCAAAAAAGCTAAAACTTAACATCCAGATCACCAATTTCTAAAAAATAAGTAGAGTTAAAAATCCTTCCGAAAACCTTGTCCTACAACAAATCTATTAAATGATCAAACATTTGAACACTAAAACTCAACTCCACTATATCCCTGAACAGGTGAAAACCCATAAACTCAAATGCCCCTCGATAAAATCGATGAAACATTTTGGTACTTAAACTCAACTACATCATAAAACAATGAAAACCCATCTCCAAAACGCAAAACAAAACCGACCCAGATCGCCCATTTTCAGTAAAAGCACAAGCGCAAACAAGATCCACCAAAAAGAAGCATATCTGTAAACCTTGTTGGGTGCAGAGGATCATGGGTGAATAACTGGTGATAACGCTTATACACAAATCTCTCCTTTTCTCCCATGAATTTGGGCTGTCATCTGGTTGATCTTCATGAAGATTGAAGGTCATCACAGTCAAGGACACACTCATTTTTGCCTCCAAATCTACCTCTGTCCTCCAGTTCCTTCTACATGATCGTATTGATCAAAAAATTAATTTCCAAGAAGAAAAGTAAGCTAATAGCTGCAGTTTTAGGGATTGTGATCTCAGGTGTGTAATGGTATCACGCAGAGAATGAATGTTGAATAGAGTAGGAATTGAAAGCTACAAGTGTGAACTTGGAGAGAGGAGAATCAATCCATGGCCCTTCAGACAAGTAGACAACTTCTGACTTTCAAAGTGGGTTTAACCTTACACGTGTGCACGCGCTACTCAACGTGACACACGTGCGAATACACCTGTTTCAGTGTTAAATGTTGCTTCTCGTGAATATTCATTCATTCTCTCAAATAGAACAATCAAATAGTGAGATAAAAATAAGAAAAAGGTTAGGTGTAAATTAGCGACCTTTTTAGTAGTCTCTGATTCATTATACCCAAAAAAAAAAAAAGTATGGAATTAAGAATGATTTGAAATTTTATTGAAGGAATTCTTACAATTATACACACTCCTATAATTTGCAATGTTACATCGATATTCCGTTTAAAGATTGTTTTCTAATATTGTTAGTCGTAAAATGATAAAAATTAGATCAATTCTCATATATTATCCATTTGTGGATACCACAAATTCGATGGAGTGTCACATTGTATGTTTATAGTTGGCTTATTTGTTGATACATGAACCCCTAAGGTTGCATCCCGTGATGATCAAGTCCATTGACACTAGATAATGACTAGCCAACTTGCTTTTTGTCATTGAGTGCTTGCACAAATGTGTAATTAGAATGGACTTTTACTACACCTCTCCTATGGTTAACTTAGAATTTGGAAATAATAGATCTTAAAAGTCTTAGAGGAGGAGGAGAGGGAAGAAATGATAAGGGAATTAGGAGTGTAAGTGTGGATTGGATAAGGGGGGGTTTTAGGAACATACTCAACCTCTTTGAAGGTTGAGGTTAGCTTATATAGTTTTGTTTATTGCATTCTAATTAGGTGGGTGAAATGGACAAACTTAACTTTTTCCTCATAAAGCAACTAACAATTTGACAGGTGTCCTATCATGATAGGTGACACTTGGATTATTACAACAAGTTATTAACTATTTAAATCTATGTTAAGTGGTATTTAGCAGATTATAAGAAATATTCTTACCAATATGATACATTCTTAACCAAGCATTGATCTTGTTGTACTGAGTCATGGGTGGTTGTGTGGTTGTTGGACATCCTTAATCCTCTGACCTAGTGGATTGAACACTAATGTTACAAGCTTAGGAACTAATAACTTGGGCACATGTACACGTCGATTGAAGGTCTTAAAGATATCTTTTAATGAAATAGAAAAGATTTGCAATTGTTATATAAGAGGGAAACACATTTAAAACATCCCATTTAAACCTTTTGGAATCAAACTATCCATTAAACACAAAGTCTCTAATAACTAGACATCTATGTAGTCATTCTTTTACAAGTCATTAAAGCATCTAATGCACGACAAATAGTCATTATAGATTTAAAAAAACTATGTGGACATTCTCCTGGATGGCCTTATATTCAAGAAATAGCTAAAACTCTATTTTTTAATTTCAACACGAGAGACAAGGAACATGATCATTGTCTATATGATCTCACTTGAATTCCCTTTTGTATTTTAATGTTTCAAACTTCAAAGACACATATTAAGGACTTTAACCATCTTGAAGAGATTTAATGAAATTAGACCACTTCTAAAAGATTTTAATTGATATTTTTATTTTTATTTTTTTTTGAAGCGTACAAAATCTCAATAAATCACTAAGCCTTTTGAAGAGCCTTAAAAGATTATCTTGTAAACTGAAGTTTAAGATGATCTCCTAAGTTGGGTAAGGCTTTGTCATCATCATGTAGTACACCATCACTTGAACATTACTTTTTGGGTTCAGAGGAGACGCTTGAACTTTATGGCATATGTTTTGGTATGATTTTTTTTATTCTATACACTAAAGATGATAAAACCAATAGTGTCTTTAACCTTTATGTTAGAACACTATTTTTTAAAATAGTTCTCGAAATTCCTTTAGAAAAAAAGTTCTCAAAAACATGAATAGCCACCTATTTTCTACTAGAACTTTTGAATTTCTGAATTTTTTTTCACAATAGGCATGTCATTAGTTACATAAATACAATGTGCCAAACAATGCCTAAAGTTGTAGAGAAGACATTATTACAAGGGCTTTGTAGAAAGATTCCAAAGACTCCATACCTATTGAGTAACAACATTATCAGTAAGTAATTTTTGGATTAATATTTGATAAGTGCTATTTACAAAAATCATTTTTTATTATAAAACAAATTATCAAAACCCCTTTTTGAATTATATTTTTATAGCTACTAACAAAAATATCATATACTAAAAACTCTTTTACCAAAATCATTCAGTGACCCTTTTGGGACATTATCACCACCAGCCCACCCTATTCGGTAATTTTCCCAAGAAAAAAAATGACTAGGGTTTGTAAATGTTAGCATAGAATAAGTTGTTTTCAGTAACATAGAGAGAAATCCACAGGGAAATAACAACAGAAATTCCAAAAAAAATCTTCACTTAAAAGAGAAAAAGCAGTAAATATAAATAGATATATAGTTTTCTGTAATAGACAGAGGATGATCAATGGTTCAGCTCATCACTTTCCATTCTCTTTTCCAACATATTTTATTGCAGGGTCAGCACCAACCCAATTGAGAATTTTCAACAGCAAATTCCAGCCAGACTAAGAAGAGTTCTTCAGAACCCATTCCACCAGAGTTGAAATGCCAAATCCTGTTGCAGCCCGCTTCTTATCGTTCCAAACTGGACCGGCCATGTCGATATGCATCCACTGAACCTTCTCGTCCACAAACTGAAGCAACCACATAGATGATTTCATTATTCCCAAACAATTAACAAAGAAAGCTCACAAATAATCCTACAGTTTTTTCAGTTCATTTTTTGAACAGTTAAAATGAATACCAATGGCCTTGTGCTCCTCCTGTGTCATCTATATGATCATGACCCAAGTCGATGAGTTGCAACAGAGGCAGAGATTAGCATGTGTGCATCCCCTTCTATTATACCCTTGACTCCCCAACTCTCTACCCGCCCAAACCGAGAAAGAGATCATTCTCATTAAAAGATGAAGATAAGGTGACAACAATTCTTGGACAGAAGCACTAAAATACCCTCTTTGTCAATTGGAGCCAAGGGCGGCAAACAAAAATCATTAACTCAATTCACTAGCATAAATTATTAGATATTTCCAGTATCGACCATTATAAATACACAAAAAGGTAAATAAAATCACATCCGTACAAAATGAGATGTTATTTAGTGCATATGAAAATCAATCAAGGCTCAGGAACCACAAATTTCACACATTCCTCCCAACTGGCCGAGGATAGAGCCCCACTTCATTATCTGTCCTAGTTGACCCACCAAAATGTCCCAAATGCATGTCTTAACATGGTCTCAGACATCACCTACCCACCCACTAAATTTGCTAACCCATTTCCAAAGGCTCACTCCCAGAAATAGGCAACATAAGCTCAATTATGAATTTTCTTGATGCCAAACCATATTCACTGCCAATTGTGGGCCAGTGGAAATCATATACAAACTCCATGTAAGAAGGGAAAACATTTAAAACAATAAGAGAGAATGATCAGATCCGCTTACCTGTTTCAAGAACAGAGCTGCAGTGATAGCACCACCTGGACGGCCACCAGTGTTGACCATATCAGCTACTCCTGATTTCATGGACTCCCAATAACTCTCCTCCATAGGCATTCTCCAAAGTTTCTCCCCACTTGCTTCTGAAGCTGCTAGTACCTCTTTAGCAAGGTCATCACTGGGCGTAAAGACACCTGTTCAAGGTGAAAAAGATTTCCCATCAAGAAATAAAATAAAAATAAGTATGCACTGTTCGGTCTTTCTATTGAAGAGTGTGAATGACGAAACTACCAAGCTACCAATATTTTGAACAAATTCTCCAAGTACTTGAGTATTCCATTCTAAGACCAGATCTTACAGGGAGTATGTAATTCAATCTTATCATGTAAAAATTCAACAAGTTGCAAGTAATTCATGAAAACAAGGATAGGCCCCGTCTATACTGTATAACTACATAATGGTATCATTTGCCATTTTTTCCATGATGTGCATCATTTCACCCCTACTCAAATCCGTCCTTGAATTCTTCCTATTGCAGGAATTCCTTTGGCCTCAAGACTAAAATGTCTCTGAAACACAAAGCAATTCAAAAAGGTATCGATGTGGAAGGAAAAACTCAACATTCCACCATTCATAATACTGATTACATTCCCCTTTACATATAGATGATAATACTCATCTATTTTAGGGATATTTACAACTTATCAAAAAAAAAAGTCAAAACTACCTAAAACAGAAATGGATTTGGTAACAGATTACCAAATCCCATAAAATCATGGGATAAGAAAAAATGATTTGTTAGCTGTAGATATCCTCAATCTTAGCCCTTAACATTGCTGACAAATCATCAAATTAAATCTTCCTATAATTTTACACTCCCCCTCAAGCTGGGCGGTAAATATTTATTAACCCCAGCTTGGAACTCAGATCATCAAACACCTTTCTCGGTAGAGCCTTGGTAAGAATGTCAGCTGTTTGAAGGCTTGTAGGCACGTACAACATCTTGATTATTCCTTCCTCTATCTTCTCCTTTATGAAATGTCGATCAATTTCCACATGTTTTGTTCTATCATGATGTACTGGATTTTTTGCAATGCTGATTGCTGACTGATTATCACAGAACATTTTCATAGGTTCTTCATCTGAAATCTTTAATTCCTGTAGCACCCTTCTTAACCATATTCCCTCACAAATGCCGTGTGCCATTGCCCGGAATTCAGCTTCTGCACTGCTCCTTGACACCACTGATTGCTTCTTACTTCTCCATGTGACCAAATTACCCCACACATATGTGCAGTACCCTGAAGTTGATCTTCGGTCTTGTACTGATCCTGCCCAATCTGCATCGCTGAACACTTCAATATCTCTTCTTTGGTTCTTCTCAAAAAATAATCCTTTACCTGGTGTTAGTTTCAGGTATCTCAAGATTCTATACACAGCCTCCATGTGTTCTTCATTTGGATTATTCATGAATTGACTTACCATGCTGACAGAAAAACCAATATCTGGTCGTGTGTGAGATAGGTATATTAGTTTACCTACTAATCTTTGGTATCTCCCTTTATCCACGGGTGCACAATTTTCCTTAGCTCCTAGTTTGGTTGTTGGATCCATAGGAGTATCTGCTGGCTTACACCCAAGCATTCCAGTCTCTTTTAAGAGATCCAGGACATATTTTCTTTGTGAGACAGAGATTCCCTTTCTTGACCTTGCAATCTCCATACCTAGGAAGTATTTGAGATTCCCAAGGTCCTTGATCTCAAATTCTGCAGCTAGAAAACTTTTGATGGTGCGGATTTCCTCTTCATAATCTCCCGTTAGAATTATGTCATCCACATATACAATGAGGACAGCAAGCTTTCCTGCAGGAGAGTGTTTAACAAATAGAGTATGGTCCGTCTGATATTGGGAGTAGCCATGTTTCTTAACTACCTTTGTGAATCTTTCAAACCAGGCTCTTGGAGATTGCTTGAGCCCATATAGAGATCTCCGAAGTTTACAAACTTTGTTGCGTGTAGTTTGTGTCTCAAATCCTGGAGGAATTTCCATGTAAACTTCTTCAGCTAGGTCCCCATTTAGGAATGCATTCTTGACATCTAGTTGGTGGAGAGGCCAGTCAAGGTTTGCAGCCAAAGATAGTAGAACCCAAACAGTGTTTAACTTGGCTACAGGGGCAAATGTCTCCTCATAGTCGATTCCGTATGATTGGGTGAATCCCTTTGCAACCAGCCGTGCCTTGAATCGATTAACACTCCCATCTTCATTATATTTGACTGTGAAGATCCATTTGCAGCCCACTGGGCGTTTTCCAGCTGGTAATTCTGAGATTTCCCAGGTTCCATTTTTTTCAAGTGCATGAATTTCTTCATAAACAGCTGATTTCCACTCAGGTGAGCCGAGAGCTTCTTGTATATTATTAGGAACCTGGATGTTGTCGAGGTTGGCAACAAATGTTTTGAACTTCGGTGATAGTCCTTCATATGACACAAATGTGTATATAGGGTGTTTTGTGCATGATCTTACACCTTTTCTCACAGCAATAGGAAAGTCACTACCATCATTAGTTTCGGGATTATAGTTACCTAATGGATCTTCACTTGATCTAGAACTTGGGTCAGACTCTTGGGTTGGCTCAAGAGATGCTTGTTGTTCCATCTCCTTTTGGTTCTGTCTCCTTCTTGAGTAGGTAATCAACTCATCATTCTTTGTTGATTGAATAGTGTCCAGATTTTGAGGAGGTGGATTAGTAGGCGAATTGTTGGTTTGATCTTGAGAAGGAGATTCTAGGAAGTAAGGAGACTCAAGGAAGAGATTTTGAGGAGGAATGGATTCATGATTTAGTGATGGGTAGGGTTGGTCAGAATTAGGAAAGAAATGAGATGATTCTTCAATATCCCAAAGCTGGTATTCCTGGATAAAGTTAGTCTCCCCCTGAATATCAGATTTGGAGAAATAAGATTGTTGCTCAAAGAAGGTGACATCCATGGAGTGATAGAACTGTTTAGTGACCGGTGAGTAGCACTTATATCCTTTTTGAGTTGGAGAGTACCCAAGGAAAATACATTTAAGAGCTCTAGGATCAAGTTTGTCCCTGTGTTGTTGATGGACATGGACAAAAGCTGAGCACCCGAAAACTTTGAATGGGATTGTTGAGATTAGACGAGTATTGGGAAAGGACTGAAAAAGAATTTGACAAGGAGTCTGGAAGTCGAGAATACGAGATGGCATCCTATTTATGAGATAGGCAGCAGTGAGGATGGCTTCACCCCAGAAAAATTTTGGTACATGGGTAGAGAACATTAGGGAACGAGCAACATCAAGAAGATGTCAGTTTTTTCTTTCGGCAATACCATTTTGTTGAGGAGTGTTGACACAGGAACTTTGGTGAACTATACCATGACTCAAGAGATAATCATTAAGAATGGAGTTGAAATACTCTTTGGCATTGTCAGTTTTCAGAATTTGGATTTTTGCTTGGAATTGTGTTTGGATCATGGTGTTGAAGGTTTTGAAAATCTGGTTTGCCTCTGATTTTTCTTTCATGAGGAATACCCATGTGAGTCTAGTGTGATCATCAATAAATGAAATGAACCAGCGAGAACCAGTAACATTTTTTATCCTAGAAGGACCCCATACATCACTATGAATCATGGAAAAAGGTTGAGATGCTTTATAGGATCGGTTAGGATAAGAATTACGAATATGTTTAGAAAATTGACAGATCTCACATTGAAACTCATTTGGATTTTTATTATAGAATAATGAAGGAAACAACTTCTCAAGATACAAGAAATTTGGATGACCTAACCTATAGTGCCACAACATAACTGCACTATCATTATTAGACTGACTCACAGACAAAGAAATAGGACTACTGGACACTGAACAATCAGAATGATGAGTTGATCCTTGAGGAGGATCATTAACCTCTAGAAGATAGAGCCCCGAACACATCTTAGCACTGCCAATCGTCTTCCCCGAGTCCAAGACCTGAAATTCACACAGATTTGAGCCAAACTTAGTAACACAATTGAGATCCCAAGTGAGTTTACTAATGGACAGTAAATTGCAATTTAATTTTGGCACAAGGAGAACTGAATCAAGGGTGATGTTCTTTGAAACTCTAACAGAACCTGTACCAGCCACCTTTGAGAGTGAACCATCGGCTATTCTCACAGTTAAATTTTTATAGCATGGATTGTAAGTATAAAAAAGCTTCTCATCTCCAGTCATATGATCAAATGCTCCCGAGTCTATAATCCATGGACTTAACTTCTCCTTTTTAACATTTAGAGCACTCAAAAAATTACCTTTTTGTGCCAAGGAACCAGTACCAACCACAGTGGGGACAGCTGCAGGCAAGGATTGGCTGAACAATTTCTGTAGGACTTCTATCTATTCCTTGCTGAAGGGAGTGGGTTCGGGTGATGGTTTTTCATCCATGGAGACGAGGTTGCCCCGTCCTTCTTTGTCATTGGCAAACCGGGAAGGCTTCCAATCTGCAGGTTTGCCGTGAATCTTCCAGCAGGTGTCCTTGGTGTGACCAGGACGTCGGCAATGATCACACCATGGTCGCCCTTTCTTCGGTTTGTGATCATTGTTGTTAAATGGATTTCCTCTAACTGCAAGGGCTGAGCTCTCAGGATTTGTCACAGAATCTTGAGAGCCCATCATGATCTTCTTTCGACTTTCCTCTCTCCAAACTTCTGAAAATGCTTCCCGGATATTTAGTAGTGGTTTGGATCCTAAGATTCTTCCTCGTACTTCATCAAGATTCTTATTTAATCCAATCAGAAATTTGTATATTCTTTTCCGTTCAATAATCTGTTTATACCTGATTCCATCACCCGGACAGCTCCAATTGTGCTCCTCGAACAGGTCCAGCTGCTGCCAATAGCGATTGAGTGTGTTGAAATACTGAGTCACCGTTAACTCTCCTTGGCGGAAGTTATGGAGAACACTCTCCACCTCGAACAATTCCAATGTATTCTCATTGTTGGAATACGTTTCCTTGGCAGCGTCCCAAATCTCCTTTGCTGTTCCATAGAGAAGAAAATTTTCTCCAATGTCATTTGTCATGGAATTAATGAGCCATGACATGACCATATTATTTTCAGCATTCCAGACTTTGAACTTTTCATCTGTCTTGTTTGGTTTGGCAGCAACTCCATTGAGATAATCGTCTTTGCCCTTTCCGCATATGAACATCATTACGGAATGGGACCATTGGAGATAGTTGTTCCCATTCAGTTTGTGTCCTGTAATGGGCATGAGGTTACTATCTGCACTACTATTGCTGGAAGCCATGGCTTCCTGATTGGAGGTGATTTGGGAAACAGTAGCAGTTGAATTATGTTTGTCGTATTTGGTCATATGAGGGAATTAGGGTTCAGAGAATGCTCTGATACCATATCGATGTGGAAGGAAAAACTCAACATTCCACCATTCATAATACTGATTACATTCCCCTTTACATATAGATGATAATACTCATCTATTTTAGGGATATTTACAACTTATCAAAAAAAAAAGTCAAAACTACCTAAAACAGAAATGGATTTGGTAACAGATTACCAAATCCCATAAAATCATGGGATAAGAAAAAATGATTTGTTAGCTGTAGATATCCTCAATCTTAGCCCTTAACATTGCTGACAAATCATCAAATTAAATCTTCCTATAATTTTACAGTTTTCTACCACCAAATTTGTCACCATGATTATGTACATACCTGCAATTGAGGGCCCAAGAGCAACTACACAGGCCCCAGTTAATGTTGCTAGATCAACAATCTGCAAAACAATTTAACATGTTAGTCTCTAAAGGAGCAAACTATTCTAAGAACTAAAAAGAGGACTGTGGATGTTGAAATACACAAATTTTAGGCTGGCATGTACAAACTTTCCATGTGTATCTGGATAGCCAAGGTATGAGTGAAGATACGAACTGATATTCAGAACACTAGCATTTCAACCAAAAGTATGAATTCACATAAAAACCAGCTCGTCCAAGGCTTAGTCCCAGTCTACATCAGATTTTCACTTTCATCCCCAATAGGGAAAAACTGGTGAGATGCTTCAACAGCAGAACCAGCCAAATCAGCAAGCTCTGTCACAGTTCCTCACAATCAGCTTTCTTTATGGTTGTTGATTATTTTTACAACCAACTCAACCTGAAGTCATCCCTTATAAATGGATAGCAATTTTCCAGGAGGGCGATCATTTGCGGAACCTCATCCAAGCACCATTGATTGGTGAGCAAGCATACCTTATTGGTAATGTGGTTTAAAATTGCCTAGATGCTAATCTGCTCTTGCTTGTTTCCGGATGCTATGACTTCAGAAAACACAAAAGTTTGTTTTGTTGCCTTTTTTTTCCATTTATTTTTTCCCTCTTTCATGAAAACACATTTTACATCATTTCCAGGAAAATGTCAATTACTTGGGATTTTAAATAAGCCATGATTTTCTCCATCAACTTTATTAAATAACAAAAAGAAGATAATTGATTTTTTAATATTCCTACAGGTACCAAGTGAAAGTATACGAAACACCCTTGTAAATTAAAAAGGCTTTTTCCATAAAGAGTCTAGTACTTAGTTGATCAATGAAAAACGAAACAAAATTCAATTTCTCTGAGAAAAAAAAATCTACAGGAATATTAGCTCTTTTAAGGTGGTACCTTCTCTACACCTTGGTTACAAGCATATACCAAAGCGTCTGCAAGTGTGAGTCTGCCCTCTGCATCTGTGTTATTGACCTGCAGTAGAGATGGGAGCCAACAACACATTAGGAATTCATAAATAAACATAACACATATGCAATCAATCAGTTTCTCCATGGACTTAACAAAATGGACTATACTATTCCCCCCAAAATATGAGATTTTTAACAACATTAATTGCACGATACTTTGTATCCAAAAACCTAGATGGTGATGATGAATATAATTAAGTTAAAACTGCAATGTTTTCCGTTCTCTTTTTTGGTGAGGCACTAACAAATGGAAGGAAACAACATCAGATAGAGAACTTTTACAACCATTTATGCACCTCCAACCAAAAATTAGAAAGGTATGTAACATCAAGAAGAAAATTGGAATGTGCATCCATTCTTGACACCTATCAAGTAATAAAAGCCTTCCAACAAAACCTCTCCTAAGTTGAAAAGTTGTAATTTTCCTGCAAAACAAAGAAAGCACCTCAATTGTCTTTCCATTTGAAGCTGTGACAACGTCTCCAGGCCTCATGCCTGTTCCACTTATCATATTCTCACAAGCTGCAACAATGAAATGCACCTGCAAATACAAGACCCTTAATAAGTCATAAGTGTATGCTAGATTCAATTGCTGGAGAATTGAAAATAGAACATACAAATGGATTAGTTAAGAAATTGTTCCATGCAAGTTAAAACAAACAAACAATGATAACAACAACAACAACAACTGGCTTACCTCCACTCCAGAAGGTTTAATTTGACCAATGGCTTTTGCTGCACCGAGAACCGCAGCTGAACCCCCCATATCAAACTTCATGAGCTCAATAGAACAGCCAGGTCCAGTCTTGATGTTGTAGCCACCACTAAAACCATGAAAGATAAATGTTTAAGAACACGTATAGATGGAGAATCAAATGCACATAATAACATAGATTATTATACTGGCCACTTTTTGAAAACAAATATCATCATGTGCACTGCCATTGCAACAAGTAACAGAAAAAAGCAATTACACTTGAAAAAGAAGACAAAATACCGCCCAATGCCCATAGGAATGAAAGAGACTCATATCAAGGACAAGGAGTGATCACTAGTCAGCAGGCCATCATTAAACATATCTTATGACAAAAACATAATTCAGTAACTGAAAATATTCTTTAGCCTTTGCAACACCTTGAACTTGCCAAAAACAATAGCCAGTCCGAAAAAAAACACTTGTTTCTCTCTATGTCAAATAACTGAACCAGAAAAAAAACTCTTATTTTCTGAAAATACACAATCACCTGTCAAAAGTCAATCCTTTACCAACCAATCCCAGTTTGGCCTTGACAGGTCCAGTTAGAGGCTTGTAACACAAGTGGATGAAATGAGGGGGATTTGCAGAAGCAGCAGCAACTCCAAGATAGGAACCCATTTTCAGTTCCTTGCATTGCTCTGCATCCAAAATTTTTGCTGAAAGGACATCACTGTATGCGGAAGCAATTTTTGAAGCCTCTTCTGCTAATACCCCTGAGGTATAACATAAATGACAATTAACAGTTAGAATTCTAGAATTGACAGACAGGAACAGACAAAAAGGCAAAAAAGATCATATTATTGCAATAGACAAAAAAAGGACTAAATTATGTATCATGGAAAAATCTGAAACGCGCATCACATGCTCAATATAAACAGATAATGAATATCATAAATGAAAACACACGTAAAAAAACCAATAATAACATAATCTAAGCTCATACGGACCAGGGGTAAGCACATTGGCAGGTGCATTTACAAGTTCTTTTCCAAAAATTACCCCAGAACAGACATCTTCTGCATACTTGAGCTTCTTCTGTACGTCAGGTCCAGTTCCAAGGCCAATGATATCCACAGATTTAAGAGCTGGCTTCTTTGACTCTGACTTAAACCTATTATCCTCATGAATGCCCAGCACAGCCCCTATCAAAATTTAAGGGATCAAATATTTATCACAAATAAACACTGATCATATCAGTTTTGAAACTAATAAATCATAAAACAAGTACCAGAAGCTATGGCAGAAGCGGTATAAATCTTTGATTCAGCAGAAAGCCCCTCAGAAGAAGCAAGCACAATGGCAACATCACTTGCTTGAGCCGCCTTGGCTGCCACTGCAACAGTCTCACCAAGACTCCGATAAGCTGCTGGGGGTGAACATGGCGTCAACTGTCCGAGCCCAATCAAGCCAACCCTTTTCGAGCCAAGACCAGGGAGCCTAAGAATTGTTGACTGTCCAGATTTTCCTGTAAAATCTTCCTCGGAGGATGCTTCAGCTAAAAGACCACCCAACTGAGAATCTAGCTTCTTCAAAATTGGGTTCTCAAACTTCAAGTTCTCATCTTTAGCCATGTCTTTCTCCGTAACACCCACTGCAAGAATGTCTCCTTTCCATTCCACCAAATCGATCTCTTTGG
This sequence comes from Vitis vinifera, assembly GCF_030704535.1. NCBI lineage: Eukaryota > Viridiplantae > Streptophyta > Magnoliopsida > Vitales > Vitaceae > Vitis > Vitis vinifera. The sequence continues at coordinate 8,071,593 of NC_081815.1, read as the reverse complement.
CAGTGAAAGAGATCTTTTGGGATTTTAAAAGCACAAAACATCATTTATTAACTCAAGGATATAAGATCAAACCCAGAAGTATAAGTCACCTAATAAAAGAATCAGCCCATGACAATCAAACAAATGATACATTAATGAAATCAATACAGAGATCAGTACTCTAAGAAAGAAGCAAAACCCATAATAATTATTAAAAAATATATATATCATTTATAGATTCTAGCGAGAATAATTAATCAACCAGATGAAAATTCATGATCTTCATGACACAAAATTATAAAATAAAATAAAAATGGTGGGATACCCCAGTACAACCACAGAAAAATCAAATATTTATTTATTTTAGCCCATGGTAATAACCAATCAATCATAAAAATTCCTAGGCAATCCAGGACCAAAAAAAAAAATCCTTAATTTGACATAAAGGACTTAAAAAAATTGCATTCATACAAAATAATAAAAACCCATAAATAAAAAAAAAATTAATCTCCAGTAGACCCTTCATCCAATGTTGATTAATCAATCAATCAAACACATAAAAGTAATGGATTTCTTCCCAATTTAAAAAAAAAAAAAACAAGAGGGAGAGAGAGAGAGAGAGAGAAAAGTGATTTAAGATACTGGGAAGAATACTCGTTGATTATAAACATATTCTAGCCCAACACAATCCCCCCGATGAATCAAACTACTAAAAAAAAAAAATAAACAAATGGGTTTATTTATACAGACAGTAGTAGATGGATCTTCATCCAAACCAGGAAATATAAAACTTGACAGTATAAGTACACAAAACGTTTAACATAGAGATAGAAAGAGGGAAGAAGAGAGAGAGACCTTAGGGGGTTCGACATTGGAAGGGTGAGTGAGGCCGAGAGTGGCCCGGGCGAGAGTGTGAGCCATGAGCTTCCCTCTGCGAAAACACAGGGGCTTGACAGCAAAGGAAAATGGAAGGGAAGGGGAAGAGCGGAGTCTGGTGAAAATGAGAGAGGAACAAGAAGAAGAGGATGCAGAAGCGAAGAGTGAAGAGACCAAGGAAAGAACAACGGGGGATGCGGTAGCGGCCATTCTACGGTGTGGGCTTCTCTATCAATTTATAGTGGAACTGCAAAGCACCCTCTCCGCGTCAAACTGAGACTACTTTCTGAGTCATCCATCTAGATGGTTGTGTCATTTATATCCTTTTTCTTTATTTTTAAGGTTTTCCTAGAGCATTTGTTCCTCTTACCTCTTGCCTTGGTTCATTTCACGCTTGGAAAACATCATCCTATGATTCCTATCCCCTGCATTGTTGTGGCAACATTTTTGGTATACGGGAATAAAGAATAACAATCGAAATTCTTTTTCTTTTTCATTTATTCTCCGTAAGAGAATGAGAATAAAATAAAAAATGATTTTAAATTCTTATATTTGGATAAGAAAATGAGAATAAAATAAAAAATAATTTTTTTTAAAAATGAAACCTCGATGATTTTGATTTATCTCTAATAAAAATATTTTAATTTTGTTGATATAAATTATTTTTAAAATCATTTTTCAAAAAATGAAAAACCAAAAACTTATTTGGATAAGTTTTTTTAAACTAATTTTGATTTTGTAAAAAAATTGTAATTATAGACTAATTTTAATTCAAGTTTTATTAAAATTACAAATCATCTTTTAATTATAAATAAATTAAAAATAATAAATCATTTTTAATAAAATATGCATAGTAATATTATAATAAAATAAAAAATTATATATTTTTTTAATATATTATAAAAATATGAATATTAACACCCTTTCAAAAGAATAATTGATCTATTTGTTAAAATTAGATAATAATAATTTAAAAATAATAATTGGTAATGTTATTTCATTTTAAATGAATTTTTTTTAAAAAAAAAAGTTTATTTTTTTAAGGTATAAATTAACCAATTCTGTTTTACATTCATACATTGTGAATAGAATATTCTTAAAATTTTTATTTAATATTTAATTAATTAATAAAAAATTTTGAATTTCAAATTATTTTTTAAAATTAGAACATTTAAGATATTAATTATGTCTAACTTAATTACTTTTAATTTTTTTTCTTATTTCTCTATGTTTTTTATTTACTTTTATAAACTAACAAATCAACTTTTACTTATTCTCTAAAATAATTCTCCTTTGTTTTTAAAAACCATTTATATAGAATAAAAACCAAATAGTGGTATAAATTTTTTAAAATTTTTTTTTTTAAAAAAAAAACAAAACATTATTTTTAAATCACACATTAAGAAAAACTTTCTAAGATGATTTTATAAATACAAGTAAAAAATTATTTTAAATTATGTGTAGGGATATTTTTATTAATTTTTTTTTTTTCCATTCCAATTTCCATTATTACCTAAAATTGAAATTGAAACAAATAATGATTCTAGTCTTAATAATAAGTATATCCAAACATAAAAACCGGAAACATCTAATATATTTTTATTCCTAAAAATATAAACAAAATATTTATTTTCATTCCTTCTTCCCAATACCAAACATAGCCTCAAGAATGTAATTAATTAAATCACGTAACATTATTTTATTTTTTATATCGGACAAGACTAGCATTCTATTATACTTTATCTCATTACTAGTAACTTCACCAAATGATTTGGATTTTTTCATACATTTTCAACTATAAAGATTGGAAGTTCCATGAATACCCCTTTGATATATTGAAAATTTTCATATTCTGTTATATTTACTATTGTTAAAATATTGGAAAATAATGTCAAAAAGTGAAAAGAATATTGTTACTGTTATTCCTAAGTCTAATATTTATTGATCATTTTCATCATATTTTATTACCATTTTTTATATCAATAAATTACAAAAAAAAAAAATGTGAAAAGAATAGTGTTACTCTCATTCCTAAGTTTATTTGTATAAAGTAATATTGTTACCTTCTTTAATCAAATTTTTCTTAAATTAATAGCAGTATTTGAAAATAGATTGATTTTTATTTTCTTTAATATTTTTCAGATGCGAAGAAATGATAAAAGATATATTGCATTTTTTTATAAAGAATTATCGTATTATTTTTTAAAAGTATTAATTTCATCCACCTTCCTCATATTTAGGTTAAATTCGCTTAATTATCATTAATTTAAACTTTTGATAAAAATATATTTAATAAAATTTCAAATTAATGATAATTAAATATATTTAACGTAAGGAAAAATAAGTGAAATTAACCACTATTTAATTTATTTTCCTTTTAATCTCATTGACTAAAAACTTAAATATTTTGAAATTGTGTGATAAGTTGATTTTGAGTACATTTTTTGAATACTCTCTAATTCCATCCATTTTTTAAAATTCATATAAATCAAATTATTTATCCCAAAAAAATTATTTATATCTATATTTAACTACCAACTATAAAATATAGAAATATTTATATACAAGACAATCCACACATTTCAAAAAACAATATCCTAAGTTTAAATTTTTATTTTTATTTTTTCTATTTATTTTCTTTTCATCAAAATTTACAGGAATCAAATTTAAGATAAAAAGACTCTTCCAAAAATACTTATGTAAAAATCACATAACAAAGTTTTATTTTAAAAATAAAATATCAATGCCAATTTCATTAAAAAATCATCATAGTGAATAGTGATCATTTGGGAAGAAAATCATATAAATTTCTTTTTTTTTCTTTTTTTTTGGGAGTACAAATGATGTTGGAAATGGATGTGATCCTTCTAGAGTCTTGTGGGTTCTGACGCCAAAAAGCAATGCTTTTTGGCACATCGATTAAGAAAGGCAATGAACCCAACCCTTATGCAGGCCTCCACCTTTCACTCCAGCTGTATTGTTATAATTATAATCCAAATTTACTTAATTGGCCTTGAAGTTCGACAATCCAACCAATATTTTATTGGGGTATTTAAAATAATATAGCTATTAAAAATTTGACTTTTATAGATAAAATTATTTGCAATAAATACATTTGAATGATAATAATAAGGGACAACTATGTTAAAGGCGTAGTTGGGGTGATAATTGCCTTGAAAGACTATAAACTTTAGATTATTGGTGGCACAAATATGAAATGTGATGGATAAAAATGCCTTTACTAAGTGCGCCATCAAATCTACTCAAGTTTTACTTTTCTATTTGCATTGCTCTCTCTCATTTTTTATAGAGAAGATAAAGAAAAGAAAAAGAAGAAACAATGTCTATTACTATTTTATTTCACTTTGTCTCTATCCTTTTTCTTTTTCTCTATGCAAAAATATAGAATAAAGTGGGGTGAGACAAAGAACAATGTTAGGGTATTTTATTTAGTTGACCATTTTGTTCCTCTCTTACTAATTGGATGCAACTTATTTTCTCGGGTTTTATTCGTTTCAAGGTAACTTCGAATTTCATCAAATTTGGATTGGGGTTCTTGGACTTGTAGAATTTAAGGTAAATATGCATTTATGGTTGGTAAAGCTTTTGGATTGGCTAATATAAAAAATTATAAAGACAATACTTTCTATTTCCTAATTTGATTTCTACTAAATTTTTAATTCCAAAAATTGTTTTTGATAAGTTTTAAAATTATGTTTATATCTAAATTTGTATTTGATTCTAAAAAGAATTTTTAGAACATTTTAGAATTAGGAATTCTCCATAAATTTTAAAAAAGTTTTATAAATGTAAATATAAATATAGATATTCTATTTAAAATATGTTTGGATTTTTATGAACCTGTAGAGAGTATAGTCATTTTCATCCTCCAACTCTCAAACTTTCCAGATATTTCTTGAGAGTAACTTTCGACTACAACAAAAGTCAAAAATATCATCATGAAACTTCAATAAGGGTTTTAAGGGATCTATTGAGGAGCATAGGGAGTGTTATATTATGGATGTGGAAAAGGAGTGTAAGTGTTGATGGTATAAGACCTTAGGGAGTAGGTGCACTTGATAAGGTAAAATTGTGTACCATTTTCTCATATTTAGTGGTCAAGAGACCATAAGTGGTTTTTTACACCTAATAGGTTGTTGGGTGGTTTTTTCACGTTATATCATGTGTTCATTTATGTGATTGACTTTATACATATATATATATACATATATATATGAGATTTTTAGTCACTCTAAAAAATTAATATAAAGGGATAAACCAAAAATAAGTAAAAAAAAAAAATTAATTTGGGGATCAATTCAAAGACTACACCCTCTATGTAATTCCATTATATCAAGAATAAAAATAAAAATTTCTTTTAATTGGTATTAGAGTAGGAAAAAATTATTTTTATTGATTCCTATTAGTCTTGATAGATGGAATTGCAAAGAGTTAGGACTTTTATAAATTGTCCATCATTCTTTTATGGGAGTAATTACCCCTATTAGAAAGTTCGAATATATAAATATATATATATATATATATATATATATATATATATATATATATATATTTAAATGCAAGGTGAAAGAATTTGGAATATAGTGGAATGTCGGTGGTTGCCCCCCAATCTCAATGGGCGAGAGTGGTAGTCCAAGCAAGAGTGAAATAGATTGGACAATGAAGGGAGTGGGATAAATGCTAAAGCCTTTTACCCTATTTTTAATGGGGTTAGTGCTGACAAGTTTTGTAGGATTGCCACATGTAAATACACTAAAGAGACTTGGGACATTCTTGCAATAGCACATTAGGGCACTTCTATTGTCAAGCTATCAAAATTGAAAATGTTAATTACAAAAATGAAAGATGATAAGACATTCTTTGAGTTTTATATTTGATTACCACTCAAAAAGTGTTATTTGATAGTTTGTAATTAACTCATTTAAACACTTTTGATCATTGCAATTAATTCTAATCAAATTGTGTTAAGTTTTGGTGTTTTGATAGCTTTTTGATCACCAAAGCAATCCGAGATTGAGGAGAGTTCTTTGGAATCCATGGCAGAGCAATGGAAAGCTCAGAAACATGAAGAACCGAAGCTTTGAAGTCCTTTGCCATAAGCAAATCCGGAATGCAAGGAGTATGGGATCCTTTAGTCTTCCCTATAAAAGATGTCCGGACAGGGCGTCCGAACACACCATCGGAGGGCGGCGGAACGTGGGCTGTAGCAAGGCTTGCTCACTTTAGTCAATGATCCGGACAACATATCCGAATAGGATATGCTATCGTCCGGGGTGTGATGATCGCGAGTGCCGCGTGTCTTCTTGGGGAATCCAGATGGAGTTGCGCCGGATAGTATTGTGGCGCATGTCCTCTTGGGGAATTCGAATGGAGATGCTCCGGATAGCAATGCGCGCTCCGTGTCATCAGGGGGAGGGGTCCCTACACCTTGTACATGCAGACGGTTCCCCTTGCGACGCGCGAATATCTCACTCCCGGGAATTCTGTCCGGTCAGACATGTCCAGATCCTCTGATCGGATATTTCACATCCGGCACCTGACGCCGGATGGGAGAGGAGGACATTTCAACTTCCCCGATCAGACATATCCGGATCCTCTGATCGGATATTTCACATCCGGCGCCTGAAGCCGGATGGGAGAGGAGGGCGTTTCAACTTCCCCGGTCAGACATGTCCGGATCCTCTGATAGCGCTTACCCGGAGCCATTTTGCACAGTGCAGCGAAATTTCTCCTGAAGCTTCCCGATATTTCTGACCAACTTTTTGAGATATTTTGCTTTAGATATTTGATGTCTAAATCCCCAAACTCTCCTTGTAATCCACCTATCATAGGATTCCTTCGTCTTTAAGTAAGAACAAATGGTGAATAACTTCTTATATATAGTTTGTAATTTTCATCATACAGGAGATCTCGGGAGCCTGTTCTTAGAGACAACCTTTTGTATAAGTAAGATATATAAAAATACAGAGCACTAGCGCTGTTTCTTCTTCATATTTTTGTTTTCTCGTTAGTTTTCTTTCTAGTCAATCAAACTCTGAGGATTTTTCCTCAGAGGATGAGAGGCTAGGCTCTTCGTCTCTTGGAGTGAAGAAAGCCGGGTAAGTTTCCACATGCATAAATTGGAAGTTTTGTTGTTTTAGTTTTTAATGAAGAGAAAGTGTGACCCGTTAATGGTTTTTATCTTTTTAGTTAACTTAAAACGCCTTTAAATCACCTGGGCCAACAATTGGTAAGGCAAGTGATCTCCATCCATTGAGATGCACTTGTTTATCTCTTGCAAGTCTATGGGAGGTGGTTTAGAGGTAGGATTTTCTAGAATAACCAACACTTGGTATGCTTTTGGACTCCAAGGAGACATCCATTAGTTATCTCTTGCGAGCTTTTGACGGGTAATCCAAGGTTAAAGATCACCTTGAATGGTAAGTGCTAGGTGAGAGGCATGAGTCATTGCAAGATGCATCAGTGAGAGGGATTTAGTGTTTGAACCCATTAAGGGGAATCATCTGTACCACACCGGTTAGAGAATTAACTATATGTTAATTCTCTAATGCGAGGAAAAAAACAAGTGACCGGAACTCTCCTTTTTGTATGAGGAATCTAAGCCTAGTGATCTTAAACTCCAAGAAACACTTTTCTTTGTAAGTAAAATCAATTACTATTTTTGGTTAGTTTAAAACCAAACCTTTTTCATTCAAACATCTTTATGTTTTCTTTTAAAGCTAACCTTGAAATGAAAAGACACCAATTCAGCTTTGAATTAATATCAATTGTGAAGTGAAAACCCATCCCAGTGAACGACCCTAGAGCCACTATGCTATGCTAGCTAAGGCTATCCTAGTACATGGTGTAATAGGTTATAAATTTTGTTGATTACTCCCTGAGGACCAAAATCAAGGGACACCAGCTGGACATGTATCAAATGGCACCACTGTCAGGGACCATTGAGAGGACATGAATCAGCTGAGACACCAATCGGGAACGAATCAATATTGAACTCAATGATATTGTTAATTCTTGTTTCAATGTAGGAGAAACAATCCTTGAGTATAAAGTGATAAAAAAAAAAAAGATTGAGATCTCTCCTTGGGAGATTTAAATCTAAAGTAACCATTATAGAGGAAAGTAAAAATGCGGACTTAATGAGTGTAAATGAACTTTTGGGTTATCTTTAAACCTATGAGATGACTCTATCTTCCTTTAAAAAACCTAAACTAATAGTTCTAAAAGCCTCTTCAAAAGTACAAGTTGAGTCTAAAGATGAGAGTGAGCAAAATAAGGAAAAAGATCCATTAAAATCATCACAAGTTGAGTGTTTCAATTATAGAGGGAAATAATACTCTACTTCAAATTGCCTTACACCTAAAAAGAATAAGAAAGTTATGAAAATAGCTTAGAGTTATTATAACTTCGATGATAATAATTCTATAGATTCAATTGAAAGTGAAAATAACAAAAATTTTATTGTCTTCACTGCCTCTCTTCTCTCACCTTCTAAAATTTAAAGTCTCATTGAATCAAGTAATGAGGAACCAAAAGAGTTTGACACTCTTCAAGAGGCATTAATGCCTTGTATCATAAGAGTTATGAGTTAAATGTTGAGAAAGTGAAATTAAAGAAAACCTTGAAAAGAACACTCATTGAATGTCTTGATTACGAGAAAAATGATTTGAAAGAAAAATTAGATTTTTATGGTTCTTAGAAAATTGATATAGATAGAAAGATTAAAGAACTTAAAGTTGAAAAAGAAAATCTAATTGAAAAGATTAAGTTTCTTGAATTTGAATACCATGATGTGGTGATAAAAAAACAATTCCTTACTTTAAAGCTAGGTCAACTTAAAAAGAACTTAGAGAGTCAAAATGAAGTATTTCATCCTAACTCTAAAATTTTGAATGAAATGATTATGAAATGGAAAGCCCATGGGGATAAGAGAAGTTTAAGTTATTTAAGTAAGTCAAAAACTCTCATGAGTGAAAAGATTACTTTTGCAAAACTTAGTGAAAACTCCTCTTTTAGGGAATTATCCTTAAAGCAAGCCCCTAAATGCACCACTTGTTATAAATTTAGGTATGTGGCTAGTAAGTGTTTTAGTAAATTCTTTGAAAAATATCAATCTCATGTTAATAGGCTAGTGAGCGAGTCCAATTACCTTAAAAATCAAATTTTGAATATCAAGAAAGGTAGTAGATCTCATATTAAGCTTAAGAAAAAGTCCAATTAGTTATCCCTAAAATTAGGCAAATTTGGATTAAGAAAAGAGATCTAGTTCCATTTCAAGGTAAAAGCCTAGTAAGTTCAAAAGTTTTCTCCTTTAGATTCCCTTGAGTTTATCACTTAGGAAATCTTTCAGAGTTTCCTTCTCTAATTAGCATATTTTGTTCTATAGTCTAGGGTAAAGTCTTAGTGTTTTATTCTTTATTCCTAATGCTATGTCTTTTTAGAAGTCCTTGAATTTTTATTTTTTTTCTTTTTATTTAGGATTTATTTGTTGTTTAGTTTTTTTTATCTAGGTTTAAAATTTAGGGGGAACTATTTTTTCTTAAGTCTAGGATTTCATATTTAGAGGGAGTTAGTTACTCTATAAAGTATGTTTTGTATTCTATATCAAAGTTGTATTTTTCTCTAGATTTTAGGGCCTTATGTTTAGAAGGAGAAATATTTTTAGGGTTTCTCAAACTTAATTCATGCCCCTTAAAAATCAATATACTCTTTTAATTATCTTTTTCTTAAAAAAATTTGGAGTTTTATGAAATTTAGAGAAGATGGACATGAATTTATTATTTTTTGTTGTGATTGAAAACATTTTAATTGATCTATAAAATGATCTTGATAAGTAAAAGATTTTTTTTTTTAATCCTTCATGATGTGGATTTGATATTTCTAAAAATTCTAAAGTGATATGAATTTGTTTCTTCCCGTTTTTCAAAGGAAATCAAATTGAGTTATTTCTTCTTATTGGGTTTAATACACATTACCCCCTTAATCTATCGTGTGTTTTGCACATTACCCTCTTAAGTTTAAAAACAAACACATTGCCTTCCAAGCTTCTTAAATATCAACCTTTTTTGTTGGGACAATGTTAGCTTTAATGGACAAAAATGTCACGTGTTGTGCACATGACTGAATTAGTAAGGGTAGATTTGTCATTTCAATCACCCCGAAAATCCCAAAATAGCTATTTCTCTTAATCTTCATCATGGTTTTAAAAATCAGACCGGACCGGCCGATTCGACCACTAATCGGTCACAGTTCCAATCCGGTCCAGTCAATTCGCCCGGAAAGAGGTTGAACCGGCGGTTCGACTAGCAAATCGGACAAACCAACAAGTTCCCTTCGATTCAGACAGTTCCATTTTTTTTCAGTGCCAAAACAACTTCGTTTCTCCCATCTTCAACCTTCAACCCACCCCTCACAGCATGAAGCCATCATCACACCCCTTCTTGCCCCGACATCGGTTGTGAGCCTTTCCCGCCGCGACACCAACTCCCCCCTCCCCAACGGCACAAACTGGAAACTCCCCCCGCGGCTAATAATTGTAAATCCCCATTCTCTCGCTGCAACCACCCTTTGTGTAAGGCCTCCCCGAGGCCCTAACACCAGCAATGAGCCTCCCCCACTGTGACACCAACTCCTCCCCGATAGCATCGGCTGGAAGCTCCCCTCGAGGCTTGCAACTATAAATCCCCTTTCTCCTACTGCGACTACCCCCTATGTAAGGCCCCCACCCACCCCCTCTCCTATGTAAACCCCCATTTCCCTAATCCTTTTTGCCAACCCACTATAAATTTCCCCCGTGTAAGCCCCACTCCAAGTAGTGGCAGTAGCTGGAAGGTTAATTTTTATTTATTTATTATTTTTTTATGTTTTATATTTAATGTGTTATTTTTTTATTATAATTTTGATTTATTTCTAATTTGAAACTAATTTTCTGATTTTCAAATAAAATTTTAATTTTTAAATAATATATAAATTATTATTTTTATTTTTATAATTATTTTAAATATTAATAATTTATAAATTATATATTTAATTATTTATGACGTCATCAGTTTGACCACCGGTCCAACTAGTGAACCATGAATTGGTAACTTTTCCAATTCATTGACTGGTCCGGTTTTGAAAACATTGATCTTCATTTTTGTTTTTCTTCCAAAGTTGAATTAAAAACCCCAAACAGCTCTCCTTCAGTCTTCGTCTCCATTTTTCGTCTGTAACCTTAACCCTTTAAGCCCCAAACAACTTTCCCTCAGTCTTCTTCTTTGTTCTTCATTTGCAACCCTAACCCTCCAAGCCTTAAATAATTCTCCCTCAATCTTCGTCTTTGTTATTCATCTGTAACCCTAACCCTCCAAGCCCTAACAAATTTGAAGCCCTCAATCTGGAAAGTGGAGCTTTGTAAAGAAACGTAGTTGGAAAAGCAATGGAACCCTAATCTTAACCCTAAACACCTCAAAATTTACCAGTTATCAAAACAAACCCTAACCCTAAACACCTAAACACTAAAAATTTATTCTCTTTGCTTGTATTTTCTTAGCTATAAAAAGAAAAATTGAAGTAAAACATTGCAAGAAAAAAGAGATTTATTGTTAAAATCCATTTCAATTGAATTCACAGCTCTTCGATGTTTGCGTTAGGTATTTGGGGCTTTTAGGTTGGCTTTGGAGGAAGAATGAAGACAAAGACTGATAGAGCGAACTGTTTGGGGATTTTCAAGTGATTGAAATGACAAATCTACCCTTACTAATTCAGTCATGTGCAAAACACGTGACATTTCTCTCCACTGAAGTTAACATCGTCCAACAAAAAAGGCATGGTGCTGGTATTTAAGAAGTTTAGAGGGCAATGCATTCGATTTTAAACTTAATAGGGTAATGTACAAAACACGTGATAGGCCGAGGGAATAAAGTGTATTAAACCCTTCTTCTTATTAATCTATGAGTGTTGAATCATCCTTAAGTGCATAAAATAAAATATTTAAATTTTCATAAAGTAAAAAAAAAAACTACTTTGGATAAATTCAAAATTTAATATATTTAATTCAAGAGTAAAAGTCATCACTTGCAAAAGTATGAAAAATCCACAAAGTGGAATGTGCAATTATTCTAGAATTGTGCCACACACAAAAAAGAATTAAAATTTGATAAATTCAAGTTTTATGGGGAATTATAAAGTCACGTGATATGTATGAATATCTATATGGAATAAATTAAGTCGTATTAAATATAAATCTGATTGGATTATTTTTAAGCTTTAAATTAATCAATTGAATTGATAAAAGAAGATGGAATGAGAATCTCGGGTCGTTAACTATTCTGTATCTTGGAATTGAAGTTTCTCTTTATTCACTCGTGTTTTATTCTATTCAATCTTGAAAATCTTTTGAATTCTAGAAATTCAATTATTTTGGTTTTCTTTCTTCACTCATGTTTTCATGCTCTATCACATCCAAATTACTTAATTTCTAGCTAACTTTCTACAAATTATAGTTCTAAGAGTGTTTAGGTATTCCAGGAAGTATTAAAAGTGTTCAATCTTAATTTTTGGGATTTTGGAGTTTGATTTTCCTTGTAAAGATAGAATATATATTAGGAAGTGGAGTCAAATAAGATTTAGAGTTTCATAGAGTTACAATTTCCTTATAGTTCGTTGTTATTTGAATTATCTTTTAGAACTTTGTTTTCTCTCTATTGGATTAAAGTTGGATATTTGATAGTTTATTCCTCTGTGATTATTTTGTCATATTCTTAAATTTCTTATATTTGTCATTTTTGTGACAAAAAAAAAAAGAGTAAAAAGATTCATTAAGTTAATTGATTATATTATTTTTCTATTTTTGTCACACTATACTTTTCACAGGTTTATTATTGAAGTGTATGCAGATTACAGGAAATTGACATCACTACTTAAGAAATGGTTTAGACTAAGATTAAGATTGAGTTCAATGAGGTTTTATGAGAGTTATGAGGGGCCTCATTGTATCTTTGTATTTTTTCATAAAATTGACAAAGGGGAAGATTGTTAGGACGTTTTATTTAGTTGACAATTTTGTTCATTTCTTATTAATCAGATGCAACTTACTTCCCTAAGGAGTAGGTGCATTCGATCAAGTAAAACTATGTACCATTTTCTCATATTCAATGGATTATTTAGCTGTCAAGAGACTACTTGTGGTTTTTTACACCTAGTAGATTGTTAGGTGGTTTTTTACATCTAGTAGATTGTTAGGTGGTTTTTTCACGTTATATCCTATGTTCATTTGTGTGATTGATTTTATTTATATTTGTATGAGATTTTTGCTCTCTTTAAATAATTAATACAAAGGGACAAACCTATAATAAAAATTAATTTGTGTATCAATTCAAAGACTACACCTTCTAAGTAGTTCCATTATATCGATACTAGAAATAAAACTTTTTTTTCAAATACCAAATAAAGAAAGAAAGGTCATTACTTTGTAAAGCTTGGAAGAGGGATACGAGGATGGTGGCCATCGATTCCAACCTTGGAATGTGAGAGGGGTTGAGAGTCATACTAGTGTCATTTTTGGTAAAGGTGGTGATGCTAAGTTCATCGATTTGTTGATAAAGGTGGAGGTGTTAAGTTCATTGGTTTGTTGGGTAAATATACTGTGCACATATACACGAAGTAGATTTTAATCAATTATATAAGACAATTGCATTAACTGTACAATGCTAATGAACTAATTATACAAAAAGTGTACAAAGCCATATTAAAAGAATTTAAGTGTTTATCTACAACTTGTTTAATTATTTTCCTTGTCCACAACCACTCGCTTCCAACAAACACATTTAATACATCATACAATCATTTCATGCACTTTTGTGCATTCATGCATTAGAGTTATGAATGTGTGAGGTTTCCTTTTTAGAAGCAACTAGTTTATAGATTCCTTCTATTAAACCATCAAAAACATTATTAATGTATTTGTACACATGCCCGATACTATGATTGTTGATTTTGAACAACATACAAGAAAGTTGCACCACTTGGATAAGGTCAATGAGCTAACTATACAAGGTGCCTACAAGTCAACCCATTCTCATGTTTCTTTACAATTTACTTTCTTATTTCCCCCACCAAAACCCTTGAAATGTTTTAATAAATGATAATAAAAAAAACAAGTGTTAAATTTTGTTCTTAAATTTAAAAAAAAATGATAAATATATATATAAAAAGATTGTTATCTTTTAAGATAAAATTAAAAATGGAAGAAAAAAAATGATAAATTTAATTTTTTATCTTTAAGTTGATTTGTATATATTTTAAAAATAAATAGGAAAATTAAAATATTTTAATTGAATATTAAGGTAAAATTTGAAAACATAAAATAATAATAACTTTTATATAAATATAAAAACTTTTAGGGACTTACATTAAAAAGGTAATGATATTAAAAATATTTAAAAATTTTGAGGTATTAAAATTTTTTTTCTATCTCAATTTTTAAAATTATTTAAAGTAATTTTTTAGGATATAAGACAAGTCCATATTTTTTATGTAAGAGTTTTCATTTTTCAAGTTATAAAAATTATTATTTCTTTCTATTTTTAAAAACCAAAAACAAGAAATGTATTTAAAGGAAACCTTAGTATTAAAAATTTTTAGAATGTATAGTAGTAAACAAAAAATTGTTTGAAATTTTAAGCAAATAACATATATTTATGAGATTTTAGGAATTTTAAGTTTCAAAATTATGAATAGTATTTTAGAGTTTGATATATTTTGGTTTTCCTCTCATTTAAATAAATTATTAATCCTTTTTAAATAAGATTTTTTTTATAGAATATTTTCTAAACTTTTAAGAAATTAAAAGGGGCATTTGGTACAAGAGAATAATAATAATAATCTAATTAGTGTAGATATCAATTTAACAACAATTATGTAACTTTTATCCACTAATTTATAAAAAAAATTTCAGTTTAAAATTTGGATTCTAAAAAAAAAAATTAATTCAAAACAATTATTTTTTGCATTTATCTTATTTTTATCTAAATTTATTTTTTTATTTAATAAACTAATAAAAAAACTTAAATTATCATTTTTTTATAGAGGATAATTATCTAATCAATTTTTTATTTATCAAGATACCATATATTATTATGACAACATTGAAATTAACTCGACACCTTATAAAAAAATTTCTATTTAAAATTTGGATTGTAATTTATTTATTTATTTATTTGATTTTTACCTAAATTTATTTTTTTATTTATTAAATTAAGAATAAAAATTTAAATTATCATATATTTTTAAAAATTATTTAATCCAAGTTATATAATGGGAATGATAAAAAATAATAAATAAATAAATGAATTAAATATTAAAAAGAAAAAGGAAAAAAAAAAGGAAGGGACAATAAGCATTCCCTCTTCAGAATTTTGTTTCAAACATTTTCACGAGTGTTGATCGATTCCAGTGTTCCCCGCCGCTCTTAAATCCAACCCTAGAGGAAGGCGCGTAGATAACAAACTCTAAGTAGAATGGTGGGGGCGAACTTGAAAGCAGAAGCAATGGCTCTGATGGACAGGAGGACTGAACTGGAAGCTCAGATGAACGCCATCATCCAGCGTCTCTGCCAGCCCGGCGGTCCCGGAATTTCAGGCAGTCTCGTTGATTCCGAGGTAATCTTGCTTTTCCATATTCACTATTATTATGATTTTGAATTTTAGGTTTATTTTCCTGCAGTTTCTTGGCTACCAAACGGACAGTTAGTCAATGATTCAATGTGATTGCACTTTGCTATTATGCTTTCTTTTGTTTTCCAGCTTTACTGGTCATGTTTAGTTTCTGAGAAAATTGAGGAAAGGAAAGAGGGGAAACATGTTTTATATGTTCTGTTCTTTTTTATTCCTGAGTAACAACAAAGAAGCAACAATCGTATAGAGTTAAGTGAGTCTTAAAAAGCTTTATTTTTGGGGTTTTATTCATTTATTTATTTATCTAAATTACTTCTTTCATCAAGTTTATCGTGAACCAAAGGAAACATTGTTGTGTTTTCTAATTCTCTTATTTAGTCTTTGTTTTTGGTTGATTGCTGTAGGGGTTTCCTCGGTCAGATATTGACATTCCAACTGTGCGAGCAGAGAGGCAACGTCTTGCCGGTATGATGCTTGTCTTCATTACATCTAGGTTCAGTTTGATTTTCATTGAATGGAATTTTGGTGGTAAATTTTTAAGATAGTTTGAGTAAGGACGCAATAGTTGTGTGGCTTAATGAGAAATGGAGTTTCCCCAGCCTTAACAGTGCACTTTGATCCTTATGCCCATTTTGTGGCATTGTGGGCAAGGCTTTGAAGTTTTGATCTTTCCATATAATAGATCCTTTACAAGTGTGGAAACTCTATTAGAGAAATCATAAGTTTGTTAAGAAGGTAGTAAGAAATATGGTGGCAAAGATAGGGCTGCTAAAAAGGGTAGCCATGTACAAGTCTGTAACATGTGGTTGTGTAGCTTAATAGTAAACAGAGTTTCCACAGCCTTAACAGTGCCCTTGATCATTATGCCCGTTTTGTGGCATCAAGGGCAAGGCTATGAAATTTTGACCTTTCCACATTATAGATACTTTCCAAGTGTAGAAACTCTACTAGAAAGTCATAATTTTGATTGTTAAGAAGATATAAAGAAATATGGTGGCAAAGATAGAGCTGCTAAAAAGGGTAGCCATTTACAAGTCTGGAACATGGTGTACTTAATACTTGTTTGGTTATCTGGAAAGTCCTTTGGGTGAGTGGATGAGGATGCCAAATCCATAGCCTTGTAGCAGCCAAGGTAAACCTATAGGGTATGAGATGGCATTCTTGAGGACAAGAAACAAATACATGTATTAATCTTACGTTTCATGTATCTTGCATTAATGTAAGCATATTTATTGACACGTAGATTATATCATGTACCATTTCCCCATTCTGCTGTACTGTCTATCATAACTTATCATGAACTGTAATTTCTTCCAACCTACAAATAGAACAAATATTATACATATATGGAATGCATAAATGTTGGCATGGTGCAGTATGAAGCAATATTCTATCAATTTTATAACTGATAGTAAGGTTAGTAAGTTGTAAATATAGGCATTCATGAATATCATACATAAATGATATGGTCTAGTAAAAGTTCTCATTATATTTGAATTTCAAGTTTGTGCAAGCCCCTAATATGTATTATTAGACCAGAAGTCCTAAGTTCCTACTAGTCCAGAACCAATATATCTAAAAGAAACTATGACCATCATACTGTATATAAGTATGACTATAAATGCATGGACTATTGGAGAAAGTTTTTAAGTGTTTTTTGAAAACTTTTGAGGTTAGGCCTTAGGTGCCACATTGGTGCATCAAGTGCCACATCAGCAGCAGGTTCTGTCCCCTCAAGGTCCTTTATTTTGAAATCAAATGTCAAATCCCAAAATATTTGAATGACACCTGTTCCATCCGGCCTCAATGTTATATGGAGGCCCTTGAGGAAAAGAAAAACTAATCAATCATCCTCAATCTTAAATGGAAGCCTTTGAGGAGGAGGCCTTAGATGCCACATTGGCAGCATCAAGTGCCTCATTAGCAGCATCAAGTGCCTAATCAGCAGCAGGTTTTTGTTCCTTCATGGTCATTGGTTTTGAATCAAATGTCAAACCTCAAATTATTTGAATAACATTTGTTTCTTTCAAATAGCACTCAAGGTCTCACCACTAATTGTTAGAATAATAGTTAGAGAACCTTTTATCTTCAACATGCCTTGTTTTTTTGATGAATAAAGAGCAATATATTAAAAGACAAGTGGCACATCAAGGAAGCACCCCAAAGTATACTACGAGCGAAAAGAAACCCTTAACCAGGGCCTAACCAATCTACAAAATCTACAACGGAAGGGGGATCAGAGCCAAAAAACCCCTTAGTCCACGCCCACAGATTACAAAGGAAAAACGATTTACACCCATGAATCGAATGCTCCTCCTTTTCAAACGCCCTATTGTTTCTTTCCTTCCAGACAATCCAAAAAAGGCACAAGGGAGCTGAAAACCACACTTTCTTCCTTTCCTTTCCCATACAAGGCCCAAGCCACCCCAATAATTCCTCTCTAACTGAAGAGGGGAGCACCCACGAAACCCCAAAGAGGGAAAAAAGTAAACTCCATAAACTTCTGGCCAGTACACAATGCAAGAGGATGTGATCAATAGACTCTTCCTCTGACAGACACAAAGAACATCTATTAGCCAAGGAAAACCCTCTCCTCTGAATACGATCCAAGGTTAAGGTCTTTTTCCACGTAGCCTCCCAAGCAAAAAAACACACCCTTGGAGGCACCAAAGAATTCCAAATAACTCTTGCAGGAAAATCCCCTAGTCTTTCCGGTTCCAACGCCTTATAAAGAGACTTAACAAAAAATCTTCCGTCCTTTGCCTTTGTCCAAAGTACTTGATCTTCCACATCACTATAAACCCTCCTCTCTTGCAACCTTAAGAGAAAATGCTCCACATCGAAGACTTCCCAATCATTAAGCCGCCTAGAGAACCTAGGAGCCCACACTTCCCCTCCAGCATGGCTCCACATATCCTCCAGCCAAGCCTCCTTAGTCAAGGATATAACAAATAAAGAGGGAAAAGAAGTACACAAAGTATCATCTCTACACCACTTGTCCTTCCAAAATCTAACCCTTCTACCATTTCCCACATAATAAACCAAGTTGTCGCCTATCACATCCCAACCTCTCCTAATCGCTTTCCATAAACCAACCCCAAAACTACCTCTCACAACGCGGGACCTCCAACCGTCCTCTTCTTCCCCATACTTTGCACAAATAACTTGCCTCCACAAAGCTTCCCTTTCCACCGCAAAACGCCAACTCCACTTACATAGGAGGGCCTTATTTAGCAATGCCATGTTCCTCACACCCAATCCACCATTTTGTTTATCTGAGCAAACAATAGACCAATCCACTAAATGGGGCTTCCTCTCCAAGGCCCCACCACCCCAAAGAAAGTCCCTTTGGATCCGCTCCAATCTCAAACTCACACTTCTTGGCATATGAAACAGGAACATACAGTAGATAGACATATTGGATAGAGTGCTCCGGATCAAAGTCAGTCTGCCCCCCTTGGAGATATACTGCCTTTTCCAAAAGGAAAGCCTTTTCCTGAGCCTTTCCTCAACCCCGTCCCAAACTGCCACTTCTTTGAAACAAGCACCCAAAGGAAGACCCAAATAAGAAAATGGGAGCTTGCTAACCTTGCAACCAAACTCAAGGGCCAACTCCTCTACATTCTCCATTCCTCCCACTGCGATGATCTCACTTTTGTCCAAATTCACCTTCAACCCTGACATGGCTTTGAGCCACATAAGGAGCCAACTCAAGTAGGACCTGATCAATAGAAGGCTCATAGAATACTAAAGTGTCATCCGCGAACAACAAATGAGTAATCTCCACTCCCGCACCTCCTCTACCACTGAGCTGTCATCCTGGCAAAAACCCTTCCTCCTTTGCTCTCTTCAACAAACAACTAAGAGCCTCCATGACAATCACGAACAAGTAGGGGGATAAAGGATCTCCTTGTCTCAATCCCCGAGAACTTTGAAAGAAACCTGAGGGAGTTCCATTAATAAGGATGGAGAAACTGACAGTACCAATACACCACTGAATCCAACTAATCCATTTAGCTCCAAAACCCATCATTTCCAGCAACCAAAGAAAAAAACTCCAATTTACATGGTCGTATGCCTTCTTAATATCTAGCTTACAAAGAATGCCACCACCCCCACTTTTCTGCATCGAATCAATCGCCTCATTCGCAATCAGCAAGGCATCCAGGATTTGCCTTCCCTCCACAATGCATTTTGGGACTTGGACACTATCTTAACCATCACCTTTTTAAGCCTATTAGCTAGCACCTTTGCTAACAACTTGTAAAGACTGCCCACTAAGCTTATAGGCCTAAAGTCCTTGAGATCTTCAGCTCCTCCTTTCTTAGGAATTAAAACCAGAAAAAAAGCATTAATGCTCTTGACGAACTTGCCCTGATTATGAAAGTCCTTAAAGAACCCCATAACTTCCTCCTTCAGAAAACTCTAACTGAATTGCAAAAACGCCATTGTGAAACCATCAGGATCAGGAGCTTTATCTCCATTTTTTTTATAAGTAAATAAGAAATGCATTAAAAAAAACGCAAAAAGCCACAAAGCATACAAGGGGTATACAAGGCGGCTAAGGCCTAAAAAAAACAACAAAACCAGAAAGGATTCACCTCCCCTTAAGTGGATGCTACCCACTCCAAAAAGCCTATAAGGGAGAGAGACTCCTCACCTAAATACAATTTGGCACAACAAAACCAGGAGCTTTATCTCCATTAAGGTCTGAGAGAGCACCAAACACCTCTTCCTCCAAAAAAGGAGCCTCTAACATTCCTGCAACTTCCCCTTCCAGGACCCCAACCTGCAGCCCATTGCATCTGGGCCTCCACTCATCTGTTTTTGACAACAGAGAATGGAAAACCTGAACCACACCATCTTTAATGTCACGTTCTTCTATTACCCACGACCCACTTATCTTAATTTTCACCAAGGTATTGACCCTCTTATGTGCATTGGCCATTTTATGGAAATAACCAGTATTTCTGTCACCCTCCCTCAGCCATAACTCTCTAGACTTTTGCCTCCAGGATGTCTCTTCCATTATCACCCACTTCTTATACTCCTTCAAAGCTTGCTTTTTGAAACTTTGCTCTTCAACAGACAAGACCCTATCCCCTTCTATTGAATCCCAAAACACCATCTGCTTTAAAACTGAATCTTTTCTAGCAGTGACATCTCCAAACACTTCTTTGTTCCAAATCTTCAAGCATGCCTTTCTCTGTTCCAAATCTTCAAGCATGCCTTCAACATGCCTTGTGTACAGTGTTTCCACATAGAAACACCATCTCTCCCTTTCCTTCTTTCCTTTTGTCATCTAATTTTAACTTTAAAGCACCTTTTAATTAAAAAAAAAAATAATATAATGAACTTTCAAATAAAAATAGTTCAAATTTGATTTTTTACTAAAACTATTAAAAGATGTGTATCTTATATATCATATTGTGTATTGCATATGTAGCATATAATACACTTACTGATGTGTACTGCTTTACTTAAAATTGTGTTGAATCATATGTACCTTGATGTGTACCATAAGTTTTTGAAAATGATGAATACAAGTTGGAGAATTTAGTGCAATGAGGATGAAATTTGTGGTACAACCAAAAGAATCTGTAATTTCAAGAAGAGCTCACCAGTGACTATGTTGCTTGGCTTCTTGGTGGGGTCTATCCAAGGGCTTGGCCAATCCTTTTTGTGTAAGTTGAGCCCAAAGCTTTAGCCTTTTATTTGGTTCATGACAAAGTGGGCAGGGGCAGTCCTAGGGCCTGGAAACTCCTTTTGGGCCTATGTTGAGACTCTTGGACTTAAGATAGGCATGGCTTGCCCAAAGGGTGGGAAGATGTCTGTCACAAAGCCAAGCCCTGCAGCCTCATGGAAGGCCTAGGGGCCCGTGGCCGCCTTGTATGATCACTTTTAGGTTGCCAAAATAATCAATATATGCATGGATGTGTATAATTCTCACCCAGAAAATTTTAATATGGTTCTCCTATTGTTATTTGCATAAGTATGGCTAGAAATAAGAAAATTTGAGTATGGATGTTATTGAAGCATTTAGATCAAGATAGAACATTTGTGTAATTTTATAATTTATATCTTTAACAGGGTTATACCTTCAATTTCTTTCTTGCATCAGTCCATCTACAGGGATCTTTGGGAATTCAAAAAACTAAGACCTGCGCTCTGTCTGCTCTCAAACTTTCATGGGTTGATTTCAGTTTGCAATGGTTTGGAGGCTAAGATATGCTCCTAAAAACATGTCCCTTTACAACAAAACGATTGACTTGGTTTGCCTTTGAACGCAAAGTGGCAAAATGTGATGTTTGTCTTAACTAGGTGAGTCCAACTTAGGAGACAACCCTAGCTGTTTGTAATGAGTTGATAGCAAACATATTTGCGGAAGGACAGCCAACAGCATGAGTTGCTTTTAGTGTGTCTTTTCGGGGTACTCATGTGGGTGAGCTGCTTTCAAGATTTTATTTTATTCTTTTTCAAGATTGAAAAAAAAGTGAACTTTAGATGATGTGCAGCGAACACTTAATTGAATTGTGCTTGGATTTGTACGTTTATATATGATAGAGGAGTGGTTAGAGTTGCCTGCTGGGTGGGTTTGGTTATAGAGTTTGAGGTGTTATCTCTGTTGGAAGGCCTAGCCCAAGCAAATCTTTATGGTGTCAACAACTTCCTGTAGAGGGTGATTCAGTTTTTAGTTATTCCCTGGATACTTAGAGAAAGTGAGGTCCTTGAATGAAGGATTTGATGCATAGGATTTTAGATTTGACGTCAGACTATGGTCATTCTTTCTCTTTCCCATGCTTGGCCACCCAGTTAGCAGATTCTTAGGCCAACTTAAGAGCTGTTGAGAGGTTTTTGTAGGCAACTTCATTCCCCTCTGAGTTTTATAAGTGTCTTTGGTTATTGGTTGTTGTGTTTCTTTTTTTATTTTTAAGGATAACTTGTACTTTCTTGATCTAGGTGGCAATGAAATTGTTTTTTGTGGTAAAAAACTATTTATATCCATTATTTATTTAAATGTGTTATGCCTTGCAGAAATCTTGAAGTTGATTTCTGATGTGATTGGTTATTACTTCATATAAAAAAAGATGTGACTGTTCATTACTAGATTCTTCGACTTTTTTGTGGAATTGGGAGTTAAACCTAGAGGAGGAGGTCAATTATGCCCTCTGGCATTACAACAGAAAATCTGAAAGTCAATTTCTCATGGTGTTACATTCTTGGCCAAAAAGATTGCACGTAACTTCCCTTCCCTACTTGTGTTTGTTAAAAGTCATTCTATACTCACATTTGTAGCAATTACCTGCAATGAGGTGTAATATTTTAGATTTCCATGCAGCAGAATGTGAGAAAGTACTCCGTTGGAGCCAGTGTTTTCAAAGGTGTTGGTGAGGCTCGCTTCAGGGTGCGCCTTGAGGCGAAGCATTCCCAAAACTCGTTGAAGTGTTCACAAAAGTGCTAGACTCCTAAAAGGCGCACGCCTCTGGAGTCAAAGCGTATCTAAGGCACGCTTCCAGTGCGCCTTGAACGCATTAGTGCTTGAGGCATAGGCCTCAGATGTGTTTTTGTTGTTGCGACTAGACCAAAAAAATAAAATAAATAAAAAATACAAAAAGGGTTGTCTTTAACCAAAAGAGCCTGTGGAAAGTGCAATCAAAGGAGAAAACACAAGAAAACCCTAATTCTTAATTTACTATTGGTGAATTGTGGCAATGGCTCACTCTGGTGTAGATAGCTTCGACATCTCCCCATTGCTCCAAAGAGATCTCCCAATATGGTCCTCGACTCTTCTTCTCCCTCTTTGTTCTCCGTTCTTTTCTTTGCTCCAGTTCTAATATATTTTCTTCTCCCAAATTGGTTTTTTATTTTATTTTTCATTTTATATTGTCCTTTTTTTTTTCACACCTATTTGTTTTTTCCTTATCTTTCTTTTTTG
Source organism: Vitis vinifera (assembly GCF_030704535.1). Taxonomy (NCBI): domain Eukaryota; kingdom Viridiplantae; phylum Streptophyta; class Magnoliopsida; order Vitales; family Vitaceae; genus Vitis; species Vitis vinifera. Next base: position 8,048,124 of record NC_081815.1, on the reverse strand, counting down.
TTTTGGTTTTTCAAAAAGCATCTTGATCTCTTTGTTTAATGAAGCTGCCTTTTTTTTTTTTCCCTTTTTCTATTTAAAAAATTAGCAAACCACTAATTTCTTTTTCTATAATTGATTTTATAGTAAATAGTAAAAAATTTTAGATAATTGATTTTTAGAAATAGTAAAAAAAAATTAGATAATTAATTTTACTTTTTCTATAATTGATTTTATAGTAACTAGTAAAAAATTTTAGATAATTGATTTTTCGAAATAGTAAAAAAAAATTAGATAATTAATTTTATTTTACTTTGTAATTTTCTTTAGTTATTAATTTTTTCAAACAACAAAAAAATTAGCAAAAAAATTAGGCAATTGATTTAATATTTAAATTATTTAGAATATGAACTTGTAGACTTTGAACTTCATTATATAATTGAAATTTTATTATTTTATATTCTAAAAAAGGTTATGAAATTAATTTGAGATTTAATACCAAAAATTTATGTAATTCAGTTATCTTTTAAATTTTTTATACATTTTTAATTATATTTTAATATTTATTAATTCTAAAAATGATAGTCTCAAAAGGCTTACGCCTCGCCTCAAGGACACGAAAATGGTTCGCCTTACGCTTTCGCCTTTAAAAACTTTGGTTGGAGCCTTGGAGGAGAGAGGAGATAAAATTTAATCAGTGAAGTATGCTTAGGTTTCATTTTCTTGTATGCTTCTAATATTAGGATGCATTTAGAGGAAATGGGAATTTTGGCTAGTATCTATTTTTTAACATACTTCGTATACTTTGATGATAGGGTCATAAATGCAGCTAATGCTTATAAAAAAATAATAAAAAATAAAATAAATAAATGAATAAATGAATACAACTAATAGTTTAATATAACAGATAACTGCAAAATAGGAATGCAATGGTCTGACAAAACATGCTAAAACAGACACAACATTATAGAGGGGTCAACTTAAAACCATGGTTGTGACAACCCATGTAATTTTCTGAAACCAACCTGCTATCTTTGTTGCTCTACTGTTTGTACTGCTGTGGCTCCTGCTACAAGCCTACTACTACATTGATTGCTTCTGCTGCTATTACATTGCTACTGGGAGTTTAACATTTTTAGATGTGACTTTTGTTTTATTGGAACTTCTTGTTTAATTTTTCTTTTTACTGCAGAGCTGCGGAATGATTACAAGGATATTACTGAGAAAATAAATGAAAATATTCAACTTTTGCATTCAGCAAGGCTTGCTCCTAGATCCTCACTGCACAAAGATTTAGGTAGGTAGTTAAAGTAATTGTTATTTTTAATCAGACTTGTAAACGGGAAAATATTCCAGTAAACATAATATGCTGACATGACTTCGTTTCCAAAGATAAATCTTATTTATCAACTAATGGATGTTCATGCATATAATAATGATACTCAGCATGGTTTTTTATGATCAATATATAGGTACTGGAGTTGTCATATTTTTTGATAAGCAACTAATACAATTTTTTATAAACAAGCGCCAAAGAGATGGTGCACCAAAGGTTAAAAACTTATAAAGAAACAAATATATGTATTTGAGTTTACATATCAATCTCGATGGTTAAAATCTTACCAATAGTTTGTCCTGATTATTTTCTTCTTGATACCTTTTCTTTAGATTTTTTCATATCATTAACTTCTTTAAAGGCTCTTGTTTAAGAAATTTGTAAATGATAATTTCAATTTATTTTTATGATGAATTTGGATAAGTTTATGTTATTTGGTTTTCTTTTCTTTCTTGTAGTTCATATTTGGATTTTTAGTCCATGGTGTCTTGAAGGTTTTATTTTTAATTCTTAATTCATTATCTTGGGAGATAAACAACAAATTGTTTATAGGTGCTTAGGGAGTTGACTAGTCTTCATCAAGTTGGTCATTCTCACCTTAATCAAGTTCTTACCATGTGTTTGTTTGCTGGTAGATATGCCCATCCAACAATGTATTAGGTACTATTTCTCTGTCTAGGCTAGAAGAAATATGGAAATTGTTGGCTTCTCTGATGATTGAGCTCATAAATAATCATTATCATATTGTTGATAGAAGATGAAAAATATATCTACAATTGATGGATGAGAAGAAGAATAGGCAAATATTAACCATGATGAGGAGGATAATACAATAGTTATATATGATTATGATTTTTGCAAGATCTTATATACATGATAGTGATGGTAGTGCTAAAAGATTATTTGATGAAGCCATGATAGAGTTTAATTTTAGAGAAAAGAAAAAGAAACTAAGAGTCCATTCGACAGTGCTTTAGAAAACACTTCTAGCATAAAAAGTGTTTTTTAAGAAAATTCAGATGTTTGGCAAAATTTAGAAAATACTTTTAAAAAGTTGAATAATCATTTGCAATATTTCCTAGATAAGCACTTGATAAGTGATTCTTCTAAAAACACTTATAGAATTTAAAAATGTCGAATAGAAACATTGCCAAATGCACTCTGAATTAGAAATTATTGACAATAACAAACAATTGATTTTGTTATTATGAATTTCATGATTTTTTTATTATTCAAATTTCATGTAATTTTATATTGGTTTTTGTTTTCTTAAATTCTTATTTATTTATTTATCTGTTTAAGTTGATGTTTATGTCTTGTTTCTCCTCGAGCTTTAACTCTCCTTGCCTCATTAGGGAAAAACGCCTCAAGCCCACCTTTAGCCTTATATAATATTATAACCAGGTAGTTGATCTATACATACTTCTAGTAAGTTATCGTGTAGAAAAACATGCTTTATATGAAGCTAATATAGAAGGTCACAACTGGCAAAAAATAACTCATAGCAAATTAGGACAAGCAATAGGAAATGTCTCAAAGTAATTAATATGATAATGTAGGACCTTTTGCAACCAAGTGTACCTTGAGATGTCTAATAAAACCATCGTGAATGTATTCATATGCTCAACAATAATTGACTCTCTTCTTCCTAGAGAACAATTTATTAAGCTTCCAAGATGGGTTCTTGTGAAGGGCATTCATTTCCTTATTCATAGCATCTTTCTATCTTGTTGAAGATAAACCATCTTGATAAGATGCATGAATAGACATGGAGACAAGGTAAAAGAAAAAAAAGAGTACAAAGATAAGGAAACATGACTATAAGACACAAAATTAGCAATAGTATGTTCAGTACAATTGCATTTACCTTGATGTAATGGATTTGGTAAATCAATAGCATCTACGATGGATGATGAAGGAATAGGATCCTTCGGTAGAGAGGACGCTAAACATGGGCCAGGAGAAATAAATTGTTGATTTTTTGGATTGTTGATAGACTATAAAGGAGGCTTAGGACATCAAAGAGAATGAGAATATAGGAACTTCCCCTCAAGTAGTTATGAGATGTGTAGATGAACATTGACCAAGGGAAGAAAAGAAGGGAATTGACTAGAAAAATATAGCGTTGGCACTCAAAAGTATCATTTAGATGTAGGGTTGTAACAACAATAACATTTAAGCATGAGGAGAAAGTTTGTTACACATAATGAGCGAATGGAAAAGGAGAGAGGCTTGGTTGTAAAGGGGGAAAAGGAGTTTGATTATTGATAATAGTAGTGAGCATACAATCAATGAGAGGACATGCAGTAAGAATAACATTAGCTGAAAAATGTGTTAGGACCTACATATCGAATGATGAGGTGCACAACCAATCATTGATGAGGCTTTCATTCAACAACACCATTTTGTTGAGAGGTGTGAGCACAACTAGCTTGGTGAACGAGACCATGATTAATAAAAAATGAATTCATGATAGATTGTGCATATTCTGTTGCATTATTAGGTTGAACAACTTTTATATGTTCACCTAATTGTACAAGAATTTCGTCGTAAAATTTATAAACAATGCTAGGTAATTTAGATATCCTTTTCATAAAAAATAACCATGTCAATCTTGAGTAATATTAAAAAATGTAACAAAATAACCAAATCCATTCAAACTAGTAATTCGAGAAGGACCCAAATATTTGTGTTGATGACATCAAAAGACTTTAATTGTCAACTATGACTGCAACTTGGAAAGAAAGTAAGGTGATGTGTGCCAAATTAAAATAACTTCACATTCAAAATAGGACAACTACTCAATGTAGATATAACTAGCAAATAAGGATACCTTAGACAGAAATGCCATTAAAGATGTGAGATTGTAGTATTCAATACTAATGAAGAACATTCAATAAGATCTATGTCATACAATCCATCTTTCTCATGCTTTGAGTCATCCTCTTTGTCCGAAAATTATGAAAGACATATGACATGAGAGAAAAAGTTATAGAACAATTTGAAAGCTTAGAAAACAATGGGAATAGATACTCTAATTGGGATAGAAGATTCAAGGTTGGGCCATTTGTTCTTATCAAATGCAGTGAAACAACCATGGAGATTCTCCCATTGAGGAAAGGTATCAAAATAGGACGAAGACTCATTATAGGTATAACTAGCAAATATGGATACCCTAGACGGAAATGCCATTAAAGATGTGAGATTGTAGTATTCAATCCTAATGAAGAACGTTCACTAAGATCTATGTAATACAACCCATCTTCCTCATGCTTTGAATCATTCTTTTTGTTTGGAGATTATGAAAGACGTATGACATGGGAGAAAAAGTTGCGGAACAATTTAAGGCTTTAGCAAAACAATGTGATGGTGCAAGTTTTAAATTGGAGAAGATTCAAGGTCCTTGGAGAGACTTTCTTTAAGGAGCAGGTCACCCTTTTCCAATTTGTGCATGGAGGCCAGATGGCTTCTCCATGCCCTTTTGGCAATTTTGTTGGAACTTCATAGAAAGTATAGTGAGTTTATTTATTTATTTTTATATGTGTGTGTGTGTGTGTGTGTGTGGAGTTCTATGAGTTAGCCTCTTTCGAAAAAGCTTAAATGCCATTTTTATAGCGTTATTCTTAAAAAAAAAAGGATATAGAAGATTTAAAAAGTTTTAGATTGATTAGTTTGTTAGGGGGCCTATACAAGCTTCTAGCAAAACTCTTTGGTTAACAGATTAAAAAAAAAAGGTCGAAAAGGTGGTTTGTAAATAGATTTTGGATGTGGTCCTCGTAATAAATGAAGCCATTGACTTAAGGCTAAAAAAAAACTGAGAATGGGATCATGTGTAAGCTAGACATGAAGAAGGCGTGTGATCTTGTCAGTTAGGCGTTTTTACCAATGGTCTTGGTATAAATGAGATTTGGTTCTAAGTGAATAGGGTGGATTAAGTAGTGCATTTCTATGGATCATGAGATTATCATGTAGTGGAAGAGGAGTGTCTCACTTGTTACTTTTTGATGATATCTTATTCTATGTGATACTAGTAAGGAACATATGACATACTTGAGCTAGACGGTCATGTGGTTGAAGGCAATATTAGGTTTAAAAATCAATTTGGAGAAAAGCTAGTCGGTACTAGTTAATGTGGAACCTAGATAGGTATTAGGTTGTAGAGTGGGTACCTTACCCACCAATTATATGGGCCTTCCATTGGGAGCTCCTTTTGGATCTTTTATGAGTTGGGATGTGGTGGAAGGGAGATTTCAGAAACGACTTGCCATGTGGAAGAGACACAACTTACCAATTTACTACATGTCATTATTTTTCATACCAAGATGGTAAGTTTAAGATTGGAAAGGATCTAAAGGGAGGGGCTCTTATGAGAAGGCCTCATCTAGTGAATTGGTTGACAATTTACATGGACAAAAGGAGTAGGGGATCGAGTGTTAGAAGTTTGTTCATTCTCAACAAGATTCTTCTTGATAAATGGTGTTAGAGATTTATGATTGAGAATGAATACCTTTGGAATCAGGTGATTATAGGGAAAAAAGTATGGAGAGGAAGAAGGGGGGGATGGTGCTCTAGAGGAGTGAGGGAAGGGTGTGAGGTGGGGGTGTGAAAGGCAATTAGAAGCAGGTGGGAGGTTTTTGACAGTAGAACTGGATTTAAGATGGAGAATAGTTGGGGTAAAATTTTGGAAGGATAAGTGATGCAGTGATGTGCCCTTGGGAGAGGCCTTTCTTGCATTGTTCTTAATAATCACTACCAAAGATGCATGAGTAGCTGAGATGTGGGAGCAAAAAGGGGAATGAGTTTGTTGGAACCTTAGGTTCACAAGACATGAGCTATATGAGGTGGAGGCCTTTTTAGGAACTTGCAAGTATGAACGATTAGTAAGGGTAGAGAGGATAAAATGGTTTGGCTCAATTTGAAGCATGGTAAATTTACAATTAAGTCTTTATATTTCTCTTTATCCAATGGAAGAATGAAGGCGTTCTGCTCTTGCATTGTTTGGAATCCTTGGGTTCCAATGAGGGTCAAGTTTTTCGCTTAGGAAGCTAAGTGGAGAAGAATATCAACATTTGATCAGCTCAAAAGGAGGGGTTAGAGGATGTTGTGCAGAGGAAAAGAAGAAACGGTTAGTCACATTCTAGTTCGTTGCTTGAAAGTAGTCATGTTATAGTAGCTATTTATGCTCTTCTTTTAGTATTGTGGGTGATGCTCTCCTCAATCAAAGATGTCCTTCTGAGTTGACATGGATCTTTTATTGGGAATAAGAGGAAGAAAGTTTGGAAAGTATCTCCTTTGTGCTTATTTTGGACCATATGAAAAGAGAGATTTGAGAGCGTTTAAAAATACTGAAAAAACGGATCAAACAATGCAACAATCCTTGATGCATAATATTTTAGAGTAGATTAGAGTATATATAGGAGATTGCTCATTGTCCATGATAGATTTTAAGATGTCCTTTAAGGTTAACATAGATTTTTGTTGGGAATAAGAGGAAGAAAGATTGAAAAGCATCTCCTTTGTACTTATTTTGGACCATATGAAAGGAGAGATATGAGTGTGTTTAAAAATACCAAAAAAGCATATCAAACAATCCAATAATCCTTGATTCATAATATTTTAGAGTTGATTAGAGTGTATATAGGAGGTTGCTCATTGTCCATGATGAACTTAATTGTTTGGCTAGGCTTTAAGTAAGGCAATGGAGTTTTTTTTGTGTATCCCTCCACCGTTGTTTGGCCTTTTGGCACCTTTGTATAAAATATGTTTACTTTTGTGTGCTTGTTTGTTCGACACTTTTAATATATTTGATCTTTGCCTATTAAAAAAAAAAGAGAGAGAGAAGACGGATAACTTACTAGATATTTGGGACTTAGCTCTATAGTCAATGACTGAGGATAGAGAAGATTGGGCAACATGCAATATCACCTGAATTGGCTAAAGTAGCAGCAAAAGAGGATGGAAGAGTAATTTGCAATGTTTGGATGAGATCGTTAGAATTCGGAGCTACATGTCTAGATGTATTAGAAGGTTGCAGTGACTATCTAATGGCATTAGTGACTTTTTTTTTTGATAAGTAATATGGCATTAGTGACTTGATGTATATAATGTGGCATACCACATATCACTCAATAATAAGGCTTAGTATGCTTGGTGCTGGCACATTGATCACACTTCCTATCACCATGTCCACCAATGTGACCATTCCCATGAGAATTACTAGGAAAGTCACGACCACCACCACAACTATTGTCATGTCCACTTTCAGAGATTAAGACAAAATATTTTGGACAAGCTACAATGGAGCCTTGACATTAGATGGACCTTTATAGCTTAATATAAACATTAAAAACTGTTAGATAGTGTACAGTTATTTTGGTTATTTACTTTTCCTTTTCTTTCCTTATTGTATTGTGGGTCCCACTAATATGTATATATATACCCAAGTCCAATGTGTATTATTAATAGTTTTTTTTCAATAACAAAAATTAGGGATTCTCCATTTTCTCTCTTTTCATATGGTATCAGAGCTTAGGGAGAAAAAAAAAAAAACCTAATTATTTCCGGTTTATCCGTGAATCAATTCTGGGAAACCTTTCGGTGACCGTGTTTCATTTCGGTCACCTTTCCCATCTCCTAAAACTTTCTGATCAACTGTATCGCCATCAGAAAACCCTCACTTTCCAGCGACTTTTCCTGGCGACGTCCTTTCTGACATTGACCATACCATCAGGTGCGCAAGGAGATCTTCAAGTTTTGTCAAAGCACCGGAGGAAGATTCTCATACATGCGCCGGCCACGCGCGTTTCTTCGCCGACAGCTTGAATCTCACGCGCCGGTGCGTGAGGGCGCGTGGAGCACTTTCCGGCCACGTGCTTCCACCTCCAGCCTCGCCTGACGCCGTCTAGCCACCCTCCATCCGTGCTTGTCCTTTCCGAGCCCTACAAGTGCATTTTTTGGGGTTTTTTTTGTCTCCGTTGACCCTCTAAACAACTTTTCCGGTGACCTTCGGTGACTTCCTCTCCACCTCGAGCCCTGCACGTGTCTTAGGAAGTGTTCTTCTACCCTTCCAGTAGTGCCACATTTGTTTTTCTTTACTATTTGGTCTCTCACAGCCGCGGATCCTCGGTTTTTTTTTTTTTCTTCTTTCAGCCGCGATCTAAAGCCGTATTAGGGCTCTCTTCGATCCAAACATATTTCGTTCTCTAGATAAGTAGATATGGCTACTAAAAGTTCCATTTTTTCCTCTGTCATATCTGGATCTCCTATGATTACTTCGAAGAAATTGGTTGGCAGTGAAAATTATTTGTCCTGATCTGCCTCTGTGGAGCTTTGGTTTATGGGTCAAGGTTATGAGGATCACCTTGTTACGCAGGAGGCGGATATCCCTGAGGTTGACAGAGTACAATGGAGGAAGATAGATGCACAGTTATATAGTGTGTTATGGCAATCAATTGATCCTAAAATTCTCCTTCATCTTCAGGCCTACAAAACATGCTTTAAATTTTGGAATCAGGCGAAAGGGCTATACACGAATGATATCCAACGTTTTTATAAGGTGGCTTCTTCTATTGTCAATGTCAGACAACAAGACATGGATTTATCTACTTATATTGGCCAGATTGCCTCTCTTAAGGAGGAATTCTTGACCGTGATGCCTCTTACTACTGATGTTGGGGATCAACGAACACAGATTGACAAGTTCTTCATGGTTCTTACGCTTATTGGCCTCCGTCCAGATCTTGAGACCGTCCGCGATCAGATTCTTGGCAATTCCTCCGTTCCATCCTTGGATGATGTGTTTGCTCACCTCCTCCGTATCTCCTCCACTCAGACTTTGCCATCTGATAACACTTCAGATTCTTCTGTGTTAGTTTCTCAAACTAACTCTTGAGGAGGACGCAGTGGTAACCAAGGTAGAGGCCAACGTCCTCATTGCACCTATTGCAATAAGCTTGGCCACACTCGTGATCGGTGTTATCAGTTACATGGGCGGCCTCCCCGCACTGCCCACGTGACCCAGTCATCTGATCCTCAGTCGCCTCAGCCTCCTAGTTTCTCCACATCTCAGGGTACTTCCCTCACTAACAGTGAGTATGATGACTATCTCCGCTATCAGACCATCAAGTCAGCTTCTGTTGCTTCTATTGCCCAGACTGGTAATGTTTCTGCTTGTCTTACCCACACATCTTCTCTTAGACCTTGGATTCTAGATTCTGGCGCTTCTGATCACATATCTGGTAATAAGGATCTTTTCTCTTCTATTACTACTACTTCTGCCTTACCTACCGTTACTTTAGCTAATGGTTCCCAAACTATGGCTAAAGGTTTTGGTTTAGCTCAGCCTTTCCCTTCCTTACCTCTCCATTATGTCCTTTATACCCCTGAGTGTCCTTTTAATCTTATTTCCATCAGCAAAATAACTCGCACTCTTAACTGTTCCATCACTTTTTCTGATAAATTTGTGACCTTGCAGGACTAGAGTATGGGGAAGACGATTGGCATAGGACGTGAGTCTCAAGGCCTCTATCACCTCTCCTTGCCTTCAACTCCTGCAGTTTGCATTTCCACTGATGCTCCCCTCCTCATCCACAGTCTCCTAGGCCACCCTAGTCTATCTAAGTTCCAGAAAATGGTCCCTCATTTTTCATCTTTGTCGTCGCTTACGTGTGAGTCCCGTCAGCTTGGGAAACATACTTGTGTCTCGTTCCCAAAGCGTTTGAATAATTGGGCAAAGTCTCCTTTTGAACTTGTCTACACTGATGTTTGGGGTCCTTGTCGGACCGCGTCTACTTTAAGATTTCAGTATTTTGTCACTTTCATTGATGACTATTTTCGATGTACTTGGTTATTTTTAATAAAAAATCGAGCTGAGTTATTCTCTATTTTCCAGAAACTTTATGCTGAAATCCAAATCCAGTTCAATATTTCTATTCGTGTGTTACACAGTGACAATGCCAGGGAATATTTTTCTGCACCATTTACTTCATTTATGTCCCAACGTGGGATCCTTCATCAATCTTCTTGTGCTCATACTCCTTAACAAAATGGGGTAGTTGAACGTAAGAATCGACATCTTGTTGAGACAACTCGTACTTTCTTTCTCCATAGTAATGTTCCTTTTCGTTTTTGGGGGGACGCTGTTCTTACAACATGTTATTTGATTAATCGTATGTCCTCATCTGTATTACATGATCAGATTCCTCATTCTCTTCTTTTCCCTAACCAACCACTTTATTTCCTTTCTCCTCGTGTTTTTGGTTGTACTTGCTTTGTTCATATTCTCACTCCTGGATAGGACAAACTTTCTGCCAAAGCCACAAAATGCATCTTCTTGGGATATTCCAGACTTCAAAAGGGTTATCGTTGTTATTCCTCTAAGACTCATCGCTACTTTCTCGTTGCTGATGTCACTTTCTTTGAGGACTCATCATTCTTCTCCACCTCTGAGTCTCTTCCTGTTTCTGAAGTCTTACCCCTTTCCATTATCTTCCCACCTGATGCAATGCCTTCTCGCCCACTTCAGGTTTATCATCGCCGTCATCATGTCTTTGTTCCTCCTTCTTTGGCCGAGGTACCTGCTGACTCACTTCCTATCCCTTCGGCTTCTCCTGCCCCGGATCTGCCTTCTTCTGCTGACTTATCCATTGTTTTTCAGAAAGGTAATCGATCTACTCGTAATCCTCATCCCATTTACAATTTTTTGAGTTACCATCGATTATCTTCACCTTATTCTGCATTTGTTTCTGCTATATCTTCTGTCTCTCTTCCCAAGAGCACCCCTGAGGCTCTTTCCCATCCAGGCTGGCGACAGACAATGGTAGATGAAATGACTGCTATACACTCCAATGACACTTGGGATCTTGTTGTTTTACCCTCTGGTAAATCTACAGTTGGTTGTCATTGGGTCTACACAGTTAAGGTTGGCCCTGATGGTCAGGTTGATCGCCTTAAGGCCCGCTTAGTTGCTAAAGGCTATACTCAAGTTTATGGTTCTGATTATGGTGACACTTTCTCTCCTGTTGCCAAGATAGTTTCTGTTCGTTTATTGCTCTCCATGGCTGCTATGCGTTCTTGGCCTCTTTATCAGTTAGATATTTAAAAATGTTTTCCTTCATGGGGATCTTGCTGAGGAAGTTTATATGGAGCAACCACCTGGTTTTGTTGCTCAGGGGGAGTCTGGTTTAGTGTGCAGGTTACGCCGTTCTCTATATGGCTTGAAACAATCTCCTCGCGAATGGTTTAGCTGTTTTAGTTCTGTTGTGCAGGAGTTTGACATGTTCCGCAGTACAGCAGACCATTCCGTTTTCTATCATCATAACTCTTCGAGGTAGTGTATTTATCTGGTAGTTTATGTGGACGACATCGTCATTACAGGCAGTGATCAGAATGATATTTAGAAACTAAAGCAACACCTTTTCACCCACTTTCAGACTAAAGGGTTGGGGAAACTCAATTATTTCTTAGGGATTGAGATAGCTCAATCCAGTTCCGGTGTGGTTCTTTCCCAAATGAAGTATGCTTTAGACATTTTGGAAGAAACCGGTATGTTAGACTGTAAACCGATAGACACTCCTATGGATCCAAATGTCAAACTTATACCAGGACAGAGGGAGCCTTTAGGAGATCTTGGGAGATATCGGCGACTTGTAGGTAAACTGAACTATCTCACCATTACTCGTCCAGACATTTCTTTTCTTGTAAGTGTTGTTAGTCAATTCCTACAGTCACCATGTGATAGCCATTGGGATGCTATAATCCGCATTCTTCGATATATCAAAAGCACACCAGGCCAAGGTGTGTTGTACGAGAACAGAGGTCATACCCAGGTTGTTGGTTACACAAATGCAGATTGGGCTGGCTCACCCACAGATAGATGTTCCACTTTCGAGTATTGTGTTTTTATTGGAGATAACCTAATATCCTGGAAGAGTAAGAAACAAGATGTAATGGTCAGATCTAGTGCTGAAGTCGAGTATCGAGGTATGGCTCTGGCAACATGTGAACTCATATGGCTGAAACATCTTCTTCAGGAGTTGAGATTTGGAAAAGATGAACAGATGAAGCTCATCTGTGACAACCAAGCCGCTTTGCATATTGCATCCAATCCAGTGTTCCATGAAAGGACCAAACACATTGAAGTTGACTGTCACTTCATTAGAGAGAAGATCGCATCAGGATGTGTGGCTACTAGTTTTGTCAATTCAAATGATCAACTAACAGATATTTTTACTAAATCTCTCAGAGGTCCTAGAATTAAATACATTTGTAACAAGCTTGGTGCATATAACATATATGCTCCAGCTTGAGGGGGAGTGTTAGATAGTGTACAGTTATTTCAGTTATTTACTTTTCCTTTTCTTTCCTTATTGTATTGTGGATCCCACTAACATGTATATATATACCCAAGTCCAATGTGTATTATTAACAATTTTTTTTAATAACAAAAATTAGGGATTCTCCCTTTTCTCTCTTTTCACAAAAACAATTGGTAGTGTCTTGCTTAGAAGAATATAATATATAAAACCGCAAAGATTTGAGTCTAAACTAGATAACATGAAATAGGCATAAACTCCTAGTGTTGTTTTTGTTGTGTTAGGTCAGCAGTTAAAAGATCAATATTGCACTTACTTTTTTTTTTTTTTGATAGGTAAAAAAGATAATATACTAAAGACGCCAACAAAAAGGCTCATTGAAGCACACACGAAGCATACAATTAGGGCCAAATGGCAAGCATGAGAAGGAAAAGAAAAACAAACACCCACCTCCCTAACAACAACCAACCCCCAAGCGAGTTGGAATGCCCCTAGCAGGAGCTCCCAAAACCAGTGAACACCCCCAACCTACACCCACTGATGATCAATATTGCACTTACTGTTCCCACAAATTTTTGAGGGTGCCATAGTATTTAGAGAGATTTTCCAAATTGCTTACTGGTGAAATTTTTTTTCCAAAGGTGGTGAAGATTTTCACATTCAATTCATAAACCTGAGAAACATTACCTTATTATGAAAATGACTACTATCAAATACTAAATCTTCTTAGAGCCATCATAGGACTCACTTGTAGTTGCCATCTAGGATTTCATACTCTGGCATTGCCATTCCATAACATTGTAGTCCTCACACATTGAATTTTTTTATTCCCTAGCCTTCTTATTTAATAGAGGATTATTTGTTAAGTATTTAATTTCGTATTTCTACATAGAAAAATGTGGAAAGCATGGTGCAAGCAAAATAATTAACTCCATTTTGTTCTTTTGATGTGACCAAATTTGGTGTTTCATTATCCTTGGATGTTTGTAATTTATCATCCACCCAAAAAATATCAGATTTGACCCATCCAAGCTTTACACGACACAAAGAAACAATAAGAATAATATTCTAACTACCAAAATAAATCTGTCCAAACTTTCAGCCATAAATGAACCATCAAAGCAAGCTGCCAAATCCCTCCAAAGCCAAAAAACACTTTTAAATTCAACAAATCAGCAACACTTAAACACTTTCCTATTCCAGGTGTGCCATTTAGCGAGGATTTTTAAGCTAACAAGACCCAAAAAAAAAGGCCCCAAATTTCAGAATGAAAACATGAGGATCAATTATCCAAAAATTATAGAAAATAGAAAAAATAAACCAAATGACCTCAAATAAGTTGGAAGATTGTACCATAATCATCAGAAAAATCAATTTACAACCATAGAGATTTCAGATTTTTTTTAATTATTATTATTAATAGTGTTGTTACTATTTGTGCAACAACTGCTACTACTAGTATACTTTCTCATCTATTAATTATTATTATTATCATAGAAAGATTGCTTGACTTCCTATCCTTTCTCACCTATTTATATTTGTTAACTAAGAATTCCTATGCTTTCTCACCTATTTATATTTGTTAACTAAGACTGCAAAAATACCTCAAATAACTGTTTCCTAATAACCATAAAAAATAACATAAAAAATAAAATAAAATATACTCTACATTTATTATACACCAACCAACAACTATTTATCAATTGATTTCTTGTTCAAGTGGGATAGTTGACTTTTTGCAGTATTTAAAGCATAAAATGCTTTACAGCTGATTGTGCAAACATGCCCAATTTCATCCACATTTTCCTTAGTTAAAAATGATTTCATTCACTAGTGTCTTCTAAAAACATAATTATGAAAGGTAAGAGCAAAACATTTCAGATATACCAAACCAAATAATTTGAGTAAGATATTATAAAAAATTCAAAGAAAAACGTTAGTTTCCAAATTGGACACACAGAAAAATTCAGTAATTTCGGTATGAAATTTTAGTAAGAAATTATTATTATTATTATTATTATTATATTAAAAGATTCTAATTCATTGGCGATGACAAACTTCAGTAAGAAACTTTACAAGTTTCTTTTGTAAAAGAAATCCAAAGAACATTTATAAAAGCCATCAGAAGGCTGGGTGAGTGTGACCCTTTAGAAGTTGATGTGCTACATTCTGTTTCTTCTTACTTCCTCTTTTTAGACTTAATTTTTTATTTTTTATTTTATTTTTAATTTTATTTTTTTACATTCAAATACATGTAGTAGTTAGAGGCTTGTAATTGGGTAAGGATGGCCCAGATCTAACAGGGTTTTGTTTCAGCAAGTTTGTCTCCAAGTAGCTGACAAATAGATAAAGATATATAAAGTTCAAATAGAAGGCTTTTCTATTGTATCTCAGTGGAATGAGTTCTGCTTTTTACCAAACAAATCTTAGCTTTGAGCTTAATTAAGGTTTGGATATTTAGGATTATTCCATGGGTGGCATGTGCTCCCCCATGAGTGTCAATGCATCTTGATGTTTGTATTAAATTGTGCATTCCTCCGACTTTCTTTTTGATGGTTAACAGTAAAAAATTGTAGCAAAGCTCTTTTGTCTGCATGCCCCTATGTGTCCATGTTGTGGAATAGGTTTTCTATAATTTAGGCATATAGGGTGCTTTTTCTTTACCCAATTTGTTGCTTTGGCTTCTGTTTATGGTGATTAATTTTTCACATCTCAGTTTTTTGAAGTTCTTATTTTATGAAGAATTATGCTTAGTTGTTTCCAATTAGTATCCTGCTTGTACTTTTTATATTTTATTTGAATTGATCCCAGTTTTTGTTTATGTACAAGATAATGATGAGGGGTCAAATAACCAAGGTTCATCCACTGCTACTGCTGTTCCATCTGCAGCTTCTCACAATGTTCTTCCCAGAGATACCCTGACTGCCATGGACGTTGATGCCACTGTCAGCTTACCCTTTGCAGTGGTTGATGAAATAGCCGAGGCATCACCAGCAGCAGAGGATGGGTTACAACTTGGAGATCGGATTGTGAAATTCGGGAATGTGGAAGCTGGTGATAATTTGCTCCCAAGGCTTGCTTCTGAAGCCCAGACAAACCATGGTCATGCAATACCTGTTATAGTTATGAGGCAAGGTGCACTGATCAACTTAACAATGACACCTAGAACATGGCAAGGCCGGGGTCTACTGGGGTATGTTTTGCATTCTTTCTTTCCTTTTTTCTTAATGCTCCTTACTCCTTTTGATTTACTATTAATTATTTTTGTTACCATTGCATTTAATTGTGATTGTTTTTTTCTGTTAAATTTGTGAAAAATTTGTTATCTACTAGAAGAGCCTAAAAGAATAGAATTTTTTAATGCCTGTAAAAGTGATTTCTAGTTGGCTATTTGTGGCATATTTCCCCATGAAATGGCTATTCCTTTGGCTTTTTATTGCACGATTCCTAAAAAGGGAAAAGAAAAGGGGGAAGGGTTTTGGATAAGAATATTGCACTATTTAGATGATATTTCTTCAAAGGAAAATAATAAATGAGATATGTAGTGGTTGGCAGTGAAGTTACTTGGAAATAGTTTGCAACCTTGGGTGGGCCATTCTAACCAATGTTGCATGGACATCTCATCATTACCAAGCCGATTTTTTAATCTGCTCAGGAGGCTATTATAAGCTTGAATTTCATTTCAAACATACTACAAGCAAAAATAATTGTAACTGGACACTGGCAGCCTGGCACATGTAAGATGGTTACTCTTGTCAACCTCTGCAGTGCCCCTTCCCAATTTCTGTCAGAAAGAAGGTGGTAATTGTTTCTTCTTTACTCCTTATATTTTAATAAAGGAATCTCTTGGATGGTGATCCATAAGCAATTTACAGAGTAGACTTCACTCATCATCTCCAAGGAATGGATATAGCCAACTCCAGTGGTCAATTGAAGTCATTCTAGCTCTTACTTGGTGTTATTGTGAGCAGCACTCTTATTTGCTTCTTTTGTTGATTAAAATCATTAGCAGTTAGTCTATGGAGGACTTTCCCATGGCCCTCATTAGTTTTCAAGATCCTATTATGGATATTAATTTTGGAAATAATGCTGACCTGGATCAGAGTACTCAATATGAAAGTTTCATATAAAAGAAAGTTCTGAAATCTAAAACATCTGCTGTGGCCTGCATAAAAATAGCAGCTCCACAACAACATCCATTTTGAAGGAGACTCGTTGCTATCGAGGAAATTATTATAAGAGCCTACTTAGCTAAAACTTAATGCTCAATTTTGTTGGTGAGAACTAAATTTTCTTTTCATTTCCTCAACAAAACAGAATGATGAAAGAAAAAGAATGATACAACTGTATTTAAAGCCAGGTGCACCTTAACACTGCTGTAGCTTTTCTAAAAGCTTCCCTGTTTGAATAGGACTTAAGATAACCTGCCTATGATGAATTCCTTGTTATTATCGTTGTTATTATTGTTCTTATTCTTATTCTTATTCAGTTTTATGTGGGATACTTGCAGATGTCATTTCCAAATGTTATAATTGGTTGTATTTCATGTCAAATTGGGAAGGATACGCAAGATGTTAGTGCCCTCTCCTGCTCTAATGCCAGCTGCAAAACGGTGCTCAGATATTTTGTGTTGGTATTGAGGTGCCTGTTAATTTTCATGGTTTCTTGTATGAAATGATTACACCAAATACTCCTCCCTCTTTACAGGCATATTACTTAAACGGATGATTAATTGATCTTATTGTGTCCTAACCTCTAATAGACTTGAAGAGGTTCAACCTTTTGTAGTTTCTGCTCTTAAGGTGCAAAGCCCAACATCCCATATGGTTTCATTAACAAGTAACATTATAAGCATTGTTTTAGGATTTCATATAGAACAACCGAGTAGAGAATGGGAATTGGAAATCGATTCCATTCCCATTAATAAAAATTTCATTAGTATGAATTTTAATTCCTCCCTTCTATATCGTATTATGACTCACCCCCATTACATGTTATTGTCATTTTTCATTTCCCACGTACCAAACGCACTAGGGAGGGGAGGAGTAGGTGTAATAGGGGTTGACTTGGAACCCTATCATTATGCATTTCTTGCTTGGATGGATGTAGCATATAGTGTGAGGAAAGGGGGGGGGAGGGCGAAGGTGCCCCTACTAGATGCATTTCTTGTCTAGACTACACTTCTGTTCTTTCTAGTAGGAAAAAGAGAATGGTGAAAAATATAGTGGTTGGACAGATGTCACAAAACTAGGACGCAAAAGTAGCTTTGTCTTCTGCATCAGTTTTATCCAAAAACGTGTTTGCCATAAGAAATGTGACATTGATTTTGACCTCTTTTTTTTCCCTCTGAAGAGTGACATGAAATAAAAAGAGGGTGTACAATAGAATGGAATTATATTCTCCCTTGAAAATTCAGGCAAAAGTATGTCTGGTTTCCAATTCCCATGCCCACCCTTTCTCTCTTGCTGCCCAAGTAAAGACCCACATGACCAGTAAAATAAAATTGGAATATAATTGAAAAAATTACCATTTCAATTTTCAACCTCAGTCTGACTTCAGAAGTTTAGGCAAAAATTAGCTCCTATGAATGAGATGGATTCAAACAGTTAACATCATTAGGCTTATAAGCCAGATTCATTATTTCAGTGAATTTTCTTATACTTCCAGATAAACTCCACTGCATTACTTGTTAGGTGAACTTATTGCCATTGTTAGATTACAATTTTCATCAAGTTATTGCCATCATCATCCCAAAAACTTATCAAGTCCCTTCCTCTTAACAATTTCTATTAAAGACCCTTTCTAGATGTAATTTTAAAGCATATGTATAATTTTTTATTATTCAAAATAATGTTATGATTTAGGCTGCGTTTGTTTTTTTATTAAATAGAAAAAATTAAAATATTTGATTTTTTTTAGTAAGTTAAAAGTCGTTTCAGTCATGTTGATTTATTTCAGATTATTTTCGATTACATAAAAAATTTAAATATTTTTAACTAAATAGAAACAGTTAAATATTTTGATTTTTTTTTATTTAATAAAAAAACAAACAAACATCACGGTAGAGTTAATATTTTCTGCTGGTGAACTTGGTGGACAGTGTAGTAGATCAGGCCTGAAAAGCACTAATAGAAAAAATTTTGAAAAAAGAAAAGAAAAAAAAAAGGACAAACGAGAAGGGGACCGGAGAGGAACCGGAGATAGGCGGTAAAACCGGTGAGCATCACCAGTAAATAAGGCCAATCTAGAGATGGACCTTTTCACTAAAAAAAAAAACTCTTAGTTTATTAAATTATCTACCACTCACTCAACTCTCTTTCTCTATATGAATTCTAGAGAGAGGGTTCCCTCAGATCGAACTCTTCCCTGATCGATCAATTCTGGCAGGTACGTGACTCAGATCGACCCTACTTTCCCGCATTTTCTCTCCCATTTTCTCTTCCACTTTCTCGGAATAGTTTGAGAATTGCTATGAATGAGGCAGCTTTATCTCTTCAAAGCACTGAAACTGCGCTGTTCCGACTCCGCTTTTTGAGGTACAGAGCTTCGGTTTCCACAATGCCTTGTGGAATCTCTGCGTTTCGAGGTTTCTTTCAACCTCATTTTAATAAATTATCAAGCCTCTCGCCAGCTGTGTTTTAAAGTGTAAACCCTAGCTTTGGTCAAAAGCTGAAGACATTTTGTAGATTTGAGTGTGCTTCTTGTTTTCTGGGTCGTTTCAACTTGTTTGAACTCAAATAATCTGAAAATGGCGGTGTCGCTGTTGTATATCTGTGATGGTGGTTTTTGAGTATTTGTACGAACAAACCTAGGTTTAGCAAAAATTTGAATTTTGGGATTTGGACTTGAAATGTCGTTTGGATATGGTGGTGTTTTTTAGTTCCCCGTAAATTTAGGTCTTATTTGGGTATTCTAAGCATTTGATTTGACCCCAGGACCAGTAGAAGTGGCAAATTTGGGGGGTTTTGAGGCCAAAGCGCTGAGATCTGTGAAGAATTCAAAGACATTGATGTTGAAAGCTTGGAGAGTACCGTCCATGAATTTAGCTGATTCGGATGTAAGGGCAGTTGTGGAATATCATGAAAATGGCAGTTTCTGTCACCATTTGAGGGTTTAATTCGGTGATTTTGAATTTCTAAAACAACCTGTGGTTGCTAAAAAGTGCAAATTTTAGGGGACTTTGAAGGTGGAAAGCTGAGATCTATGTCAGGAGGTCCCAGAGTGAGGTCAATGAATGTAGCTGATTCAGAGGTGAGGCCAGTC
This sequence comes from Vitis vinifera, assembly GCF_030704535.1. Classification (NCBI taxonomy): domain Eukaryota; kingdom Viridiplantae; phylum Streptophyta; class Magnoliopsida; order Vitales; family Vitaceae; genus Vitis; species Vitis vinifera. The sequence goes on along the minus strand of NC_081815.1, from coordinate 8,028,237 downwards.
CTTGGACCTGCTGGAAACAAGACGATGAGGTCGTTGAGTGGTCGGAAACCTGCAACAAAGCCTCTAAGGAAGGCAGAGAAAGCAACCAAAGATGATGAAGAGATAAAAGCCCTTCCATCATCTAATGGGGCTGCATCATCTCCACCATCACATTCTGTTAGTGTTCCATTGGTGCTTCGTCGGCAGGAGCAGTTGTTGCATTCTAATTTATCACTCAATGCCTCATGTTCATCTGACGCCTCTACAGATTCGTTTCATAGTCGAGCATCTACTGGTAGGATCACTCGATCAAGTAGTACAGCACGGAGGAGGTCATACGCCTCCAAGCCAAAAGTCATTGTTTCTGATGGTGTGTCTGAATCCCCACCTGATGGTCTGAAAGCCAAAAGGAGGTGTGCATGGGTGACACCAAATACTGGTATGTCTTGTTACTTGATTTTGGAATATTTTGTTTTCATCCTTTTAGAAATTTTAAGGATGGGATGTTCATGAATGCTATTTTCTGGATGAGATGTTCATTAATAATTGTAAGCTTAAATTTGCACATATCTCTACTTGATCTCCAAATGCTTGTGACAGAGCTTTGGTTTGCTTTTATCAATCATATATACCATGAAAATGTACTTACAAACCTTTGACATGAGGAAAAGGATTTTATTGCATATTCAGCAGTAAGCTGCATTTAGGCATTTCTTTTAGTAGTGTAGGCTTTTCAAGTGCCAAGGTTCCTAAACGTGGAATGCACTCCATTGGCCATTTAGAAGTTAAATTGGAGCTTGAAAAACTAAGTTTGCATCTCTTTCCATCTATTTTTTTTCCTCCAAAACTGCAATAAAGCATAGTGGACTGCTTTGCTTGAGACCAGTTTGGTTTGGGTTGATCTTTGGTTTGGGATGCTTAAAGCTAGTAATTGAGTGTCTTCTTAATTTTTACTTTAATTTATTATCCACACTAATCAGTTGATACAGGTTTTTAACTTTGTTTCCTTTTTGTTTGGTCATAAACACTTCTAACCTGTAGAAAATTATTTTATTTCTTTGATGATTTAGATCTATATGTGTACCGTATGGTACAAAATGCTAGGAGGCTAATGCTTTAGTGGACATGACATTTGATGTTAAAAAAGGGTTTACATGGCAGACCCCAAATAATGGGGCTCATGTCTTCGTTGAATTGAGTTATCTACATGTACTTGCATCACATCTGTTCTATCTCCTTGAGGTTGCCTCATGTAGTTCCTGTAGTGGGGGCATTGGCTCTGTTTTGCTACATAGCTAGCTGTGTTAAAGTTCTGAAACTAATTTTAATGTATGTTAAATGTGAGATTTTACTCAAATTAACTAATTGGAATCACTGAATCAATAGAATACACAGGCCAGTTGTTTGACTGAATTATATTGGGAGAGAGTAAGTATTTTTGTCTTGTTGCTTTGGGAGTAGAGCAGTTACCCTTAGTGGATAGCTCCTTAGCCTTATTCATTTTATTTTTCTTTACCAGCTCATCCTGTGAATTGAACTCAGCCACTTTTTATAGGTAAATTGTTCCAATCCTCTCTTTTAATTGATTTTAGATCAATCTGGAAACTTTCATATTGGTCTCTGTATTGGGTCAACCTCATGAATATGTCATGGTTATTATTACTATTTTCTATCTTCTCTATGAATCATATCTATTGTATTCAAAGTTAGCTAGCTTGGTAGTAGATGTACCTTTGTAGCAACCAGTTAGAAGAAAATATTTCTTAGCATGCTTTAGTTTGTCATAACTCTTAGCTCTTCCATTCAATTTCATGGTGATGAATATTAAAGTTAGAATGAAATTATGCATGCTCACTTCATTTCGTGTTTTTCCCTCATTGGGTGCAAGATCAGGGATACACGGCAAGAATTGGACAATTTAAAACTTAGGATAAACAAAAAGGGTCTGCGGTGCTATATCCTCTTTATTCTTATACATAGTAGTACCATTTATATGAAAATTTGAAGCTTTATCATTTGTGAAGGTAAAAGTAAAGAACATAGGTTCATTTTTGTCACTTAGGGAGACTAAATCACTTGGTGTCAACTACATGTGTTGGCTACATTGTTTTCAAGATTTATTTGCTCACTGATTTTCTTATATTTTTAAAGCAGACCTGTCTTACATTGCTTTCCATGATGAAGAATGGGGAGTTCCAGTTCATGATGACAAGTACGTGATCTCCATCAGTCCTTGCATTGCCTATCAATTCCAAAGCACTAACATGGCTCAGGACTCTATTTCATGTTCTTTTAGTTTTGCTTAATATCCTTTATACTAAATGCAGGAAATTGTTTGAGCTTCTTGTCCTTTCTGGTGCCTTGGCTGAACTCACATGGCCTACCATTCTCAGCAAGAGGCACATTTTTAGGTACTGTTCCATGAAAAGCAATGTTCTAATTTGATGAACTATATCTGCCATATATTATCTATGGTTCCACATGGTCATATTCCCTTCCCCTTTCTTGTGCATCTACCACATTCTCTTTTAACAATTTTTTTAATTGCAGGGAAGTCTTTGCGGATTTTGATCCAATCGCTGTTGCAAAATTGAACGAGAAGAAGTTAATGGCACCAGGAAGCATTGCTAGCTCTCTAATATCAGAGCTTAAGTTGCGTGGCATCATTGAGAATGCACGACAAATGTCCAAGGTAGATTCTCTTCAATTTGATTTGATTTTTATTTGTTTCAAATTTAAACCTTGAGTAGCAGAACATGGGCATTTGTTAACTTTGGTTGAGTATCTCCCTTTTAAATAATAGTTTGCATCAGACAGATAATGGTATTAATCTTCAAGTAGTCTGTTTTTACCAGTGTGATGATTTTTAGTAATGATCACATCCAGAGTACCTAGATTTGCTCAAGATGCTTTTTCCCCTGGGACCACTTTCTATGCTTTCTTTATCTGTTCAAACAATTAAATGACATATAATGCATGTTTAGCAATCACCTGATTGGTCAGGTTAGGTGGAAAGTGGTTGAATGGTGGTCCTCATTCCTCTCCAATCTGCATGACTTACATAAAGACAAACCATAAGCTTATTATCCAATCCAGTTTGACCTTAATATTTCCTCTTATTTCAAGAGTAAGTTGTGCAACCTAATTATTCCTTCTTCCTGAGCATTCCAGCTTGCTTAGTTGGTAAATTTGGAGCTGTTTATCAAGTTGGAATATTTTCAGCTATCATCAACCCCCTAACTACTAACCTTTGTGGACGCAAGTAAAAGTGATATAATTCCACAACCAGGGTTGTTGCTATGATTGTAATAGTTTGCAGGTTTTGCTGATGGCAGGTCATAGATGAGTTTGGGTCGTTTGATGAGTATATATGGAGCTTTGTGAATCACAAGCCAATAGTTAGCAGGTTCCGGTATCCTCGCCATGTTCCAGTGAAGACTCCAAAAGCAGATGTCATAAGCAAGGACCTTGTGAGAAGAGGTTTCCGGAGTGTGGGGCCTACAGTCATCTACTCATTCATGCAGGTGGCAGGAATAACTAACGATCATCTTATCAGTTGCTTCAGATTCCAGGACTGTGTGACCGCTGCGGAAGTCAAGGAAGAGGAAATCACTACTGGAGCAGCTGAAGAGAAGAAAAGCAATGTGATTGAATCAGAATTGTCCAGAGCTATCGATGAACTGAGTTTTTCATCAGAATGATGTGCCAAATGCCCTGTGGGTGGGTAGGTGGGCGGGCTGGCAGGTGGGTGGGGGCGGGCACGCAGGCAGGCAGGCATGCAGGTGGCGCTTCAAGGTCAATCATCAATTTTACCATGTTGACTGGTTTTTAGCTGCTCTTTACAACTGGGTGGCTACGAAGGTTGTGTATAAAATTTCGTGAATTTGCTGCGCAACATGGATTGGTAGATTGTAGATTACTAAAAGCCGAATTGGATTAACTGGTGATCGTGTTGTGGAAGGGAAAGAAGCTGTCATGGGGAATTTATAAAAAAAAAACAAAAAATAAAAAACAAAAAAATCAGTGTACAATTATTTGTACAGTGGAAAGTGTTAATTAGATTTTTGCTTGAAAAACAAAAGGCTAGGCATGAGAAAGAGATGGAAGGAAAATGAGTGTCCCCTTGGATAAAAGGACATTACAGGTTGGGAGCCTCAGGAAGGTGGTGGACAGCGCATAGCTTGATAAAGGAGAGCAGCCATGGGGTTTGTTTCTGCCTTTAAATGGGGTTGGATTTGTGTTTCTATGTTCCCTTGGGACAGGGTATGGCTGCCGTATTTATAACATGTTTGCCCTGTTAGGTTCAAATCACCAATTAAATGTGGGGCATCCCTGTTTCAAAGGAGGAATTAAGATAACGACCGCTCCATGTGTTTGTCCCTTTTTTGTTTTATGCCCCCTAGTCCTGAATCTTTTTTTTACCAGAAGAATCATCCCATGATCCAAGCCTTGTCTCCGTAAAAGATGGAAGACACCCTGAAAAGTTGGGAAGGTGCTGACCCCAACCACCTTTGCCATTTCAATCTCTCAATTTTCTGCCGGTATGGAGGGAGGCTGCTGCAGAGTCACGCACCTAATGATTGTTTAGAGGCCGGGCGCCTGCCTAACAGACTTGCTTTCTAGTTATCCCAAACTTTGTGGCTCTATATCATCTTCAAATAATCTCATAAAGTAGCAGCCACAGCCAGCTCAAGCACCAAAATTGACATGCTTTGTCCCAGCAAACTACAACCACAAAACAATAGGTGAAATATTCAAAGCCACTTCTATCCATGCGTGTAGACTTTGTACCAGACACTCAAATAAAGCCTAGCCAGCGCCAACAAACATCATGGATTAATATTAACCTATATTAAACAGGCCTTGGGGAAAATTGCCATGAAATGAATGCCATCTCAACACGCCAACCAAATATCCATACATGAATTGCATAATCAAGTGTGCTGTAGCCTATAGTCAATCCAATAGTACAATACATAATCAAAATGCAGCATCTTTATAGCAGTTACTATGACCTAGAATTCAGATGTCAATAATACCTTTTTGGAGCTTGTTGCCTAGTAAAATTACTTCTCTCAGCTCATGCCCAATAAAATTCGTTCTTCCAGCTCTTTTGAGTCTGTTTCCTCCGACTTGCCCACAGCCATACCCATACGTTACCATTTCACATTTTTATTTTCACTTACCTGTTTAAACAGTAAATGACAAGTCTTTCTGAGGTCCACAGACCCTCACCACATTCAGAACCAACCATCGGACATGACCTCTAAAGTGATCTGCTATCCAACTTAATCTTCTGAAATCGACCATGGCAAACTCTAAACCAGACAGATTCCCCCCTAAATCATGGATGCTGCTACTGTCTTAAAATGTTCCCATTGAAGTCATCTTACAATAACTCAAGTAAGAATCTTGAGTAGCTGTGTCTCTTTTGTTTGGGTCTGTTTCACCTTAAAATGAAGATACTGAAATGGGTGCCAGCCAATTCTATATAATGTCCCGCAAGTTGCAACTAGTATCCTGCTCGAAACAAGTATCATACAAACTATATACAAGTGTTCACTGAAAGACTAAAGTGGAAAGAAGGAAAATAAATGAAAAAACAAACAGAAAAAAGAAATCACCAAACCTGTAGACTCAATAATATATATGAAACAGCTGCATGATTTTCACAGAAAGGCCCATTGGTGATCTAATCTTTTCGTTCTTTCCTCTCTCTTTTTTTTTTCTTTTTTTTTTTTTAATTTTTCTTCTTAGGCCAGATATTAAGTTTTCAGCACGGCTTGATTTCAAATCCAATGCTCAGGAGAGTTCGAGCAGATTCCATGGCTTTCTCCCCTCCTGGATCCAATTCCTCAGCTGCCAATTCACCTTCCATGTCCACTGACCATTGAGTTGAAGATATTTGATTTTGGAAAGCTTCAGTTTTCTTAAACTGCAAGCTGTTCATGGAAGCAGGAGCAGCAGCCGCAACAAGGGGAGCACTTGGTGGGCCATGTCGCTTTTTTGGTACAGGCATGTCATGGTCGTGTATCCCCTTGTATGTTATTATGACAGCACTGGTGTTATCTATGGCTGTCTCAATATGCTTACGAACAGGACATCCAGCAGAAGTGCATCTGTAATAGTTCCTGGAAATTTGTCCCAAAGACAGATCAGAACAAAAAGCAAGCTCACAGGATAAATTTAAGGATATGAAGCTGTCAAATTCGGTAAAAGAGTTGGACTTCAAAATTAAATGGTTCGACAAATATTAGTTTCATAGTTATTTCCTTAGTTTGATTCATTAAGACTCCTGAGATCACATATTAAGAAGAGGGATCCATAACTAGATCGTTCTCTAGATTTCATGGGGAGACCTGATAGTTCTCTAGAGCTTGTGAGGGATCCATGACTAGATCATTCTCAAGAGTTCATGGGAACCTGATAGTTCTCTAGAGCTCATGAGGGATCCATGACTAGATCATTCTCTAGAGTTCATGAGGACCTGATAATTCTCTAGAGCTCATGTGAACCTGATCACACTTTTTCAACCATCAGCCTCAAAGAACTGTTTAGATTTGTTTGGGAAAGATGGACCAGTGTTGTTAAAAGTGGCTTTCTGAATGAAGGCAATAGGTTTGCTGAATCCAGTCATATCCATGGGTAGTTGGCTATGTAATAAGGTACTTGCTAAGTTTGTGATCACCTAGTCTTACTTTCTTCCTTCAATTTCTCCTTCTACTGTTCTCTAAATCGCCATACAGCTAATAAGCCAATAAAGCCTGCCATCATTCGTTTATATGTCTAATCTATACCCTAATTTCACAACACTTATATTCTTTCTCCCTTCAGCCTATTTTCCAGGAAACCTTAAACCATAAATCAGCTGCATAAGGAAGCCCTAGCAACCTATTTTCTGCAATTCATCAACCGATTACTTTAAAACCTTGCATCTTTAAAACATTGCATTAAACCCCCTAGTATTCTTTCTCAATCTTAAAGAAAGATAAACTGTAGCCCTCCACACTTTGACCCATACCAATAGAGATATTGTAGACGAAATTACTCAATGTTTAAGTGCTGTACTGCATCAAAGCAGATATAGCCTATATAAGCATGATTGTTTTTTGATAGGTAAATAAAGATAATATTAAATAAAAAGTGACAAAAAAAAGTGCATCAAAGTACACAAGACGTGCATATAACAGTCACCAAAAGGTGTTAGAAAAAAGGAAAAGGGACAACAAAAAGCTACTCCCTCCCTCAATAAGAACCCATCCAATTGATGAAGTCAAATAAGGACATTGGGTCTTCAACTATATACAACTTGGTCGAAGACAACAAATTACAAAGAAGGAAGCTTTTTATTCTTTGGTCTAAGCATAAAATTTAGAAACTAAACTATTATGGCTGCATTTTTATTTTTATTTTTATTAATACAGAAAACTGATGGCCTTGTTTCACAGGACTCGGGAAAATGACATTAATTTCCATTACTGAAGAACTATGTAGTGGGCAAGCCCAGGACTTGAAACCAGGACCTTCCTTGTGGGAATACCTATCAGTTGAGCTGTATGTGGAGCTAATATTATTTTATTTTTAAGAACTTAAAAGTTAAAACTATAAACTGAGTGAAATTGTGTCCAATATTGCAGCAGCCTAAGACTCGGAGTAGCAATGTCAGACTCACACACAATGATGAAATAGGTTTGTTCTACAAAATCTAATAAAGGAGAGCACGCACCTGGGGTGAGGGTTTCCCTTCACCATCTTTTGTCCATATTTGCGCCATCTGTAGCCATCACCTGAGATCCCCACATCACCCGCCGCATGCACAACAAATTTAGGTTTTTTTCCAGGTTTAAAGTGAGAACCTGAATTCCCTAAGCTGCTTTTCTTCGATCTGCTTCTCATAAATTGAAAAAAAAGGGACAGAAAGCCGTATCAGTACCAGTGCTCCCCAAATCAATCCCCCAAGTACAAGAATGGAATAGAGGTGACAAACAAAATTCATATAACTCATATGGGGCAACTTTGCTTCCACTTTCATACTTGTATTACCATTGGATCTAATTTGTTGTTTGTAACTTTCTTGAAAAATCCTAGCATCTTGGTGCATTAAATCTGTTAGGAGCAACCCCTGGGGGGGTTATGAAGCCAGATTGTCTTTTGATGCTACTATGAACATACAAAATTAATGAACTTAAATACTTGGTTGGGGCTGACATGAAATGAACAACTTCTCACAGAACAGTTTCTATATATGATTCCCACCACATGCTACAGCCAATCATATCTAGGCAAATCCTGAAACATCTTTCAACTGAATCCTATATAGTAGCCCTTTCTTTATAAAACACGTGATACCATGTCATCAGTATTGCAAAAGGATTGGGATCCAATATGTCATCAATCCCATCAAGTTTAACTAGATATATGAAACATCAACATGGTTGGCAGTTACACTCATGTATATATCTAACTATTATTGCCTATCAAAAAAAAAAAAATCTAACTATTATTGAAAGGAATCTTATTAAAACATATAGCTCTTTCCCAGATTTCTATAACTATCCAACAGTCAATTACATCTTTTTGTGAACTTGCTCTTGCAAGCTAAACTTGACCTACTCCATGCAAATGAGGCAAAGTAGATAGAACAGAGGTGGAATTGCAAGAATGCAGAAAAGAGATGACAGCCTTCCTTTCTTTTTGTTTTTTTAATTCTTTTTTTTTTTGGTTGACAGTAAGAATCAAACTCAACCCACCCTTTGAAAGGCATTTCTACCAAGCTAGGATCATTTTTGTAGCTAATAAACTAAATTAGAGAGAGAAATGAAGGGAAGTTTGAGTAGGAAAAGGCTATCAAGAGATTGACTTGTATGGGATTGCCTTTAATCCACATTATATGCACAAACCTTATATATGTGTCAAATGAGTCTGTTGGGGAGCATACTCTGAATCCACTAGGGCTGCTACAAACTTGCTGAGCCAAATTCAATAGAAATTGTCTCAAAGTTCCAAATTCTCTCCTAATTTAGTTAACCAACTCTGTCTCTCAAAATTTGTGCATGACTGACAAGATATGAATGTTTCATTGAAGAATTGCATAAAATTTGCTGGTCAATAGGGATTTGGAACCAGTTCTTTATCTCCAACAATGATGTCTTGGCGTGTGCATTGAAAAGCACGGTAGGCAGTCCATATTTAAGGGAAAAATCATAGCATCAAAATGAATCATTTGAGAATAATTTTTATTTAGATTTTCTAACTATGACTTTTTGTCCTCCTTTTGACTTGTTCTTTTAGATTGCAGTAATCAATTGTCACAAGGGGTGATGGTGCTTCTTTTATGCTGACATGGCAACATGAAATTGGAAAAAATACCTTATGCAAAATTGATAGTGTAAAGATTGTTGTGCATGCAATCTTGTAAGGAACAAGATTGGAAACTATTTCATAGGGAACTTACCTCCGTTTAGGCTCCGGCTCATCAATATGCTCCTCCTTAACCTTAATTTCAGGATTCTCATCAGAAGCATCTGAATTTGGCCTTTTTCTTTCAGGTATCAGTGGTGTTTCTTGTACAGGTTCTTTTGAAGATGTAGATGGATCTGAATCATTAAGCATTCTTACTGGGTCAGCTGTAGTACTATTCCCTGTAACAGGCCCAACTGGTGAAAGCTTGCCTTCTTTCATGCAGTTAATCTTCCGAGGCGGATCATGATTGTGCCGACTTTTATAAATAATTTCTATCACTTGGCCCGAGTCATCACAACATTCAATCTTTTTAGCATAACAGTCAGAATATGTGCATTTGTAATAGCTTCGAGAACCTTTAGGACTCTTTACCTGCTTCTGACCATATTTCCGCCAATTGTAGCCATCTGCAGAAGGTGTCTTCACAGAAGGAACAGTAGATATAGTTTTCAGGTCAGAAGAATTTTTCTGGTTCCCTTCTGGCATACATTCACTGTTAACCTTTGGAAATGGTGATGGCCTTTGTTCTAGTATTGTTGGACTTGGAGCCGATTGAATAGACTGGGTAACAGAAGTTGGTGATAATTCCACTGACGAAGTTGGACAACCAGATGACTGAAGTTGCTTCTTTGTTTGGACATGAGTGGTCTGGGCTGTTACAGTAGTCCGAACTTCTTGATGACACACCCCAGCTTGCTCCTAGGGAAAGAAAGAAGATATCAAATTACAAAAATCAAAACAGAATTTTGTCAATGCATGAAAAATAAAATGTTAGCTCATGAATGTAATGGGTAAAAATGCTCTCGCATAATAGACAATTAAACATAGCAATGCAAAATGCATCTCAATTAGTGTCCAAAAAAGGAAGTCAGGGTTTCAGCTACAAATTTGATGCCTCAAAATTGGAGATTTAGATTGCCAGATTTATGAGGAAAACTGCCATATATGGTTAACAGATCATTCTTTTCGCACATACAACATGAAATTTTGCCAATTATTAGAAAAATATGGGAGCAAGAAACCATGATGAACTAGTTGTTGGAAAATATCTCGAATTCCTAATTGGTATACATTCCCTTTTATAAAGAATATTGCACAAAATATTTCCCATATTCATGTCATTGTAACATTAGGTTTTTTTTATAAAATAAGGAAAGTTAGTAGAAATATCTTTATAAATATTTTAGATCATGAGGGAAAAGACTTATGAGATGAAGATGGATTTGTGAGGAAGAATGTGAGGCATCCAATGGAACAAGGGGTTTGTGGTTCAGGGTATAGAAATAAGGAGTGGGGGAACATGAGATGTTTCAAAACTTAATAGTTATATCTAGTTTTTGTCCACTATAATATTCTTTATAGTATAATGGAATGATCTTTCTAATTCGTAAATATATGTTTGGTTGGCAGAACTACATTAAAAGCTTATAAACCTTTACATGCAGATGATTTTTTCTTCGTATTCTTGTATTAACATGTTTGAATTGAAGCTAATGCTAGCACAACACTATTGATCACAAAAGATAATTAGGTGGACCTGGATCACCGAATACAGTTAACCCAGAAAATCAGTCCACATTGTGTTAAAAAGCTGCATGGGCTCCAAAAAAATTATTGACATTTAACATAGATACAAGTTGCATAGAGTAGGACATGGGTATGTACTTTACAACACCCTTCTTGATGTAAAAAATGGCAAGAATGAATAATCCCAGATGACCATTAGCTTTCTAAGAGATGCAGTGTTCATCTCTTTCTTACAAGAACATCCCTATATTCTCATAAAAAAAGAAAAGAAAAGAGAAAAGAGAGATCCTTATTCTACATCCACATCCATAATTAAATGGTTATATATTGCAAGATGGCTCTCCTCCATAACACAATGGTCCCACTCCTATCACCAGCAATTAATCTGCTTCAATTCTCTCCTTAATGCATATTCCTCTAGCCTTCCACATCCCAATGGTTCAATCACATTGCTATGATCATGATTCTGAATGATCATTCACGGACTCAAAGGCCCAGATTTTTTATCCTTAGGTTTTCCCCAAGAAAAAATATGGAAACAATGTATAGCATTTTTTATTTCTTCAGAAACAAGAAAATTGCACCCACTTGTCTTTACATGATTTTTCCCAAATCAAGAGCTAGAAGACCCCTAAACATGTCTCACACTACAAATTTCCAAACAAAATTCCAAATTTGCAACAACAGAATTACACCAAATTCTGGATTCTTGAAAGCCAACAGCTAACAGAAACCACAAATGGCCCAATGACACAACCCTCAATTTGGTTGCTGACAATTTAGGAAAGTAGAAGATAAAACTTTGAAAATTATGTGTCCTGTTATTCTTTTTAAAGAAAAATAAGAAAAAATCAGAGGCAACAGTTCTTATATGAACTAGAAAATACAAAGAAGGATTAGTTGTTCCTTCAAAAGGATTACAGAATATAACCAAAGAAGAGCATAGAATTACAACCAAAAACCCCAACCCAAGGACAAAAACGAGAAACCAGTAAAAAATTCAAGCGTCAAACAATCCCCTACAAATAAATCTAGCAACAAGGCAACACAGCTTGCCAACTGATCCATACATGATTTGTTGTTTTGGTTTCCCAAATTATGTCAAAGGTGATTAGATAGTAGAGATTTCATTTTCTCAGTTCCTAAATAATGGAAATCTAGGATCCCAAAGTTGTAGTTTTTTATCCTTCTGCCTCTCAGAGCAGCCAAATGGTAAGCAAAAGAAACAAAAAATAGAGTCTCTCCATTACCTCCCTAACAAACCGTCCCGCAGCAACAGCAATTCAAACCACAAAGATTCGATCAATTTCCCAATTTGAACTAATATCTCATATAAAAACAGATGAAATAAAATAAAGAAGCAAATACTTAATAATTACGCAAAGAGATCAAGAAACCGGACAACCATCAACTAGCCTATTCATGGCTGCGGAGAGCATATGCTTGGAAAAGAATCAGAATATTAAATATAAAAATATTAGTTATTTATATTTGTTGAAACTGTATCTAACTTTTCTACGTTTTTCCAACTAAATCTCGCAACGATTATTTTCAGAAGCTGAAAGCATCCATGAACAACTCAAAAATGAAGGAGAAAATGGAACTACTACCTTGAATTCAACCGAGGCAAGCGACTGCGAAGTAGAATTGAGCGCCGAACCTACCAGATCAACCATAAAAATCACCAACTCCACATGAAACCCAACCAAACACACCAACTCGTGCCAGAGAACCAACCGTACCTGAGAGTAACTGCGAACCACTCTCCGTAATCGACGAAGCCACAGCTAGGGTTTCCGATTCACGAGGCTCTCCCAACTCAGCAGCTCCAACTCCCTCCGAGTCACTGAGTCCCTCTCCGTCCTCAGAGCCCGATTCGGCCGAGTCGGAATCCGACCCCGAATCAGACTCGGGGTTCGGCTCAGCCTTCTCTGCTTCGGGAGCTTCAAAGCTCTGGTTCCCAGCCATGGCCGATTCGGAGAGAAGGTAAAGGCTTCGAGCGGCTAGGTCCGGTTTTGTTATTCCAATTTAATTTTAATTTTATTTAGTGTCCGAATCCGAAACGCGGTTAGGACATGGGTTTCGGATTTTGTGTGTTTCGGAACAGATTAGAGAGAGAGCAGTGGTGCGGTTGCTTTGACTCGAATTGACTCAGGTGGTTTTTTTGTGGGGGGTAGGCAACGGAAACCGTTAAAGCTCCGTTACGAAGGCAATCACCTGACCGCTGAAAGTGTTGAGGTGTTCTTTAACGGCGCAGGTGGCCGTTTGTTTGGAAGGGCATCTTTGAGTGCGAGTTGACGTAGCGGCTTTGTTGATTACTTTTATTTACTAGTTTAATTTTTTTTTAAGAAAAAGGGAGATTTATGTGAACGCTGTGTTGTGCGTTAATACTTAATAGGTTAGGTTGGTAAGAATGCCATTCATTGGCTTTGGTCTAATTTTAATGGCACGCGCCTCCCCTGCAATCCTTCTTCACAACTCATGGGCTACAGCTTAGCTGGTCTCAGGTCTAAGCCCAATCTATTAGCTGAGTTTGGTTGGGCATAATATTAATTTGGGTCGAGTGTAAATTTTCGTCAGAATTTTGTGAAAGACGGAACGGAGACCATTTGAGGATTCTCCGATGAATGGGTTTCCAATCAGGTAGACAGAGGAGAGGAAGTATTTTTTAAAATAATTCTGAAGAACAGTTTTTTTAAAAATATGTAGGCACATTGCAAAATTTGCAAGAACTAGCCGGTCCGATTATGTCTCAAGCAATCCAATCAGATCGATCTAGCATATCAACATGAGTCATCCTTCTTGGGAACCTTGGTGGCAGCCTCAAATGCATGGCATCCTCAATCTAGATTGGCAAATGAGTTGCCACGATCACAATCCCCACTTTCTTTCTATGCTCTGCAATTATATACTCCCGCAACTCTTCACCCCTTCATCATCCAATGCCACTGATGGCTCATCCAGCAACCAATTTGGCCTATTCAGTGCCAGCAACCTAGCAAGCTGAACCCTTTTTCGCTGACCCATTGACAGCCTTCGCGCCTTCTCTTTCACCAATCGTCCCAGCCCAATTAGCTCCAATGCAGGCAGACTTCCCTTCTTTTCCTTCTAGTAGTTAAAACCACACCACATTCTCAAAGACTGAGGTTCTCCTTTATCGCTTCGTTGAGGGAAAGCCAGTTGAGCTGAAGCTTGCACTGATGAAAAACCCCTGATTTTGATTCTTTAATCAGACCGATACAGACTCCATTTAAGTTAAAGTTGATCTAGGCTAAAGGCAGACCAACGTCAATCCTAGGAAGTGGGGGTTTTCGGAGAGACATCAGGGTTTTGGGAGTACAAAATTATGGTTAGAGTTTGAGGTTTTTTATAAAGGAGTTTTTAATTGTTTAGAATCTGGGCATCATACTATAGTACTGAACAACCAAATCCATCCCAATCGATGAACAATCTGCAGGATCAAGTAGGAATCACCACCAGCACATTCCTGCAAAAAGTTGAAAATAAAGTTTCGACAGTAAATCAAAATAACGATTTGTTACTAAAGCATATATGATCCAAAATCAATATTTTAATCAATGAGAAATGGGATGCAGAAGAAAATTCCAGTCAAGAAGAAGCTGGGGTTAAAAGGAATCCCCAATCATACCTGCATCAAGCAAAAGCAGTCAACAGTTTACAAAAGAACAACTCCCATTTGTCAAAATGCCCAAATCAACAAATGACAATCAATACCAAAATCCCTCAATTTTCACACTCCTTCTCAGACCCACTTCCGAGTTTCAATGCATAAACCATCTCAGTTCTGGCCGAGAAACTCTCCTAGAAAATACTTCCATAGAAACTACGGTTTATTTTGCCTGAGAAGCGAATACTTTCCAAACCTACCATAAGATCAATCGGAATGCAGAATTCATCCAAGTTTGCAAGATATTCAATGCATTTCTAAAAACCAGCCCTATTCTCATTCTCCAAAACAGCTATCCATGATTCAGAACCACACTTTCAACTAAACAAACATTCCTTATCCCCAATCAATAATTAGGTTCAATTCCCATGGAAACCCGGTTTGGATGCCCTAGATTTGGTCTCTATGTCTTCGTTTCCGGCTTCTGGATAGTTCATAACCGGTCGAAACAGAGATGCACGACAGAAAGGGAAAAGGAAAGCACGAGAAAACCCAAATAATAATAATAATAATGCGCAAGGAGGAGACGCTACCATGTGGGTTGGAGGTTGCGGCAGGTTCCGGCGAAAATGGAGAATTGGCGTAGCGGAGACTCAGGTCGCGAGCTGCATTCTTCCTTGATGCTATGTTTGGTTCCGAATAGCTTGAGGGAAAGAAGGAAAGTGAAAGGAAAAGAAAATGGTAAATAAAAAATAGATTTAAATCAATAAATTATTTTTATATAGATTTTAATTTTTTTTTAATTTATTTTTCTTTATGTTTTCTTTTTAAATAATTTTGAAGTTTTTATTTTTATTTTTACTTATAAATATAAAAAGAAAAAACCTTGATAAGTTATTAGAATATTTAGAATTCTTAATTTAGATTTTATCTGTCTAGATCTTCAATTATTATGTTTAAACATTTCTAGTATATCAATTTATTATTATAAATTAACAATAATAATATATTATTATTAATATGTCATATATATTATAAGTGACATAAATTTAAGGTTAAATACAATATACTGCATAATTATTTTTTACAATAAATTTTTATTCTATAAAACAAAAAATAGAAAATTATAATTAAAAAATTGTTAAAAAATGTTTTTAAATAATATATTTTAATTTTTTTCATTTATTTTCTTATGGTTGTTTTAAAAAATAATTATATAAATATGAAGAATGAGTAAAAATAAATAATTGTATAAATATGAAGAATGAGTAAAAATAAAGTAATACATGGAAAAATTATTTTCAAAACGTATTTAAAAATATAAAAAATAATATAAGAACATTTTAGGTTATTAAACATATTTTTGTTCTATTGAATTAAAAAAAAAAAATTTGTTTTCAAAAACTATTTTCAAAAATACTTCTCGAATAAAGCTTGTAAAAATTGTTTTAAAAAAACTATTTCCAAAATAGAATCTTAATTTTGCCCTGCAGCTCAATTGCATCCACCTCCTCAATTAAGTCAAATTTTGTCAACTTTTCTTTACAATTTTTCATTGTCTTCATTGTCTTCCTCATCTTCTCACCTTCTTCAAAACATGTCTATCTACTCTAACATCTTATTCATCCACTTCATTTACACCACCCGTGATAGATTGTTGACTTTCAATAAACTTTATCCAAGGTTTGGGATATGTAAAATATATTTAAACTACCTTATTCATAGATTCGACATCATTGTTAATATCATGAATTTAAGTACACTACCTTAAACTTTCTTTGATTTCATCAACCTCTGTCAATGATATGTAGTCCACATTGCACCAATCATAATAGTCAACACTACCACTTGCATAAATTCTAAGACCCCGGTCATTGCGACTATACCTTAGACATTATCTTCATTGTGATCGTATCATAATTGCTATCTTTCCCTAGGCTTATGGTCAATGTAAAAAATTATCTTCCACACCTATGATGATTTAGAAACCAAAGGTCCAAAATTTATTAAGGGTTTAGGAGCATATTACTTAAATATAAGGAATTAAGATTTAATTTTTATACCTAGATAGAGAGAAACAATTTTCAAAACATCCTGATAAACCCATCTTAACATTGAGTACAGTTAGAGGCATGGTTTAGACACAAATCACTGAACCACTCTACTTGAACATCTTACTCTCCTGAAACAATCCAAGTGCTAATAAACATGGATTTGATTCTAAATCATCAACAACATTTCACTACCAATCAAACCTAAATAAAATGTTTGAAAAGAGCATAACCCGGATCAAGACATTTAAGAATTGATTATGAATACTTAACATTCTTCTAAACATGTACTAAGATCCCATATCAGTCTCAGTCAACCATTCCTTATGAAAGTCAACTGTCACACACCCTACTCAAATTGTCCTTAACGTAAGTTTGCATAGAGTTAGGAAGTTATTAAAGAGATATACTGATCTCTAAGGATAAAGATCGGAGAGAGTTTTTGGAGCTGTGTGGAAGATTCTAGGCAACTTTTTTGCATGTCTCGTATATCGCTTGAAAATAGGTAATCTTCAGTGTTCTAGAATTATGGAAAACTATAAAAGTTCAAGTTTAAACGCCAGATTGGGACTCCCAGGGACTCACTTGCAACATATGAATCGAGTCTCAGACCCATAATTATACAATTTTCTTTTGAAATCTCATTCCATTATATTCCTTAAAACAGATAGAGGAATTCCCAAGTTCTGACACTAGGGACTTTCAGATCCCCTTTCTCTTCCATACAAGGGAGGGAAACTGGGATAAAGACTAATAAAAATACATACTACATATAACAAAAATGAAATTATAATGTTCATTCAAATCCCCTGCAAAGGCAGAGCAGGGCATCAGGGCATCAGGGCATCCTCCTTTCGAGTTTGGCCCTTGGGTTCCTGGGCTCTAACATTTGTTTGAACCTCTAAGCAGTCGCAGCCCGAAGAAGCAGCCAGCATCAGACTTAATGCCTCACCCTCGGTTAGGGCAGAGATCCTGTTGGCACAACTGGCCATGCTGTGTAGGACCTTCTCAGCACCCCCAATAATCTGTGTAACAAAATATGGATTGATGCTTTGCTACTCCGACAGACAACCAATTGTGTGCCACACAGATGGCCAATTCAATGTTACATTCACTAGTATATACATAACATAAAGAAGAACCAAGTATAGAGCAGCAGCAGAAAGGTTACAAGATTATATAATGGAGGTCATATGGCAATCAATCTCTGGGGCCCTACACAAGGCAATCTTAAACATGATGCACCACAATGGGACCAGACCTTCAGAGTCTAGAACAAAGAATCGGGCTGAGCAGGAGTTCCCCAGAACTGCAGTAGTGACAAATGACCAATTAAAACTGGCCCCTTCACTTCACATTTAGTTACCAACCCACCTCCTTTTCCTGGCTGGGCGCTCTTGCTTTATCTCTGAATCCGCAGGAGTCTCAGTTGGGGCTGGAGGCAGTGCTTCACTTCCCACTTTTTTAACTGCCACAGCTTCCTTCTCACTTGGCATCGGAAGCTTGAACCGCTCGCTTCGTTTCTTTAACTTTGCAACTGTGTCCAGGTGACGATCTTCCATCGGTTTCATATCAGCATCCTTAAGCTCAAGGTCACCAGCATCCTTTTCCTCAACATGCTGTTGGCTATCAACAGCCTCAACTGTCTTGGCAGATTCGTCTGGAAACTTGCCAGTTAATGGAGATCCACCACTATTATTCCTCTCGATCTCCTTAACCTTTATGGACGAAGATGGCTTGATATTGAGGTTGTAATCCCTCTCCTTGTGGCTTGTCCAGCGCTCCAATTTGGACCGCCCTCTCTTTGAATCTTGCTGCTCATCATCTGAAGATGCATCTTCCCTATGCTTTCTGGACTGACGGTGCACCAGGATCTCATGCTCACCATTTCCTTGCTCACTTGTGCCCTTCGAGATGACCTAAAAATAAAAATGAAACAATAAATATGAAAATGAAAACTCTGCATGGGAACCTCCTGCATATATCAGTCATAGAGGGGTAGACTTCCCAGCAAGGAGTGACCATCAACATGGAAAAACACCATAAAACAGCATATAACAGCATTAATGACAGCAAGGAGTGTCTCAAACCAAAGCATTATTGAGTGAGGAATAAATTCATAGACAACCATGATTATTACCGAATATCCAAACACCAGTCCATAAGCTGTTGATATTTACCCATTTAAGTAATGGCATATCAGCTTTAAAGCTGAAACCCTATAAATAGCTCGTAATCATGTAGAATGTGCAACATATTTGCCTAAATAAGTAGTATGAAATGTCATCCTTGCAAATCAATAGCAACTCAGAAGAAATAAATTAAGTTTGCACTGAAAGCAAGCTCAGCTCAAAAGCAAGTCATTACAACAAGGAAGATTAAGTACAAAGCTCAAGAATTCAGTAGAGAGATCAGTTTAGAAGTGTAATGTGAAATCTAAGGTTGGATCCAACATCTTCAGTAAGAAAGAACTGCATCGCTAACATATCTGAAATCAAGGTTAGACAATGAGAACTAATTACCTCACTATTGTATTTTCCAAAATGCCTAGCCAAGCCTAGGAATGGTCTCATAGGGGCTATACTAGGAGCCCCCTATGCAGTTGAATGATTTTCCATGTCAAACGTAAAATGTCATAGAATGTATGGAACTATGGCTAAAAAAATTTCCCATTATACATTTCCAAGCAACTTGCTACAGTTACAATGACAAAACTACTAATAAAAAGTTCTCACCAACAAATTACAAACAGAATAAGAAAGATAAAGAACAAAGCATTCATGCAAAGAAAGATCTGGCATGGTAATATAAAGCCCAAAAAAACCAATATCTAGCCAAAGATGAAAAGAAAATTTCGCTAAAACAAGCAAGTCATACCTTTATCTGGAAAAAAAAAAGAAAACAAATAAAAACAAGCAAAGCATACTAAATTTCACTCAGAAAGCCTTGTCAAAGATCTTAGTTGATAGATGATCAATTCAAGTCAGCATGAAACACTACTGATGCTATGGCCAAAACATTAAATACAACCCAGTAAAAATAAATACAAGAAAGATTCGCTTATTTTCTACATGACTCAGAAATTCATTAGAAAACCTTTTGCCTGTCGTCCATCTCTGTATGTTGTGTTCCCTTCCCAAGCCTAGTGTAAAGTTCATGTAGTAAATTATTTATTTGATTTTTCTAATAAATTGTGAGTGTAACTCATAACCTCAAGACCTTATCCTAATAACCTAACAACAGAATGAAAATTCCTAGAGAAAATGACGTGAGTGTAGCAAGGGCAGGGCACTCCATTATTAGGTCCTTTCTGTAATGAAAGAAAAACTAAATTCCAAAATGTCCAGGAAAATCCAGTGTTTGTGTATTTGAAACAATAAATTGATAAGGACATAATGTTCCATGCTACAATTTTCTATGCCGTTCTTACATCAACTCGAACAGTGTTAGACCCAAAGATTCAGTTACAAGCCTTATCAAATCACTTTGCTGAAGTCCTCTGAAAATGGATTAGTTGGTTAACCTTTAACTACTCAGCTTGTGATGGTTGAAGATACAAAACTATCAGCAAATATGGACAGCGAGTGGCAAGGAGACAGCCAAAGGTTGGTTGGGCAAAGTTTCCATGTCCAATGAGAGTTTGACAGAGAAACAAATGTTTTGTATTAGTCTGCTAACACTGAGAAGAGTACGCAGAGGCATATGCATGACACCAAAACATAGACTAACATAGGTTTACAACTTGAGCAAGTTGAACCGGACTCGGACCACATCGTGTCTAAACAATTGCGAATTTAGAATATAGATATGTTAGATCTTAGATGTGAAGAAAAAAATAATAATAACTGGTTTCCAATACAATTGGACATTTTTAATCATTACAACCAGCATAAGAAATCTAGTTCCGATGACTTCATGTGGTTTGAGAATAAACTAATAATTATTTTCATTGCAAGTTCCATTATTTTGATGCAAATTATTTCAACCCTCCCAAAGCAGAAAGGGTTTTGGATGAGCAAAAAGTGAAGTTTTGGCATGACAAGCAGTGTGGTGAGGTGCCTTTGAAAATCAAATTGTCAGAAATAGTCAGAATTGCAGACAATAGAGGCACTACAGTTGCCCATTGTTGTGTTCAATTTGGCTTCCAAGGATTATCTCCAAGTTCTATGATTGGGAGTTGGAGATGGATGATGCCCTTTAGGTGGCAGATGTATACTGGTTTGTTTAAGTAAGCAGGATAAGGTGGACCTTTCGCCATAGAAGATCGCAAAAGATAATGAATTCAGGGCTGTGCTCTGGGGAGAGGATGTTAGGCCTCCAGAGTAGGTTGTTCAAAACACCAAAGTTTCTCTCCAAAGTCACTTATTTTTCTGGCGGTAATTCGATAAACTATTCTAATTGGTGTTTTATGTTCAGGAAGGACAATCAGACTGTTGACTGCCTCTTGCTCCCCTGCTCAGTGGCTCGATATTTTTGGTGCTGAGAGGGTGAGTGAGACGTTCTCTAGCTGGCACAAAAAGTCCATTAAGATTGAAAAGAGGAAGACACAGAGGACAAGCACATTTTGCTAAGCTTTGTGCATTTGGAAGGAGCTTAATAGGTTTAATGAGAAAATTCAAAAGGAAAGCTACATGAAATTGTCCTGTGATCTTTGTATGTATAGACAGGATATTTGACGGACAGAAAATTTTCTTCCTCGGATTTCATTGACAGCATGCACCATTCAGTGGTATGAGGGACTGCATGTTTGGACTTCGGTTTTAACATGAGATATGCGCTAAAAAAATCAATTATCACTTGAGTAGCCCAATCAGTCTTATCTAGCCTGACCTAGCACGAGGTTGAGTTGAACATCTCTACTCAAGGTTGTATTGGGCTGGGTTTTGGCAGTCTCCTCAACACTTAGGTTGGTTTTCAACCTTAACTATCTCTGGGGAAACAACCTCAACACCTAGGTTCCTAGGCACACCAGAACTTGAGAAGGAATAGTGCAAGCAAACCAATGATGACACATAGGATTTTCTATTTCAAAATTCAAATTAATTGTTTTACATTTTTATAATTTGCATTACAGAACCTGCTCAATGGAGGGGTAAGCCGTATTATAAAAATTTAAAGTTATTTTCCTGAATATGCGACATGTTAATACCATAGATGCAATGAACATTCTGAAAACAAAGAACACAAAGTTCAAATCCCAGCCCCTTGACATGTAAATAGGAAATGAGCCAGTGACTGATCTAGACTAACCTTTTCATAAATAATTCCAGAAGGAATGTTTGTTGGCCACCAAGGTTTCAAATTCAGAGAACTGGAATGATTTCATCTCGTTTTGGTCAGAAACAATGATCCAATAAACAGATGATACCTAAACTTCCCGAAAGTGGCCCTTTTTAACCAAGACTCTCTGGTCAAGGGATTAAAGGTTTGAAGCATGGTTGCTAAAAAGTTATGATACAAGATATGATACGACATGGGTCCGCATGTTATTATAAGAGTATCTTAAAGTGAGAGTGTCAAGAACTTACGATACAAGATATGATACAACATTGGTCCATATGTCATCTTAAGTGTATGTTAAGATATACAATACACAATAGGTACACGATACAATGATATGTATGGCTTTAACTATTTTTTATAGTTTTTAAGAAAAATTAAATTCAAAATTTTTTTTTCTTAAAAGAATGATTACATTAGTTGTTTAAAATGTACTTGAACAGAAAAAGGAAAGAGGTAAAATGATAATGCATGAAAAAGCTTATATAATTGTTGTCAAAGACACGAAAAATATTGAAAGTAAAGTAATTTTTCAGTAAAATAATGCAACATGGAATATTTTTCATGTTTAGTTTTTCAATAAATATTAGGTAACTTCATTTGAATGTTTTGAATGTTGGCATTGTAAAGGATGGTAAATAAGAACTTTAAATTAATATTTTTTTTATTTTTTTTTTATTTTTTTATTATTATTATTATTATTATTATTATTATTATTATTTTCCTTTCAGAGTTTTTATTTTTGGTGGGAGAAGGAATGGCAACAAACATGAAAAGCTAAAGCCTTGGAGGCGACACTTAAATACATACATATCAACAACACATAAGTATACATGCTTAGTTAGAATTTTAAAGTAAAAATTCTAAACACCTACCTCAAGAAAATAGTTATGATTTTTTTTTTCTTTTTGGGAAAATGATTGAAGTTTTAGGTGTTGAAAACGAAAGAAATCCTCCCACACTTCCTCTCTTGCTGGTTAAGGGATATGATTAGAGTTTCGTTGGGTTTTAGGTGGTTGTATAGCTTTTTGTTTTTTGTTTTTGCTTTTGGTTGCCTAGACAATCTTTGTATGCATATGCATCCAATGTACTTGAGTTGCTCAGTGATTTTCAATAAAGTTTTATTAGCCCATCAAAACAAGTTTGTGGGTTTTCCCTATTCAAGACTAAGCACCATATTAAGCAACAGATTTGTATTGCTAATGTGCCAACTCTTAAGTAGCTTCTTTTACTTTTTCCTTCTTTCTTTTGGAGTTACTGGCTCATTTCCTGATATTTTAACATTTCAAGAGACATTCTCATTATCTCCACAGAATTTTATGCTCTCGTGTCCGGATATGGAACATACCGTCTCATTTCTCTGGCTATTGTGATCTTCCTGATTTCTCTTTGAAGGGCCCAAAGTGCTGATATCAGCACCCTCAGATTCTTTGTTCTTCCTTGTATTCTCTTTATGTTTTTTGTCGTGCACCCTCTGGTGATCAGATGCATTGGAAGAATGATCATTACGAGCACTTGACCTTTCCTGCCTTGATCTTCTCTCCTCATTACTAAATTGACTTCCACGAGCATAGACATCCTCACGTCCCCTATGATGTGAAAAACTTTCGTCCTCTACCCGATCCCTTCTCTTAGGCTGTTCGCTGTGTCTCCCTGTGTCTTTATATTGGTAGTCTTTATCAGAGCCTTTATACTCGTCCTTTCCCCTAGCATGGCTGACCCATGCTTTGTCTTCTGCACCTCGCCCACTCCTTACTGCTCCTCTTCCTTCTTCTCTTTCCCGCTTTGAAAGATTCTCTTCATGGGGTTGCCGGAGCCTATGCCACTCTTCCCTTTCCCGCTGCCTCTCCCCCCTCTCCCTCTGCATCCATCCCTCATCTTTGTGCCTAACAGAATGGTGATCATCGAGGTTATCTCTTATTCTTGGTTGATCATCTCTCTTGCGCTGGTCCAAAACATCATCCCTTTCTCGTTTCCGACGACTAGCACTTTCTCTGTGGCTATGCAAGGTCTCTTCTTTTTCAGCATGGTCCCTTCTTAGATACTCCTCATCTTTTCTTCTTTTGCCATGGAGGTCATCCAAGTTTCCATAACGACTCTTCAAATTATCATCTCTTTCTCTGTGTCGTGATCCCATGTCTTTATCTTGATGGCCCCTCCAACTGCCATTGTCCAACAGCTTTCTTGAATGAAGAAGCTCATCTTTGTTGCTCCTCTCACTCTCTCGAACCTTACTCCTGTGCCTAGATCCCATTTCATCACCACGCTCCTGCTTCCTTGCATCTTCAGGTCGAATTCTTCTACCATGCAGATCATCATCTCTCCGTTGCCATCCTCCATCAGAACTGTCCCTCTCCTTTCGCCTGTCAAAGCTATCAGTTTTCACATGTGAATGATGGTTCGGGATAGAATCCCAGTCTCTATGAGGATAAGTATCCTCTCTCCCTTTTACTACCATGCGACTTCTTTCCATCTCTTGTCTTCCATCACGATCTTTTCTCCGGAAGCTTTGTTCATCTTCGTCAAGGTGCCTCTTGCTGTTCCCCATGCGTACAGAAGATCCATCTTCAATAACTTCCTCCTCACCACCATCATGCCACTTCTGAAGATCTCTGCTGCTTTCTGATCTTGCTTTGCTATTTTCACTACTTCTTGTAGCCTTTAAGTCCTCATCACCATCAAGTTCTTGAGGTGGAGGTTGTTCAACTCGAGAACTTAGTTTTTGTTTCTTCCCGAATGGAATCAAATTTTCATCTTTAAGGGCATCAGTTGAGGTCATTGTATTTGAAGTCAGTTCCTCCCTTTCCATTCCAGAGGTTCCATCAGCCAGCACAATTCCACCATCAAGCTCTTGGGGTGGAGGTTGTTCAACACGAGAACTTAGTTTTTGTTTCTTCCCGGATTGAACTGAATTTCCAACTTTAGAGGTATCAGTTGTGACAATTATATCTGAAGTCAATTCCTCTCTTTCCATTCCATCAGCCAGCTCAATTTCATCATGCACAGCATCTTTCTTTTCAACACTAGGCTCCCGAGGAGGAGCAACTCTGACAGGAGATGATGTCATGCCCTTAACATCCATGCTTTCAACTGATTCTTCTTTCTGGCTATCAAGGAATCTATTATCACGTGTACTCTGAATAGGAGTCATGTGGGGTGATTTACCATGTGCTCTTCCACGAATACGCCTAAGTTCAAGAAAAGATCAAATTATTAGTTGAGTTCAGATGCAATTTCCCTGAAGTAGGAAACTGTGTAACAAATCGAAGATGATAACTTTCCAATAAAAAAATCTCAGCATACATGAAATATAATTTATCTGCAAGATGGAATTGGATGATAAAACGATCAAAGGACACAAATTTTAGACCACCAAACCAGCACAAAATGTGACTAGAAACCATCAGGGACTAACTAAAGCTTGTAGTCAACAATTATCCAAAACCATCTAGGACTAGAAGCCTCTATATCTTGCCAATTTCAGATGGCATCCAGAAAAAAATCAAGGATAACATCAATGCATACAAGAATAGACCAGTAATCTGATCTAGGAAACCTCAGGTTATTGTTATTGTATAACTCGACAAAGCCTTGCCCCAAAATTCTAGTGTTGGCTACATAATCTTGTTCCAGAATACCACTCAGAAAATTTTCCCATTGATATCACATGCTTTCATGTATCCTCCCTCTGCCTAGAACCACAATTTTTTTGGCTATTCCCTTGTCCTTGCAGTACATTCCGCTCCACTCATATACATATTATATTACTCCTTTTACCATGTGCTCTTTTTAGAGCATGGCAAAAACATTCCATCAACTTAAAACCATCATGCCTGTAAATGGTGCAACCATTAAACTCTCACTGATGCTTTCATTTCTAGTTATATATCTCCTTGTCCTGCCACTCAATTCATCCCACTATCATTTCATAAAAACACAATTTATAAACATGTTCCTCGACAGCCAACTAGATTGCAACATAAAAGATGATTAGTTAGAGATGCCTTAGAAACTATTCCTCTCAATATTAAATGTATATTCAGCTTGCAAAAAACTCTAGAAGCACCTTTCCACTTCATCCACTCCATTTTAATTCTATGTGCAACATTTCCTTTGTTCTACTCCTCATCAATGATGACATCACAAATACCCCTCCCATGTATTTGTAACATTAAGTCACTAATGTTAACTAGAATCTTCCTTCAACTCTACTAAAATTGTAATTCCACATTTTTCTTAGTTTTAATAACATTGAATTTTTACCTTTCCGGGAAAAAAAAATTTTACTTCAATGTTGAGCTATTCCCCACTCTAGCCTCATTAGTAAACTTTTTTTTTTTCCTTTTTGGATAAGACACTGCTTTATTTAAGTGGACTAAAAATTACAACAAAGGAAGAGAAATCCCTCCAAACAACTACATTAGCATACAATTCATGCCAAGTAAAAAAGAAGGCAACCGATAGAGGATCATTAGGGAAAATGTTAGATAAATAATAGTCTAAAACAGGCCCCATACACTGAAATACACCACAGAAGTACCTGATGAGGCCATGCATAACCCCAACCCAAAGTATGGTTCAAGGAAGTATTACATGAGATGCATCAGACACAACAATAGCAGAATCAAATGTCAGCATTTACTAATTCTTTTGAAAAATATACTGCTAAGGTGATACATGGTTCAAAAGCCAAATTTCAATATCATTATCACCACCTTCTTATGCAACATCACCATTGCAGAATGAACATACGGAAAGGTGTAACTAATTTGAAGAAAACCTTCCTCATACGCATTCTCACAAACAAATACTCATTGCATGTGTCTATGTTTGCTCATATGTCTGTATATAAATGTGCATGTTTGCATTCACAAATCAACTGTGTTGAAATAGCATACTTATCAGTGCTGAGTTTGTTCATGTAGGTGGAATAATTGTGGAAGAACCCAAAACAGTTAAATACTGACCAAAGTAATAACTTTATAATGTAATGGAGAAAAGAAACATCAAGAACGAAAAACAGAAAAGGCATACAGTATTGTCCACACATTTTCTAAGTAAATAAAATTTGGATAGTTTGTAAGTGTCCAATCAATGTGGACAGAGGAGGGTGTCATGTAAACAAAGTGTCCAGCATGACAACCATCAATTGGAAATGTAATTTATGAAACAAAACTGGAAATATAAGATGCAGACATCCAAGAGAAATAATATATCCACTGAATAGGTCTGTAATAGCAACAAAGTACTTATTTAATAAGTTTTAGAATGGGAAGAAAAATTAGATGTCAGCATTTGAACAGAAAGATACAAGAACCACAAGAGATGAGAAAAAATAGGGAGGCGGGTGTCACAATGATTTGCAACCCATAGAAGCCGCATATTAATTATTTTATGCCATTGCTTTTTACCTTTTTTTTCCAAGGTTTTCCCACATTAGAACGTAATAAAGCATCACAAGCATGATTTGATTACAGGACCACCAAGCAATGATGATGATAATAAATAATACTTAGGAAATCACATCAAATCTGGAGAGTAGAGAAAATATTGTGAGTGCCTGAGTAGTTGCTATGACCATCAGAAAATCAAGGTGGAACAAGCCAGTTCAAATGAAGAGACTGAAAAGACAAGGATGAGTTAGGGCATTAGAGAAAAGGTGAGACAGGCAATGATGATGACGGTGGTGGTAGACTGGTAGTGGTGTTTTTCTATTATTTGAATAAATCACAGCTAGTTTCTTTATGTATTTGTGCAGGGCAATCTTATGGTCCTCAATGCTGGAATGTCTTGCTTTGACCACTTTTCGACATTTTATAGAGTAACGCTAGGTTTTACAACCAGACTTGCCAAACTGCTTCTCTAAACAGATCCCTTAATTTTTTTAAAATTTACATGGCACAACAAGGTGCATGTTGGATCATGGTGCTGCCCTTACGGACAAGTGTAAGTAACAAGAGATGGGTTAGAGATAGAGAGTCCCAGGTTCTATTCCATGTAACAGTCAGAGAAAAGCTACCAAAAGAAGTATACAGCAGCAAGATGTTAAAATGGCTATCAAAAGCCAAATGCTCCCTGGGGAAGGTGGGGGAGAACAATGTCAACACAATCAGACAATGGGAAGGAAGGTAATGGTCTATAATTTTTATTTTTTTATTTTTTATTTTTTTTGCTAGATAATCACACAGAAAAAATATATTAAGAGAAAAGGGTGCCTAAAGGGCAACCCAAAGCATACAGGGATATACAAGAGGCGCCTAAAGGGAAAAACAAAAAGAAGAGGTGACACAAAAAACTCACCAGCCCTCATCTAGAACCCAACCAATCAAAAATGTTGATTAAAGGTAAAGGTCTTACATCTATACATGACTAAGACCAAGACCAAGATTACATACAAACACTTCAGTTGTTGGGTAACAAGCCAACAATGTACATCAAGCCGGCTAGGACTAAAGCCCTAACATCTACCCCTAGTGCAGTCTTATTATACTTGCAAGCATGTTCAATAAATCAAAGAAAAAAAGGAGCAGCTATGTTCAAACTCATGACTGCCCAAAAGTCAAAGTTCCAACACTAGATGAAACCACCAATTGACCCAAAAAGGTAAACTGTTAGTTAATTAGGCAACAATAGAGATTACGCTGATTTGGCCTTGACATCCTAACAGCTTGCTCCATTTAGAAGCTTCAGGCAGGACCTCCAACCACTAATCATTTCCTTCAGAGTTCCAATAACTTGAACTCCACTTTACCCAATGGCAGCAACGTTGGAGGAGCAGTGGACGAAAACAAGATACATACTAGGAGGTACAATCTTAGGATGACATTATGGTACTGATCCACAAAATACCAACCACACCACACCTCCTAGTTTGACTAATCTGCAAAACTTTTGTAGGTACATCAACATTTTCAACTCAACCAAAAATATGTAGCAGAAAACCACTGAAACAACAAAGTATCCTTTTTTTTACAAGGGCAATCCATGCTAAAAGTTTAGATTTTTGGAAGAGAAAGAATATAGTGACCAACTTCATCCTAATCTAATAATTGGTATTATGGTTGTTGTAACTTTGAACCCATTTCCTCTATTTCTTCCCATACCTATTTTAAATTTATTTTTACATCACTTGATATTTTATATTCCATATATCAGATTTTTTTTTAACACACATGAAAGGCAAGCCAATTTGTAAGGAACAAAAAAAAAAATTAGATACAAGGGACTGCTGCTTTGATTCCCTAGCTTGCACAAGCATGATAGCAACAGGTTAGAGAGCACAATAAATACCTTGATTTATGATTTATAAATAATTGGAGATACATATAACATCTGTCCAAATGTATTTCATACCTGTCCTCATGAGGAGTGCCAAAGTTCCCACCAGGATGTACAGGGTCCTGCCCCCTAGAACCAGGACGATACTGAACAGGTGCCTCTGGAGGGAAGGGCAGAATTCCGTCTCCTCCAGGCATGTCATCACGAAGGGAATTCATGAAAGGTGCACTTCTTCCAACCAGCTCCCTGTTCCTACCACTATAAGTGGTTGAAAAACTGTCAAAATATTCAGTATCTTCCTGTGCCGCATCATCTTCAACTTCATTGCCTACTCTGAGATCCTCTCTAGGAAGATCATTGTCTGGTGGCTCTGGGGCACCATTCCCTGTAGGGGAATCATCATCTAAAGAGCCCTGCAACGTAATCTGTTTGCCCAAACATCTTCAATAAATTTATGTTCCATTCCATATGCCAATATACGATATAAACATGTGCAAAAAGATCATTACAATCACTACAGTAAAGAACCGTTTTGATTGATTACCTCAATAATTGCATCAGAATCACGAACTCGGGGGGGTCGAGTATCAACAGAAGGAAGACGTTCACCACAACCTCCTTCCACCTGTATTGCTCTCCCAGTCGGCTGGTAGAAAATCCTTAACCATTAATACTGGAAATTGATCTAGCAAATAAACTCAATAATCTAAAGAGTAGCATTTAGCATCTAAGCCTATGAGTAATCACTCTGAAATAAAGAGAGCTAAAGGAAAAGAAAGGGAAAAAAAATACATATATTTCCTTGCAAAATCAATCAAGATTCTGATAAAAATGCAAATCTGGATTCTGTAGCTAGTACATACAATTGGTGGCCGCACACGAGCAGAAGCTTTTGCTAAATCACTAGGTCCAACATCAGCCCTTCCAAGATTTCCATTTTCAGCCGAAACATCATGAATACCTACTGCTGCTGCAAGTTCTGGTGGCAGATCGGGATCATACTCCTGAAATGAAAGCAGTACGAAATAAAAAATAAAAAAATAAAAAATAAAACTACTTTTTTCTTCTTCTTTTTTCTTTGCAATTTCCCAACCGTTGTTTCCAGGAAAAAAAAAATTGAACTACTTCCACACGCAAAAGCAATTTTTTACCTGCTCTGTTCGCCCACTTTCATAAACACGAATCTTGGTTTGCATAGTAGCCTCCAGACGGAGTTGTTCCTGAAGAATTTAAAATTAGGCCCTCTTCTTAGTTTTCAATTATTCAGTAGACAATATGATAAATGCTAATACCAGTTGTTTGCAATACTGTTTCCAGCTCTCCTCATTGAAACCAAAGTTGAAAAAGTCAGATATATCAACACCAGGATGTCTCCATGGTTTTTCCTCAAAACTATCAATATCAACATCAAATATAGTCCTGAAAACAGAAGAGAAAAATCAATGAGCATATCATGACTGCAATCTAAAATCAGGCAATGAGCATATCATGACTGCAATCTAAAATCAGGAATTTAAATGTTTTTTTTTTTTTGATAAGTAAAGAAGAAATGCATTAATAAAGTGGCAAAAAGCCACAAAGCATACATGGGATATACAAGGCAGCCAAGGCCTCAAAAAACAAAGACAAAAAGATTCACCTCCCCTTAAATGGATGCTACCCACTCCAAGAAGCCTATAAGAGAGAAAGCCTCCACACCTAAATACAATTTGGCCCAACTCCACAAATTACAAACAAAAAAGGAGGCCTAGAGCATTTTGAGACCAAAAATCTCCAGAAAAAGAAATCATCCAGTTTCATTTCTTTTGCTTCTATCGTGCCATAACAACAAGAAGAACAACTCTCATTTTTAATGAAAATGTTTCCATTTCTGATTAAATAATAATAATATAATAATAATAATTAAAAATTAAAAATAAATAAAAAATAAAACAACAACAACAACAAAGTTTCATATCCCATCTAACTAGGGTTGGCTACACAAATCCATTCTTGCTATCAGCTCCATACAGAGTCACATCCTCCACCAAACTGGAGGCCATCATATCTCTTCCCTCTGTTGCAGCCCATGTTCTTTCTTGCCTACCTATCATCCTTGTAGCTCTTTCAACTTGAATCCAACTGCTCCTTGTAGGCACACGCATATATATAGGCTATTACAAATGAACTTCCAATTTTATCCTCAATTGGTGCTGCATCTAACTTCCTGGGAATCCACTCATTTCTTGAAAAAGACATCACTATTCTTTCTTAACTAAAGACGCAAACAGCGCATAAATAAAGCCCAACCAAAAAGAACAAGACCGCTTCCACACAAAAATCAAGAGGGTTAAGCTCTGTTTGGGAAATGTTTTTGAAAACAGTTCTGAAAAATAGTTTTTTTTTTTAAATTGTTCTATAATACTTTGTAGAACAAAAGTCTATTTGGGAATTGAAATGTTTTTAACCTATTTTCTATGTTTTTAAATATGTTTTAAAAATAATTTTATATGAAGTGCTTTATTTTTAATCATTCTCCATATTTATAACTTGTTTTCTATGTTTTTAAATATGTTTTGAAAATAATTTTTATGTGTAGTGCTTTATTTTTAATCATTCTTCATATTTATATAATTATTTTTTAAAACAATCCTCAGAAAACAAGTAAAAACAACTAGAAACTATTCTCTAAAACCATGTTTTTTATTTTTAAGAACTGAAAATTGTTTTCTATTTTTTGGTTACCAAACATGTTTTCTTATTATTTTGTTTTGAAGAACAGAAAATTGTTTTAAAAAACAGTTACCAAACAGGGTCTTAAAATCCTTGTGATATTCAAATATAGAAATTGATCTTGTTTGAAGAGATCAAGGATGATAGAGTTCAACATCTCTAAGAAATCAAGTGATGAACAAAAAGGAAAAAGTATCCACCAAACCATATCTATATTTTTTTTTTATTAGAAACAACAATGTATTAAATTTAGGTATCAAGAAGTACAAAAGAAGGATGAGGAATCCTCCCAAAAAACAAAGAACTAAATAGAACATCAAACTATATTAGAAAAGTGTTAGAACCAAGGATCAAAATATGATCAGGATTTTGCATACCTTGTGACAAATAAGGTGGTCAATATTTATGACTTACCCCAAAAAGGAGAAGACAATACAAAGTACTTAACCTGGAATGGTGTGTTAAGTGTGTAGGGAGTGAGGGAGGAGACCGCAAATCATTTTTTTTTTTTACATTGCTGGATAACAATGACATTATGGTGTAAATTTTTTCAACTTGTAGGGATTGATTGAGTTCCACTTAGAAGGTTAGAGGAGATGTGAGTTATATCCTTTAGAGGTTTTGAGGGGTTCCTTGAGGCAAGACGCTTTGGCACATTGCTAGCCTCACTTTGATTTGGACTATTTTGTGGAAAAGGAATACAAGCATTTTTTTAGGATAAGTGAATGTCTCTAGAAGTAGTTTAGGAGGTATTTTACACCTCTTCTTCCCTATGGGCTTCTACCAATGAAGCTTTTGAAGGTATTCCTTCGAGCCTCATTCTACTAGTTTGGAACTTAATTTGCAAAACCTTGAGGTTGACTAAGTAGTTTAGTATACACTTTATGAATGGCTTCTTTAGTAGGAGATTTTATACCTATGTGAATTGTATCTAGATTTGAATTTTTGAACTAGTGTACTTATTTTTATAGGTATAGATGAAAGTAGTTTAGTATACACTCTATTAGTCTTTGTATAGAGGATTGTGTACAAATTGCAAGTATTCTCATCCATCTTTGTACTTAATATTGTAATGCAATGAAATCATTGTTTCTAATTTTATATATATATATTTAAAGTGGCAAATTTAAGAATTAGTGGATTACTAAGCACGAAACTAAATAATTCAACAAAATTGCCAAACAATGTGATTACGATAAGAAGATTGGCAGGGGTTCTAAAAGTAAGGTTCCAAGGCCTTGGACAATGTAGCCACCCTCAAGGTGATCGTTTTCTTTTCTTTTTTTCTTTTTTTCTTTTTTTTTTTTACCCCCCTCAAGGTGATATGAATTCAAAGAAAGGTTAGAATCTTAGCTGGGAGACAAAGCTCCCCACAAAGAAAGAGTTGATGGATTGTATTTGTTTCTTAACCTTTTTATGTTATCTCTTTGACCAAGGGAGTTTGTTGAAGCTCCTATTGGTTTGACTTCATAGGATTGGGCAACTATTGACTAAGGGCTTTGTAGTATAACTCCTCTTGCATACTGACTTTTGTATTTCTTTGGATGTGTTAGAGGTTCTGGTTTCTTAAACTTGTAAAAGGATATCTCAATCTTCTTCATTTGTACACTAATTGTATTTATTTTATTACATTCATACCAAAAAAAGGGTATACACTGATCTCAACATCTAGCACGTTTATTTTTATTTTTTATTATTAATAACTAAGGAACCTTCCATGGTCAAGCCCTTAGGACTCTCCATGGGGACCCAAACCTCGGGATACTGACCGCCCCGCAACAACCAGCACAAGGTAAATTCAGAGTATCATCAATGGCAAGATTCAAACCCAAGACCATATGACACTTACTGAGACCACACTTCCCAGTGTTCGCCCTGACCAACTAGGCTACCCTAGTGGGTGGCATCTAGCACGTTTATCAACCAAGGTGGCACAAGACTACGAACTATGAGAGTTTTTTTAAAGTGAAGTTCTAAAAAGGTTTCTTGTTTATGATAACCCAAGCTCCTATCTCAGTAGTGAAATGGTCTAATGACTATTTAAGCACCGAAAATTTCACTGCATCAAATCTTATTCTTCCCATGTGAAGGACAACAATGCCAACAGCATATTTGTGATGGCAAATAGGATGATGGTGCAGCAGCAGATTTCCCAAACAAACTTGAGAAAATGGGAATTGAAAGAAAGAAATGAATCATTTCCATGAATGTCAAGGCAAGTCATACAAATGGTAAGACCAAGATCATGTAATATATACTATGAAGCTTTATGAAGATATAGTTTGCCATTTGTTTTAAAATGACCCAATTTCTAAACCAAAAAAAAAAGGGTGGTGCTGTTGTGCTTCATTAAATGCACTTCCAGGGCATTTTTTATTTTTCACCAAACAGAACTATAGAAAGGATTATTCAGCCAACCAAACAATTGAGATAAAGTTTCATAAAGGTAACTTGATTCACCAACGCACATCATAAAATATGCATAGATTCACCACAAAGTTGAGAGCAATTTCATAACATAGATACTCCACTTCACATAAATGTTTAATTGCAGAAATGAAGAGAAAAGTAACCAAAAGCATTGAAAAAGAACATGAGAATGGAGATCTTGCGCTACACACACACATATATAGTCTAGAGAAATTGTGCACTTATATATGTAAATACATGCATGTTGTATGTATACATGTACATAACTCAGGAATAAATATGACAAAAAATATACGAGGCACAGTGATCCAAAACTCAGGTAAGTGAGGTTGAAGTCTCGGATCCAATCCTCCAACAAGTAAACTCATTATCCTCTGGTATGAGTGACTACAGCCCATTCTACAAAAATCAAAACCGTGACTTCAAAGGTCAATTCCAGAAGGTTGGAGTAGGTTTGACTCTCAATCTGCAGATGCACATAGTAGGGGAATCCACCTTGCTACTCATGCAGACTATTTTTTCCAGGGTACTACTAGATTATAATGAACTTTCGTCACTTCTCAACATTGTTCAACCTTTGATACCCAAACTTAGGTGTAGCATTGATCCCCTATGTGAATATGATGAAATTTTCTTATGTTAATTCTAATTATTCTAACTAAATATTGATGAACCATAAAACAAAAACTCATGCTACCAGCCTTTCTGAGATGTCGTATGATAACAATACCTTTACTTTTTGAAAACTTTGGTTTCTCTAAGTCAATTGAATCTGTAATCATAACTCTAAAGAAATAATTGATGAGAATATGCCAATAGAATGCAAATTCCCAACATATTAACTTGGAAAAATTTAATTCCTGTACCAAGGATGCTGGTTCTTGAGCTTTCATATGTAACCAGAACTATATAACAAGATTAATCCAAGATAGGTCAAAAATTAGGAAACACAAAGAAGTGAATCCTCCAAAACCAAAATAGATCTTAAAAACAAGAAAATCCTACCTTGGGGCCTTATCAGCTTACCAAATGTTATTTGACTCAATAAAAAAGTTTGTAAGGAATTAAGATCTACAATGGCAAAATTCCAAGGGAATAAGGACAAAGAATAATGCCTACCTAAAATCTCAACTATTAGACCACACTTTAAAAGCAAAATCCCAACAAGCATTTCAAAATAAAAAAAATGTCCTTAATAATCCCATATTAGCCCTCCTAAAAATTGTTGCACACAGAGTATTCCACTAAAACCCTAATTCAACAGGAGTGAGAGGGGGATATATATATATATATATAGAGAGAGAGAGAGAGAAAGGAAAATTCTCTCCTTCAGACAAGCTACAAAGTAAAATCATAAACTAAATCAACACTTAAAGGGAAAAATCTAGGAGCCGCCACAATCCAATTCCACACCTTTAAGAGCACTCATTTATCTAGAACTCTGTTGCTGGGTAAGTTTCCTAAATAACTAAGTTGACTATTCATAGTTGTGACCTACCCATTTGACTTTCTGGTTACTATCAAATAGACTAATAATTTTTTTTGATAGATCTACTATCAAATAGACTAATAATGAAAATTCCTTTAAAAACTACTTCCTTCAATCAAGTTCCTCTCAACAGATAAACTAGTTTGCATGTGCATGTGGAGGGAGGGAGGGTGAGAGAGAGATGGAAAGAGATGGCCAGCAACCCACAAAATCAGTACAAACTTCCCATTTGCAGCCTCCCATCAAATGGGACAGTTCCAAAACTAACCTCTTTCAGAGGCATTCTTGTGCTGATTAGCATGATATATAACTACTAGAAGTCAAAGGAACAATCCAAAAGAGATATTGCATATTTGAAACACGTCATTGGCATTATATAAAACTCTTTCCGCATGCAACATGCAAAAGCAAACACTTTATATTCATGCAAACAAAATAGAAAGGATTAGATATAGCTTTATATGGATACAAACACTGATAAGAGTCTTAAAGTTAAATTTATGTCCACAAACATGTAAGCTAAACAGGAAAATTCAGATACATTCATACAATAAATCAATCCTACGCAAATCATGAGGGTTTATCTTCTATATTGAAGAGGGCTTTACAAGGAGGCTATCTTGAGGGTTTCATGGCTGGTGGGAGAGGAGGTGAGGATGTGATTGATTCTCATCTTCTATTTGCTAATGACACACTAGTTTTTTGTGATGCAAGCAAGGAGCATGTGGAGGTCTTAAGTTGGGCTTTTATGTGGTTCGAAGCGATTTTTGGGCTAAAAATCAATCTTCACAAAAGCGAACTGATTCCAATGGGGGTGGTTCCTAATTTTGAGGACTTGGCTAGGGTATTGGGCTGTAAAGTGGGTTCTCTTCCTTCTTGTTATTTAGGGCTGCCTTTGGGAGCTGCTTTCAAATCATCTCGGGTTTGGGATGTAGTGGAGGAGAGATTTCAAAAGCGGCTCGCTTTGTGGAAGAGATAGTATTTGTCCAAAGGAGGAAGATTGACTTTGGTAAAGAGCACTCTCTCTAGCCTTCCAATTTACTTTATGTCCTTATTCATCATCCCTCACAAGGTGAGCCTAAGGTTGGAAAAGATTTAAAGAGATTTCCTTTGGGGGGGAGTAGTTTCTCAAAGTAAGCCGCATTTGGTAAATTGGTCCATTGTTTGCATGGAGAAAAAGGATGGGGGCTTAGGTATCAGAAATCTTTCTAGGTTGAATAAGGCTCTTCTTGGAAAATGGTGTTGGAGATTTGCTTCGAAACAAGATTCTTTATGGAAACAAGTGATTCTAAGGAAATTTGGGGAGGAAGATGGTGGTTGGTGCTCTGGCGATTCAAGGGAGAGTCATGGAGTGGGGCTTTGGAAGACGATTAGGAAAGGGTGGTTGGAGTTTAGCAAAAGGGTGGCTTTTAAGGTGGGGGATGGTAGAAGAGTGCGTTTTTGGAAGAATAGATGGTGTGGAGAAGATTCTTTGGATGAGGCTTTTCCAAGGTTGTACTATCTTGCCTCCTCCAAGGATGCTTGGGTAGCTCAGTTATGGGATCAATCCGGGAATTTGGGTTGTTGGAACCCTGTTTTCACAAGACTCAACAATGATTGGGAGATGGAAGAGGTGGAAACTTTTTTCAGTAGGTTACATGGCCATGCGCTTAGAAGAGGGATTGAGGATGTCATGTCTTGGAGGGTTTCAAAGAAAGATATCTTTCCAGTTAAGTCTTTCTTCTCTTCCTTAGCTCCTTGCATCAGTAGAAAGTTCCCTTCAAGCTTAGTTTGGAATCCTTGGGTTCCAAAGAGAGTCAGATTTTTTGCTTGGGAGGCTATCTAGGGAAGAATTCTAACTATGGATCAACTAAAAAGGAGGGGTTGGGTCTTACCAAGTAGGTGCTATTTGTGTAAAGCAGATGAAGAATCAGCTAATCATGTGCTTATTCATTGTCCCAAGGCAACTATGATTTGGCACCTTATTTTTGCTCTTTTTGGTGTTCATTGGGTTTTGCCCAATTCTATCAAGGAAACCATTCTTGGTTGGAACGACACCTTTGTTGGAAAAAAAAGAAAAAAGGCGTGGAATGCAGCCCCTTTATGCTTATTTTGGACTTTATGGAAGGAAAGAAATAGAAGAATCTTTGAAGATTCTGAATTAGCGGATCAAGCTATTTTACGGTCTTTTTTGTACATGTTCTCGGATTGGGTTAGGGTGCATGTAAATTGTGCTTCATGGTCCATTTTCGATTTAATTGATTGGTTGGGTTGTAAGTAAGGGTTTTTTTGTTTTTTCTTTTCCTTTGGCCTAGTTGCCTTGTATACTCCATGTATATTGTCAGGTTTACTTCAAGCTTTCTTTATACAATTGTTTTTACTTATCAAAAAAAAAAAAATCATGACAACTCATCTTGAGTGCTATTCAGAAATATTACATAGATTGCAAGAAATCAGTAAAACAATGCAAATAATAACCAAACAAAGCAAAGATAAGTTACTAACAACCTAGAGCACTCCCATGAAATCATCAAACAAAAAGAAAACCAGTGAATGCAGCTATTTGAAGGTTACTTGTGAGAAGGAAGCGTGAATTCTAGTCCACCACCAAAACCACGCCCTGCCATATTGCCACCCCAAGCAGGTGCCCCAAACCCAGAATGAAAATTTTTCTGCATGGGAGGAGCATTTTTTATTCCTGCTGGTCGCCAGTCACCTCTACCACGACCAGGTACAGGGCCAATATTTGCAAGTGGACGAACTTGACCTGGGGTTCCTCCAGGAACAACAGCTGCTGCTCCAGGAATAGGCGCTGCACCAGGTCTCACATACTACAAGCCAAAGGAAATATCATAAGGTTACCACACAAAAACAAGGAAAGTAAGGGCCACAAAGCCAACAATGGAATAATGATCTAACAATTAATAGAGAACAATTGTAGCTATAGCATATCCAATTGTCCGCCAAAAAAGTAACAGAATTAAAAAGTAATTATCAAATGAAAAGAACTTGCAAACGATGTTATATTAAGTTGTAAAAATTCTTTGAAATACAAAGCTAAAAGAAAAAAAGAAACAAAAATTCCAATATTCCCATGTATTGAAAAAAAATAAATAAAAAATAAAAATTACAGAACTAGGCCACCAGTTGCATTATGTTATTATTAAATACGGCATCTTAAGAAAACCAAGAATTTATTGGGTCTTTCGTTTTCTCTCTTACATGTGAAACACCACAAATAACTTCTTTTTTTTTTTTTTTTTTTTCTTTTTGATAACCGAAGAACCTTCCATGGCCAAGCCCTTAGGACTCTCCATGGGGACCCAAAACAAACACCACAAATTACTTTACCCACTCTGATACTAAAAAACCAAAAAAGTGGGTAAAACAATGAAATGTAGAAAATGGTCCCACATACTGCAAAGCCAACCAGGCATGAGTATTATTCCTCCACCCCTAACCCTGACAGTGCCACTGTAAAAGCAAGTTATTTAGAAAAGCAAATGTAGGAATTATAATATCCATTAGTGAATGGCATAAAAGGAAAACCATTTGTTCACTACACATCAATAAAAAAATATAACAATGTTATCTTTTGTTATAATATGCAAGCATCACCAAAGGGTAGGCTGGCCACATCCTAAAGGAACCGGTTCATCAAATGACATACTAATGCTAAGAGCAAGAAAGCTCACAAGAACTCGTAATTAAATTAAAACCTTTTCCATTCAATTGTAAATCATCATGCTGCAGTGTGCATAGGGTGGGAAACACCCTTTCCTTGGTAAAAAGGACCAAGAACCAAAATATGATTCCAACAAGTGGATTTCTCTCATGCCTAGAAAGTTCCAGTTCATGTCCGAACCATCCATAAAGTAGGTTCCATCAGTCAGCTTCACAATGTAAACTGTTCAGATGCGCATGGAACTCCCTTTACATGGGAAAGAAATATCACATATATCAACTATGGGACTTGTAGACCGAGAAGCAATAGTTTCAAAATATTTAAGTGGGACGAAATCACACTTTGAAGTGATTTCCTGCTGTTTAGAAGAAAAATAAACTAAATAGAAAAACCTATGCCCTGGCTGTTAACTGGAAGACAGGATTTTCAAGATATTAAGATTACAAACAATATTAAGAATCGTTACTCATGCATGGAACCAATGGATCAAACTATAAAAAGTTAAACCAACTTTGGCATTTGATCCTTTCAGGCAAATAATTAAGGGCCCTTAGAAACAAGAACACTATTCTGTTCTTTGGTTGTGAATGATTACAATTGACCCAAAACTGATTCTCAGCATCATTAGGCAATGAACCATACATCACCGAGTGCTTGCATCAGAAAAACATTATTGTAGGACCAGATTTTAATTTGATCATAGATCATTTTAACTTTAAATAAAATAGCCTCAATGTTCAGTGATTTTCCCACTGTCTGTGGTAGTTCATGTTAATCAAAACTTCCCCTGCAACATAGGCAACTGCAAATAATAAAAGCTGATCAGAATTGATAGCAACAATTTCCAT
This sequence comes from Vitis vinifera, assembly GCF_030704535.1. Taxonomy (NCBI): domain Eukaryota; kingdom Viridiplantae; phylum Streptophyta; class Magnoliopsida; order Vitales; family Vitaceae; genus Vitis; species Vitis vinifera. The sequence goes on along the minus strand of NC_081815.1, from coordinate 7,987,889 downwards.
AACATTGAGACACACACAATCCATTTGGTACCAAAATTACACAATGGAATTACACTTCAAGTTCTCATACAACAACCACTCTTGCAATATACCCAATACACAATTTTTCCTATTTCAGGCAGCATATATATAACTGACCTTAAACTGAGAATGAAATGGATGATAACCATGACTGCTATACCCAATTTTTGGGGGTCCTGCAATTGCACCATTGACTTTGGCTGCATCAGCCCCTTCCTTCCTCTCGCCATCCACCGCAGTATCCTCGCCCCATTCTTGCTCCTCCAACGGAGGATGAGTTTGGTCTCCGTCAGCAACAATAACCAAAGGGTCTCCATCTTCATCTTCATCGTCACTGCCCATCACCCCATTTCTCTCCGCAGCCATAGGCCCATGGTTGTTATCATTCAGCACAATCTGCAAATCATCCTCACTATCACTATCCCAATCATCGCCCTGGACACTAGCATCATCGCGAGCCACAACGTTCGTCTTTTCTCGGTTTTGAGGCTCAACTGGAGCATCAAGACTCGGTATTGCAGGGGCAGCTGAGAGCCCAGGTATAATTGGGTCCAAACCCACATCTCCAGCTTCGCCATCGACCTCTTCAATATCGAAATTAACATCTTTCTCCATAAAATCTACATCACGGCCTCTCCCAGCATCGACTCCAGATTTATCATCTTCAGAAGCCCCATCGGGTAATTTCACATCCCCACTCTCCAAAACCCTAGAACCACCCAACTCCAGAGAATCCGCCGCGCAATTCTTCGAACCCCCAACAAAATCGCCCCCTTTCCCCAATCCCTGCTCCACCAACACATCGCCGCCGCCAAAATTCTGACCAGAATCTCGACTTTGGGCGGTACCCAATTCCGGTGGCGGCTTTTGGGGCTCGGGAACTAGGGTTTGATTAATGGGTTTGTGAGAGATGGTCGAATTGGATTTGGGAGCTACGTACAAAAAATCTTCATCATCGCTGTGGGTGTTGAGATCGATCGAAGGGTTGAAAGACGCAGGATTTGATGATGATTGATGCGGCTGCGGAGCAGATGACGAAGAGAAAGGTCGGAGAACATCTGTGTATAGATCGCCGAACTCGTCATCGTCTTCCATGTGAGGGAGCGACAGGAGTTCAGAGAGAGAGAGAGAGAGAGATGTGCCTTTTTGGGAAGGGTTTTGGTGTGTGCAATTTGGCTTTTAATATTGTTTTCCAGTTTTTCCTTCCTTTTTTTTTTTTTTTAATTCCTCCATCATTTTGTTGTCTATTCCCTTTGGAAGTTTACTAGGGCTATTAAATTTCCAAGTCACCCTCCTGCTTGGTAATAATAAGGATTAAGGATTGCTCTCTAACCTCCTTTTCTTCTTAAATTTAGGGTTTCACTTTTAAGATAATGCCTTTTAGGTTTCCACGCCCTGATTGAATACCCTTCAAGCTTCAACGGACCTAAAATTTATAAATAAATAAAAATACCAACTTATAAGGGCTTTAAAAGAAAGCAAAAACTATATGGTACTTTTATAAGTAATATAGATACAGATATATAAAAAATGTAAGAACTTTAAAGGCTTCTCTAGAATTGTTTCTGATAATAGTTTTTTGTTCTCTAAAACAAAAAACATAGGAATATATTTGGTCATTCAAAATTGTTTTCTGATTAAGAATATAAAATACGGTATTTTTGGATAAAACATTTTAGTTTTTTTTATTATTTTTATTTATTTTTTAATATTATTTTAAGAAATAATTGTACAAACATATAAAATAATTAAAAATAAAACACTATATATAAATTTATTTTTAAAAATAAGTTAAAAACATTTTAGGTTTTCAAACGGACTTTTAGTTTGCAAAAGTCATATTATAGTTTTCAAAAACTGCTTTCAAAAATTATTTTTCAAAATTATTTTCGAAAACAATTATCAAATAAGTCTTTATATTCTTAAAAAAAAAATGTAAGAACTTTAAAGGCTTCTCTAGAATTGTTTCTGATAATAGTTTTTTGCTCTCTAAAACAAAAAACATAGGAACATATTTGGCCATTCAAAATTGTTTTCTGATTAAGAATATAAAATACGGTATTTTTGGATAATACATTTTAGTTTTTTTTATTATTTTTATTTATTTTTTAATATTATTTTAAGAAATAATTGTACAAACATATAAAATAATTAAAAATAAAACACTATATATAAATTTATTTTTAAAAATAAGTTAAAAACATTTTAGGTTTTCAAACGGACTTTTAGTCTGCAAAAGTCAGATTATAGTTTTCAAAAACTGCTTTCAAAAATTATTTTTTAAAATTATTTTCGAAAACAATTATCAAATAAGTCTTTATATTCTTAAAAAAAAATGTAAGAACTTTAAAGGTTTCTCTAGAATTGTTTCTGATAATAGTTTTTTGTTCTCTAAAACAAAAAACATAGGAATATATTTGGCCATTCAAAATTGTTTTCTGATTAAGAATATAAAATACGGTATTTTTGGATAATACATTTTAGTTTTTTTTATTATTTTTATTTATTTTTTAATATTATTTTAAGAAATAATTGTACAAACATATAAAATAATTAAAAATAAAACACTATATATAAATTTATTTTTAAAAATAAGTTAAAAACATTTTAGGTTTTCAAACGGACTTTTAGTCTGCAAAAGTCAAATTATAGTTTTCAAAAACTGCTTTCAAAAATTATTTTTCAGAATTATTTTCGAAAACAATTATCAAATAAGTCTTTATATTCTTAAAAAATATTTTTTAAAATTTTAAAATTTAAGAGTTTTTGCATTTTATGTTAGAATGATAAGAATTATATTATAATAATTGCATTTCAAAAATACTTTAGTGTTAGCTAGGAACTTAGGATACATTTTTTATTTTTATTTAATTGACAATTGTCTTTTGTAACCAGCTGGGCCCAAAAATTAAGATTTGGCCCATAAAAGTTGTATAATTGATAGGGATTATATAAAATATTAAGAGATCAATATACTCTTTAAAACTATTTTCTACCATAATGTTTAAGAAACTTTTTTATCTTAATTTTTTTTAATAATTATTTTGAAAATTTATTATTTTTAGAAAATTAATTTAAAATATATATATATATATCATTTAAAAAAAATAAATTTGATATAATTTTAGTTATTTTTTATATACACAATTTTAAAAATATATATTTTCCAAGATGTTTGATTTTTAAATAATAATAATTTATTTTTATTTTTTTGGAAAATGGTGTATTTTTTTCCAAATCACTAAATTATATTAAATTTTATTGAGGTTTGTAAAAGGAATAAAATTTAAATTAATGTTTTTTTACTCTCTTTTTTTCATAGTCAATAAAGGTCATTTTTTGAAAAATAAAAACTTCATATCATTCTTCTCAATTTTCACACTTCCTCTAGGCTTTGGACTTAAATAGTGAACTTATATGGATCAAAGCATAATTTTTGGGGCCAACTAGATCCAAAACATAATTATCCCATTAAAAAATGGTAATAATTTTATTATAAAATTTTGGAATTCACAAAGAGTATATTGAAAGGGTTGTAATTTTATAAACTGTTTATAAAAATTAAAATATCAAGAAAATTCTGTACCTTAAATTTTAGATTTTTTACCTTAAATTTTAAATTTTTGAAAAGTGATTTTTAAAGATATAATGTAAATTTATATTTTTCTATGTATAAGATGTAGTGCTTTTATATGAAAATACCTTCTTTTTAAAATTAAAAAAAAAGTGTATTTTGTTGTAAAACAAGGACAAATATAATGCAAATCAAAGTAGTAGAGATAAAATATATTTTACTTTGATATATAATATGGAAGAAGGAATCAAATAAGAGAATTGAGAAAGTGAAAGAATGAGAGAGAGAGAATGAGAGGAAGAGCTTTCTTTATTTTCTCGGGATGCTTTTACATGGGGGGTAAGAAGCCTTTTATAGGCTTCATAATATGAACTCCCATTACTCATCTTAAAGATGAGTAAATGGAGTTCATAATGGCCATCAATGTGGTCATTCATTACTTTTCATTTACAACACTCCCCCTTGGATGACCACCATATTAAAAGAATATGCCTCATTAAAACATTGCTAGTAAAAAACCCTATAGGAAAAACCTAGCGAAGGAAAAAGAGTACAATATTCTTTTCTTGGTATATTAGGACTGCCTCGTTAAAAACCTCGCCAGTAAAACCCAGTAGGACAAAACCTGGACGAAGGAAAAAAAGAGTACAGTACACTAACACCCTTTTACAAGCATATTCCCCCTCATGTTGATATCCTTGAGTTGACGCATTCCAATCCTGTGTATTAACTTCTTGAATGTTGAGGTTGGCAATGATTTTGTGAATAAATCTGCTAGATTATCACTTGAGCATATTTGTTGCACATCAATTTCACCACTCTTCTGGAGTTCATGTGTATAAAAGAATTTTGGTGACATGTGTTTAGTTCTATCTCCTTTAATATAACCCCCTGTTATTTGTGCAATGCATGCAACATTATCTTCAAATAATGTTGTTGGGCCACCTTTGATAGATGAGAGTCCACATGATTTCCGAATATGCTGGATCATAGATCTTAGCCATATACATTCACGACTTGCTTCATGAATTGCTAGTATTTCTGAATGATTTGATGATGTGGCTACCATTGTTTGTTTGACAGATCTCCATGAAATAGCAGTACCATTGCAATTAAACACATACCCTGTTTGTGACCTGCCTTTATGTGGATCTGAAAGATATCCTACATCTGCATATCTAAGCAATTGTTGCTTTGATTCCCTTGAGTAAAATAAACTCATATCAGTAGTTTCATGAAGATAACGCAATATATGTTTGATACCATTCCAATGTCTTCGAGTTGGAGTGGAACTATATCTTGCTAATAAATTGACAAAAAAAGCAATGTCTGGGCGTGTACAATTGGCAAGATACATAAGTGCACCAATAGCACTAAGATATGGTACTTCAGGACCAAGTAACTCTTCATCCTTTTCGCAAGGACGAAATGGGTCTTTTTTCACATCAAGTGATCGGACAACCATTGGAGAACTTAAAGGATGTGCTTTATCCATATAAAAACGCTTCAAAACTTTCTTAATGTATGTTGATTGATGTACTAAAACTTCATTTGGAAAATGCTCGATCTGCAGGCCGAGACAAAATTTTGTTTTTCCAAGATCTTTCATCTCAAATTCCTTTTTCAAGTAATTTGTTGTTCTTGTGAGCTCTTCAGGAGTTCCAACAAGATTTAAGTCATCAACATACACTGCAATAATTGCAAATCCGGTTTCTGATTTCTTAATGAAGATGCATGGGCATATAGGGTTATTCACATACCCTTCTTTTAACAAGTATTCGCTAAGGCGATTGTACCACATGCGTCCAGATTGCTTTAATTCATACAAGGATCGTTGTAACTTGATTGAGTACATGCTACGAGGCTTTGTATTATTTGCATCAGGCAATTTAAATCCTTCGGGGATTTTCATGTATATATCATTATCCATGGATCCGTATAAATATGTTGTAATAACATCCATGAGACGCATATTCAGTCCTTCTGAGATTGCCAAACTAATTAAGAAACGAAATGTGATTGCGTCCATGACGGGAGAATATGTTTCCTCGTAGTCAATACCAGGTCTCTGCGAGAAACCTTGTGCTACTAATCGCACTTTATATCTTATGATCTCATTATTCTCATTGCGCTTTCGTACAAATACTCATTTGTACCCAACAGGCTTTACATCTTCAGGTGTTTGGACTACAGGTCCAAAAACTTTTCGTTTTGTTAATGAGTTTAATTCTGCCTATATAGCTTCTTTCCATTTTGGCCAATCATTTTTATGTCGACATTCTTCCACATTTCGTGGTTCGGGATCTTCATCATTTCTTATGATATCAGAGGCCACTTGGAAAGCAAAAATACTGTTAATAACAATATTATTTCGATCCCATTTTTCTCCCGTTTGTACATAACTTACTGAGATCTCACAATTTTCAGGTACCTGTGCCTCTTCAGGGGCTTCTCGTTCAATATGTGGATCTTCAGGGGTTTCTTGTTCAATATGTACCTCTTTGGGGGCTTCTTGTTCAATATGTACCTTTTCAGGGGCTTTCTGCATTATTTGTGTCTCTTCTAGGGCTATAGATTTATCAATTTTAAACTGATCAGTCATTTTGATGGCCTCTTCTAGAGTGTCAAGTTTTTCTTGGGTTCTCCTCTTCCGGGGAGTTACATCCTTTGAGCTGACAGGTCTACCACGCTTCAGGCGTACCTTAGATTCATTTGTTAACTGTCCTACAGGGACATTAATCCGTGCTGGAGTATTTGCAGCTGGGATATGTGACTTTGTCACTTTCTTTGTATCAATGAATGCATCTGGTAATTGATTTACAAGATTTTGCAAATGAATGATCCTTTGAACTTCTAGTTCACATTGATTTGTACGAGGATCAAGATGGGTCATAGTAGATGTCTTCCAACTAATTTCTCGTCGTTCTTCAGGAATCGACTTTTCTCTCCCTAATGATGGGAAAACACTCTCATTAAAATGACAATCCGCAAAGCGGGCTGTAAAAACATCGCCTGTCAAAGGTTCAAGATATCTTATGATAGATGGAGAATCAAAACCTACATAAACCCCAAGTCTTCGTTGGGGACCCATTTTAGTGCGTTGTGTAGGTGCAATTGGTACATATACTGTACAACCAAAGATTCGTAAGTGAAAGATATTTGGTTGTTTTCCAAGCACAAGTTGTGAAGGGGAGTATTCATGGTAAGTAGTAGGTCGAATACGGACTAAAGCTGCAGCATGCATAATAGCATGTCCCCAAGCGGAAGTAGGTAATTTGGTTTTCATTAGTAATGGTCGAGCTATTAATTGGAGACGTTTGATGAAGGATTCTGCTAAACCATTCTGGGTATGAGTATGAGCAACAGGATGCTTAATATTTATCCCTACTGACATGCAATAGTCAATGAATGTTTGAGAAGTAAATTCACCAGCATTATCAAGACGTATTGTCTTAATTGGATAATCTGGAAATTGTGCTCGTAATCTGATTATTTGTGCAAGGAGTCTAGCAAAGGCTACGTTACGTGTAGAAAGGAGACAAACATGTGACCACCTAGTAGAAGCATCTATTAAGATCATAAAATAACGGAATGGTCCACATGGTGGATGGATAGGCCCACATATGTCCCCATGTATTCTTTCTAAAAAGATTGGTGACTCAGATATGACTTTAGTAAAAGATGGTCTGATTATCAAATTACCTTATGAGCAGGCAGCACATGAGTATTCATTGGGCGAAAGAATCTTCTGGTTCTTTAGTGGATGCCCATGTGAGTGTTCGATTATTCGACGCATCATTGAAGACCCTCGGTGACCTAGCCTATCATGCCAAAGGACAAAAACTTTTGGGTCGTTGAACTTCTGGTTCACGACAACATATGATTCAATAGGCTTTATAGTTGTATGATACAACCCAGAGGAAAAAGCCGAGAGTTTTTCCATTATAAGCTTCTGGCCAGATATAATGGAAGTAATATAAAGATATTTTACATTATCTTCATTCATAGTTTCAATATGATATCCATTTCTGCGGATATCTTTAAAACTGAGCAAATTTCTTCTGGATTTGCTAGAATATAATGCGTCATTTATATGGAATCTAGTTCCATTTGGCAATGTTATGTTTGCTCTTCTAGAGCCTTCAACTAAGTTTGTAGTACCAGATATGGTACTTACGTTAGCTTTTATTAATGTCAATTCGAGGAAATATCTTTTATCTCGAAGAATTGTGTGCGTGGTCGCACAGTCTGCGAGACATACATCATCCTCATTCATCTTGAGACCAAATAACACATGGATTTCAGATATAACAAAAAAACAAGGCATAATGTAAATAACAAAGTAAATCAGATGTAAATATAAGACATAATAATATATTATTTTATATATAGAGTAATATCAATCAATGTTAATTTTTTCATCATTTATCAAATGGTCTGTTTTTTCATTGGGACCTCCAAAGAAATCAATGTCATAGTAGATTAGGTCCAATCCATCACCATCGGTAAAGTTCATCTCTATCTCTTTTCCTTTAGCTTTTATTGATGGTTGGTAAAGGTCGACCATATGTTTGGGCGTACGACAGGTATGCGACCAATGCCCCTTCATACCACATCTATAACAATTATTCTCATGGTTCTTAGGAGGTTTATCTTGTAAACGCTTCCCATTTTCTTGTATTGTCTCAGTATTGTTCCACTTCTGGTGATGCAATGAGGCTTTCATTTTCTGAGAATTATTACTATAAGAACCATGGTATCGAGGATTTCTTCCATGACCACGACCACGACCACAACCACGTCCTCGTCCTCGTCCACATCCACGAGTTTGGGACGATATCGCATTCACTTCAGGGAATGGTTCAGATCCAGTTGGACGAGACTGATGATTTCTCATCAAAAGCTCATTATTTTGTTCAGCAACAAGAAGACATGATATTAATTCAGAATATTTTGTAAATCTACGCTCTCGATATTGCTGCTGCAGGAGCACATTCGAGGCATGAAACGTAGTAAAAGTTTTCTCTAACATGTCTTTCTCTGTGATTTTTTCTCCACACATCTTTAATTGAGAGCTGATTTTGAAAAGTGCAGAGTTGTATTCACTAACAGTTTTAAAATCTTACAACCTTAGGTGCATCCAATCATATCGAGCTTTTGGGAGAATCACAGTTTTCTGGTGGTCATATCTTTACTTCAAATTACTCCATAGAGTAAAAGGGTCTTTTACCGTAAGATACTCATTTTTTAAACCTTCATGGAGGTGATGGTGAAGAAAAATCAATGCTTTTGCGCGATCCTACAGGGATGCTTGATTTCCTTGTTTGATCGTAGCTCCAAGGTTCATTGCATCAAGATGTAATTCAGCATCAAGGATCCAAGATAGATAGTTCTTTCCCGAAATGTCAAGTGCCACAAATTCGAGTTTTGTGATATTCGACATTATCAAATAACTTCATATATATGACAAAACAATATTATTAAAATCAGTTATAATAACTTGATAGCATTGGTATAACTTTGATTATAAACAAAATCAAATAATTTGTTTATAACTTTTAACAATATGTAACAAAACAAATCAACAATAATATAAATATGTAAAATTTTATTCTATATAAATAACTTCAAGTTTAAGATACGAGAATTACCTTCAGAGCAATTCGTGCTGATAACGTGTTGTAAAACAAGGACAAATATAATGCAAATCAAAGTAGTAGAGATAAAATATATCTTACTTTGATATATAATATGGAAGAAGGAATCAAATAAGAGAATTGAGAAAGTGAAAGAAAGAGAGAGAGAGAGAGAGAATGAGAGGAAGAGCTTTCTTTCTTTTCTCGGGATGCTTTTACATGGGGGGTAAGAAGCCTTTTATAGGCTTCATAATATGAACTCCCATTACTCATCTTAAAGATGAGTAAATGGAGTTCATAATGGCTATCAATGTGGTCATTCATTACTTTTCATTTACAACATATTTAAGCCAATATTTTCATATTTTTATTATATAGCATGTGTAACATCCAAGGTAATTTAAGATTGAAACATATTTTCAATCAAAATTTTGTGTTAGACTTTATTATATTTAAATTGATGAATTTAAGTTAGCAAATTAAGATTCATGGAAACCTTAAACCATTTGGAAACATGTTGAAATAGTTATCAAAAATTAGTTTTGGACCATGATTCAAGAAAAAAATTATTTTTAAAAATTCAAATGTAAAAAACAAATTTTTATATGGGAAAATATTGTGCATGGTTAATGTAAAAAATTTCAATTTCTCATCTCTATTTTTTAATCATCTCTTTGAATACTAAAAAAAAAAGTCAAAAACTTCTCAAATTTAGGTTCTATGTGTTAACTATTTTTTTAAAACTGTTCTAAAAAACAACTTTTGAAAATTGGTTTTTAATGTTTTGTAAAATAAAAATTTGTTGAGAACCTGAAATGTTTTTAACATATTTTTTAACATTTATAAATATGTTTTAAAAATCATTTTTATCCAAAGTTTAAGTTTTAATCATTTTACATACTTATGTAATTATTTTCTAAAACAATCTTCAGAAAATAAGTAAAAATAATATAAAAACAATTCAAATATATTATCTAAAAATATTATATTTTATATTTTTAAAAACAAAAAATGAAAACAATTTTTTGGTTATTAAATGTGTTTTCTTTTCTTTTCTTTTTTATAAAGAACAAAAAACTATTATTGAAAATAGTTGTCAAACATACCTTTATTCTCCAACATTCTATTTTCATAACAAATGCTTAAAAAACTATTTTAAATTTAAAAATTGCATTAAAAAAATCTTTAATATATATGGGAAGTTGTGATTCGTATGAAGGTCAACAAAATAAAGTTTCATTTAAATACATTTCTATTTTCGCTTTTTTAAAATAAAAAACTTTTATACAAAAATTATAAAATTATCTTACACCCTTAAAAGTCATTTTAGAATTTTTTTTTTATTACCTCAATATTTATTTTTAAAAATCATTTTATTTTCAATATAAGTTCCTAAAAGTTTTTTATATTTTATATAAAAATTATTATTATTTTCTTATATTTCATATAAAAATTACTATTATATCTATTTTAAAAAGTATAAATAAGAAGTTATATCCAATGGACTCTAATTTATATATTTGTTATCTTGAATTTCCTTTTTATTCATCACATATAAAAAGAATGTGGCCAAATAAAGATGATAATGGTATATTTCTCTCATAAACTTTTAAAATACATCCCTCCCATGATATAACAATACTTCATATTTTTATGGATGAGTGATTTCTAATAAAAAGATTGAATCTTGATTAAATAATGAAATTGGTTAAAACAATTCTTGGATCTAAGATTTAAGACCAAAGTCAATTCAAGATTGAATTGAGTCTTAGAATCAACTTGCATATGGAACTTGGATTTATTCCCTTTATACAAAAATCACTAAACTTGATGATATGGATTTGTTGGTTCAATTTTATGTTTGCATTCATATCACTCATTCATCTTATGGATGAGCAATATGAATGCAAACATAAAGCTAAGATTTAACATATGGTCTAATTCCATTGGCCACCATAATAAAATTAAATTTAAACGGTTGAAACCACATCAAAATGATTTAAAATCTAAATTCTAATACCAAACCAACTTAGATGTAAAATTTTAATTTGACTTATGTAGTGAATTCTGGCAAATTGATGTGAGCTTTTGCCAAATTGCAATTCCTCCTTTTGAAATCAATTATAGCTTCCCAAAACTTGTTCTAATTGCTTTCATATCGATATAACATGTCTTTGTGGTTTTCTTTTGCCTCTTTCCCATCTTCTTAGCTTTAGTGGGCACCAAGACTCATTCCATTACATTTTTACTCCTCTATTCCACCCTAAATTCTAAAATTGTATCAAGGTGTTGATATTTCCTCTATTTTTTTGCTTTTATCCTAAAAAATATTGCATTAGTTCTTAGTGTAGGCACTAACATAAATTTAAGTGAAAATATGAATTGTCTCTTACCTTATGTCCAAAACACAAATATTAGTACCTTTATGAGTCAAGAGTTGGTACAAATCATTGCCCTTTAATCTAAACTTTCTAGACCTTAGCAAAAATAGAGAGTAGAATGATAGCAAAGACAATGTAATGCATGAAAAGTATATTAACATAATCATATTCCTACGAACAAGTTACCTAAGCATCAACATTCCTAGAATCGGGACAAAACACAATGCAAGCAACTTGTCAATTTCTCTTCCTTATCATTCTATAAGTATGCCTCAATGTTTAATATTCACCTTATTCTTCTTTGAATTTCTTTTGAAGTTCCCTCCATAAAAGATTCAATCGTTTTTCCATGCCCTGAATTGTAACTTTCTCAGACACCTATCCCTTGACCTAAAATAAGTCATCTCTTAGGTCAAATTGGGAAGTCTTCCTTATGCACTCTTTTTGTTTCCAATTTCATTTATTAGAAAATCTATATCCATGTAGCTTAAAAAGGGTTAACTAAAAGCTCACAAATATTCATCAAAACCCTTGGATTAGCACTTTAAATCAAGTTCATTAAATCAAAGTAAATGACTATTGGCGACCACTGAAAAATTAGCTAAAAATTTGACAATAAATCCCCAATATTTGTTTGTAAACTATGTCAACCAATCAGAGTTGTCAATTTTTCAAACTTTTATTATTGACTTCTCTAATTGTTCTATGTTCAAGATTTCCCCACCTATTTCATGTTTGTGCCATTTAACAACGACTTTTATGATTTTTTTTTTCATCCTTAGTGAAGGTAATCCTATATGTGAGATCATTTTTACTGACTTGGACTCGCTTAACTTTAACAATAGTGCTAGATTGACTTTTCATGCTCAAACCCAGAGTGAGGCTTTCTACCCTCTTGATATTGAAATTTGATTCCTAAAATATTTGGACTCACAAACAAATTGATTTTCATACTCAATTCTAAGAGTGAGACTTTTTACCCTATTGATTTTGAAAAATTGATTCCTAATGGAGTTGGACTCACTTACATACCTATGGGATTGGACTCCTTAACCTATTTACATGAGTTTGGAACCTATCAAATAACTTGTTATAAGACTTACTTTGGTCATGTCCAAATCCATGACATAAGGCATATATGATAGAATTCCTTGAATGGGACTTATCAATTATAGGATCTCTCCATAGGCTTAACCAATGTAATTTAGAACTCTCCTATGATGAGATTATTTTCTCTTTGAAAGAAAATCTTCAAGCTTTCTAGTAGTGGGTGAAATATTTCATTTTGACATGTTTGGTACTTCCTAAAAGTCCTAATCTCAATGCATAAAGTTTTATTTAAATTAACCAAATTATGGTACTTTTTAAGAACTTATCTTACTCTACACAAATTGTTTTCCTGATTTTAGGAAATTTTACTCTTTAATTCTTTTTTCAAATGAGCACTTTTACAAATGAGTTTAGACTTCCATCATATAATACAAAACACATAATTTCAATATCATTAAAATCATCCGCATCATCACAAAACAAATCGTTGTGTTCATTCATCTTTAGGTCTAGCATTTCCACAAAAACCATGAAAGTGACAATATTTAAGTCATCTTAACTCTCACTAGAGTCATCATTCCCTCCACTCTTGAACTTAGAGCCATTCTAAGTCACTTGCATGGCCTTTTTGTTCTTTTCAAGGTTGGGATGACCAACAACAATGTGGCTTTTAACCTCATATTTGAAACATTCAATTTGACCATTTTTATTTGATTAATTTTCTTTTCATTTTTCCTTAGTGATATTTTTTCCCTTTTTAGATTATTCCTCAAAAATTTTGTTTCTTAACTTAACAAATTTTCTAATTTTTTTAGCAAACATGGGCACCTCAACATTGGTTAGCACAAGTTCATCTCATTCTCACATTTTATATGTTCTTATTGGAAGCATAATTTCAAGGTCACACTTTTAAACTTCTTAAAAAGAAAAGTGACATCTCAAAGGTCGAAAAAGATCCATACCAACTAACCACAAATCTCTATTGCCTCTAATACTAAACCTCAATTACGTAGCAACTCTAGCTAAGAAAAATAAGAGATGGAGTTATTACGACTTTAGTAGGACTCTAAGTATTGTCCTCAAAGACTGACCTACGAATGTCAAACTATGTCTAATTGTTTGTTTTATATATATATATATACCAATTATTTAAATTGAGAATATGTGAAATTTATTTGAATAAATTTAAAGTTACTAAAATAAATCTAATTAAATTTCAAGAGAATTATTGGTTTCTAATGCAAATGATTCAAGATTTGGGTTTCGACAATCCAACTTCAAATAAAAGGTCACAGGCTAAACAAAGAAATTAATATTAATTAATCTTATGATATTCAAAATATATGAGTAATTGTACCATCTTCTAATTTAAACTAACATTAGATGATACTTTGATTTTTGATGTTGATGTCTTAACCTCATTTTAATCCATCATTAGTTTCAATTTCACCCATTGTTTTTCCATGGATCTAACCTTAGGTTTTCATGTTTCACACCCCAAGGTGGTGTTTTTTCAACCTCTCATAGGTGTGTTTTCATTCACACAAATCATAAAAGAAAGATAAAGAACTATTCTCAAATTTTTAAAAAATTTTAAAACAATACTTTTTATTAATAGAGAATAAGAAAACCCAACCAAGATTCTTTAATGTCTTCTTCTCTCCCTCAAGAATCATTAAGATTCTCTAAGTCTTTTTCCAAAACCCAAAATTTGGGTTTTTGTTATAGCAAAACACTATAAGAAATTAGACTTTTAGCTATAAATAAAATTGTAGTTAATAATTTAAAAGTTGTCACTAAAAGATTTAGTGACAATATTTTGGTTGTCATATAGCGTTGTTGCTATAAGTGTTGTCACTAAATGTTGTAGCCATTACTTTAAAATATTACTGATTAGTACAACTTTAGCCACAATATATTTTTCGTAGGTAAAATTTTGTTTTTAATAACAATACTTACCACCACTATTTCAAATTATAATTATAACAAAAAAAATACAAAGTTGCCACTAAATAATACAATTTAGTAACAATTATTTATCATCATTAATGTGACCTTTTAGTCACTATAATATCTTATTGCTAAAATTATGTTTTTAGTAGCAAGTTTATTTGTGATTAAAGGAAATATTTTATTAACAGTTATTTATCATCACTATATATTTGTTTTATTAGCAATTGTATATGGTAATAAATCCACACTTTTTGCTACAATTTTATTTTATCGTTAAAAATGTATTTTTAGTTGCAATTATGTATTATCGACAAATATGTCTTTTTTTTAGTATTAAAACATGTTATCATCAATAATATGCCTTTAGCTTCATTTATACAATGCCACTAAATAAATCTAGTCATAACTAATTCTCATCACGAAAATTTTTGTGTTACTTTTATTGACACTATATATATAAGATATGTTTGGAAATTTCTTACACTTGCACTTTTTTTAAATCTTGCTATAGACGATTGAGAATATAAAATTTTGCCCATCAAGAATGATTAAAAAAATATACATTTTCATAATCAACTCATGCAATCCACTTAAATGGTTTTGTTTATCCATAAACTTTGCTATAAAAAAAATACCATATATAATAATTATTCATGATTACATAAAATTAGTATATTTGAAGTAAAAGATTAATTTTAATGTACCATAATATTAAAATTTAAGAAAAATGAAAGTGTAATTAAAATTAATTTCTATTGATTCATATATTTTAAAAGGTTAAAAACAAAAGTCTCATAACAGTCAAATTTAGAAAACAAATGGTATTATTTTTAAAAATAACAAATATAAAACTTTACGTCATAATAAAAAAATTAAAATAAATAAATTTAAATACCTTATTGTTCTTTCAACCTAATGCTCCAAAAAGAACCCATGTATTGCTTTAAATTGTGAGGCAAGCAATGTGAGGAAAATGAAAAAAAAAAAGAAATAAATTAAACAACTTCTAAAAGGAAAGAAATAAAAGTATAACAAACTCTCTCTACAAAAATAATTTTATGAAGGAAGTTTTTCTACCTTCCTTCTAATATAGTTAAATTTTTGAAAAAAATAACTAAAAATTTTGACAAAATTACTTCATATAATAATTTGTTTAGAGAAAGTTTTCTTTATTTGGTTTTAATATGCTAAATTTCTCAAAAAGACAAATATATATATATATTTGGAAAAATATTTTGTAGACCCACTTCTTAATTGGAAAAAACATATTTGCAAAAATTAGATTTGAGGGTCAAGTTACTTATAAAGAAGGTACGGTAATAAGTGGTATTATCCTCTAAGCCCATATACCTATAATTTATACTAAACAAATGAAGGAAATCGTGACAATTAATTAATTAATTAATCATTAATATTAAAATTAAGAATACAAGTTAATATACAGAAAAAATAATGATCAAAGCATATTACGAGAATGTATAAAATAAATGATAAGAGAATTATGCAAATTGGTTTATTAAACTAACTAAAAAAGAGATATTTAAAAAATTATTTTTTCTAGAAATTCTACTAGAGTTCATTAAAAACAATTTCAAATATATGATTTCAATTTATTTATTTTTAAAAAAAGTTTCAATTCTTTTTTGTGATTTGATTTAATTTCATTTGTATTCAATTTTCAAGAAAGTTATTCACATTACTGTTAAAAGAATTTATTAAAAATAATTTTATAAGAAAAGTAAATTTGATTTTATTTTTAAAAAATTATTTAGAAAAATATTTTTTTTACAAATTTATCTACAAAAGATGTTTTAATTCAATTTTATTTTCAAGCAAATTGATTTTTATTATTTTTATTGAAAACGAGAATTTTACTATTTTATTTACAAAAAAATATCAAAATTCAATATAATTTTATCAATACAAAAGATTATTAATAGGAAATTAATTTGTACAAAATTATTTACTAGAATTTTTCAATTCTTTTTTTCTTTTTCTTTTTTCAAAAAATGATTTTATTTTGTTTGATTTAAGGAAAAGTTTTTTTGATTTTATTAGAACTTAAAAAAGAATTATCTTTGATTCTATTAAAAGAAATTTCAAATTTATTGTTTGTCTTTAAAGGTTATGAATTTATTAAAAAAATATTTATCCAATTTTATTTTATTTTTTAAATTTCAAATTTTATTTACAAAAAAATTGGTCCAATCTTATTTTTGTTATTTATTTATTTATTTTTTTAAAAAAGAATCTTTACCATTTTGATATAATATGGTTTTTTTTAAATATTTTAGAAAAAATTCATAACCTTATCTAAAAAGAGAATTTTCCTTAACTTTTACTAAATAAGGATTTTTATTTACAACTTCATTTAAAAAAAAATTACCTTTTAAAAAGAATTTTTCAAGTTTATCTAAAAAAAAATTATTTATCTTTTATTTCAAAAAGATATTTGCATAATTTCCAATTTTTTTTATTTGCAAAAGGTATCTTTAGTAATTTTTTTTTATAAAAAAAATTGATTTTTTATAATTTTGTGAAAATAAAAAAGCTTCAATAAAAGCAATGATTTTAATTCTTTGTATCATTGTAAAAAAAAAAAAAAAAAAAAAAAGGTTTGAATTTTATTGCTAAAAGAATAATTGAAATTTGTACATTAAAAAAAAAAAAGCGATTTCAATTTTATTAAAAGCATGAATTTTAATTTTATAAAAATAGTTTATTCCAATTGATTCCTTATTTTTAATAATAATTTGAAAAATAAAAAAAAAGGTTTTCAACATATTAAGAAAAGGAGAGCTTAGTTTTATTAAGAAAAGTTTTATAATTTTGGAAAATATTACTTATTTACTTTTTTTAAAAATAGTTTTTAAGAGAAAACAAAGGCAACGGTTCATTAAAAAAAATAGTTTATTAAAAATATGACTTTCAATTTTTTAATAAATTCTTATAAATGATTAAATCTTATTTTGAAAAAAAATGTTGAATTTATTATTATTAAAAAAAGCAATTCATCAAAAATAATATACAAACAAAAAGATTTTTTTTTTTTTGTTAACAGATTTTCATAACAACATAAAAATAAAATAAATTAATAAATAAATAAATAAGAATAATAACATGTACGGAGATAACAAAATCCATATTTACCAAATTATCACAAAAAAAAAAAACAAACAAATTAAAAGTAAGATATTTACAAGAATATTGATACAAATTGAATATGAATGACAAAACAAAATAAAAACCATATACATAGAAATGACAAACAAAATAAAACCAAATCATACATTAATAAATAAATAAAGAGAAGTATACAACTTTACAATGCAATCTCATTAGCATTGGCTCTCCATAGATTCCCATACAAAGCTCAAAAAAATCTACCAACAACTCTCATTCTCATAAAAAAAATAGAAAAAATAAAAAATAAAAAACCCAAAAAAATCTAAAAGCCCCAAAGAGCCATCCCCCAACCAATACACCGTGCACCAAATTTGTCTCTTCTTGTCCTCATTACAATGCCAAAACACCATCCCAAACACAAATAGATTCAATTAGGCCTGAATAAAGTAATTAGAACATATATCACAACCAAAACTAACAACAAAAAAGCCCAAATGCAATACAAATCCAATAAACTTAATTAAACCCAAAATGATATCTAACATGCAAACCCAAATCTCATAATGCAAAACCCAAACACAAGGCCCACAACCAAATACAAATGCCAAAAGCCCAAGTCTAAAAAATAGTTACTACAAAATTAAAAACTTACCCATGCCTCTTGAGATGGTGAGATGTGAAGGCAACCGTGAACAGAACTTCAACAAGATGAGGTGGTGTTGGTGGCACATGAATGAAGAGCAATAGGTTGTCGACAATATGGTAAGGATGAGAGAAAAAGAGGTAAGAAGATATGAGAGGTTGAAGGAAAGAGAGATGAGAAGTAAAGAGATAAAGTGGTGAGATGAAAGATGAGTAGAAAAGGGAGTCGACTACCAAAGGTGGCGGCGACTAGCCGACGATGAGGGTTGATTGGTTTTTAGGTGAGAAAATAAATGTGTATGAGAGGAAGAAGAAAAAAAAAATGAAAAGAAGAGGGAGTAGAGGGGGATTAACATATCTCACCACGGGATATGTATATCCCATATCTTACCATGGGATTAACATATCCCATATGAAAGGCATGAAAAATAGAGGGTGAATAATATATCAAACCACTTTTCCTATCCCATATTTGGTTAAACATATGATAGGATAAGTAATAAGATAACTTATTATATCCCATCACTAACCAAATATAGGATATAATATATTATTACCTATCCCATATTATATCTGACCAACCAGACGTAGCCTAAGACTTCATTTTGAAGGAAAAAAAAAAGGCTTTATAGGAGATTTTTTTTAAGATTTTAAATTTGTTTTTCTTTATGCATGTTTTTTCAATGAATTTAATTATTTTTTATAGATTCTTTTAATTCAACAATAGTGATTTATTTTCTTTTATGGATTATGTATGCAACATTACCTCCTTAAAAAGCTAGAAACCATCGTAAGATGTGAAACATTAAACCTTAGGGTAAAAGAGTAAAAGGAATAATGGGTGAATGAATAAATAATGAATTGATGAATAATTTTTTTAATAAATAAATAATGAGATTAAAATATTCTTAATATTAATTTTGAATTAGAAGGTGGTACAATGATATACTACTAGATACTAGTGATTTCTTAGCACGCCTTGATCACTACTAGTTATTCTAGTTATTTCTATTGTTACCTATCTTAAAACAAATCTACAAAGATAGCAAAGACTAAATACTTGATGTTTAAAATTAAATTGAATTTCATTTATTAGATGGTAATTAGGACTTTGGATTAAAATGAGAATTAGGATTCCAATACAACTTTGAGTTATAAAACTCAAGTAGATCTCGATTGATTAGACATCTTAAGAATCCTAAGATCGTCCAAACTATGAAATCCTTGTTTGGTCTAGTTCTATTCTCAAAGTTGGATTATGGAACACCTATATTTGAACAAACTAAGTTAAAAAACTTGATTATTTTGTTTGGTAATTAGGATTGTTCTAAAAGAAAACTAAGTTAGAAAATTTTTATTATTTTGTTGGTTTATTAGGTTTATTTCAATTTCTTTTAAATTTAAAATCTATTCACTCAATATTTTCCTCACATGATTTAGGTAAAAGCAAGTCACCTTGATCTAATTTTCATAGGTCAGTCCTTAAGGATGATACCTAGAATATTATGAAAGTTGTAGCGACTTTTTCTATGATTTTTCTTAGTCAAAGTTGCTATACAAAATAGCATAGTATTTTGTATAATAAAGATTACAACCAAGTTGTGCCTAAAGTACCAACAATTGAAAATGTTATTTCACTACTACATTTTCTCGCAACAATTGCTGAAGTATTAATAACTGAAAGCCCTCTTCTATGATAATTGGTTTTACCTCCTCTACCTTATTTTTCTCCTCTTTGGTCATTGCTTGGTACACTTTCCTAACATGTCCTATTATGGTCAAAATTTTCACATGAGAAATACAAGTGTTGAAGATCTTTTTCACTTGCTTCTTGGCCCAAGTTCATCATCAATTTCTCTATTTCTTACTCTTCTTGGCCTATTGGGTTATCCTCTCAATGATAAGGGTTTTAGTGGCTTATTTCTAAAGCAGTTTGGCCAGAATGTCTCGTATAGAATTAGGTGCATCATTCTATCATTAATCTTCATATACATGTCCTTATGAAAATAAGGGTGACAATACTCTTTTTAATTTTTTTTTTTAAATCTAGAATGCATGCTATATCATGACAATAAGGAAATCTTAAAATTTGCTAAGCCTTGCACCCATACTCCCATATTTTCAAATTGATAACAACTCTACTTGTGCCATTTCACTCACTTAAAATCCAAAGCTCCTCCAAACATAACATTATAATTCATGTTTTTAAAACTTGTTGTGTTTATCAATCTTCTCATTTCGTATGACAATTCTCTCCCATAAAGATACCTCCTAGAATCTTCTCTAAATCTTGTTCATAATTCTACTTTTAATGGAATCAATCATATGCACAATGGACATGCCCCTTAGTTCACCAATCCAATGATTAGTCACTTATATTATTTTCAATGTGATCATTTGTTGCCCCTTTAGCAAAAACATGGGTCTCCATCTCACTATTGAAATCTTAACCAACCAATCATAAGCCTTTTTACTAGTTATTTTCATTTCTTTCATCGTCAAATTGAATTTTGCAGGTGTGTATGGTCTTACTACTACCCAAAATTGATTATTTACCTTGGGTCTTCGGAACTTCAACTTAAGAGTGTTATAAATGTGTTTATAGCAGAATTTATGAGTGGCCTATGGCATCAACTCATTTATGGTATCAATAACATCTTGTAGCATATGTTTCATTATGCTATGGTCCCAAAATGAAACTTCAAAATATATTTTAAGTCATATGGAACTAACTAAACAAAGATGTATAATTTAAACATTTGTAGTATACTTTTTATCGATCAATCATGAGAGTCAATTGTATATATGATGAATTTGCACAAAAAACTGTACCCATATATTGAACAAAAAATATCTCTCTTTGTTTTCATTCTTAAGAACACCCATTGTAATAGGGAACAAACCATTATTCTCGTTTGAAGCTACTGAAGCTAGAAAACACCTTTATGTGAGCATGCACTTCAAGTAATATCCATCCCATCCAAGGAAAGTTATGCATCTATTTATAAAACCACTTTTCATAGCCTAAAATGAAATAAACAATCTTTTAAATGTAAAATTAAATTTGAAGTTTTCCTATGAACACTGATCTTGACTAAAGGACTAGGATTTGTTATCCTTACAACCCTGACATATTCTTGAAGCTTTGCATATGACTCACTATGTGATCCTTTATTCTTATCCTTTGCATTTCATTTAACTTTATAAAGTTGCATCTTACTTACCTCAATACCATAACTTTCTCTCAATTCTTTCCTCATTCTAGCCAATTTCATTTCAAGATCCCTTTTTAACCTTCCACTTAATTTCTTGGCAATCCATGCAAGTGTTACATTTGAAGCTTTTGAGATCCTCAATAATTATGTGTGTTTACCATTCTTTTGATGATAAAAGTTATCCCATCAACAATAGGAGAAACATGAATTCTCCAAGGATTATCTTTAGTTACACAATTTATAGTCACTCCTATGTTCTTATTCTTTAATATTTTTATTTCAACATCCTTCTAGATAAAAAATAAAAATAAAAATTCCTTAAAACAACCTTAATATATGCACATTTTCAAATAACTAACTATTCTTTAAATTTATCTTCTTGTTTTCAATTGTAGTATATGTCTTTCAACTAACACCTTTGTTTATGTCATAACCAATCTTTTCACTTTCTAAGGCAGAATTGCCCTTATCTTATCACTATCATTAGATTCATTCCTTGATAGGTCATCATTATATTGAAACTTATGTTCTCTAATTTCCACATCAAATGATCAATCGCTTGATGAACTCCCCTCTACATGGCTTGGTAGACAACACTCACTACTATCATCATCATCGCTAATGCCAAAATTTTCATCCTCACAAATAACTTCTTGATCATCCTCAGCATCATCTTCATAGTCATTCTCATTGTCATTATCACCCACCACATTCTTATTCTCAACCTTACACCTATGTCATCTTCATCTTCTAGATCGAGCCAACCTATGCTATTTGGACATGACCGATACTCAAATGGGTTTCACTAAGAGCCCAACCCTATCTTCAAATCCACTATGATCAGGCCTAACTTCTTTCACATATGACTTTCCATTAGCTTGTGGAGATTTTTTTGGGACTACAACCTCTACTAGAATAACTCTTCCAACAAACACCATAAGGTGAATTTTTCTTTGACATTCATAAATTCTAAGTGTTTGTAAGAATTTTTCATTAGTGTTCACTCGAAGACACTAATTTGAACCTGAAAAGTAGTAGGTTACAATTATAGTAAGTTACCATTAACACGACACCATTTATCCTAAATTACCAAAAATAACAAAAAATAAATATTTGAAGGGGTTAAAAACACAATAACAGTTTAGATCTATGTTATTTATTTGATGTCATTTTTTGTTGTGTTGGACAATAATCACAGTTCCCCATTTTTTACTTGTATAACAAAAACACAAGACAAATTACAATCTTGTAACCATCCATGCGCAAAAGAGAAAACAACCTTAATGCTTGAACCTAGTATTCACGCCTAATTTGATCTTTGAATGCCTTAGCACTAAAATTATATAAAATTTTATATGAAATTCAACAATTAACTACCTTAACCCCTAGCGATTGCTATATAATGTAATTTCAGAATGATGCCTTTAGAGAAATCAATTTTGGGCAACTCAATTTGGGGCTTTAGGTTGGGGTATTCACAAACATGATGTTTCGATGTGAGATTTAGGGTATGTTGGCAATTCGACATGGGATGTCTTTATTTTTCTTTTCTCTTTGGTGTCAAAATACTATGTTCAATACTCCATCATATTATTAAAACAATGCCATATAAAATAATTTTCAGATACAACAAATCTTGATAGCGAGGAATGTAATTTCAAAAAATTGAGGAACTAAATTATAATTGGGAGAATTACCCTTAAGGATAGGTTGGGGAAAAAAATTACCGAGAAGGGTAGGTAGATTGGATAATTCTTCTGAATGCCTAACATTTTTATTAGACCAATTTACCATGAATTAAATTCTAAAATTATAATTTTTAAAGAATAAAAGAATTGAAAAAAAAAAAAAAAAAAAGATTGTCGTTCCAATGTCTTCCCTATGAAACCTTCTCTTTCGCATCATCTGGGTGTTTTCATGGTGAGATCATATTGTGTGAGATACTGAATCTTGTGTAGGCGTCTACAGTTCCATTGTTCTAGTGGTGACTATATTGAAAACTTCCATTCTGCATCATTGTTGGCGTGTCTCCATTTTGAATATTGTGGTTTCGACGACGTCTTTAATCGCATTTTTTTTTCATCATATCTGAAAGAGGTGAGTTTTTTTTCATTTAAATATGAGAAATCTTAGATTTTAGTTTCTAGGGTTCATTTGAATTTTTTCATCATGTGTGAAACCAATGTTTGGTTAATCTCGATTTTGATGATAACAAAACAATGTTTAAAACTAATGATTATATTTTAAGTGTAATTAGGCAAGACAATTTCCAAAATGGCAATCACAAAGACAAATCAAGCCAATGAGAAATCATGAAGAAGAAGACCACCTCAAAGAGAAGTGTTTTTCAAGACCCAAGCTTCATAAGATCTCTTTGTAAGGTTGTTGGTGCACTCGGTTTTTCATGCATTACATTTTTTACTTTTGCACCAAAATCATCCAAGGGTTATTTTGTTTTAAATATTTTTAAAATTGGATGATTTCATGTTTTCAACTAAAATCTTGTGTCAAATGTTTTTCAAACTTGTTTAAAAAGGTTTTAAGTTGAAAAAGTTGGTTGTTGAGCCAAAAACGACTCAACTGATTGAACTGGATGAGGAACCGATCGACCCCTAGCTCAACCGGTCGAGGTACGGGTCGACCCCCAACTCAACCGGTCAAGGTTTGGGTCGACCCCCAACTCAATCGATCGAGGTCTGGGTCAACCCCCAACTCAACAGGTCGAGGATGCAAAAATTTTTGTCTTTCTTCCAAAACAGTCGTTCAACAGGTCAAGGTTGAACCTCAATCAGTTGAGGTCCGATTGAGGTCCAACGGTCACCTGCCAAACATTAAATGCTAACAGCTAGTCAACTGATCGACTCCTAGCTCGACCGGTCGAACCCCCAACGGCTAGTTTGGTCGTTTTATTCTATAAAAAGGTTTCAATCTTCATTGTTTCATGAGCTTAACCTTCCCAAACCTTTCTTGAATATATTTGAGCCTTGGAAGAGTGTTTTTGAGTGCATCATTATTCTAAAACTTGCATATATTTTGGTGCACCATTCAATCCTAGTTTTCTTGTATCATTTGAGCTTAAAGTTTTAGTACTAGGATTTGTGAGATCATTTATTTGTAAATATTTGAGAGGAAGTTTCTCAAGTGTGTGGTATCACTTGAGGGGTTGTTCAAGAGTGGGGTATCTCTTGAGAAGTGTAAAGGGTGTTTGGAGCCAAAAGTCCAAGAGGGTGGATTTGAACCATAATCCAATTGTATTGCTTGAAGGCTTAGTTTGGAAGCCTTAAATTAGTGGAACCTCAAGCTTGGGATTGAAGTTAGATGAGAGTGGATGTAGGTTGGGTTGCGCCGAACTACTATAAAATCTTGTGTTTGCATTTTCTTTTCTCTACTCTTTTAATTTATATGCAATTGTATTGTTTACTATATACTTGCATATAATTGTCTCTTACATTCACATAGTTTAAATTTGCAAAAAGATACCATCACCCTGTTCACCCCCCCTCTAGGGTGATTACCATAGGTTGGATTGGCCTAATTTTTCTAACAATATGATTTTAGTTTCTAGGGTTTATATGGGGTACTTATTCACTGAACAACTATATTATTGTGGTTTTATGTTCTTCGATTTGCAAGAGCAATGGAAAGAAGGAGTATGAATGAAGTTTGATTGCGTTATTTAAATTGGTTATTTGGGGAAAACTAATCTAACCTTTAATTGAAGTTGTTGTAGTTATTTTCATTATTTGTTGTAGTTGGTCATTGAAAAATGAAGGAGAAGAATGGAAAAAATAACTTAGAATCTTATTTTCTTTTCTAGTTTTTAGTATTAGTTTCTTAAATATGTTATACTTTAGATGTTTTATGTAATTTGTATTATTTCCTTAGGATTGTGTTTCCAATATTGTCTTAGGGAATATTGGACATCATTTTTTAATGCAAACAAAGTATCATCTCTTTTTCTACATTTCAATTCTTTCGGATTTAATATATATTCTTGGGAGCTGTCATACCATATTGGATGGCCAGATGACATAACATATGAAAAAATAAACATAAATAAATTATATTATATTGTAATATATTGTAACATTAGTGTATTTGTATTGTAAGTGTAATGCATTTATGTTGTACCTAGTTTTTATAAATTATATACGGTTTAAAAGGTTAGCCATAGTGAGCATTAACAATGTGTACATATTGGATTATCATCAAACAACTTAAATTTGTTATCCACTAATACAATGGCTCAGTGTGTTTATAGTAACATGTATGTAACTATATGTGATCACTAATAGTAGTTACACCAAAATAAATAAGGGTACAATACAAATGTCTTATATTTACAATACAATTGCACTAGAAGTACAACTTACAACATTACTTGATTTATTATACATTTAATTATGACAATTGATTATTTGATATAAATTCTATAGTGCAATGTGGAGTATAATACATGGATAAAAGACAAAAAACAATACGATACAACCAGGTTTGAACATTCTTTTAATTAGTATTATTTTATTTTAATTATATTAATGTTTGACATTGTTGTTTAATTTCACTGTATTAATTTTTATTTTATAATATCGTTTATTTACTTCTATAGGAGGTCAAAATAAATAGTCGCTGCTCCACCAAAAAACTTAGATGTCTACTTGATGATCTAAGTGATGAAAAGAAGACTATAATTCAACATATTGGCTTTGGTGGATTACTTTAGGTCTCTTCCACAAAGCTAAGGCATAACGTATGTAGATGGATGATAAATCATTTCAATATAGCCCACTATAGGTTAGACATAGAATAATAAAGACAATTTCCAATTACTTGTTCTGATGTAGGTGAATTCTGGGTATTCCATATATTGGTAGGAGACTCCTACTTTCACCTACTAATAGAAATAATAGGATGGAAAACCTATCAGTCCTTAGAGATAGGTTGATCTTAATGGAAGACATGGGCGATTTCAAAAAATTGTTTATCTTCTTCTCATGTGCTACATTACTTGCTCCAAGATCAAAGTTGGATGGTAGTCATGAGTTGTGGTTTACTTTGCTTGCTAGAGACTTTGACATCAATGTTAATTGGGGTCAATTTGTACTTGACACATTGGTTGCTATAATTAGACATTTTTGATTGGGTAAAGGGTCATAGTTTACAGGTTGCCTTATTTTTTTGCAGGTAGATACCTTTTTTTTTATTAAATGCTGAAGGTTTCCATATTATTTTCTATGTTTTAACAAGTCTTTTCTAAATAACGTATTGATGTGTGGAATATTTGTGTATCAACTTTTTTATGTAAATAAATTCTACATTCCAACTATGTTGGTGCCACGTACCATCCCAATATGTGCAGCGTGGAGTGATGACTTGATGAAGAAAATGGTGCATGCAAAGTTGCAAGATTATGGTGACTTTGGACTAGTCGATATAAGGGACAAAATTTTCTTTCAACATTTTCTTTTATTTTCATTGAAAAATAATTTTTTTAAATTATATATTCTTTTTATTATTTTAGGTTCAGGAAGATGAAAGGAGGGAAGATGCGCATGAAGACACTATTAATCCAGTAGATGAAGTTGAAGAAGAGACTAGTGATGTGAGAACCTTCTACATCTATTCTTTTATTTAAAGAGTAAACCAAACATGTTATGCATAATAATATACATCTTTTATACTTTGTACCATTTTGTAGGAAATTATAGCAAAATATAATGCAATGGAGGGACAGATTCACCAATTGCTTCGAACAATGAGAGAAACAATTGATAAACTAGCAAAGCGATATAATACAAATAAAACCCCATCATCTTCTCATCAAAACGGAAGTCATAATCAACCTGAACGAAAAAAAGTTAATTTAATAATAGAAAATTAAGAAATAGATTTTAATTTAATAAATTAAAAAATTAATTTGATATATTTGTATAATTTATTTCTACATAAAAATAAGTTTATAAATAACTCTATTCTATGATGTTTTCAAATCGTTGCAATTTTTTTTAAAAAAATACAAAGCTAAGAAGACATTTCTAATTTGAGGTTACAAAAAAAAATTATTTTAAGACATACTTGGTGAGAAGGATATGATTTTCCTTCAATATTATGTCTAGGTATTTGCCTTTGAAAGACATTATACCAATCATCGTGAAAAATTGCAAACATAAATCTTTCAAAAAACGGGTCAATATGACGACCAAACTTTTCAATCAACTTTTCTTTGTTGCTTTTAAGTAGCTTCACATTTGTTGAATCATTATATATAAGAAATTGGTAATCAACCCAACCAATTGAACTTTATTTAGTCAAAATATCGCATTGTTAGTTTATGTTGTAATTTATCATACGATTAGTGTTTTTTTATCATAATGTTAGTGAATTTATGTTATAAATGTAATAAAAATGGTAGGGAAAACTGTGAACTATTAAAATTAAAAATCTAACACAAATCCACATGATGGAGATAATTAACCTATTACAAATAACTCCAAATACAAATACATCGAAGTACAATGCAATTAAGCATTACATATATAATCTAAAGCATTATAGACATGAAGTAAGTGTATGATTAAACAATTTTCAAACATAGAACAAAAAATAAAAGTAATCCTACTAAAATTACTTTCTTCATGAACTCAATTCTTGTTAAAATATGTTTAAAATCTTCATCGACGACACACATTCTTCTTTAAACAACCTCTTCTGGTTCTTGGTAGGTGTTGTTATCACCAAATCCTTCGAGGAATGCCCATTTAAAGAAATGATAGTCATCTCTACTATTTGCATACTGACAACAACAATATAACCTATTTGGGTTATCCTTTGATTCGGAAATTCTAATAGTTACCCTCTGTCTTGGTGAACATTTACACATACAGTTATGATAAAGTAGATATTTACCGTTTCTATCGTTACCTCTTGTATTTCTAAATGAAGCACTTGAAGATGTCATGATGTAACCTATATTTCAATGGAAAACAAGTTAAACAAATGTAATGAATATGTACAAAGTTAATAATGATATTCTAAATAACATTAAAAACATTGTTACAAACCACCCTAAATAATGATAAGATCATAAGTCTAAAATAGTGGCATACGTAATACAAACATCTTTGTCATGACAATTAAGTGAATAAGTAAGTTCCAAAACAAATTCTTACAAATTCTAATTTCATAAATCACACATATCATCACAATCAAAATAAGATAAAAAGTAGCATGTCACCATACAAGCATAACACTAAAATCATGGAACGGATAATAGATTTTTGCATGAAGCTCAATTATGGCTTGCAACTTGACATCACGAACAGAAGGTAAGTCTTTTTAAACTAAATTGAGACTATTTGATGGTGTCGAGGCCTTCCAGATGGTCATTTTGAGCATGGAGGTTTAAGTGAAGAATATAAGCGACCTTGAGCATCACGAACACATCCATCAACATCAATTGTAGGCATATTGTGATTTGGAATTGAATTGAACTATCCAGAATATATCAACTCTTGCATTGGGAGCTTGAAATATGAGTCAACATATTCGTAAACATCCTATTTCATCTCGCGTATTGCTACACATGCATGCTCACAAGGTATTCTGACCATTTTCCAAGCCTTACAAGTACATGTACGCTATCTCAAGTTCACGTCCACGTATATCATCATATTGAATACCTTAAACACACCACCAATATAGGGATATACAGGAAATGACCCACTCTTTATAATGTTTTCCAACAACTTTTTCTCGGTCTTTAGGCCAATTAGAGCTTTCCAATTTTTTGTAGTAGCCATATGATCACATGTTAGATGAGCAAACTTATTAATATGTGTCATTACTAAGTTGAAAATTGTGTAATGACGTTCCTCCTTCAGCCAAACATTGAATGATTCAACTAGATTAGTTGTCACTTATCCCATCGTTTTTTTTGGCAAACTTTGACATTGCCCAATGTTGTAGACTATTCTCTTCAACCCACTTCGCTAGGTCATTGTTATATGTCTTTAATTTTTCCATGGCTACAACATAATCGTCATCCAACCTAGCATACACAACACTCTCAAGTAGCAACAATGCATCCACTTTACATTTTTTTCCCTTCATATTATGTTTTGTCATATAGCTACTAAAATTCTCTTTCACATGATGATAGCAATATGCATGATTTTCTACTCCAAAAAGTTGAGAAACACTACAAAGGATTGCTTGATGCCTATTTGATATTATGACTACCTCTTTATCTTGAAGTACACCCTTCAATTTCTACAAAAACCATAGTCAATCCTCATAGTTTTTTGAACTTACAACACCAAAAGCAATTGGGAACATGTCATCATCAACATCATAAGTTGTTACAAAAAATAAAGAGCACCTATACGATCCACTCAAATGGGTTGAGTCAATTGCAATGACAGGTCAACAACCCATTAAAAACCCTTGAATTGAAAAAGAATGTGCAACGAACAATTGCCAAAAATGCCCATTTTGTTTGGTACATTCAGCAATCGTCCCTGGATTAATGTCTACCAATCTCTGACATAACCATGACAACAACATATATGAGTTTTCTGGAAGACCATATATTCTCTCTTTTGCCATTTCTTTGTATGTCCAAGCCTGCTTATAACTCAATGAAACACCATACCGACTCTTGAAATCTTTGCAAATTTGACGGGGCAAATACTAAGGGGTTGCCCTTATTACTTGCTCTATGACACTAGCACCTCTCCTTCCTCGCATTGAAGGTTGACTTGAACACTCAACACCTGCACAATGATTGTGTACATCATTAAAAATATTAACCTTCAAAATTTTGATTGTGCCTACTGAATTAGCAGTTATTCTCTAAGGGCACCCATCCACTAAACAACATACAGATATTCGCTTTGGAGAGTTCTTTTTGAATTTGTATTGAAATCTACCAACTAATGACATCGTATATAATGCATTTCTAAATTCATCTGCATTAGGAAAACTATGCCCACTCCCAATAATAGGTTGAGGACAAAGACTTAAATCATGTGACCTAACTTCACTTTCTGCACATCTGGACATGAAGTCTTGAGAAAGTCCTAAATTAGACTCATTGTTTGCTTGACATGATGCAACCGAATTGTCTGTCTCCTCCGTACTATTATGACTACATTTTATAGCACACTCAGTTAATTAATATTTTAAGCACCTTGCATCATGGAATTAATGACAACTAATACAAGATATATCACTTACCAATAATCATTTTGCACATTAATTATACCTCCTTCAACTTCTACTATTTGAGTCCGTTTTAATACATAAATACGAGCATAATCATAACTATGGGATAACATCATATGCATGTCCTCATTATCATCCAACTGTTGAAGTGCAGATGGATCAAACTTAAGGGTGTAATGAAATGTATATCCATTTGAATTAATATCCAACCGTTCACATGCCTTTGAAACAAAATCAGCATATGACATCCCTTGTCCAATGTACATGTCTTTTTGTTGCCCACCATTGTATTGTATTTGTTTATCCTCCTTAGGTACAATCTTCACTCCTTCATGAAGGTAGCCATAAACGGAGTTTCCCAAGTCTATTTATCAATTGAGAAGTACGTCTTCTTTCACCGACAATCAAATCAATCTATTTCACAATATTACAACAAAGGAAATTTTTACAACAAATACAAAATAAACAAATGAAAATTATAATCAATTGAGACATATTTTATATAATAAAGAACAATATTTGTTGTATATTAGACATGTTAGGGATATGCCAAAGAACTCACAATTGCCTAGTTTCATAAGAAATTTGAAATTTTCAAAATTTTACCTTATCGTAATGTTATTGTATTTGTATTGTATTTGTAATGTATTTTTATTGTACCTCTATATTTTTATATAAAAAAATTAATTTTATAGATTTTTTTTTATACATCATTGGATTACCATCAACAACTTCATGTATTGAAATTATAATAGTATATTTTTGTTGTCTTTTTATAATTTTGGCTTGCAAGGATGCTTTATGATAGGAATACAACATGATAGCCTAGAAATGCCAATTCAGTAAAAAACAATTCAATATTTTGTCATTTTGGTATTTTGTAATGTATCGTAATGTTAATGTTTTTTCATTGTAACTATATTGCATTTGTATTGTATTTGTACTTTATAACTGAAGTAATGGTTCTTTTACACAATCTTCAAACTACTAGACATTCAAGTCATCATACCAAAATAATACTTATACAAAAAGGTAACAAATTCATAACAAAAATATAGTGATATTAACTCTTTAACAAATTCATAATAAAAGACAAAGTGGTCTCATACAAAGGAATTTCAGTTTTTAATGAAAATCCAAATATGTTCATAAATACACAGACAAAGTGGTATCAAACAAGCATGAAACAATTGAGAAAATTTTTTCTTTTGCCATGTCAAAAAAGTCTCAACAACAAAATTAAAGTGCAAACCTTTTGAATGGAAATCAATAATAATCATATCAAACAATCCACCTGGAAAATAAATTAAAAATAAAAACACATCTTTAATATGACCAAAATAATATAAAAAAATTCAAAATAATAAATTTAAATAACATTTTACACGAAAAAAATGTAATTTCTTTCTCAAAATATAATATCTTAGATCTATATTGTTAAAATTATTAATTTTTCGTTCCTTTAATCAAAAATTTTAATTAATTAATTAATTATTTATTTATCTTGCATAAAACTGACATATTTTTGTTTTTTTTGGCATTTTAAAAAAAATACTTAACTTTAATGGATTTCTTGCTACATTCATACAAAAAAACAAGCTTTGTGGAGACGATTTTAGATCACGACCTGAAGTGCTAGAACTTTTTCCTTTCTCTTTTTCTTTTATAACACCGACAAAATGCAGCTAGGTTAAAGAAAAATTCTTATTGCTTTTCATTTATAAAGGATAGTCTTGACATTTAAACAAAATAAGACATTTGAAATAATTATCATAATTTCACCCTATTCTTCAAAAGAATTATCATATCTACCCACGGTCGTATTTTTCCGCGGGTAAGGGTAATTCTCCCATTATAATTTGTGCTGCCTACGTAATTTACCTAAAAAAAAAAAATATCATGAAATTAATTTGTAATTATACTAAAATGCTTAATCATCCCCGGCTTTGAATTGCAAATAGATCCCAGTGGTGTAGACACCTCAAGAGCTGAATTCAACAGGTTGGGTTCCCCTGCGATTGGAAGAGAGCGAGAGAAGATGATCGGAGTAGGGAAGATCAAGCAGTATTCTAACGTACTCGATAAACCCCTCAGCAAGGGCAAACAAGAGGTACTTAAAAAGAAAAATTGCTTCATTTTCTTCTGTTTGTTTTCCAAGAAAGCCAAGGAAAATGCAACGAAAGAAAAGAAAAGCAAATTTTGATTTTGAATCTTGTGTGTGTATTGTCCTACGTGGTTTAGGTTCTGAGAATTGTCAAGAACTCAAGTCAATTAGGTTTAGTTGTCTGGAGCCTTTTGTTTTATGGGTTTCTAAACAGTGCAAAACCTGAGATGGGGAGTTTTGATTGGCTTGCTTTCTGCCGTTCCCTTACAACCTCACGTACCAATATTTAGCGTCGGATCTTTGTGAGAGTGTCACATGGGTTTTTTGATTTGTTCTATCCATTTCCTCTTAGATACCGAGATTTTTTTTCTTTTTTTTTTTGGCGATCCCATGGTAGTTGTTTCATAAAATATCGTATTTTTCTTGAGATCTCACTTTTTTCAGCTATTTGATGAAATAAGGCTCCGGTTGGCTGCTGGGAAAATTTAGGGAAATCGGACGAATTGACATAATTCAATAATTTGACTGTCCCTGGCGTTGGGGGTGGGGGGCGGCGGAATAGTGTGGCTCAAATCAATGGGGAAAACTTAAGTTTTAACTTTCATTTGCATTAATATTCTCGGCAATCAAACAATGGTTTACTATGGTTTCAACCTTTTTAATTTCGTTCTGGAGCGTATAGTTTTGTTAAGAATTGATTTTGGTTTCAGGTGAGTTTGAGTGCATTTGCTTTCTTGTTTTCGGAGCTTGTCCAGTACAATCAAGCACAGGTCGATAACATTGCTGAATTGGAAAGAAGGTAGTGGATCATCTTCATGTTGTTTATAATCTTCTGATTCTGTTTCATCACACACATATCCTAAATGCAAATGATTTTCTTTTCATTTTACATCTGCATATATGTACTCAGAATCAGAACAATAATTGCACTTCATTTCTTTATTTTTCTTCCAGTAGATAAATTGAAATTGGTGATTTAAAAATAGGGGAAAAATCCTTTGTTGACTTTTATAATGAGAAAGTTAAGTTGTTAGTTCAGCTTAGAGTTATCTTTTGTTTTTTTTTTTTTGGTTAGTTCAGCTTAGAGTTTCTGCCTACTATATAGTGTATTTTTTCCTACATACCCCATTTAGTGGGGAGAAAGAAGTTTCTTGAGAAAAATACTGCTTTGGTACATAATGATAAAATTTTCTCAAGTTCAGGATTAGATCTCGGTTGAGATAATAAACAAAAAGTCTTCCAGGTACTATTTTCTGCTAAAACAACTAGGTTATTTCCTTTTCTGGAGGGGCAGATTGGTTTGAAATGGCATGTCATGGTACCAATGATGTATACGGAATGCTAATACACTAATTTTGTTGTATGTTTCCAAAACTTTATTGGAATGGACCAGACTGGAGGATGCAGGCTACGCTGTTGGGGCCCGAGTTCTAGAACTCCTTTGCCATAGGGATAAGGTGTGATGCTTTCTCATTAGACATCTTTAACATGTGCATATTATCATTTGTTGACAATGAATGGTTTATTATTTATGTGAATTATATTAATTAATCCAAAACTTTCTACTACTTCTTTCCTGATTGTAAGGGGGAAATGAGAAGCCATAGTTATCCAGTTGTTTTTGTTCATAATAGATGTTCTCCATGAACTGGTTAATCTGTTGAATCAATTTTATTTTAGTCACATCACAATTCTTTTTAAATCATTATCCAGCCTTAATTCTCATAGGGAACAAATTTCATGCATAGTAGATGCATCACAATCAGATTGGATCCTTAAATGGAACATGGCTTATGTGGCATTGCAGACACTCTAGTATACATTTTTAATTAGGGAGTCAAATTGGATTGCACAAGTCATACTTATTGAATTTTTAGGTTGGCTTCAGAAAATGCTCAAGCTAAAATAAGGTTACATCTTATATATAGCAAACATATTTCATAATGTAGACAACTTTATGGTTACAATGAAACTGCCTATGGAAAAAAATTATATGGACATTATAAAACTATTATCTCATTCACTTACCTCCAGTGTGCAGTACAGGACTACTTATTTTTAGCTCCCAAACAGAAAAGTCCAGTGCTGCCCATTTCTGTCCTCCAACTACCGCAATTTGGAGGATCGCTTTGGATCTTCTTTCTTTTTTGCCTTTCTTATCTTATTTTTTCATAGAAGTTGCATGGTTAACCAATATAGGACAACCCTAGGATGGTTGCCTACAATTAAATAGGTGGGCTATGGTTTTTATCTTTTAGGGTTTAAGGAGGGGAACGGGTGATAAAGTTTATGGCAGCAAAATAAAATAAAATATAAGGAAAGAAGATAAAGAGAACATACAAAACCTTATTGCACTAAGGCCTTCTAGGAGTCTCACCTAGAAGAAAATCAATTGAGTTTCACTATTGAAAATTACAAAAGTATGCAAGAAAACATAAGATTGTTAATCATCAATCAATCAATACTTTGGTTTACATCAATTAGCCTTATTTATAGACTTTTCGAAGAAATCCAAATTCTTCTAAGAATCTAATAACCTATTGTCATTCTAATTCTAATCTCCTATAACCTAATTATGATTCTAACTATGATTCTAATTATTGGTTACTCCTAATTTAACTCCAACAAATGCTAATCCTAATTTAATTCCAAGTAATATTAATCCTGTTTTAATTATAACTAATTCTTATTCTCTTTCTTGATGTGTTTCTTGGAGATTCATCTTCATTATTAAGTTCCGTAATTAAGAAATCAAAAGTAATAGTACATTTTTGTTGTTGTTCCTGAGATGGTGTTGTTTAATCTTTTTGGGTTGTTTCGTGTAGAATAGGCCATACAAGGTAGTTTGTTGGGGGCGAAGAGGGAGGGTTATGAAAATTTATTGTAGCTTTGAGCTGTGACAGTGGGTTCATATGAAGGAACAGTAATATCTCTAGTTATTAAAGAGGGAAAAGAAACTTTACATACTGTTTAATTAAGTATTATGTGCAGAGTGGTTTTATGTAATATCTCTACATAGGAGTAGTATTTATTTATTTATTTTTTTAATGATGAAATTGAGCAAAAAGTGGGTAATGGAACTGTAATATCTCTACTCATTGTTAAAAGGGGAAAAGAAACTTTGCTCACTGTTTGACCATGTATTACATTTCCTGTCAACTCATCTGATGTGATCTCTCTCTCTCTCTCTCTATCTATCTTATTTGAAAGTGCGTCCATGGAAGCTACTTAGAGGGAATAAATAAGCAGTCCAAATTTATTAAGCCCAAAATTCAGGTGTTATTAGTCTCAGTTATTTTCAATTAATCAAGTCCATTGTATCTATCTTATTTGAAAGTACATTATTGATCCATTGAAGCTACTTTGAAGGAATAAATAGGCAGTCCAAATTTATTAAGCCCAAAATTCAGTTTTTATTAGTCTCAATTCAATTAATCAAGTCCAGTTTAATAATTTTTGGAATAATTAGACCTATGAGAAATCAACCATTCACAAGATATACATGGAAACCACCTATAGAAATCTCTGTAAGTTTAAGACCATGAGCTTCAATTCAATAAATTCATTAAATATGACAAAAAAATACACCAATTTACATGACCAAGATGCAATGTTCTCCTAAGGGACTTACTTTAGCTAGCACCTACACGTTTCTTTCACATCTTCCACACAACACCTTGTGCTTTGTAGTAAACACCTCAACTCCCTGGTAAGGGGATGTGATCAACCCACCAATTACCTTTCCGCCAAAAGCATTTTCAAGATTGTTCTTAAAAGGTCTTTTAAATGTTAGGAACCATGGTAAAGTAAAAGCAAAATAATATTTTTCACTTAGTGTGTGTCCTCAAGGTTATGAAAAATAGTTTTCTTTTTAAAGACACAAAAACTCTAAGTCGAATAAAATAAAAAGTATAATAAAGTTGGAAAGTGGTAACCAATAAGAAAACATGATTTTAAACTTATAATAAATTTCTTACTCCTTTTCACATTAAATTCAATTTTAACTTTATCATACTTAAAACTACATACCTTAATTTTCTTTACTTCCTTTAGTCTTTAATTTTGCTCTTGAAGTTGACTAGTCAGCTGGCTCACTAATACTATCAATCTTTATCTCTCTCTTAGACAGTCTTGTACATAGTTGTATTGTCAGCATCTTTTAGGTTTGGAATTGTGATTTGATAATATGAGGTTGACCATGTGATCTTATAAGCCTGACAGTTTATAGTTTCATGGGACTTTCTATCTGATGCATTTTTCCCAGTGGGTTTCATCTTCCATTAATTCAATGCAAGCCATGTAAAAGGGTGGGAAATATCTTTGCAACTGGTTGACTAAGTATTACACTTCTTATCAACTCATCTTGTGATCTCTCTCTTCCTCTCTCTCTCTCTTTCTCTCTCTCTCTCTCTCTCTCTCTCTTCTCTTCCTTTCACTCACTCTCTTTGTATCTCTTTCGAATAGTCCTTGTACATAATTATTCTGTTGGCATCTTTGAAGTTTGAAATTATCATGTGATAATATGAAGTTAACTATATGTGATGTTAACTTTTGATAAAAATAAAAAATAAAAATTATGTGATGTTAACTTTGCAGCAATTATAATCCTAGTGGTGCATAGTTTTAAGGGACTTTCTCTATATGCATCTACTCCAGTGGGTTTTGGCTTATATGAATTCAGTGTGAACTACATTGACAATCTCTTGCATGTATGAGCATGCAATAAGTGTTACTTTTCTGATGCCACAGGGAAACAGAAGGGAGACACGACTATTGGGTATTCTTTCTTTTGTACACAGTACAGTATGGAAGGTGTTATTTGGGAAGGTAAAGAAGAATTTTCTTTTTTTCTTTTCTTTTCTTTTTCTTTTCAAGGAGAACTTTTGGAGTGGGGTTGTGGTGGTATTGGTATGTAAAATAAGTGAATTTTTGTCAGTAACTCATAGTCAGTGAATTAAATTGCTTTTCCTTTTTTCTTTTGAATGGTTTCTGCTTGTTTATCACTATAAGTCACACTTAATTTATAAGTCTTGGGAGAAAAGTCTAAAAGGTGGACCGAAGTTATCATTAAATCTTAGGGAAGCTCTGACAGGTGGATCAATGCATGCTTTAAACGGTTCTCTGAATTTTCTGTGAAGGAAACCATACCATGACTACTTCTTTATATTATTATACTATGTAGCTTCACTTAATCATATGCAATGTATGGGACTTATTCATTCGTTCATTCATTCATTAATTATTGTTATTACTATTACTGTTACTACTACTACTACTACTAGTATTTTTTTTTTGATAAGTTACTACTACTACTAGTATTATTATTATTATTATTATTATGTCCTTAAGCAGCTGTAGAGGAATGTTGGTAAAGATGTAGATGTTTGCATTTTGTATTTCTTGATTAATTTTTTGGTGTTTCACTCACATTTTATGATGCTGGTATGTGGTTTGCATTTTTGTATTTCTTATTAATTTTTTGGTGTTTCACCCACATTTTATGATGCTGGTATGTGGTTTATCAAAAGGCAAGATAATTAGCAAATATTTTCTAAACAGAAGCTCATCTTATATTATAATTTATAATATACAGATATAGAAAACTTATTACTTGCTAATTATTAGATCTTATCATTTGCCAAGGATAACTCATCCTTCATTGCTGAGAAAAATTACAGGATGGAAGCTACTGATACATAGGATATTAATTGCGTACTATAACTTGGTTATTGTTGTTTTTATATCTAAAAATTTTCTGGGTTTTGCCTGAGGCTTTGTTTGTTTTCTTGCTTGAAATTCATAGGAAAATAAAAAAATTTCATAATTCAAGATCTACCCATTGCTTGTCTTCAAGATGCTAGATTTTTTCCCTGATGTGGGGAAAAAGGAGGGGAAACATCCTGGATTCAGGGGCTGCTATTTAATATATGTATTCTGCTGGGAAGACATGTGGGCTAATTTATTAGCTGGCAACAAGTAAACTCACTAATTAAGAACCAACCAATTTGAGGTGCAGTCCTACTTGGGACCAAAATACCAAATTTTTTTAAGTTGTTGACTTTGATCTAATGTAACTGAGATTTGTTTTTCGTTTTGTTTTTGTTTTTGTTTTTGTTTTTTTTTTTTTTGTTTTTTGAGAAATTTAATTATAATGCTAAATTTTAGCATGATTAAAAAGTTTTATTGTTAAAAAATGAATTTGTATTTTTAAAATTACTTTAATATTAAAATATATATTTCTTAATTACAATTTGACTGGCAAGTTGTTACCATGGAGAGATTCTTATAACATTCAAGTTTGGTTCGATGCATACTTGGTTGAACTAATTTGAAGTGCCACTCTACTAAGTAATAAAATAACCTACTGCATTCTTATGGGATAGAGTTAGGAATTTTGGAACAAAACTTTTAAGTTTCCCACTAGGTTGGCCTTTACCAACTCAGATTCATTTTATGGTCACCATGTCCAATGCTTCTCCTTGACATTCCAGTCAATTAATCATGATGGATGAGAGGATTACTTAAACAATCTTTCTTTCTTTACTCCCCCCCAAATAAAAGGTTTGTTAAAAGAGGTTTTTAAGGTTGTAGATGTATAGGGTTGAATTGGCTTATTTTTAAAATTAAGAATTTGATGCAAATTTAAGTAGGTTGCTAAAATTTCTAGAAATTTAAGGAAATCTTAGATTTGGGGTTTGAAGGTTACAGATTAGACGCAGGATTAGGGATAGGGTGAAAGGATTAGGATTAAGACTAAGGGACTGGGATTTAGATTGACAAAGATTGAGAAGTGTGAGTTTGGTTGCAAAGCAGGCAAAAGGTTCCATTTAGTAAGGTGGTTTGCTATTTGCAACTCTAAGAAGGTTGGAGGTTGGTGCCAGTGACTTCCTAATCCTTATTAGAGTGCTATCAGGCAATTGACTCTGGAGGTTTGCAGTCAGAAGACATAAATTATGGAGGTGTGTGATTGTTGAGAAGTTTGGAGAGTTGGATTGGGAGTAATAGATGCTTTGTTTGCTTATCAAAAAAAAGAGAGTTGGATTGGAGGTTGAGTCTGTATATAACAAAATCTTTATCAATAATGTATGTTAGGATGTTTTGGGAGCATGGAATTTTCAGTTGTTAGGAGTCAAAACCGTTATCTGGTGCCTCTCTTCTATTGAGCTAAAGAAGGGAGCTCATTTCTTTATTGATTCTGGAGATTGTTTCAAGCTAGCCTGAGTTGGTGTTCTCATATTAGGCTCCTATTTCGAAATCTATGTTTCTTTGTTTGCTTGTTTTATTATTATTATTATTATTATTATAAATTTTCTTTTTTATTTTTCTTGATAGGAAGCTTTGGAGTGAGATTTTTTTCCCCTTCCTATAGGGCTCTTCTTCTTCTTTTTTTCTTCCTTACTTGTTTTTTTTTCTTTGATTGGGGGCTTTAGAGTATTTATTTCTTCTTCTAAGATTTCTCCTAGGAAAGCAATGTATGTTGCTGTGAATTGTATGCAAGATTTTTTCAGATGTTTTCCTCAACCAGATACCGTATTTGTATCTACAAGTTTCTTTTTTATCAAAAACCAGCTGTATGAAGTCATTTGTGGACATAAGAAAGTACCCTAATTGAAATGTGAGATTAGAATATTTTCAACAACTCTGGATGGCCTAATTTCTCATTATCTTAACTGAAACAAATAGTAAATTTTGGTAGGGAATTTGTGAAGTATTACATACTGTTTGGGCCTGCTGTTTGTTGCATTGCTAGTGTGGGCTGTTTATTTGGCTGTAAACATGGGATCATGGGATAGGCCACTCATTGGCTAATTTATTCTTCTGAGGAACTGAGTGAATTTAGTTTGTCATCTTTTAAGGTTTTCTTTGTGAAACTCCTTTTAGAATATGATAAGTTATCTCTGGTGCAAAGAGGATTCTTTTTTGAGCAATCATGTAGCAGTAAGCTGTTTTTTGTTAAAATATTTGTGGTTCTGTCTCTTAAAAACATTTATAAAGTAGATCAAATAATGTTTTGGGAAAAGACTTTAATATAATTCAAGTGGAAGGCACTACTAGTCGGAGAGGAAAGAAGAAAAATGATATACACATAAAATGGAAGAATGAGAAGTAATTTTAACACAAGCTTTAAAAGTGGCTTTTAGCCTTTGGGATATTTGGCTGGAAACAAGTGCTTAAAGGCCCCCCTCTGTGCTTGGATGGAGG
Organism: Vitis vinifera; assembly: GCF_030704535.1. NCBI lineage: Eukaryota > Viridiplantae > Streptophyta > Magnoliopsida > Vitales > Vitaceae > Vitis > Vitis vinifera. The sequence continues at coordinate 7,946,763 of NC_081815.1, read as the reverse complement.
GCAAGGAAGGCCTACTTCTGGGGAGCTTGAGCCAATGATGAGATACCACTTTAGAAGAGCTAGGATCCTAACCTTGTGTTAGGACCTACAGACCATGGGATAATCTCAGATAAACAGTGTGTAGGTTCAGGGGTAGGAATAGGAAGTACTTTTTCTTGGGGGCCAGGGCAGAAGTGTCCAAAGAAAGTACATATGTAAGAAATATTACAATTGGAATACTATGTTCATCTTTTTTCTCATTTTCTTTTTAAACTTCAAAATGAAAAATACCTGATTATTCATGAATCAAAAGTACAATAAAGGTGAGATATCCTTAAAGCGAAAAACAACTACTGAATGAAGCCAAGACAACCAAAAGGCCCGACTACACGACACAAAAGGACAAATTCAAAGCTCTAGCAAGCATACACTCTTTCATAAGTGAATTTAGTCATGAGGCACCGATCTTAATTAAACCATTTGATGAGGCTATTTGAATTTCTTGATAGCTCAAACTTTTTCTCAATTGAGTTTGAGGTTCTATATCAATGGATTTATGGTTCTGTTACAATAGGATGGTTGTGTTAAAAGGTTTCGAGTAAGGAGCACAGGTACTCATAGTTCTAGAGTGAGAAGGTCATTTGATGCAGCTAAACTTTCAAGCTTTATGTAAGAAGTAGAACATTTGATCTGAGTTCTAAAATAGCTTTCAATGACAATATAGTGATCGTTTCCAAATAGTAGTTGTAAGAACTCTTGATGATTATAAGTGATGGTGATGCAGAAAATTTATTAGATTAAAAAATTTATATCTGGAGTTTGTTTGACAAAAAAGAATTGTAAGGATCGCAGTGTTTGAGCATTGATATATAAAGTAAGGTTGTAAGCAGTTATAAACTGAGGTTTGGAAGAAAGAAATTGAAATGAATGGGAGGAGAGTGTACAAGCATATAGAAATGTGGGCAGTTATACGCCAGACCTTGGAATCATAATGTAAGGTGTACCAGGAATCAAAAGCACAAAAATTTGAAGGCATCAAAATTCCTGTGCTTTGAAATCCCAAGCTCCAGCTAAGATTAGAGTCTTCTCCTGGCTTGTTCTTAGTATTGGAGAGTCAATACCAATGATTACAGCCCTTGAGCCCTGGCTCAAGTGGTAAAGGGTTGGGAGAGTTTGTGGAAAGTTCTAGGTTCAAGTCTCAATGGAGATAAAAATTTTATTGATTAAAAAAAAAAACAAAAATTTGCAGCAGCTAAAGAAGCTACATAGAATCCTTAGCCCTGGGCTATCTTTTATTTGTTTGCATAGTGAGCAGACAATTGATCACCTTTTCCCTCAATAACCAGCAGGGATGGATTCCCCCACCACATCATAAACAGACATTTCATTGCCAACCAGCAGGGATAGAATTATGGTGTAGACTTTTTAGAGTTTCTGGCTTAGCATGGTTCCCTTCTAGAGAGCCAGCAAATATAAGGTGATTGTTTTTAGTTGTTTGATAGCAATCCTAGGAGTAGGATGTTTTAACATGTGGTTGCACTTGCTTTACTATGGATGATCTGGTAAAAGAGGAATATTGGGATCTTCAAGGGAGATGACCCTTAAGAGTCAGTTTGGGATTTAATTTATTTGTTTCTCACTTATGGCTGTCAATTTCTTCATAATTTTGATGTACCCTGTTGAGCATGAACACACTCGATTGAAGAGCTGCCTGTTGAAAGCTTAGGATGACCTCAGAGGAGCATAATGAGAAGGTTTCTCCATTTCTGAGTTCTTTGAAGATTAATTTTGATGAATGCAGGCTATGGAGCATGATGGGGTGTTCTTAGATCATGAAGGAGGTGTGGTTTGGTTGGAGCTTTGGCTGGGGTGCAACTGGCTATAGAGGAAGAGGTGTTAACTCTGTTGGAAGTCTTCACGGGCTTAAGCAACTTTCTGGTAGAAGGTGATTGAACTGCAGTTATATTTTGGTTATCTTAGGAAAAAGGGATCATGGGAAGTTTGGATTTATTAGTGAGTAAAATATATGATGTATTTATGGAGTTGGATTTTATTTTTTTTGGTCTGGCCTTAATGCTAGCCAATCAGTCAGCAAATTCATTGGCCACTAGGAGCTAATTGGCTTCTTCTAATAATAGGGTACAGTTTTTTAGATCTTGATAAACTTCAAAAAAGAAGGGTATATATGTATCATAGAATCTTCATAACAAGTTTTAAGATTGAACAAAATAAGTTTGATTTGCAGAAGGAAGAAAAACCTGTGCCAGTGCTTCCAGAAAGCTTCTTTTTACAGAGAGTTGAGGGCAATTCCGTAACTCCAGACAGCCCAGACCCAACCTAATGATGGCCACACATGAGATCAAGACCACTTCAATTATGAGTTGGTGGATGCAAATATAGTGGCCCTAAAAGACCTACACCATCTTAAAGCAGAAAGGCAAAAAACAGATCAAATTTTAGGGTTGAACGAAATAAGTTTGATATGCCAAAGTGATTTTCCATTGCCATTTTCTCATGTTGTTTCTTAACACTATCCTTGCTGATGTCTTCTTGCATGTTCCTTGTGTATCCTGGTGACAAATGCACTCACTTTTCAAATTCTTTACTAGCTTATGCTCATCTCTAGCCTTAGTCTTACACTTTGAACCTTGATCTTTTTTCTGAATTTTTTCACGAACTGTTTCATGTTCATATAAGATCACTCTCCTCACTTTCCAAGTCAGATTCACAACTTTTATTTTTTATAAATTATTTTCAGAGTTTATGCCTCCTTAAAATGTGTGATTTTTGTATTGGCATTTTTAGGCCCTTCTGTGGGACTCTTTTTGTACATTGACTTGTTCACCTTTGCTCATCCTTTTTCTACTTTTTGATTCATGATACAACAAAATCTTTCTTTCTTTCTTTCTTTCTTTCTTTCTTTCTTTCCTTTTTATTTATTTATTATTATTATAATTTTATTTATTTATTTTATTTAAAAAAAAAAAAAAATTGTGGTTGCTAGTAGCTACATTATGTGATTGGCTTCAAGGACTGCCTTGGCCTATTGATGTAAGGAATGCTTCTGATGTACCATAATGGAAGTTGTGGCCAAAGGTTTGGCATATGAAAGAGTATGCTTAACTATTTTTGTCAGCACCCATCCTCTTGGTCTTAATGCTTACAATTACTTACTATTTGGCTTTTTCTTGAATTAAATAGTTAGCTGAAGTTAATTTACAAATTTAAAGAAACTATTGCTGCTTGTTGTGAGAGTTCTCTTCATATGAATACAAGAGAGCATGTTTATGAATCTCTATAATAGCCAGAACTATATGGTTGGAAGATTTGGGGCATTGGGTGTTGTCAGTCAGTGTCCCTCCAAACCTTGGAAATGACTAAATAATGGGGGGTGATTAGCTTTTAGGACTCAAGTGTGGCACGGGAACCATATTAAACACACAAATTTTATGTATGATGGCCATACTTCTTCATTTCTGTTAAAAGAGGCCTGATGAATTTTTATCATGCCATGAAATGCAGCCATCTTTATCATTTTCTATTTGATATCATATTAGGTAGCTGACTCACTTGAGAAAGGTACTGAGCACGAAGATGAATACATGATCAGTGAGAAAGAGCTCCTGGTTAATAGGTAAAGATTTCATTATTGTCTACTATTTACATTATGCCTGTTACAACTAGCTAGGATTGTATTTTATGGTAATTCCCAGTCAATACGCCTATTCTTGGTTTGCAGATTTATCTCAATACCGAAAGACATGGGAACATTCAACTGTGGTGCATTTGTTGCTGGCATTGTAAGGGTATGTACCATGTTTGTTTTTACTAATTATCTGTACTTCTGGTCATTGAAAGCTCTGACAAACAGTTTTTATTTTTTTCTCTTTGAAGGGCGTTTTGGATAGTGCAGGTTTTCCAGCTGTGGTAACAGCTCACTTTGTACCTATGGAGGGTCAACAACGACCTCGGACAACTATTTTGATTAAATTTGCTGAAGAGGTAAACATATGTTATCCCTTTTCTGTTACTTGCACATTTGATCACAGATCCACATGAACTAAACACCTCCAAACCACCTTTTCCTCTTTTCCTTTGGTTAATAATGTTCCATGTTTTTTTTTTCTTAATAAGCAAATAATATGACTTTATAAACAAGCATCAAAGAGATGACGCACCTGGTATACCTGACATATACAATTAGTGTCAAAAAGCTCAACCAAAAAGAGAGAACACAAAAAGCAACTCTCTCTTTTAGCAAGAATCCAACCAATCTACAAAATTATTTAAAGACAACATATATCTATGTACATCTTCACCCACAAAAACAAATTTCTAAGGAAATAACTTTTCAATGCTTGATCTGACTTTTGATGTACCATGTTAATTGCTGTATCATTCTGCACAATTATTTCTGAGCAAAGCTTCTATCACCCTATTAACAGAAATAGAAAAAGTGGTTGTAATATGTTATTCCTTTTCTATTACTTCTGAATTTGATCAAAGATCCACCTGAACTAAACACCTCCAAACCACTTTTTCCTCTTTTCCTTTGGTTAATAATGTTGCATGTTAATTGATACAAGCATTCTGCACAATTATTTCTGAGCAAAACTGATATCAATCTGTTAACAAAAAGGAAAAAAGTGGTTGTTTTACTATTAAGTAATCCTTATGCTGGTGGTGTGTCTCTGCATAACATTAACATTGTGTATGAGCTTAATATGATTGGTAATACTGTTTCAATTCTGACAAAAAAGATGATCATATGTTGCATGGACATAAGGACAGTGTTCAGCAAAAAGGTTTTTGCATGCAAATGCCCAGTGACCAGATATTGTATTTCATTGTTACCATTACTGTGGGCTCAACTATCATGTAAAACATGCAGGTTCTGCAACCTTTTCAGTTGGTACTTTTCATACACTTCTTGAGTCATATGAACTAGCTTTTGTCTTTGGTGCATTAGCATGCTTATTCAACTTATCTTTTATCCAAAATGTCCTCTGTCTAGTCCATCAAACTAGCATGACATTAGGGGTCATATAACCGGAAATAGGAACCATTAGCAGGTTTCCTTGGACCCATAAAGAAAACTTCATACAGCCAATTCTAAAAACAGTGAACTCGAAATAATCTCACAATCAAGTGGCTTATGCTAGTGCAAACCTTAAAATGTAACTTAATCAGTGGCTCATCTAATTTTCATGCATTCATATCCTCACTGTTCCTTGGGGTTTTGCAGTGTTTAGCATTTGCGAAATCATACTGGGACAAGGAATTATTAGTTCTGATTGATTGTCCTATTTGTTTGGCGTGAACTTGAATTTGTTCCACCACTTATCTCCACTTGGAATTATCCCTATATATATATATATATATATGTATGTATGTATATATATTTCTGATGTGAGATCTTTTAGCTAAGTCCATTCATCTAATTTTATGTCCTGATCCTCACTTTTTTTTGTTTTTTTTGGAAAAAAAAAGAACTTCTGAAACTTGAATGGGCTTTGAAGTTCACGACAATGCTCTTTCTGCTCTCTGCCTGCCCAGCATTTTTCACAGCATAGCATGATTTTACTTCCCAAGTTACAAATTTCTCTTTCTTAATTTTTATTGCCACGGCCTATTTACATAGTACACCAAAAGGACATATTTTGTTAGGTTCTGCAGTGAGTAAATAAATAAATGGTGAACTCATGCTTCCAACATAATCTAGGGTTGTGGTTTCCTTTTCATTCTTTGCAAATCCTCACCCTGGTTTCTGTAATGTTCGATTTTCCTCCTCATTCTCGGTTTTCCCCACTTTCAGGTACTGAGAAGAGAAGCAAGATTGGGTTGATGCTTGTGCCAAGATCATCTTTATGTAATATTCATCAGTGTTCCACAACAGTATAGGATGGGGAAGGATGAAACTTTTAGCAGGTTTTTCAAAACCAGTTGGGATTTGCAGCTGGGCTCTATCATTATATTGGGCTGTGTGAACCTTAGTTGCCAAGGAGATTTGATGTAAATTGAGTGTCATCATCATTTGTCATCATCTTTATATGAACTCTAAATGATTGTTTTAAGTAACAAACAAATTTCATACTTTCCAATATTTGTTGTAGATCTGCAAAACTGATTTAAATGGGGTTGCCTTTATGTTTTTGGATTTAATTAGCAGCTGAAGGTAAAGACAATAATTTCAAAGGAGCTATATTGCAATTTTGATGATGTTTGATTTTTTTGTCTTCAATCTAAATAAAACTTATTTTGACTTTCAAATCTAAATAGAACTTAATTTCATTGAGTATTTGTTTGTGTATATATATATATATATATACCACTCTTTTTGGAATAAAAGCTCCTAATTGCCCACGCACCCCTCTGTGCATGACAGCAATGTAATATTTTCTTGCCCTCCTAGCTCTTTGCTGATAATCCTTGGAGCAACTTGCTCCATTGATGATGGGGATTTCCACCATAACCGAATTGCAAAGCACGAAGAATAGACCACCACATTCAATAGACTAGACAAAATTCTATCTTTAGCTTTGACGAGGACTTTGGCCCACTGCAAATTCTGACTGTAAGTTGTGTCTTCATCAACTACCATGAAGCCATTGCAAGTGTTTCCCAAGTTTATAAAGAGTTCCCTATCCCATAAATGCACTGGAAGGCACATTATTCTCACTCATATCTCACTAAGACAAACCCCATTCCTCAAGCGTCCCACACTTGGAGACCATCTTTCCAGAAAAAGCAACTTGCCCATGAACATCTTCTTGACTATTTCTTCATTAGAAATCATCTCAAAATCAGACAAAATGAGTGCACCTCCTAAGTGGACCAACTTGACGTTCCCCTGGAAACTCCTATTGTGCATTACCCACCCCTTTAAAGTGGGTAAATCTTGAACGTAATCTGAGGATTTTCCCCTAATGACCCATGACACATCCTCCAAGGGCCTCTTAATTTCTTCTAGCGTTACCTTGCCCTACCTGAATCCACACTGACACTGCGTCACCAGCCTTTGCTGGAGAACCATGTACTACATCAGCAAAACACTTGTCTTTCATAGGGGCCACCGAGGCACCAACTGCCTTATGGAGGGTGTTTTTCAGCCTTGTGGTTAGAAGAACAAGGCTTCTTAACTTCCCAGCAGGAGTACTCCACCCCCCACCCCCACCCCCGGGTATCCCCTACCTTAAAAAGGGGCACCAGAGTAAACCTCCTCGCCTCCATAGAGCACAACAAAAATCTACCTGCTGTGCCTTATTTCATCCAACTTGAAAAACCCCGGTCTCTTTCCAAAACCTTGCTCAAAATCAAATTGACACTTTTGCTTTCATTGAGAGTCGAACTCAAGACCTCCCGCTTACTAAACGGGTGCTCTAACCAACTGAGCTATGAAAGCTTGCTGTCAAGACTTGACCCAGTAATTAAATGAAGATAAAAATTAAGATGATTTTGAGTGAAAAGTTGAGGCCACTTGAATCAGAATGGTGGAGTCGAGCACTTGATGATGTGGGTCTCAACAAGCAACATATTGGGTGATGGTTGACCAGCAGTCAACACAACCCCATTAACATCACTATACAGTATACAGGGTCCCATTAATGTAATATAGAAATATTTGAATAAAAGAATGAAATCATATTTTTATTTTTTTATTTTTAATATTTTTATCCTAGTAAAATAAACCTGCCAATATATATATATATATATATATATATTTTAATTAAAAAACTGCCAATAATATTTTAATCACAGAATCTGACCCATCCACGTCAGTCCAACAGGGCATGTCTTGTAAGAATGAAATAAAAATAAGAAAAAAATAATTAAAAAAAACAAAAAATTGCTATAAAAAAAGGACTCATGAATTATCAATTATCAGCTCTTCCTGTAACTTTTCACTCTAATTTCCCTCCTCTCCCTCTGTTACGATGTAAAGCAAAGGAAGGCACGACCCGCGGTTCAAAAGCCCTTCCTCTGCAAAACCCATCTCTCATTGTCTACGAAACCCTAGTTTCTTGACCAGGATTTTATCTACAAAATTCCAAGAAAACCCCGTTTCACCGCTACCCGCTGCCACATTTCTCTAATTACTGCCGCCCATTTCTATAGCATTCAGGTCAGATCTCATGCCTTTCATTTTCCCTTCGTGCGAGGTTGTTTCGTTTCTGCTTTTCGGGTTTCCTGAGTTCTGGGGATTTTTGGGCCTTTTTTCAAGTATTATTGTTTGTTTAGGGTTTGTTTCCTTTCGGGGGTTTTGCAGAAGTATGGTTTTCATTATTTTCCCTTTATTCAAAGATTTGGGTGTTGTTTGTGTTGATTTCTGGGTTCTTCTTTTTCCCTGTTCTGCAGATTTAGGGTTTTTGTTGCTTATGGTTTGTTTCCGGCTTCATTCTCGAGAGGTTATTGTTGTGTGATGCAATTGTGCGAGAATGTCGGATGTGCTCGTGAATGATACGTTTCATATCAGGGACGTTTGGGATGATAATCTTGAAGATGAGATTCGATTGATTCGTGGACTTTTAGATGATTACCCTTACATAGCTATGGATACCGAGTTTCCCGGTGTTGTACTTCGTTCAGTAGGGAATTTCAAGAACAACAATGAGTATAATTTTCAGACCCTGAAGACCAACGTTGATCTTTTGAAGTTGATTCAATTGGGTCTTACATTTTCTGATGAACATGGAAATTTTCCCACCTGTGGAACTGAAAGGTATTGCGTATGGCAATTTAATTTCCGGGAGTTTAACCTCAACGAGGATGTGTTTGCTCATGACTCCATCGAACTGTTAAAGCAGAGTGGTATCGATTTTAAGAAGAACAATGAAAAAGGTGTGGATGCACGTCGGTTTAGTGAATTGCTAATGTCTTCAGGAATCGTATTGAATGAGAGTGTGCATTGGGTTACATTTCATAGTGGGTATGATTTTGGCTACTTGCTGAAGCTACTTACTTCCCAGAATCTGCCCGAGACACAGGCCGGTTTCTTTGAGCTGATCAGAATATACTTCCCTATACTTTATGATATCAAGCATCTCATGAAGTTCTGTAATAGCCTTCATGGTGGGTTGAACAAGCTCGCAGAGCTGTTGGGTGTTGAGAGAATTGGTTCTTGTCATCAAGCTGGTTCGGATAGTTTGCTCACATGTTGTACATTCATGAAATTGAAAAAAGATTTCTTTAATGGGTCTCCTGAGAAATATGCTGGTGTGTTGTATGGTCTTGGTGTTGAGAGTGGATGAATACTCATTGAAAGAGAAAAAAAAGTATGAAATAAAAAAATAAAAATAAAACTGTCTGTTGACTACATTTGTGTGGGATTGTCTTTTTTTGTTTTTACTTATGGATTTCTCTTCTACCTATTTCTCCCTCACTGGAATTTCCGTGCGAATTTTGTTGTTCAGTTTTTGTAGTAAAATGCTGCCATTTTCAGTGTGGTCCATTGCATAAATCTTGCTATTTCTTTAATAGCTTGCATATGCAGTTGGTTATCACTTAGTGTTAGGGTTGCTTTTGTGGGATAATTTTAAAATAACTGGGTTAAAGAATTTGATGGAAGAATAAGCTGATTTTGATTTCTGCTATCCTGAACTGTCCTGTCCTGGATGGATGTCTGAAACTTTGATTCAAATATGTGGAAGCTGATGGAGTTGAACTTGCTGAGCACATAAAATTCTATTCCCTCCCTGGCTTTCTATGCTCCATCACATTTTCTTTAGTATGCATGTCAGCTACATGCCAAGAGAGCCATTGACAGACTTTTGGATTTTTTTGAGGCCCCTTGTGGAATACCGGTTATTATAAACATGGTCAATCTGCTTTTTGACTCCCTGTTGTGATGTATTTCTATTAAATAATTTGCCCTATGCTCATGTATTTGCCTTGGTCGTTGTAAGAGAGATCACAATTAACATTGTCATGAATCACAATGCTGAATATGGTTGGCTGTGTGGTTTGATTTTGGGCTGTGTATCAAGGTATGGAGTGTCTTCTTTCTATTTCTTAATCAAGAATTCCTGGCATTGTACATCTCTTTCTTGAATCATTTGTCATTTGTGTCCTGTTGGACTCTTGATGATGTTTTTTTTTAGTTGTTGGTGCTGTTTTTTAATTTTGCTTCTTTAGTTGATGGTCTCAGGGTAACATTGGGGACTAATAAGGCATGTGATGATGGATCACACTGGGTCTGTTTTGCTGATGGATGAAATATATACTTTTAAAACAAGTATAATAATACAGTGCTTTGTTGGTAGAAATGTCACAGATTAATCTTGTTTTGCTTCGGTTCTTTGTCTCAGTGTAAACTTAGCGACTCATACACATCTGATGACAGGATCATCATTCTCCAAGATCAAAAGGGGTTTGCTCTCTTGCGGTCTTGGTTAGAGGGTCCATCCTTGAGCAGGAGGTGATCTCTCATGGATTTCAATTAGTTCTTCGTTTGCAGTTAGATTACACCTGTGTATGTGGTTCATGTCACCTCAGGTGCTTTTCCATTATTTTTTGTATTTATAAAATAGGGTATAAACTTGTAGATTTTCATTCAGATGCAATTTTAAGGTTCTTTTGGCCCCTGTTTCGTTTTCAGCTTTGTATATTCTGTTATACTTTTCTTCTCTCCTCTGCTGAATTTTCTTCCTTGTTGTCATCTTGGATGGTTTCTTTTGGCGTGGCTTCTAGCCATTATGATGTAATAGATACTTGTTTCCATAAGTAGAGAACTCTTTAGAAGTTTGAACCGGTCTGTTTCATTCTTGCAGTTATAGAATTACCTTGCCTCCATATGCATTAAACTTAATACACACAGCCTGGTTTGTATATTTCCTCCTTTTTGAATTGGTTTTGTTCTGATTCCTTTTGTAGCCAGTGTATCTTTGAGTGCCATCAACATGTTTGATCATATATCCTTATCCTGTAAGCTTCATGAAGGAAATTTAGAATGAGGAATCCATTTGGAAAATATTGTGAACACAACTGAACTTATGACTCATTTGATTGATCTATTGCATTTGATTATTGATTTGCTAGCAGATCTTTCTAAACATTGTGCTCTTTTGATCTTTTTGGCTGGATATCTTGATTTTGGTGTTCAAAAGTTGTCCCAAATTAGTTGTATTTTTTAGGTTATGCTAGTCATTATAAAGTACCGTTTGGATTTTTGCATTTTTTTTGCATGATCAATCTCCTTGAGTTGTGGATGCTCATCAACAATTAATGTTGCAGTGTTAATAATGGGTGTGTTAGACTACATTTTGCTTCACTGTAGTGCAGCAAGGGCATTGTGGCAGCTTTTGTTTTCTCTCTTTGGTGTTTCTTGGGTGCTGTCTTCTTCTGTAAGGGAGACTTTGTTGGCTTGGCGTGTCTTGTGTTGGGAGGAAGCGGAAGAAAGTGTGGGGAGCAGCCCCTTTGTGTCTCTTTTGGACAATTTGGAAGGAGAGAAATAGAAGGTCGTTCAAGAATGAGGAGCTCCTCATCCTAAGACTGAAAAACTTTTTTCCTCTATAATTTGTTTTCCTAGTCCAAGATGTTCATATCTGAAGGCCCTATGTCCCCTTGTGACTTTATTGATTGGTTGGGTACTCACTAAGGGAGGGAGTAGTTTTTTGTCCCCCTTTCCTTTTTTGGCCATCTTTTGGCTTTTGTTGTTTACATCCCGTGTACTTTTGTGTGCTTTCTTTTTGGCGCTTTTAATATATCTTTTGTTTACCTATCAAAAACAATAATAATAATAATGGGTGTGTTAAGAGGATGGATTAAGGTGTCTACAGGCTTAACATAGGGTGATCCGCATTCCCCCTTTATTTTTCACCACAGTGGCTGATGTTTTGGGCAGATTGATATTGAGAGTAGAGGAGTGTGGCATCTTAAAGGGTTTTTTTTGGTGGGTATATAACTCATCTATAGTTCGTAGATGATGCCATCTTTTCTTACGAGCTAGGCCATATAATTGGCAAAACCTTAAGCTAATTTTAATGATGCTTGGGCATGTCTTTAGGCCAAGTTACCAACAAAACTTTAAACTAATTCTAATGATGTTTGGGCTTAAGCTAAAGTTAGATAAAAATGCACTTTGTTGGGTATCATTGGTGTGAATCAGGACCAAGTTTGAGCTTTAGCTTCCCCACTTAGATTCTAGAGTCCCTAGTTGGCCCATATCCTCTTTGAGTGTCCTTTTTGGAGGGAACCCAAGAGCTTTCATGATCTAGTTTTAGAAAGGATTTCCAAATACTTTGATATTTGGAAGAAGGTTTATACTTCTTTTTTTTTTTTTGTATAGGTAAGAAAGCTTACTCATTCTTTTTTCTTTTTTTTTTTTTATGAATAAAGAGCAATATATTAAAAGAAAAGAGTCACATCAAGGAAACACCTCAAAGTATACAGGTAGTATACAAAAGAGAGCGAAAAAAAACCCTTAACCAGGGTCTAACCAATCTACAAAATCTACAATGGAAGGGGGACCAGAGCCAAAAAACCCCTTAGTCCACGCCCCCGGATTACAAAGAAAAAACGATTTACACCCATGAATCAAATGCTCCTCGTTTTCAAACGCTCTACTGTTTCTTTCCTTTCAGACAATCCAAAAAAGGTACAAGGGAGTTGAAAAACAGACTTTCTTCCTTTCCTTTCCCACACAAGGCCCAAGCCACCCCAATAACGCCTCTCTAATTGAAGAGGGGAGCACCCACGAAACCCCAAAGAGGGAAAAAAGTAAGCTCCATAAACTTCTAGTCAGCACACAATGCAAGAGGATGTGATCAATAGACTCTTCCTCTGATAGACACAAATAACATATGTTAGCCAAGGAGAACCCTCTCCTCTGAATACGATCCAAGGTTAAGGCCTTTTTCCACATAGCCTCCCAAGCAAAAAAAACACCCTTGGAGGCACCAAAGAATTCCAAAAACTCTTGCAGGAAAATCCCCTAGTTTTTCCGGTTCCAACGCCTTGTAAAGAGACTTAATAGAAAATCTTCCATCCTTTGCCTTTGTCCAAACTACTTGATCTTCCACATCACTATAAACCCTCCTCTCTTGCAACCTTAAGAGAAAACGCTCCACATTGAACACTTCCCAATCATTAAGCCGCCTAGAGAACCTAGGAGCCCACACTCCCCCTCCAGCATGGCTCCACATATCCTCCACCCAAGCCTCCTTAGCCAAGGAAATGACAAATAAAGAAGGAAAAGAAGTACACAAAGTATCATCTCCATACCACTTGTCCTTCCAAAATTTAACCCTCCTACTATTTCCCACAGAATAAACCAAGTTGTCGCCTATCACATCCCAACCTCTCCTAATCGCTTTCCATAAACCAACTCCAAAACTACCTCTCACAACGTGGGACCTCCAACCGCCCTCCTCTTCCCCATACTTTGCACAAATAACTTGCCTCCACAAAGCTTCACTTTCCACCGCAAAACGCCAACTCCACTTACATAGGAGGGCCTTATTGAACAACGCCATATTCCTCTCACCCGATCCACCCTTTTGTTTATCTGAGCAAACAATAGACTAATCTACTAGATGGGGCTTCCTCTCCAGGGCCCCACCACCCCAAAGAAAGTCTCTTTGGATCCGCTCCAATCTCAAACTCACACACCTTGGCATATGAAACAGGGACATACAGTAGATAGACATACTGGACAGAGTGCTCCGGATCAAAGTCAGTCTATCCCCCTTGGAGATATACTGCCTTTTCCAAAAGGAAAGCCTCTTCCTTAGCCTTTCCTCAACCCCGTCCCAAATTGCCACTTCCTTGAAACAAGCACCCAAAGGAAGACCCAAATAAGAAGATGGGAGCTTGCTAACCTTGCAACCAAACTCAAGGGCCAACTCCTCTACATTCTCCACTCTTCCCACCGCGATGATCTCACTTTTGTCCAAATTCACCTTCAACCTTGACATGGCTACGAACCACATAAGGAGCCAACTCAAGTAGGACACCTGATCAATGGAAGTTTCACAGAATACTAAAGTGTCATCCGCGAACAACAAATGAGTGATCTTCACTCCCGCACCTCCTCTACCTTTGAGCTACCACCCCGGTAAAAACCCTCCCTCCTTTTCTCTCTTCAACAAACAACTAAGAGCCTCCATGACAATCACGAACAAGTAGAGGGATAAATGACCCCCCTATCTCAATCCCCGAGAACTTTGGAAGAAACCTGAGGGAGTTCCATTAATAAGGACGGAGAAATTGATAGTACCAATACACCACTGAATCCAACTAATCCATTTAGCTCCAAAACCCATCATTTCTAGCAACCAAAGAAGAAAACTCCAATTTACATGGTCGTATGCCTTCTCAATATCCAACTTACAAAGAATGCCACCATCCCCACTTTTCTGCATCGAATCAATCACCTCATTTGCAATCAGCGAGGCGTCCAGGATTTGCCTTCCCTCCACAAATGCATTTTGGGACTTGGACATTATCTTACCCATCACCTTTTTAAGCCTATTAGCTAGCACCTTTGCTAACAACTTGTAAAGACTGCCCACCAAGCTTATAGGCCTAAAGTCCTTGAGATCTTCAACTCCTCCTTTCTTAGGAATTAAAACCAAAAAAGAAGCATTAATGCTCTTGACGAACTTGCCCTGATCATGAAAGTCCTTAAAGAACCCCATAACTTTCTCCTTCAGAAAACTCCAATTGAATTGCCAAAACACCATTGTGAAACCATCATGACCAGGAGCTTTATCTCCATTGAGGTCTGAGAGAGCACCAAACACCTCTTCCTCAGAAAAATGAGCCTCTAACATTGCCGCAACTTCCCCTTCCAGGACCCTAACGTGCAGCCCATTGCATCTGGGCCTCCACTCATCTGTTTCTAACAAAAGAGATTTTCTTTGGTTAAGAGTAAGGAAAGACTAAAGAAATATCATCTTGTTGGTTGGGACTTGGTGTGTAATCCCAAGAGGGAAGAGGGTCTAAGTGTGGGTTAGATATCCTTGAAGAATAGAGTCTTCTTAAGAAAGTGGTTGTCGAGTTTTCTTAAGGGCGAGAACAATGCTATGTAGCAGAAGGTCATTATGAGTATCTATGACCAACGTTCTAATGGATGGGATGTTGACATTGTTGCCAAGTCATCGCTCGATAGCCCTTGAAAGGCTATTGCTGCTCTAATTTTTCTTCTTTTACTCATTTTTTTGTGGGTGATGGTACAAAGATCTACTTTTTGTAGAGCACTTGGTATGGTGATTTATCCTCTCATCTTCAATACCTTAATCTTTCAAGGTGGCAAGGATGAAAGACTCCCTTATCGCCATTGTTTTTATCCTCTCCTCCCTTTTTCTGTCTTGGAATTTTAATTTCCACCAAAATCTTTTGGATCATGAACCTGAGGAATTACCTAGCTCTTTTTATAGTCTATGTGTATGTATCATTTTCTTACCTTGATGCGTAGTTTTAAAAGGTATAAGGTGCACCTAAGGCGCTAAAGTATCCTATAGCTTAGGCGCAAGGCACAACACAAGGTGTCGCTTGAGTGAAGTGAAACCTAACCTAGTATGCATATTAATTTTATAAAATATGATCCAAAATCCAATCCAATCAACAAAATTTAAAATTTCAAACATTTAATAAAAAAAGTAAAGAAATTATATAAATTTTAATATACAATTAAAAATTTCAAGAATAAAAGTGTTTAAAAATGAAAAGTAAAGCATACAAGGCGAGCCTCTTCAACAAGGCGCATGCCTTGGCAAGCAAGGCACTATAGCTAGGGAGTGGTTGCGCCTTAGCCTAGGCACACTTTAAGCATGCCTTTTAAAACTATGCCTTGATGTGAGGGTTTGGTCCCCACCTTAGGTTTGCTCTCAATCAGTTAATTCTGCATAACCTTTCTCATTCTATCCCTTGTATTCTTTTTTGCTTCAACTAATTTTATTTGAAAATCTAAAGCCTCTCCTATAGTAAAGGCTTTTGCATGACTTGTGGCTAGTAAGAAAGTTAATACTAATGGTATACTCCAAAACAATGACCTTTTAAAGCTTTTAACTCAAGAGTGGTATGTCATGTTAAAGAGATTGGAGAACCAGTTGATCATCTTTTCTTTTCATTACCTAGTTACTCTAAGTCTGTGGCATAGATTGTTCACCCTTGCTAGGTTTGATGCAAGTGTCATCTTATAAGGTGGTGGGCATGTTGACCATTTCTCTTGGAGGTTTTGAGGATCATTCTAGAGGTAGGTTATATAAAGGATCATTCTAGTGGTAGGTTGTATAGAGTATTAATGGTCTCAATTTGATTTGGATGATATGACAATAAAGAAATACGAGGATTTTTTAGCATGCTCCGAGGACAGTAGATGCAGTTTAGGATTTGTTTCACCCTTGGCCTACGCCAGTGAAGCCTTTCATCCGTGCCCTTTTGAGCCTTATATTATGGTTGGTTGGAACTTCGTTTGTTTATTGAAATAAGACCTTTCATGTGTGGTATACTAACTGCCTCCTAAGGTTCATGTCAAGCTAAACTTGGAGTGATTTTTTTTGGGTATCCCTGGAGCTTAGATTCTGGGGATAGAGTCTCTTAAACTTGCAGGTAAGAGTTTCGCTACTGAGGCAAGATTGTAGCGCTATTGGAGGGCCTTTGTCCAAAGTTTGTAGTGGAGGGAGATTTTGCCGTTGTCATTTTATGGGTGGTTGAGATTTGAGAGGGAAAGAGGCTTATGGAGGTTTGATCGAGGCTCTGCCAAATTTCTTTTATCAATACAGGGTTGGGGTATTAGTAGGAAATAATGTTTCTTTTGGTTCACTTTTTGATATTTGTATGTAAATAAATAAAATGAGAACCAAAAGGTACAGGTTGAACAAGGGAGAATGGAACTTCAACCTGGACGTAAATTTTCAGTCAAAAAATTCACTCTAATGACCCCATACAAGCATCATCATGATTCGTTGGAAAGGACTTTAGGGTGGTAACTGTGAGCAGTGGCAAGTTGGCAACCGACCAGTTTAGAACATTTAGATGCATATTTGTTTGGGTTCAGGTAATTTCAGGGGTTTGAGGAGGTAACGCTCCATCAAAAGGAAAAAAGAAAAAAGAAATGCAGAAAAGCTCTTAAATCTTAGGGGTGGCTGTCTATATTCTCTCTACTTTTCCATCTTTTCATCTCTTCAGGCCTTTTTGATAGTGTTTGATAAATCAATTTAATGATTTAATAGAATGTTTTTAAAAGGCATCTAGTATATAAATTTATCAAACCCAAGACACAATGAATTTTTTTAAAGCATCTAACATATCAATTTACCAAAACAAACATTCTATGAATTTCTTGAAGGCATCTAGCATACAAAGTTAATCAACTAAAGGAAACTAAACCTAGATAACTTGATACTAATGTCTAATTTAAATCACAATAAGCCACCAATAATAAAATTATAAACATATGGAGTAACATAATCGAAGGAATCTAACCTAAAAACTAAGACTAAAAGTTATTGGCACTGTATAAGTATGAACTCCTTTTAACCTTATAGACGTGTTTTAAATTCATCAAGACTTCTTTAGGCCCAATGGACAATATTTAAATGATTGGGTGTAGGTCATTATACTTTAAGAGCACACCAAGAAATGAATTATTTTTAAAGAAGAACGAATAATATGGTGTTGAAGTCTATACTGACACTAATTGGGTTGGTTCAGTTACTGATAGGAGGTCTACCTTGAGTTACTACATGTTTGTTTGGAGTCATTTGGTTACATGGAGGGGTAGAAGCAAAGTGTAGTGGCTAGAAATAATGTTACAGTAGAATTCAAAGCTATGTCACATGAAATTTGCGAGATGTTGTGGCTAAAGTGTGTCATAGAAGAGTTAAGGTAGACAATTGAAGGACCAATGAAGCTATATTGCGATAATAAAACTGCAATCACACATAACGCAATTCAACATTATAAGACTAAGCACGTGGAGATTAATAGACACTTTATCAAGGAGAAATTGGAAGCTAGTGTTGTGTGCATGTCATTTGTTCCAACAACTAAACAAATATATGATATCCTTACATACAGACTCCTTAGGCCAAACTTATAATTTCTAACACGTAAGTTGGGCATGATAGATATCTATGCAACAACTTGAGGAGGAGTGTCAAAAAGTTAGGAGTAAGCTAGAGCTAAAAGTTAGGAGTTTTTTTTTAGTTTTTTTCTATTTAATAAAATTCAAACCTTAAATTTGAATTGTTTAAGATAGGGCAATTGGTTTGTTTCCGTATTTTAAGGAGTTAGTTATTGTGTTTTGTTAGCTATGTAGTTGAGAGATTTGTGGTAGATCTCAACTCTGGTTGAATCTATTTATTTGATGTAATTAGTTTCAATTTTAAATTTTCAATAATAAGTAAAGACCACTAAAAAAAAATCATTTCAAAAACTTTATGAAACTAATCTAATTGAAAAATTTATAGATATAAAGATAATTAACCAATATAGTATTAAACCAAAATTTGAGAAAGAAGCATGATCGATTATAGAATAGGTAAACAAAATAGAAATAGAAAACAATGAAAATAAAAACCTTAAGAATGTGTAAATATAAAAAATGAACTTAATAAGATACAACAAATGCCCTCGGTGGAAAACAAAAATAGAACATTTTAATTCTATAGAACTTATATGACAATGTGGAAGAATTTTAGATATAGATAATACACTAACCTTAGAACCTTCTAATTCAACAGAACCTATACATGAATGTGGAAGAATTCTAGATATAGATAATACACATTATAGATGTCTATAAAATGCCAAATAAAGATTTCTTAATCATATTAAAGGTCGTGAATTTTTTTTAATTGAATTAGGGATGTGGATTTTAGTACATTAACCTAAATAAAGAAAGAATCTATGAATGACATTTTCATGTCATCGAAGACTTTATGAATATAATGTTATGTCATTTATACTAAAAAAATGTACCACAAATATTTCAATGTATGGTGGATAGTATTTTTAGTAAATATTCTCATATTTTTATCTATATTGATGATATTATAAGTTTTTTCTCTTTAATTCCATTCATGCAATTTAAATTGCACAATCTCTATGTTTTTCTCATTTATAATTCACCATATATATTTGTTTGCCTTCACATATATGGTATTATATTTTGTTTTGCCATTATATTCATCAATAAATTAACGGATTATCCAACATGCTTCAATTCACTTAATAGAGACTAAGTGGTGTTTGTTTTTTTGGCTTTTTGCTGAAAACCGTTTAGTTTTAGAATTTAGGTTGTTTGTTTTTTTACTTTTTCATGACTTATTATAAACTTTTTACTAAATAGAAAAAGCTAAAATATATGGCTTTTTCTAAATAGAAAAAAAACACAATGGTTTTTTTTACTTTTTAATCCTTAATAGAAATAAAATACTACAAAAACAAACAATCTAATATTTAATACTATTAAGTATTAAGATTCTATTTAGAATTAAGTAAAAAAACAAACACCACCTAAATTACTTTGAGCTTAATGGGTCCCCATCACTTCTCCACTTGATAATTTGGCCTATGAGCTCATTATTGGTAGGAATACTTTATATTTCTTTTTTGGGAGTTGTTTAGAGTTTTCTTTCTTATTTTATTTTTTTTATGAAATAAAATAAAATAAGTATTTCCTTTCTTGACTCGATAAATTCCCCTCACTAATAAAATAGTCTAAGGTGAGGTTCATAATGTTAGCACCATCAAAACAATAATAGTGTTTGGATTGAAGCGATAAAGT
Organism: Vitis vinifera; assembly: GCF_030704535.1. Taxonomy (NCBI): domain Eukaryota; kingdom Viridiplantae; phylum Streptophyta; class Magnoliopsida; order Vitales; family Vitaceae; genus Vitis; species Vitis vinifera. The sequence continues at coordinate 7,927,055 of NC_081815.1, read as the reverse complement.
GACAAATTTACAAAGGAAAAAAAATGTTGCAGCATCGGAGGCAATCTTTGCTTGCCATCAAATGCTCCACCAACACATGACACTCTGTAGGACACGAGCAACAATTCTTCCTTGCAAAAGAAGTCCAAAGCCCTCTCATTTGCAAGAATATAGTAATCAAAAGCCAAACACACAAGGTCTAACTTTGTGTCTTCGTATATACAGACATAGTTGAAAGAAAAAGAAGATGAAGTGACAGAAAGACGATAGGAAAAGAAGATTATGTGTGTACAAAAGGTGATTGTTCAAGTACCCAAAAGTAGGTGTGATCACTATATAGTCACCGCCAAATATCTATGAATCAAGTTATCATCCAATCGACGCTTCTTCCTTGATTTTCTCAATAATGAAAGGAAATGGGAGGGAAACTATAGGGAGATATTGATCGAGTGACATGTGTCATTCCAAGAGAGACGAGTCAATGTGGGAGCCGTCAATTTGATGGTGACGTTCATGACATCACCATCCCCGGTAAGGGTGGTGCCCATGCTATCAATTGTAACATTTATAACATAAACAAACAACTACCCTTATTAGATGATGAACAATGCATTTAATATGATGTGACAAGCATTAATTATGGTTGACAACCCTCTCATAATTACAACGCCTAAAGAGGCGGGGGCCGGGAGGAGGAGGGGGGTGGGGGTGCGGTGAGGGGGGTGCGGGGGTGGTGATTGTGTATAGGTGTGCTGGCTCATCAGCCCATGCAGCCCATGCATTGATGATCTTGTATCGGGCTGCCCATTTGGCTTGGGTAGGTCAACAAGGTTTTGAGTCGGGCCAACACACTTGGACGCAATGACCCATGCAACTTACCTTCTATTAGTCCCTCATATTCATCTGCTTCTGATGCAGGATGGTTGGAAAGAGTGGCTTAAGGTTTCAACTTATTCATCAGTTTACATATTTTGATGTGTATTACTCTTGTCCCTAACCTTGCTCTCTACATCTCTACATCTACATCCTTGGAGTGAAGATAACGACTTCAAGCATGGCCAACTTTGCTAGTGTGAAACCCATAAGTGGAAGGTCTTGGAAAAAAGTTTAAACCTTTTGACAAGTTTTATTTCTTTGAAAATAAGTAAAAAGTTTTAGCCTGATATTTCAAAAAACTGGTTTTGATTATAACAAAACAAAATATTAGTCTTTAATGTGAAAAGGCAAAAGGCTATGAAGCCAAAGATGAAAAAATATTTGCCATGATAAACAACCGAAGAGAGTTTGAGAAGTCCATAATGAAAACCATTCCACAAAAATTTGTACCAAATCAGGCATAAAGTTTAAAGTAGAAATGGTATTAGTGATATTAACAAAATCAGAAAATATCGCAACAACCTTCCCAGAAATCCCTGTTAGACTGTTATTCTGCAAGGGGCAAAGTATATTTCTTAGCTACATCACATCCTTGTGAACCCAAACTCATTAAATGTTATTTTCTCCTCTCATTTTTGAGTCCTAGAAGTCTCTCAACTAATGTAGATAGTTTTTCTGACTGGACACACAGACAAACTGCAAATTGAAAGCCACAACACAGATCAGTAGACTAGTTTCTGCCTCTTCCTTCCTTCAAGTAATAAGCTTTCAACTTAAATATTAGAAGAAATGGAATCTTGGCATCCAACTAGTAATTAAGAACCAAAACAGAACTTTCTGCAATCTAAATGCTCACTCTGAAATTTCTTGTGTGTGTGTGTTTTTAATCTTTATAGGCTTCATTCTGATGTTCCTGTCGAGCAGGTAAAATTTGCTACCATCAATATCAGTACAATAACTTCATCAGTTGGAAACCAGGGATGCACGGTAAATCATGATATACATCACACATCACTCGTCAAATCATCAATCACAATGTCAGGTAAGATGATTTTGGATGGTGGAATTGACCCAGAATTTGCTGTTTAGACTTAATCACAAAGCTGTAAGCTTCACAGATGCCCCTCTATATTGGAGCTTTATAGCTTATGGAAACACAGAATTCAAGGCTGCTACATAGCCGCTAGATGCCAATATAAACTTTGCAGAAGAGAAACATCAAGCACAATCATGTTATTTGCTAATGCAAACAAGAAAGCTAGCTTGGCCATATGTGTTTCTTCCCAAAGCTTGGACGATGAGAATTTCCACGAAACGGTGAAAAAGGTCAGAGATGAAATAAAAGTATAGGGCAATGGCAATGGAAGCAAGAACACTCGATGGTTCTGGAGCCATTCAGTTGATATGAAATTTTTGCAATGTTTCTATAATTCTCTCCAATGTAACATTTAAAGAAGAAAAAGGAAACAGAAAGAGAACCAGGAAAAACTTTTAGAAATCTTCTCAAAGGAGTTCCAAAACACAAGAATGGTATAAAATAGCAATCAGGAAACTATTTTTTCAATCCCTGAAATGAACAATAGCAACTACTGTTTAGCAAATGAACATGTAGACCAATAAATGCAAATAAGTTTTTTTTTTTATAGACCCAATAAATACAAATAAGTCTAAACACTAAGTATTTAATAAAAGGGTAAAAATTCAAAAGGGTCTTTATGATGAAATAAAAAATAAATCCAAGGCAAAATATTAAAAGTTCAAAAGGGTGGGGGCACAAGAAACATTACTAGTTCTAAATGCAAAGTAAAGAAGTTAATGATCGGGGCTGTCCAACACTCCAAACAGTACAAGCTGGGGGAACTAGGCCCATGCACATGAGCATAAGTAGAAGAAATAAAAACTAAAACCAGTTCAGAACTGAAATGTAAATGAAGCTCTCTGCAACCTGGAAACTCAATTTAATATAAATCAATAAGTTTACAAGAACTCCCAAAAAAATGAATTGGAAGGGAAAAAAACAGTTGGGATTTATACAAGACATGATAAATCACATCTTCAACAATTTTACATGCATCACGGAAGCAAAATTGCCATTTCTTTTCTTGTGTGTCAGATTTGAAGTGAACAAACATCTTCAATTTCATGTTTTCTATCATCACTCTCTCTGCTAGATTTTCATCAACTTCATTATCAACCCAATCAGCAATGTACACTTATCATTTTTGGTGCTATACATTATATTTTAAATTTCTATCAATTTTAAGGATTCAAGTTTGATGATTTTCAAACTGAATCCAGCATACTGATTGCTCTAGTCCTACTCCCTTATGAAAACTAAGTTCAACAGTGTGCAAGACAGAATAGAGAATCTCAAATTTTATGTAAAGAAAATAATATCAACAAATGCAACATAACTAACACAGATATAGATCTGTCATAGTAGTTCGTGCTACTGACTTTAACCGCAAAAAGGAAAATACTCTACCCAAAATTTCAAAAGCTAAGGTTCTCTAAGAAAAAATGATCAATGGGCTTTCTCATTTGGTTGGGATGACCAAAAAAATGTACAGTCACAAACCAATTTTATTAAATCTTTATCAAACACAAAATTTACTACAAAATGATTCTCCTAAGTTTAAAACACTTTGTCTCCATTCCCATCATGTGTAGAACTACAAACAAGCCAACACCAAAACAAACTCATCTATAATATGCAAACTGGCATTAAAAGAAAAAGGCAAAAACAAAGGTTCCCTATGTTTTAAACACATCTAATACCCAATCCCAAAAACTTCAAGTTACAATCAAAGTTTAAGAAGGGAAACAAAATGAAAAGGGAACATAAAGAAGGCAATGAATGTAGATTTTTTTCTCTCCAAAAGCCTCAATTTCTACAAACTGAGCAGCAAGTGGAGATTAGTGAATAATGGGTCAAGAAAGATGTACTTGAATGTCACCAGATATGGCATAAGTCACAGTAGTACTTTTCTTTCTCTGGCATATCTCCATTGTGAGGAAGATGAAACCAAAGGAGTAGACATAGCTGACTAGGATTCAAACATGGGATTTTATTTTTTTGTGAAGTCTAAAACACAGGCAGCTAACAATGATTATAATTCTCATTCCTGAGAATTGGACTAGAAATACCAACTAGAGTTTTAATAACTTACATTTTATTAGTCATGAAAAGATATGAAATATCAACCAAAAACCACATTTAGCAAGAACCAAACATGACAATGCTGTGAATACAGAGGAGATTTCAATGCCTGCATTCCATGAACTAAACACAGCATACATGTCAATCCCAAGGGATCACGCCAGTAATTAGAAATTGAACAACCTGAAATAAAATATAGACAATATATTTGGATAACCTAATTAAAGGAAGAAAATCACGCACACACATATATATATATATATATGCATACAAATTATTAAAAAAAAAAAATTGTAGAACAAGCACTAAAGGGGATTCAACCCATTTCACAGTTTAGCATACAAGGATTACCAAACAAACATTATCAGCCTTTTCGAAACTTGAAATATGCACATGAAACATTTTTATCTGTTACGCTATATTTATATTTGACATGACACGCTATATTCCTTTTTACTTTTGCAAGAGAATATATATATATAAATATGTGATGTTTCCATAAATTACATCCCTTTATCAAGCTTTCAAGCTCACCCTCCTTCCATTGATCCTCCCATTTTAGGTATTTTCAGGTAATTTCTATTACCAACTACAAGTGTCTTGAGATAAGCTTAGGGTTGTGTATTTAGTTGTGACACTTGACACATTTTTGTAATAGTGGATTTGGAATCTTTTTGTAAAAGGTTTAACTTACATACATGGAGATTTGCTTTGATTCTTATTCTGATATATTCTAAGTGGTTATTTAAATTACAAGCTATTGTTTGTACGGTTTAGCAACATTCCACATATTGTTTGTCTGGTTTAGCATCATTTCACATATTTAGGCTTAGAGTTCGATATGTGAATTGGCCATGGTGCCTTCTTAAATTACTTACTACACCCATAGGACAAGAGTCATTAAAAAGCTTAAAATATGATTTTGAGAAAACTCGTTATGATACCCGCTAGGTTTGGTGCAGAACACTACTATGGCTAGAGAACAATTAGCTATAACCCCAAAAACAAATAGAAATTTATTCAGATTGAAAAGAAGCTGATAGCAATAAGGGAAGTAAAATACCTGCACTCCTAGTAGTGTTGTTCCTGGCCCTAGGGAAGCCTTATGTTCCACATATATTGGATTTAACAAACTGATTTTTTTTTAAAAAAAGATATAAATGGATAAATGGGAAAGTAGAGAGGAAATTTACCAAAATGATTTATATTCCAAATATATTTCATTTTCAGCTACAAATACACAAATAATATGAAATAATGTCATTTCTTCCCTTACTTACCCTTCCCTAATTTTACCACAGCAAATTCAAAAGTCAAAAGATCCATGAAGTTTAAACTGGTGCAATCCAAAGTGTCCTGCATGTTTTGGATATTGCACCCGTCTCCATTCTCCAATCAGTATCCAGTCACATGATCATAGATGATACTAAAAGAATGTTATGCAAAAGATAGGAGATCCTAGGAATAAAATTTACAATCTTCATGTAAGAATATGGTTAATAAAAGCAGAAGTGGATATACTGATGCACAAACTATAAACAATATTATGCAACACTCAACAATTGGAATGAAATTGCATATCCAGAACTGTGATGACAATAAGACAGTAGGCACAAACAATTTTGACATTTTAATTTATACTCTTAATAATGATTAGTCTGATATTACAATAGAAACAAAGGAAATGTTACATGGTCACCTCTCAAAGAAGGCACAATCTCATGATAATCCAAATCAGCTTTGAAAGAAGAAGCCCTGGTATCACTCTCCTTGTCAAGCCAGCAATTCAAATTCTAGTTCCTACCAAGAGGGAGAGATCTGCACATATATGTTTCTTTAAATTCTGACTTCCTCGAAGAGGTGAAGATGGATGCATAAACTTCCTTGGTAGCATTGGGTGGGACCTGAGCAGCTTTGAGCCGTTTCACACCACTAATCTCGCCCTTAACAACAACCCCACCATTCACAGCTTTCCCATTCTTTTCCATTTTAGCATCAACTCTTCCCACTGCCTTAGCATCAATACCATGCTTTTTCCCACTCAACCTTGAATCCAAATAAACATCCTCGTCCCCATTTACCCCTACTTCTCCATTCTTCACCTTCTTTGCCTTCTTCTCCCTCAATTTTGCCCTTTCCTCTTCCATCCTCTCTCTCAACGCGGCCACCTCTTCTTCGCTTCCATTAATGGGGATCTTATCTTCCTCCTTGAATCCCTCGTGACAAACAAGGCAGGCCGAGGACTTAACCTCCTTCAAAGCCTTGGCACTCAACACATGCCCACAAGTCTTCAGCGCAAAGAACCTATACTTCCCATTAAACTCCAAACCAGTAATCGGGCACTGATACCGCGCCCCAGCACTTACACCACCATTATCAGATTCCAAACCCGGAATTACCGATAACTCAATCGGCACCATATCCTTCAAACCTCTGATATGGCCAAACGCCTTAGGTAATTTCTTCCCCAACAAACCCTCCACAAGGGCTTCCTTGTTGAACACATTCCCCAACCTATCCACCACACAGGGATGCCTCAAGGGTTCAAACGACAACGAGCAGGTCGTCCACTTGGACAGCCTCTGCTCATTCGGGTCAACCTTATCCGGCTTCTTAACAGCATACATGTTGAGATAACAATCACGCGACTCGGCACCGGTGGCACCTCCATCTCCGCCACCGCCTGGGAGACGAAACCGTAAGACAAGGGTAGAGAGAGGGTTTATACCGGACTTTTGGAGGGTGGACGAATCATGGAGCGCTTTTCCATGGAGGGTGAAGAAGAATGAGTCTAGGGTTTGGGGCGGAAGGAGAGAAAGCTTGAGGTTACGAAGGGTGGAGTTAGGGTTTAGGGTTAGGGCACGGGTCGCAATTGGAAGATCAGGGGACTGGATCAAGATTTGGATTTGCGATTGCTTTGGAGTATGCATATTTGATGGATTTCGATGGTGATTTTCTTTCAGAATTCAAGGATTTGGATCTCTTCTATGCTTTGAATCCTTTTTGTAGAGGCGTAGATCGCTGACGAAACAAGAGGATTACAGCCTGGGTCTCGATCTGGACTCTGGAAGGGTAATTGGTTTTATATATATTTGCAATTAGGGGTTTTATAGGACCGGACCGGAAAGCTTCCCGGTTCGCGCAACATAATTCACGAATTTGTATGTTATAAGTTATAAGATAAAATAAAATTATTTTTAAAATCAAATAAAGTAATAATTTTGAGTAATTAGAAAATAATAATAACTTGGGAATAAAATGTCAAAACTTTTTGAGACTTATTTTAAAATGATAATGAATTTTTAAATTATTTAAAAAAATTAAGTTATTTAAAAAAAAAATTATTACCTCGAATTTTGAAATTAATTTTTAAAAATGTAAGGCAAGTATTTTTTATTGAAATTGACAAATTGTTCCCATTTTTTATTTTTTAAAAAGAAAATATATCCAAAGGGTGCTTAATTGTTTGAATGAATATCGTTTTACTATTACTAGAAAACAAAATGATTGTGTATATATATTTAAATATTAGCATATTTATTTTTTTATTTTAAAATTTTAAAATAAAAAGAAGTTTAGTCATCATATAAATATCAAAATAATTAAAAAATAAAATAAACCTTTGATGATTCTTTTAATGATTCTTCAATAGCTAAAAACTCTTTATCAACTATTTACTCGTTTTTAAAAATAAAACAAGTTTGGTAATATTTTTTAAAAATAGGTTTTAAAATAATTTTTAATTGCTTTCGTTAACAAAAATATATTTCAACACTCGTATATGTAAAATAATTTTTTTGCTTTATTTTTTATATAAATTATTTTGTTATTTGTTAATTCAAATGTTGAAGATAATGATTGGTATAATATAATTATTATTGAATTTATCTAATATATTTGTAAATTACGAGACTTTATTCATCTTTTATTCTTGAAAATTTGAAAGGTGAAATATAAATTTAATTATTGTCAAAATTAAATTGATAATTATTTATAGAGTCGTAAAGTTTATTACAAAGCATAAACGATAAGAGTAAAATAGAGACATTTAAGTGAGAGTTAGAAAAGTGTTTCCAAAAACTTTATTTGCTTTTTCTGCAATCCATCTCATTTCAAAAATCTTTCATTTGTAATCAAAACCCTTTTTTGTTAACAAGCTTGTATTAAGATTCAAACTCTTTATATCAAAGGTATTATTTTCGGTATAAAGTTTATTTTAGATTTAATTATATATTAATTTTTATGCTTTAAATCATATTTATAGAATTTATCTTTTAATTAATGATCTGTTTTACATCCAAAGTCGTCAAAATGGTATATAATTTTTTTATATTTTAATTATTTTTCAAAATCTTTACCAAAAACACCTAAAAACACTTCAATTTAATTTTAAAAAAATAATATTATTTTCTTAAAAAAATGTCAAATATGTTTTTTAAGTTAGAAAATATTTTCCTAACAAACTTAAGTGTTAACATCTTGAGGGATAACGCGCTCAAAATAAATTACTAAATTGTAGATGTTAAATGTATAAATATCTAAAAATAATTTATCAAAAAATGGAAGGAATAAAGAAATTGAGTATATTCGGATAAATTTTTTTAAAAAAAAAATATTTTTTGAGAAAATTTTTAAAAATATTTTTTATGGTTTTGGAAAAAAAGTATATTTAAAAACATGAAATATTTTCAATTTATTTCCTATATTTCAAAATATTCATTAAAAATAAAATTTATATATAGTATTTTATTTTGAATTATTTTACATATTTATCTTATTATTATTTTTAAAATAATTCTTAAAAAACAATTAAAGTATATTTTTTAAAAAACATTATATTTTTCATTTTTAAGTTAATAAATATTTTTTTGTATTTTTTATTATTAGAAAAAGATAAACTCTGGTTAATGAAGTTAAAAGAAGATTTAAATTTCTCTTATACAAATATAAGGGTAATTTGATGCTTTTAGTGAGGGCTAGTTTGGTAATTTTTCACGAAAAATAGGGTTTTTGGAGCTATAAAATCCCTAGCCCATGTTTGATCAGAGTTCCTAGGGTAAGCTTGCATACCAGGATCATCTAGGTAAGAGGTTTTCGAAGTTCACTCTTTTAATCTCTGTTTTTATTCACATTTTCTTTTTCGCTTTGTGGGTTTAATGTAATCGGAAACCCTAGAACCGATTTTATTTGATTTGTTCAAAAAAAAATTTTCAAGTCTAACAATGGGGTGTGTTTAATTTGATTATGCTCACATGTTTTTGTGTTTGTTTTATGGTCTGTAGGGAGGACGCTTCTCATCTGTGAACTTACACTGAGAAAAATGTCTGGGTATGTGAATGTTTGGTTGTTCTCATTGTTTGGAAAAATTGAAATTTGTTCTTAGTCATATAGATTTTACAGATGAGATATGCATTCTACTTGGTGCGTCGTTTTATTAATTTTTTTCAAGTCACCAATTTTGGTTCTTTTGGATTGTTTGTTCGTTCTTTTCATATCTTAATTGGAAATGGAGGGAATTTCTCATATATAATTTTAGCAGCTTGAACCAGGATCTGGTTTCAATGTTTTTGGTAGTCCTTATTGAAACGTCACTGACCCATTAATTCATTTTAATACTTTCCTAGATAGAATCACTTGGGCAGACTGTCCACTCCCGCTTATAGATGATGGTTATCAGCATCAAATTATGCAATGCAGGCTGTAGGTTCATAGAGTTGGAGAGTTTTTGGATTTTGCCTTTGGTTTTGTGGTTGGGTTTAGGTTCAGTTCTCTTCAGGATTTCATTGTTTGGTTGGGATGCCTGTGTAGTGCAGAAGTTATTTTAAGAACAGTAGAACACAAAGACTTGAGCATCCTGGTGGATTGGTACATAAATTTTCATCTTTCTTGTACAACTGTCTGAACAAGTGAGCCATGCCCCTCTTTTATCCCCTCCCTTTTTCAAGGAAAGGGGACAGATCACCATTGAGGGTTTGCGGGGAAAGTGGGAATCATTACTACAATCCTCAACTTTGATGTTATATATAAGACGCCTCAGCTTCTTTGGTTGATTGGAACAGAAGATTGAAAATGAACTCTTCAATCCAATTCATGGACCCGGAGAATGAGAATGATATTTTGAAATTCAATTACTATATTTGGATGGATCAGGAATCAAATTGTAGGAATATTTTGTCATTTTCATGTTAGTGTTTGGCCATATTAGTAATTGAATTTAGTCTATTAGAAAAAGAAATATGTTCTCAATGGTTAATTTTATTTTTTATTTTTACAATCAAGCAGAGAGCTTATACTTCTAATCAACCAAAATAACACCAAGAAGATCAATTTTCTCTTCCTCTCCTTCACTTATTTAGAATCCAAATAAAAAATTTTCACTTTTCCATCATAAATTTTAAAAAATAAAAATTCATTTTGTATTCCTTTCCTCCACTTTCTTGGTATCCAATTTGGAAAATATCAATTCTTTCATTGTCTAGATCTACATAAAAAATTGAACCAAAAAAAACAAAATCAATTTTCTCGTCTTTTTCCTTTGCTTTCTCAGTGATTAACTGGTAATTACTGTTAATCTCATCATCCACAAAAGTAAATATAGTAGATGGAATTTAAAAATAAAAAAATAATATATCTTCCTTTCCTCTATTTTCTTAGCAACCAAAAAGAAATTCTCACTATTTCTTCAAAATAAGAATGACAATTTTTGTTTATTCCCACTTCTTTCTTGGATAGCTTCTTATGTTTTGCTAGAGGGGTGAATGAGAATAACTAGGGTGTGTGGATAAAGGAAAATCAGCATTTGGCATGGAATGGGAAGGCTACTATGAGCGGCCAAACACAGAAACAAACCGGTGATCAACTTTCCACCATTCCATTCCTGCCAAACCAATGTGCCTTAATGGTATAGTGTGGGGATTGTACATTGAGTTTAAAAATTTTCATATGTAAGCTTATCTTATGTGATTTGAACCTTTTATTTTATGAAATATTAATATGGTAGATCTTGTGTGAGTTACAAGGTTGTTTGTAGTTTGATTATTTTGTTGTCATTTCTGTATGATAAGATGGATTCTGATATGATAACATAAGATTAAGGCTCTTCAACTTAAAAATCTTGCAAAAATTTAGCATTTTTTTTCTCTAAAAATTTTTCACGGATTTGTAGTTACACATATACGCACGATGGCTCTTAACCCATCTCACAGAAGTTGGTGTGATGCAACTCTTAAGCAGTAAATGCTCAGGGGTTTTCAAGTTTCAACATTATGTCGAATGAACCCCCCACTCCCCCACCCCCAACAACTACAACACACTTTTAAGGTGTTATTATTTAATGTCTAAAAAGTGATAAGAGCTTTAGTTAGAAGGACTTTGTGTTAAAAATGAAATATATTTGTTTTGAGAACTGTGATGAGGTGGGAGCTTAAAAGTACTAGCATCATAAGCTCTATCTAAAGTTTATCATGGGAAATGCTTTTCTTGAGGACTGGTCAACTGATTTTGTGGGTCCTTTTTTGAAGATCGGATAATGGTGGCTATCTGTTCTGGAATTGAAGAAAGAAATGGCAGTTTATAAATCTTTTTGTTTTTCAATAGTATTTCTAGTTTATCCTTGAGTTTTTTTGCTTGGAGTTTTTTTTCTCCTTTTTTATTTTTAATATTAATATAAATAAGAGTCATGAAACCATTCTTGTAGTACACCACCTTTTTCTATTGTGAACTTTGTTATCTAAATTGAAAGGACCCCTTGATTTGTGTTTCAATATCCGTCTCATTGTACTTATAGTCTTAAACATTCATGAGTTTATGGTGGCATAATGAATTGAGTGTGCACATGGGAACTACAATTGTAGTAGTTGGTTCATTACTCTATTAGGATGTGTTCACATGTCTTATTGTTATTTACTTCCACAGAGATGAAGCTGTTGTGGTTGAGGCTGCTGCTGCCCCTCCTCTAGGTGAGACCTTGGACCTCATGACAGCCTTGCAGCTTGTCCTGAGGAAATCATTGGCTCATGGTGGACTTGTACGAGGCCTCCATGAAGGTGCTAAGGTGATTGAGAAACATGCTGCCCAGCTCTGTGTATTGGCAGAGGACTGCAACCAGCCTGACTATATTAAACTTGTCAAAGCGCTTTGTGCTGACCATAATGTCAGCCTTATATCAGTGCCTAGTGCTAAAACTCTTGGTGAATGGGCTGGTGTGAGTACATATTCATTGCTGACCTTTATTCGTAGCTTGTTCCTTTCAGTTTCTTAATTGGAATTATCTAATTCTCCTTTTCTGATTTTGAGGATTGGTGGTGATGCTTTAACCTTTTGTTTGCTGAAACTTTTTGTCTGTGTCTTTAAATTGTTGACATGTTATGTTTGGCCTGATTCTCTTTGTAACCCTTCAGTTTAAGTTAGATGTTATCTCTAATTTTGGTAATGCTTATGGGAAATTGATGATTATGTCATTGATAATTAACTATTGATTCTATCCTTTCATACAGCTGTGCAAAATTGATTCTGAAGGGAAAGCAAGGAAGGTGGTCGGTTGTTCTTGTGTTGTTGTGAAGGTACAGATACATGCATGGATTCTGGATAACGTTCTAAAAGCAGTATACTTGATGGCTATTTTTACAGAAAACAGTGTGTCAAGGAACAAAATTCTAATTGTCTTAGCAATTGAAAATTCCTATTGATTGAAAGAATAATTATAAAAAAAAAAAAAAAAAGAGAATTCATAAGATAGTGAATGATAATGTCATTGATTCTGCTATAACATACGACAAGGTTTTGCCTTCTGCTTGTTGTGGGTGCATGCAGTGGGAGTTTTTTTGTTAGGGGGTGCCTGTTTTACCCTTGCATAACTTGTCAAAATCACCCATTTTCTGTATTTTTGTACCTATCAAAAAAAAATAAATTCTGGCAGTGGTTGATTAGTGTTCAATGTTAAGATTGAAAAATAGTGTCCTCGATCTGTTCCTAGTGCAACTAATTACTTATTTAGTAAGATTGAAAAACATGTTCTCCCAATTGATTGTTTGATTGATTGGCAGGATTATGGGGAAGAAACTCCAGGTCTTCATATAGTCCAGGAGCATGTGAAGTCCAATTGAGTCAGCTTGGGAGAATGAAGCTCATTTGCTTTTAACAGAGGCTTTCCTAGTAGTGCTGTACCTTTAATATTGTTTTTGATTATGATACTGGATAGTGAGAAAACAAGTTGAAAATGATGTGATCATGAGGAGTGTTTGAAGTAACTTCTTTGGATTTTGGGAACTTTGGAATCATGCGAGCATCCAGCTCTTTTTGGTCTTTAAAGGAATGTTCTTTACTTATATTTTACTTTTCACAGCTGTGTTAAATGTTAAAAGTGTAGTAGGTCCCCATTTGGCTTGTTTTGGATAGGATTTGGTTCACAGCACATGGAGATTTCCTTTCTTGCATGATCAAAGTGAGGTGGTATGATGTTGATAGAACAGATGGTTTGAGCCACATATATTGTAGCTGAGTGGAACTGCTCCTGGCAAACAGGATCATTAAACCTCCCTAGTGAAAATTTGAGACACCCCTAAATTTAAAACATCCAAATCTCTTCTCCAAGCATGGATTGAATCTGACTGTCGTGTGTGTTTGCAGGAACCGGGTCAATGAAACAAATTTTCTTTTCTTCTTTGTTCTTTCATCATCTTCTTCTTCCTTATTTATTTATTTATTTATTTATTTCTTATTGGTGATTTATTGCATTTGAAAAATGTAGGTTTCATTAGTTTTCAGCAATCAAATGGGGTTTCAGTGGCTCATGTGTAGGAGTGGATGTACTTTGATCTTAATTACCAAGGGAGTTTGAATTATTTTGTTCCTTCTAATCAAATATCCTAATATTTTTATCATCAAGTTCTCTTTGTAAAATGGGTAGTTTGAAGCAAAATTAGATGAAAAGAAATTGAGGAGAAAAAGAAGGTTTGCTTCTTAATTACCACCCAAACCTTTGTGTTTGCTTCTTCCATCACCAACCTTGCAGCTACTCAATTACCATTAAAACTTACATCCTCAAACTACATTTCCTAGAGAGCCTAATTCCACGGTCTCTTATTTGGCCCTGATTTATTGGGATATATCAATGAGATCTCACCTTATCCTGAACCTCTTATCACAGAGAATAGCACCAGCACGTCAAATCCCTCTTATACTCTTTGGAAAAGACAAGATCAACTTATTTTGCATGTCATTCTGGTTTTTTTTTTTTTTATTTATTTATCTGAGTCCATTGTTTCCTTCATGTCTTATGCAACAACTGCTCATGATGCTTGGAACTTTCTTGTAAGAAGGTTTGCCAATCGCTCTCTCTCCAAAATCATAGATTTGGAAGGCATATTTACCTCTATAACCTCGAGCACAAAACCTGTTTCTGAATATCTACGTACGTTCAAAGGTATTTGTGATGAACCTGCTCTTATTTGGAGTGCCACAAGTTGAAGATGATATTGTTAATTCAATGTCTTCAAAGATTGGGCAATGAGTTGAAGGAAGTTGTGGTTGCAGTACGTCAAAGAGAGTACCACATCACCTTCAAAGAGCTATTTGACACATTGATAGAGCATGAGAACTTTCTAAACAGTGATGAAATCCAGCCTAATCCCTCGCTTGTTACAACAAATGTTGCTCATCATAACACCAAACTTGCAAATCATGGGACTAACAACCGCAACAATCAGCATTGGTAGAATCGGAAGGACTCTAAGAGGGTGTGTTTTTTTGGCTTTTTGTTGAAAACAATTTGTTTTCAGAATTTAGGTCGTTTGTTTTCTACTTTTTTACGACTTATTATAAAATTTTTACTAAATAGAAAAAGTCAAAATATGTAACTTTTTTTAAATAGAAAAAAATAACATATTGATTTTTCTTTACTTTTTAATACTTAATAGAAATAAAATACTACAAAAACAAACAACTTAATATTTAACACTATTAAGTATTAAGGTTCTATTTAGAATTAAGTAAAAAAACAAACACCACCTAACTATTATAGTTCTAATTACAATCATGGCTCTCCAAACACAAACTTTGGAAACAATTCAAATTAACCTCGACAGAATCCCAACAATCAAAATTGGAAGAATGTTGTTTGCCAAATTTGTGCAAGACAAGGGCATACTGCTTAATAGTGCTACTTTTGATATGCCACTCCCCAAACACCACCTAGGGCTTATCACACAGCCACAACCATTGCTAGCTCAGCTAATTGGATCATGGACTTAGGTGCTTCTCATAATGTGACTGCTGATTTTAATAATCTTAATTTGCACCAAGATTATAACGAGCTTGATGATATCGTCATTGGAGATGGTACGGGTCTGAAAATTACTCACATAGGTTCAACCAACCTTTCTACCCCTTCTAATAAGTTTCTCTTATCTAATGTTTTATTTGTGCCTTCCATGAAAAAAAAAAAATCTTATTTTTGTATTTCAATTTTGCAAATCAAATCATGTTTCCATTGAATTTTTTCCATCTCATTTTGTTGTGAAGGACATGCACATGAGGACACAACTAATTTGAAGACATAACAACCATGGTGTGTATGAGTGGTCGAGTGTTGGTAATTTTGCCACAATGACTATATGCTTTGGTCAATGTTCTTGCTCCGGCACATGATTGGCATAACCATCTTAGACACCCTTCCATCAGAGTTCTCAATTACTTTCTCCATAGTGGTCTCATTCCAATCTCCTCCAAACTTCCACAAATTTCTTTTATGATTCCTATCACTGTAATAAAAGTCATCATTTGTTATTTGGTGTTTCCTCTTTTCAAAGTTGAGGTCCCCTAGATCTTATATAGTGATGTTTAGGGCCTTGCTCCTATTATGTCAATGGATAATTTTTAGTATTATGTGATTTTTGTGGATCATTCTACCAAATATATTTGGCTTTATCTTTTGCATCATAAATCTGATGTGTTCATTGTGTTTACCAAATTCAAAGCTATGGTGGGAAAATTTTTTTTAAAACACCAATTGTTTCTATTTATTCTAATGGTGGTAGGGAACATACAAAACTTAAATCTCTTTATGAATCATAAGTGATTCAATACCTTAAAACTCCTCCTTACACTTCAGAGCATAATGGCTTTGTTGAGCATTGTCATCATCATGTTGTTGAAGCTGGTCTTACCTTACAACACAAAGCCTATCTTCCCTACTCCTACCGGAGCTTTGCTTTTAAAATAGTTGTATATCTTATTAATCATTTGCCCATACCTCTTCTAAATCTTCAATCATCATATTAGTGTTTCTTCCAAAAGCTACAAAATTATCTCAAATTTCATGTCTTTGGTTGTCTTTGCTACCCCTAGTTTTGCCCCTACTTTTCTCACAAACTAGCACCAAAGTCCCAATCATGTATTTTCATTGGATACTCTAGCTCTCAAGCACCTATAGATGCTATGACTCTTTCATAAGCGAACTTTTCCACTCCAAGCATGTTGAATTTATTGAGCATGAATTCCTTTATCAATCCTTTATATGTAATTCCTTTCTTGCATCGAATAGCTCTTCATCGTGGTACCTCACCTATTTTTCTTGAACTTATGGAGCCCACTTGTGTGTCTCAAGCATCAAGAATCCACAATGGCACAAAGTTATGTTTAATGAGATTAATGCTTTTGTTTGCAACGGTACTGGGGATTTGGTTCCCTCTAATCTAGTCAAAATGTTGTTGGGTGCAAGTTGGTCTTTCGCATAAAATAAAACCTAGCTGGTGTCATTGCTCGTTATAAGGCTCATCTTGTAGCTAAGGGTTTTCACCAATGCCCTAGTGTGGACTATCATGAAACCTTTAATCCAATTGTTAAGCTTACAATCATTTGCATCATTCTCTGCTTAGCACTTTCTCATGGGTGGCCTATCCGACAACTCGATGTTAATAAAACCTTCTTATAATTAAGGCATACTCTCTAAAGAGGTATTCATGTCTCAACCACCTAGTTTTGTTGATTCTACTAATCTCTTTCGTGTTTTTCATCTTATGAAGACATTATATAGCTTAAAACATGCTCTTAGAGCATGGTATAAGGAACTTAAACAATTTCTTTTGGACTACTGATTTAGCAATTTTCAGTCTGACACTTTTCTATTTGTTTACCGTGGGCTTTCTGCCACCTTCTACTTCCTTGTATATGTGGATGATCTATTGGTAACTGGTAGTGATCCTACTCTTGTTTCCAACTTTCGGATTACTCTATCAAGCCAATTCTCATTGAAATACTTGGATGCTCTTCATTATTTCTTGGGTGTTGAAGTCACCATTACATCTCATGGCCTTTTGCTTACTCAAAATAAATACATACAAGATCTTCTCACTCAATTCCATATGGATGGTGCTAAAGATATTCACACTTTGCTATCCACACTCTAATGACACTTCTTTTACAAATGCTATTATTGTCTTTCGTCAGGTGGTTGGTGTTTTTCAATATCTTTCTCTAACTCGCCCAAATATCACCTATTTTGTGAACAAATTATCTCAATTTATGTATCGTCCCACTATAAGTCACTAAACCACTACTAAACAACTTTTGCGCTTCCTAAAACACACTATTAGTCATGTTCTTCTTTTATGATTCAATCAACCTCTCAAGCTAAATGCATACTTTGATGCGAATTGGGGTAGAAATTGTGATGATAAGATGTTTACTACTGCTTATGTTGTTTACCTCGATGGAAATGTTATCTTGTGGTCCTCTTACAAACAGAAATCTATTACCCATTCATCGACCGAGGCTGAGTACCATGTAGTGGCGACTACTACTGTTGAATTATCTTGGGTGCAATCCTTGCTAGGCGAACTTAGAGTTTCTCTCCCCAAACTTCTAGTTATTCATTGTGACAATGTGGATGCTACTTACCTTTGTGCAAATCTGGTTTTCCACTCTTGTATGAAACATATTTCTATTGATTTTCACTTTCTGCGAGACAAAGTTGACCAAGGTTCACTAATTGTCTTCTATATTAGTAGTGGTGATCAATTTGCTGATACTGTCACTAAGCTACTTTCTTATACTCGTTTTGAGCAACTTCATTCCAAGATTGGAGTCTCCGATGGAGGCTCCATCTTATAGGGGCATGATAGACAACTTGGATCTTTCTCATGGTAGACAACCTGAACTCTTTCCTTGATAGATGGTTTGTATACTTACCAAATATAATTGTTGAAAATGTGATTCTCTCCATGTATTCATGGCCAAGATATTGCGGTTACTGTAAATGTTGTAAAAGATTTTTGACTTCCTTTCTTGCACCTTCTTTCATTCATACTTGTATATACATGTGTTAATCAAAATCAATAATACACAAGAACAATATTTTATATTGTTCTGATTTTCTACCATCCTTGCTTTAATAATATATCTATTTTTTTTTTTACTTAAAAGTAACAGTGCTTTAACTAAAATGGATTTGATAATTTGCAACTTCAAGTTAGTTTTTGAGTGAAATTATTGCCTTAATACGCTTCACTTATTTTTCTTCATTGATTGTGTTGTACCCAAGCAAATGCTAGACAATGAATGTAATGCCCCAAGCCCAATTTAGGGGTAAAATCATAATTTAGAAATTATTAATTAATTAAAGTAATTTAATAAGGGTAAAAAAGTCTTTTCATATTTAAAACCCCTAAATATAAATTAGATTTTTCCTACCTTCTCTATTCAGAAAACCCTTTTACACAAAGATCAAAAATATCATAGAGTATAGGGTTGAAGATTTGGAGGTTTAGGGTTTGAAGATCATGTAAGATTTTTAATCTTTAAATTAATATTTTATATTCGTTAATTAGTTTTGAACACTTTAGATATTCTTTGGAATATCTCAATTTTGATTAGAGTTCGTTTAATTAATTTATAAGTAAAAAAAATTAAAAATTTATGAACATAATTTGATTTATTAATGGAAATCAACATATTTTGATTACTCAAATAAATAGATCTAGAAATAAATAAATAAATAAAATAAGAATAACGTGATTTTATGGAACGGTGAAGAGAAAATAATAATAATAATAATAATAATAATATAGATGTGTGTCGTGTAGCAGAGGGTTTAAAAGAAAGAAAAAAAACCAAGGATGTGTGTGGGCGTCAAAGAAACAAAAGAAGAAAAAAAAAAGTGTTATTATTATAATAATAATAGTGTGTGTAGTTGGTGGCTTGGAGTAATGGTGTTGTTGGGTCTTTGAAAGTAATAATATATATGTACTTTCAAAGACCCAACAACACCATTATATATATATATATAATGGGGTGTGGGGATGGAATTGTGGTTAAGTGGCAATTAGATTATGAGAACAATAATAATAATAATAATAATAATAGTTTCTTGTATAGATTTTAATTTAATTTAAGTATATAAAGAAATAAATAGGGAGGGTAAAATTAGGAAAGAAAATGAATTTTATAATAATTTGGAAACTCAATAAATTAATTTATTATTGTTTAGTAAGTTAAAAATAATATTGGGTAGTAATAATACTAGTATGAGAAATTAATTAGGATCTATAATACTAAATAAAATATTTTTAGGATTGTCAAATTTTTACTTTTAGATAATTGTGTATGATATTATGTTAGGTGATGAGTAAATTCGTCAAGTTAAATACTTCAAGATTTTGAGTGCTTCTTCAAGGTAAGAGAAATTAATGCAGATTTTTATAAAAGAAAATATTTTTTTATATATATTGTATTTTGTAATATGTAAAAATATTATTTTTATCTTTACTCATGGATCAAATATATGTTTTGTATAGAAAATATATTTGAGAATTTTCTTTGTTTATGAAAAATGAAAAATTTTGGAGATATGATATTTTGTTTTGCAAGTTTGAATTAATGAAAACAAGTGTTTGACTCTGGTTCCTATAGCCTTAGTCAACGGGATATAATTGTTGACATTTCTATGGCCCTAGTCAACAGGTTATAATTGTTGACATATTCAACCATAATCAATGAGTTATAATAGTTGATATTATATGATCCTAGTTAATGGATTATAATAGTTGACCTTATGGCCCTAGTCAACGGGTTATAATTGTTGATATTTGGTCTTGTTCACCTTAATTAGAACAAATTTGAAACTAGACACTTATTTGTGAAGTCCCACTTAATTAGGCACCATTTGTCATACAATAATCAGAGTAAAGATATTTTAAATGTATTTGATTTGGTTTGGATGAGAAATTGTTTTGAATTGGATATAAGAAAGTTTTGTTGAAAAGTTTTGAATATATTAGCATGTTTAACTCAAGTTTTTATGAAAATAAGTATATGTTATATCTCCCATTGGTAAGCATGATTGAAAATGTTTGATCCATGAAACTGTATTGATGTTCCTTATTGAGCTTTAAGCTCATGCCCATTCGTTAATAATTTTTCAGGCACTCTTAGTTCGGGCGAGGAGTAATGGCTAGGCTGGGAAATTTTTCTTTGTTAGGATTTTAGTTCAAACTTTATTTTGGACATTGTTTAGATGTTAAAATTTAATTCATGTTTAAATTATCTGAATTTTGAGTTATTTGGACAATAACACTTTGGCTGATATATTAGTTTTTTTAAAGTTGATACTTGGAGATTTTAGAATTTTGTTTTACTACTCTAAATAGAAATTTGGTAATTGGTAAATTTCCAATTACAATACAAATGTTTTTGTTGTTTCCACTTTGAGTCTTTGGGCTTGAGGAGTGAAATGATCGTTATGTCCTTGGAATGGGTTTTGGGGCGTGACAGGGTGGTATTAGAGCACTAGGTTATGATCTTATTGGAAACTTGTTTTAGTTTACTTTGGGGATAGATGAGTGACGCATTAGTTTAAGTTTCAATATCATCTTCTACAAATTCTTATTCTTCCTTATGAATCTAATTTGTTTAATTGGTTTTCTAGTGACTAATTAAGTTATACCTAATGCTTCATAAGACAACATGCCACCAAGAAGACCAACATCTTCCCAAAATAGTGAGGCTAATAATGATGTACCTCCTTCACTTAAGGGTTTGCCTCCTATGAATGTAGAAGGACTTTATAGGTATCTTGAGACTTTAGTTGGTTTGGTTGAGCATCAGGCTAGAGCTATTGAGACTCAAGCTCTTGGACAACCCTCATCTTCTAAGGATAGCTCATTTGATGACTTGAAGAAGTTAGGTCATCCTTACTTTTCTAGTACTTCAGACCCAATGGAAGCAGAAACTTGGATTCTTAAGATAGAGAAATTCTTTGATGTTATATATTGCTCTGAGGAGCAAAAGGCCTCTTATGCAACATTTATGTTAAATAAAGAAGTCGATCATTGGTTGCGTATGACCAAAAGGCTTTTAGAGGATCAAAAACCTATAGTTTGGAGACAGTTTAAGGAGACATTTTACAAAAATACTTTCCCGACAGTGTTAAACCACAAAAAGTAGGAGAGTTTGTTCGTTTGGAACAGAAGGATATGACAGTGGCTCAGTATGAAGCTAAATTTACAAAGTTGTCACGTTTTGCTCTACAATTGATTGCTATAGAGGAGGAAAATGCATTAAAGTTTCAGGATGGATTGAAGCCCTATCTAAAGAACAAATATATATATTTTGAAGCTTAGCGTCTATTCAGAGGTTGTAGATAGATCCCTTATAGCAGAAAAGGATAATAAAGAACTTCAACAATACAGAGAACAATTGAGGAAGAGGAGTAGGAGTGATGGTGCCTATGATAACCAAGAACTAAAAAGGTTCGTTTCAATTGAGAGTCAGATTAAAGGGGAAGCAGTGCAAAATTTAGATGTGACTTGTTCTATTTGTGGTAAGAAACATAGGGATAAACCTTGCTATAAAGAGTTTGGAGCTTGCTTTGGTTGTGGATTCGGGATTGTCCAGAGAATAAGAAGTTTATAATTTGAAAGCCTAAGAAGGAGAATAAGGAGGATAAACAGAAACCTAGAGTCCAAGGGTGGATGTTTGCTATGACTCATCAAGATGCTCAAGCCACTTTTGATGTGGCAACAGGTACTATTCGAATTTACACTTTATTGCTAGAGTCTTGATTGACCTAAACTCAACACACTCTTTGTTTCAATATCTTTTGTTGGTTTGTTGGGTATGCTTGTTGGTAGCTTAAACTTTGATTTGATTGTTGCTATTCCTATGGGACATTCTATTATGGATAATATAATGTTTGGAGGTTGTCTTATGATGACTAGTTATATGGAGATGTTAGTTGACTTAGTACTTCTTGACCTTTAGGATTTTGATGTGATTTTGGAGATGGATTGGTTAGTTTCCTTCTATGTCCCTATTAATTATTTTGGTAAAAGGGTTATTCTCATATTCTAGACCAATATAAGTTTAGTTTTAAGGGAAAACATGTGATTAAACTGTTGTGTATGATCTTGGCTTTATGGGCTAGTTCCTTGCTTAGGAAAGGTTATTAAGGGTTTTATGACTATGTGGTGTGAGATGAAAAAAATATCATGTTCTATTATTGTCCGGTTGATAAAGGTCTAGTGAAGCAATCTTAGTATTCGAGACGTCACTTAGGAAGTAGATGAAGAGATAAGAGAAAAACATTTTCATTTATTTCAAGACTCATGTATGTCAAGTTTTAGAGGACTAAACTTTTGTTAAGGAGGGGAGAATGTAATGCCCAAACCCAATTTAGGGATGAAATCATAATTTAGAAATTATTAATTAATTAAAGTAATTTAATAAGGGTAAAAAGGTTTTTTCATATTTAAAACCCCTAGATATAAATTAGATTTTTTCCTACCTTCTCTATTCAGAAAACCCTTTTACACAGAGATCAGAAAGATCAGAGAGTATATGGCTGAAGATTTGGAAGTTTAGGGTTTGAAGATCAATCTTTCAGGTAAGATTTTTAATCCTTAAATTAATATTTTATTTTCGTTAATTAGTTTTGAACACTTTAGATATTCTTTGGAATATATCAATATTGATTAGAGTTTGTTTAATGAATTTATAGGTCAAAAAGATTAAAATTTTATGAACATAGTTTGATTTATTAATGGAGATCAACAGATTTTGATTACTCAAATGAATAGATTTAGAAAAAAAAATAATAAATAAATAAAATAAGAGTAGCGTGATTTTCTGGAACGGTGAAGAGAAAATAATAATAATAATAATAATGTAGATGTGTGTCGTGTAGCAGAGGGTTTAAAAAAACATAAAAAAAAAAAACAAGGATGCATGTGGACGTTGAAGAAACAAAAGAAAAAAAAAAGTGTTATTATTATAATAATAATAATAATAATGGGTGTAGTTGATGGCTTGGAGTAATGGTGTTGTTTGGTCTTTGAAAGTAATAATAATAATAATAGTTTCTTGCATAGGTTTTAATTTAATTTAAGTATATAAAGAAATAAATAGGGAGGGTAAGATTAGGAAAGAAAATGAATTTTACAATAATTTGGAAACTTAGTAAATTAATTTATTATTGTTTAGTAAGTTAAAAATAATATTGGGTAGTAATAATATTAGTATGAGAAATTAATTAGGATCCATAATACTAAATAAAATATTTTTAGGATTGTTAAATTTTTACCTTTAGATAACTGTGTATGATATTATGTTAGGTGATAAGTAAATTCGTCAAGTTAAATACTTCAAGATTTTAAGTGCTTCTTCAAGGTAAGGGAAATTAATGTAATTTTTTATAAAAGAAAATAATTTTATTTTTATATTGTATTTTGAAATGTATAAAAATATTATTTTTATCTTTACTCATGGATCAAATATATGTTTTTTATGGAAATTATATTTGAGATTTTTTTTTTGTTTATGAAAAATGAAAAATTTTGGAGATATGATATTTTGTTTTGCAAGTTTGAATTAATGAAATAAAGTGTTTGACTCTGATTCCTATGACCCTAGTCAACGGGATATAATTGTTAACATTTCTATGGCTCTAGTCAACAGGTTATAATTGTTGACATATTTGATCCTAATCAATGGATTATAATAGATGATATTATATGATCCTAGTTAATGGGTTATAATTATTGACATTTGGTTTTGTTCACCTTAAATGGAACAAATTTGAAACTAGTTACTCAATTGTGAAGTCCCACCTAATTGGGCACTATTTGTCGTACGATAACCAAAGTAAAGATATTTTGAATGTATTTGATTTGATTTTGATGAGAAATTATTTTGAATTAGATATAAGAAAGTTTTGTTGAAAAGTTTTGAATATATTAGCATGTTTAACTCAAAAGTTTTTATGAAAATAAGTATATATTATATTTTCTATTTGCAAGCATGATTGAAAATGTTTGATCCATGAAATTGTATTGATGTTCCTTATTGAGCTTTAAACTCATACACCTTCATTAATAATTTTTTAGGTACTCTTAGTTCAAGTGAGAAGTGATGGTTAGGGTGGGCAATTTTTCTTTGTTAAGATTTTGGTCCAACTTTATTTTGGACATTGTTTAAATGTTAAAATTTAATTTCTATTTAAATTATTTGAATTTGAAGTTATTTAGACAATAACATTTTGACTAATATATTAGTTTTTTTAAAGTTGATATTTGGAGATTTTAGAATTTTGTCATACTATTCTGAACAAGAATTTTATAATTAAAGTATGAAATGACCATCGTATCCTTGGAGTGGGTTTTGGGGCATGACAAGGAAAGATAGGGTCGTTTATATATCAAAATTTTTTGTCCAACATCATATCCAATTTGTGTGGGTGTTAATGATACTTCTTGTTTGAAGGCAAAAGGAGAGGAAAAGCATTCAATGTCCGAAACCAATTCAGACCGTTAATTTCATAATCTGAGGCCACCAACAGTAAAGAAAATGACAACCCAGAGAAAAGGCCAAGCCCAAGATGATGTCAGAATTTGTGGGACACAAACTTTACTTTGGGGCATGATGGGAGGGATCGTGGTCCACTAGAATTTGGTGTAATCAACCATCCGTCCATCCACCCACCCACCACCCTACCACACCTGTGGTTCTCATTCACAATGGGGAAACTTCAAACCTACACCATTCAAGCCTATTTCTACCTTCTCTTTATATTTTCATATTCTCATCTGTCAGTCATGTCTTTCTTTTTCCACATTTTTAAACATCAATTTTATTCATACTACATCACATCACACTAAATATATTGAATTTTTTTTTTCAAGAAGGGGGAAAAGGGAGAAAATTTGATTTGCTTTAAATTTATTTGTTATATTTTTATATATATTTTAAATATAAATTTAATATATAATACTTTATTTTTAAAATTAATTTTTATTATTATTATTATTTAAAAAAAATTGTTTCTAGGTGCAACTCTTAATACCCAAATTCCAATTATGGAATGGGTCCGGTCGATGTGTGGCTTAGGTTTCACCCACCAAAGACACAAAGTCCAAGCCTAAACTGGATTACTATCCGAAATTCTCATGTTTTCTTATTCTCTGGCTAAGTCATAAAAATACCAAACCCTACATGAAGATTTGGTGTCCATGACAATGGACCAAACAGGGGGCACATGGAATTTGTTTCTAAATGGAGAAGATTGTGAATTGAAATAGGTGTCATTGCTATTAATTTGGTTCCTAACCATTTTCATTTTTAAATTGGAAGAAATTGGAAAAAATGAGGGGGACAAGGAATTGAAGAGTTGGATGCCATTGTTGATATGTATCGTTTTCATGAAGATGGGCATTGAATGGATCATCCCCATCAAAGGAAGTTGTAAAACATCTAGAAGGGTGGGGGTAGGAGAGATGGTATATGAGATATGGTCACTGTCCAAGGACCATGCCTCCCATCACCAAATTGCCCATACCGTAGATTCAAAATTCTTCGAGTTTAAACTTTTAAAAAATTAATAATTTAACATGATATCAGAATTTGATTTGGTGTAATGTGTTAATTTTATCCCCTTCGAGAATTTGTATTTTTCATTTTTTTTTTAGTGTAAAATTACGTGATTTGATAAATTTTTGAAAGTAAAAAATCAAATTAATATGAGTAATTTTCATTTAAGATACAAAAGTAAAATAAAATTTAGTTAATGTTAATTTGGAGTATTTTTATTTTTAAAAATATATTGACATTTTTAATTCAAAATGTAATGAATAAATTCAGAAATTCGATTGACCATTATTCTAGAAGAAACGTATTGAATACTTTGTATCAATTTTTTCATATAGCAACAAATTGTTGAATTAGACACGTTTGCAAACAATGAACAATTTGAAGCTGTCCTTTTGTTATTATTAATTTATTATTATTATTATTATTATTATTATTATATTTCAAAGAGCACAAATTTTTAGGCATCAATTCATTGCTGGATGCAAGCAACGTGTCACTTCCTATGTTTTGGGAAGAAGGTGATCTGTGGGCCCCCACACTCCACACACAGCGGTCTTCTTCCTTCTTTATCGTTTTTATTTATATCTTTTTTTTAAAAAAATTACTGATAATTTTTTAAATATTTTATTCCATTCCTTTTTTTTTGTTGAATATTTTCTTACTTTTTTTTTTATGATACTTAAACATAAGAAATCATTTGTTTTTCAAGGAAAAATTGGTAAAGTAAAAAAATATTAAAGCTATACTTGATTTAAAAAAAAAAAAATTGAAGAAAAATGTTAGAAAAAGAAAATAAATAAATAAATATTTTTACATGTTACTTTAGATTTATTTTATATATAAAATAAAATAAAATAATTTATAAATATATAAAATTTTAATTAGTTTAATTAAATTTATAATAAAATCAAACCCAAGACTCAATACTTTCCCACGACTAAAGATAATGCAAAGATTAAAAAATATTTGAGAAAATGCTAATTTTTTTTCTTTTTTTTTAAATAAAAGAAAGAGGCACGTGCCACTATAACTTTATTTTAATTGAATATTTTTTTTAATAGATGGTAGCAAGAAGTTATTCTTAGAATATACCATTGAAATATTATATTGAAGAATCTTGTATTCAATGAATTGGTTCAAAAGTTGGATCACCAATTCACCCCACGTGTTATATCAACCTCACTTTACCTTCCCCATTGAACTAAAAAATTAGAAAATTTTAATTATAACTTAAATTAATATTTCGTATAAATTAAATATATGATCCTAAATTCAAATTTTATTAATAATATTTTGAATTTATCCGATTATTGCGGACTCGATCGAATGGACCGACCAAAAGTTTTGATCGGTAGCCGTCGGATAAGAAAATGTAAGCCGCTGCTCAGCGGACAGTGGACACTCCAAGTTTCATGCCTTCGTGGTGGCAGACGGCGTAAATAATTGAGACGTTGAGCGTCAAATACAGAACCAGAGAAAACGCGCCAACTTGGCACGCTATCAACCACCTAACCGCCTCATGTCCCAGGCATCTACGCAAATGTGGTTCACCTTCCTCCTATAAAAAAACCAATCCAAACCCACGCCAGTTCTTCACCTCCGCCATTGCTCTCTCTGGTTTTTGAGGCTTCTGTTTCCTTTGAAGTTTGTTGGCAATGGCTGGGACTGGGGTGTTTGCAGAGATCATTGATGGAGATGTGTACAAGTACTACTCGGAGGGGGAATGGAGGAAGGCTGTTTCTGGGAAGTCTGTGGCCATTATTAACCCCACCACCAGGAAGACTCAGTACAGGGTTCAAGGTAAACACATTGTTTTTTTGCTTGAATTTGAGTGTCTGGTGATAGAAATGCTGTTCTTGGATGAATTTTGCTTTTGGGTTTTGAGAAATCAATAATGCTATGTTTGGTTGCTGAGAATGTGTGTGAAAGAGGCTTAGACTCTTAATTGTGGTGAGTTTTGGACAAATGATGTAAAATTTTGTCTTTTTTATTCATATTGTGCTGAGAATGTGAAGCTTTAGTGTATCAGAGTGATTTCATCTTCTGTTTAAGTAGATGCATCGAGAGTATCAGGTTTCCTAGAGATGAAATTGTGGGGCATAAAAAAAGCAAGAACAATCGTTGGTTTTCCTGTGTTAATTTTTCGATAAATTCTGTTTTCTTATCAAATGTGTTATCCTTTTCAAACAGCTTGTTCACAAGAAGAGGTCAACAAGGCAATGGAAATAGCAAAAAGTGCACAAAAGATATGGGCAAAGACACCACTTTGGAAGCGAGCTGAGCTGCTTCACAAGGCAGCTGCTATCCTCAAAGAACACAAAGCCCCAATAGCAGAGTGCCTGGTGAAAGAAATTGCAAAGCCAGCCAAGGATGCAGTTACTGAGGTCCACAAACCTGTTCTGATTTTCATATTTAAACCAAATCATTTCCAAACTTCAAGTGTTGAAGCTATGAAGTGATTCAATCTTTGGTGCCATCGACCTAATTGACATGAATTTTTCCATTTGGTAAAGGTTGTGAGGTCTGGGGATTTGGTCTCTTATACTGCTGAAGAAGGGGTTAGGATTCTGGGAGAGGGAAAGTTCCTGGTGTCTGATAGCTTTCCTGGGAATGAGAGGAGCAAGTACTGCCTCACCTCAAAGGTAGATTTCCAATCTTCTCCTCATTAATTCTCTTTAATTGTCTTGTTTCCTGTGAGCAAGTTGATTTGGTTAGATGTAGGTATATTCCCATTTGCCACCCATCTGGTAAAGTCTTGATGCCTTTCTTGTAGCAATTTATATTCTGTCAACATGAAAATAGCTTTGACTTCGCCACCAAAAACCATTTTTATAAAAAAACATCTTGACTGAAAAATTTCCAGGAGGTGGAAAAAGGTGAGAGTTTGGCTACAAAAAGAGGTATGAAAAACTCAAGGTTGAAATTGATTAATGCTGGCCTGGTTTTAAGTTGACTGGATTGAAAGTTTTTGTTACTGTTAGCTAAACAGATGAGACCTGCTTACATTGCAGCAATAATACTGGAACACCCATCCATATGCAATGCACAAAATCCCTAGGACTGTTCTTCAGAGTATAAACCCGGGTAGAGAGTTTGTAACAGGTCATACTGATGCTACCTTCTGTTTGTGACATACTTTTGTCTTGTACCATACCGTGACATGTTAGAGATAAGGGATGATGGGCTACTGAGTGCTCTTAAAACTATCTTCTAACGGCCTCTTTCTTCTTTTGTAGTTTTTAATTCTTTTTCTTGACTGAGGGCACTTTATTTATGAGCTGCTTTGCTATTTCTATCGTTTGTCACTTTCTCCTGTCATGTTGTCATCAATTTTATCATCTAGAACTGTCTTTTTGTTTCTCAACTCTTACCCTGCTTATCATCACTTTCCCATGTATTGGCTAAATCATTAAAACTTTCCCAGATATTTATAGCAGTTGCATTACGCCACTACTGAGTAGATGTAGAAAATAATGAAAACTTGAACTTAGGTGAGCCTGACATTGAAAGTGGCCACTTCATGCTTGATAGTTTCCTTGTATTTTCTTATCATTCCTGAGCAATCAAACGGAGCTATACAGGAATAAAGTGCTCTAGATAAATATTCAAAGAAGAAAAACACAATGGATTAGACGGTTGAGGTTTCTTTTTAAGTCCAAGTTGAGTGGTTGCATGGGAAGAGTTCAATGGAATCAACATGAATGGACCTAGAATTATATCCAGATAAAAGGTGCATGTGCATCTGTCCAAAGACAACTACTAGTGTGATGGGATCATTTCTAATCATGGATAGTTATCATCAAGATCATGTCAATGATTACTCCTTATTTCGCCATTGGACCAAGTTGACTTACCATCGAACTTCCTGATTGTTCAGCAAGAACAACTAGTATAAAGTCGACCCCAGATTAAGGACATGCATCTTCCTATAAGAGGGCCACAGTTGATATAGCTGTGGGAGTTCTATTGTGTGGTGAATCCAGGGGGCTTAAACATGAATATAACCAGAGCAGCACACATAATAAACCTGGTGAAAATGAATCCATCAAGTTTAGGTAAAGCTTGTACCTAGTTTTCTTCTTCTGCTTTCCTGTACTGATGTTTTTGTTTCTCAATTGTGATAAAACTTGGCTTCCAATAAAGTTAGTTGCTCTCCTGTTAGTACAGATTCTTGTTTCTCTATGAGCAGGAAACATTTATGAGATTCTTCTAACTGGTCATTTTGGGAAAACCGCATGCATGAGTATTTTTTTAGTAATGGATCCAATTGCATTTGACCTCAGATTCCACTTGGGGTAATCTTGGCCATTCCACCATTTAACTATCCGGTCAACCTTGCTGTCTCAAAAATTGCTCCTGCACTGATCGCTGGAAACTCAATCGTGCTCAAGCCTCCGACTCAGGTATTTGGTTGAATGAATTCATGTTTCTGCTTAATCTTTTAACATTAGACTAGGTAATGGGCATCAGCAGCTTTACATATGCCAATCTAAGAACTCTGTTTATAAATTTACTGAGGAGATGTTCGTAATTTAAATTGATTCCAGGGCATTTGAAGCAACAGATTCATCATTTAGAATCCATTTAATACAAACATCCAAATCATGACTAAATGCACTCTTATACATATTAATGTGTAGAATAATTTTAAGTTATATGAACACAACAAACCAATGATTTTTATCTTCCTTCTCAATCAGATCTCTCCAGTAATTGCACTTTGACAAGGTGTCATGCTTCTTCCTCTATGCCACCAATTAGTGTTAGCAGAGTGGTATAAAACAATGTTTTTAGAATCAAACCGTTCATTGAATCAAAAAAGTTATCGATTTACGATTCATTGGTCAGACCGGTGACCAAACTAGTGGTATTATAGATATATAATTTTTATTTTATTAAAATTAAAAATAATTTTATGAAATTAAAAAATATATATATAATTAAAATTGTTAACAACATTAAACTTTTTTTTATGTTTGATATGTCAATTAAATGATAAATATAAATATAAATATGAAAATAAAATTATAACATTTAATTTTATCTTAGTATCAATGTATTTAATTATTTTAAAAATTATTATATTAATTAATTCATATTATTTTCATACTTATTGTTGATACTTATTATAAAAATAAACCAGAAATTATATATATATGCAACAATATATTTAATAAAGGAACCGTGTAGCATAGTGGTTCTCTCTTTGTTTTGGCAACCTCAACTCCACATCCTCACCATGTAGAATTTCTTTTCTGTTAATAACTTATAACCTATCCCACATCCCACATTGGAAACCACAAAGTAAATGAGCTATATAAATAGCTTGCACATACCAGCACAAAGCAAAGAGCTTAGTGGGCTGGGAAGCAACCCATTATGATTTTGGTCGGTCAACATGTTGCCCGGTTCACATGAAACCGGTTCATCCGGTTTAACAGTTAGACTGCCAGGTTGGACGGTTCAACCCCAAAATGGTCCGTTGCACCGAACTGGCGGGTCCGGATTTTAAAACAGTTGCATTAACCTGTAAAATGGAACCTAAAGACTTAACCTTCTTGCAGGGCGCTGTATCTGCTCTTCATATGGTGCATTGCTTTCACCTGGCCGGTTTTCCAAAAGGCGTTATCAGCTGTGTTACTGGGAAAGGCTCTGAAATTGGTGACTTCCTTACAATGCATCCTGGGGTGAACTGTATAAGGTGATACTAACTCATCTTCCTGTAAATTTGTAGTAATACATTTACATTTATTTCTTCCTTCCTGATGGTTGCATATTCATCCCAAATTTGCATACTTGGTTCTCAGCTTCACTGGCGGAGATACTGGTGTTGCAATTTCAAAGAAGGCAGGCATGATTCCGCTTCAGATGGAGCTGGGAGGAAAAGATGCCTGCATCGTGCTTGAAGATGCTGACCTAGATTTGGTTGCAGCAAACATCGTTAAAGGAGGCTTTTCTTACAGGTGAGTGAAGTTTTCCATTAAGCCAGCTATATGTCTCTCATTTATCTCATGTTATGCATTAATTCAATAGCAAACAGCCTTGTATTCTAGACTAGCTTACATTCTGAAAAGAAAAATAAACTTCCTGCCAGAAGTAAAAGGAATTATTTCTATGTTTTTGAAGACCTTTGATGGCTTGTTTTCCAAAAGGAGTCAAAACTTCTTGTCGTCCAAATATAGGACTACCTATTCTCTGGACCCATTCATTGCATATGATCTGCTTCTTTGTGGCACCAAAATCATTCCAAGTATTTTTTGGCACAAGTCCTAAAATAAGATGTTTTGTTTCCTTTGTACCCACATCTATAGTGGTCAAAGATGCACTGCTGTTAAGGTTGTCTTGGCGATGGAATCCATAGCCGACACTCTTGTTGAGAAAGTGAACGCTAAAGTAGCAAAACTGACAGTTGGGCCACCGGAGGATGACTGCGATATCACTCCAGTTGTTTCAGAGTCCTCTGCAAATTTCATTGAAGGTTTGGTTATGGATGCTAAACAGAAAGGAGCAACATTTTGCCAGGAGTACAGGAGGGAGGGCAACCTTATTTGGCCTTTGTTGTTAGATAATGTTCGGCCTGATATGAGGATTGCATGGGAGGAGCCCTTTGGTCCAGTTTTGCCTGTACTTAGGATCAACTCTGTTGAAGAAGGAATCCACCATTGCAATGCTAGCAACTTTGGCCTCCAGGTAAACTCATTTATGCTTGCTTTCTCAGTTTAGTGCTTCATCTTTTCTTCAATCCACCATTACATATGAGCATATAATGGCAGTCTTCCCATTGGATTCTTCATGATCAAAATTTCACTTATCAATTCACCAACATAACAAGTATGTTCATTGGATTGCAACACAGGGTTGCGTCTTCACAAGGGACATCAACAAAGCAATCTTGATCAGTGATGCCATGGAGACAGGAACAGTTCAAATCAACTCGGCACCAGCTCGTGGGCCAGATCATTTTCCATTCCAGGTGAACCAACTCTGAAGAAAACCAACCCCCCACAAATTTCTATTACTTTGAAATTGAAATTATCATCCTTACTTGTTTTTCTTAGACCATTATTTTGAAAGGGACCTTGTCAAATGCTATATCTGCAGGGTTTGAAGGACAGTGGAATCGGTTCACAAGGAATTACCAACAGCATTAACATGATGACCAAGATCAAGAGCACTGTCATCAATTTACCATCCCCCTCATACACCATGGGCTAATGTTATCCCATATGGGGGAATTATCAAACCTACTAGTACTACCATAGCTAGTTGGTATAAGCTGCAAATGATTTGTATTTTTTTTTTTTTCTCCTTTGGTCTGTCCTTTTTATTATGTCTCTGTTAGCGATCATTATTAAGGGGGAAGATAAGAAATGAAGAGATTTTTATCAACGGTAATATTCGCTGTCAACTAATGAGTTTGCTTTGACTAAATCATGAATCTTGGTTTTATTTTCTAGTACTTGTTGATCTTGTTCGTATACATATTTGGAGCTTGGTAAAGAAGAAGAATAACAGCGACAAGGGCCTATCGATTGGAGGAAGTGATGGCCTTCCAATCGTCCAGTTTGTGGTTTCCATGAAGCACTCTACAGTGGACACATTTTAAGCTAAAAACAGAGGGTAACAAATTGAGCTTGCAAACAATGGCTGTGCATGCTGTAGGGCCCTACGGGGATGGGCCCAACAAAAAAAATAAAAATAAACGGACCGGGCGGGGCGAGGGGGGAGGGCATAGGAAATTCCCATATCCTCCTATTTATTTTATTTTTACTTTTAAAATTTTAAATTGCATTATAAATAAATAAATAAATATTATAAATATTTAAATTTTTTTTCGGAGAATTGTGTTTTGGGCCCAGTTAGATCTAGTCCATATATCTTACTTAATTAAGCCTAACACCCAAAGAAAGTCTGAAAATTGAGAAAAAGGATATTATCCTTCATTAATCCCTAAAATACCCTTAACCCTTATATAGACACATAGTGAGTGTGAATTTCAATTTTTTTGTGTTTTTTTTCATTTTTCTATTCCCTATTAAGTATTACTCATTTCTAACTTTTTTTTTTTCTTCCAATCTATATTTCTATTTTATGTCAAATAAAAAACAAAAATGTTTTTTTTTTCATTTTTAAAGATATTGAATCTTCTTCTTACTCTTATTATAAGCAAAGATAAAAAAATTTGGGATTTTTCATCTAAATATTTTTTATTTTTTTGTATTTATCTTTTAGTTTATTTTTTATTTTTTATTTTAAATTTATATTACCCTTTCATTTATACTTTTCTTTTATTTTTAATTATTTTTTATATTTTTTACATTAACCATATTTTAAAAAATTTAACCGAGAGGTGGGGGGGGCCCTCTCCATGCGTTCTGCAAGAGACAGGGAAGCCATGCTACTGATGTGAGGAACAGCAAAGAGAAGCCATGCTGCTGATGTGATGAACAGAAAAAGGGAGGTAATGGCTTGCCCGGGAAGATAGCACCGGTTGCCACAAAAAAAAAAAAAGGAAGAAAGGTTGAGGAGTCAGGAGGAGAGGGCGAGCTTAGAGAGGAAGGAGCAAACTGAGAAGGATCGGAAAATCTATTTTACCCTCATTTTCGCACTTCAGGTAGGATCCGAACCTATTGTTTTTTTATATACACTTCCTGTTTTGAACTTTTCACCCCTGTTTTTCTTGCTGTTTGTGGATTCCTCTTATTGCTTGAAGGTTGCTAGCGCGTTGCCTCATTCGGGAATGTTTTAAACATGGACCCATTATTGTTTTTGTTCCTTTCCGAGAGGTCATGTTCTAGTTTCCTTTTTTATTTCACCCATACCCATCCCATTAACGTATATGGAATGGAATGAGACTCAACAGTTGTCTTTTCTTTGTTTCATTTCTCTTGTTTATGCTTTTTGCTACGTGTACTCTGTTTTCTCCACCATCTCCTCTGTTTAGTTTGCTTTTTTTTTTGGGACGTTGGATATCGCTTTTGGATTGTCCATCTCAAAAACCATGCTCTCATCACCCATGCCGCCCGTGAGCAAGAATACTAGCTTGTTTCTCTCATTCTCTCTCACCACTCGGCACCTATTCACTCACATGCATGGCCATTCCCCATAGACGTTTTCACTCACCCCCACTCCTTCATTCCTCACCTCAGTCATCCATTAACGTTTCCACCACCTTTTCCCTCTCTAGACTCCACACCCATTCTCCTCTCACATGCATGAAAAACTTGCATGACTACCCCCCCCCCCCCCCCCCCCTGCAACATCCACGTGAATACCCATTTTTCCATATCCATCTCCGTGAAAATCCCGCTCCTCACCACCTCTCGATGCCAAGGTTCTGGTCGCTCCACGTGCACCCAGGGTCAGCGTCGTCGTCATAGTCTCACGCTGGGAAGGAGACGCGAACAAGGTGGAGCTCCTCTCCGATCCATCTGCTAAGATCCCAGGAATGCCGGACCGACGGCGAAGGAGCGACTCCGCGATGTCTTCAGGGTGGATGTCTGGGTACCTTCTCAAAAGAAGAAGAGGATGCGAATTTGTTGAAAGAAAGGCGAATACCGCCACCGCGGCTCCTCTCTCCATTGCTGCCGCCGCGGAGGGGTGGTGAGGGTGATGCAGCTAGGCGGGGCGGGTTGGTGAGGAAGATGTTTTCTTGAGGCCGCCCATGCTAGCATTAGATTTGGGCTTATTTTTGGAGCCCAGCCCAAGCTTGAGATCCAACTAGCCCATTGGGCTTGCCCATAGTATCAGATAAGGGCTTGTTTTTGGAGCCCAGCCTAGGTCCATGATAAGTGAGCCCATATAGCTACCTCATGTCCTAACAATTGTTAGTTTTAAATCTTTAGCTTTAGTAAGTTATTAATTTATTCATGCATTTTCATTTTCCTTTTTTATTTTTTATTTTATCTTCACCAATTTAGTTAGCTCAAACTTAAAGACAAATTATTAATTATATATTTATCTCGAGATTTATAATATTCAACTTCACCAGCTTAAACATTATTATTATTAATTATTATTATTATTTCGTATGTATCTATTTATCACATTTTAAAATCTCATTCGTTAAAACCTAATTCTAATTCTTCAAAATATTTGTTTAAATCATATTTTCATAAATCAAATCATTATCCCGTATTATTATTTATTCAAAGTCCAATCTATCAAAAAAATCACATGTTTTAATTTAATTCCTCAAATACTCTTTTAAATCTCATATTTATCAACTAGAATTATTATCCTATATTCTCCTATTTATCTATGCCAATCCTTCAAAAATTCTTAGTTTTAATTTAATTCTTCAAATACTTGTTTAAATCTTATTTTCATAAATTGAATCATCATCCCGTATTATTAGTTGTTCGAATTCTAATCCATTAAGAAAATCCCATGCCGTAATTTAATTCTTCAAATACTCGTTTAAATCTTATGTTCATCAACGAGAATTATTATCCTATACATTCATCTATTTATCTATACCAATCTTTCAAAAATCTCATGCTTTAAATTAATTCTTCAAATACTTGTTTAAATCTTATTTTCATAAATCGAATCATCATCCCGTATTATTAGTTGTTCGAATTCTAATCCATTAAGAAAATCCCATGTCGTAATTTAATTCTTCAAATACTCGTTTAAATCTTATGTTCATCAATTGGAATTATCATCTTGTACATTCATTTATTTATCTAGCCTAATCCTCCAAAAATCCCCTGTCTTAATTTAGTTTCTCAGCAATTCGTTTAAATCTTATTTTCATCAATTAGGATTATTATCTCGTATTCGTCTATTTATTTAAAACCTAGTTCTTCAAAAATTTCTTGTCTTAACTCAATTTTTCAATCCTAAAAATCCTACAGTTCGTCTAAATTTTACCCTCATCAATTAGAATCATTATTCCATGTCTATTCAAAGTCCAATCTTCCGAAAATCCCATGCCTTAATTAAAACTTCAATCCCAAAAATTCTACTATCCATCTTTATTCGCCTAAATATTATTCTCGTTAATTAGTATTATAATCTCATACCTACCTATTTATTCAAAGTCATATCCTTTAAAAATCCAACGCCCTGATTCAAATTCTCAATTAGAAAAATTACACTATTCTCTTTTTTATTCGTTTAAACATTATTTTTGTTAATTAGTATCATTATTTCGTGTTTATTTATTTATTTATTTCAATCATTAAAATTCAATTCTTCAAAACCGGATTTCCAAATTTAACCTTGAGACTAAAAAATTCCACCATTCACTTTTATCCA
The DNA here is from genome assembly GCF_030704535.1 of Vitis vinifera. Taxonomy (NCBI): domain Eukaryota; kingdom Viridiplantae; phylum Streptophyta; class Magnoliopsida; order Vitales; family Vitaceae; genus Vitis; species Vitis vinifera. The sequence continues at coordinate 7,889,923 of NC_081815.1, read as the reverse complement.
TTCAAATATCATTGTTATAAATTTCACGTTTGTTTATTTCTTTCTTCTAAAAATTCCAATAATTAGAGTCCAATTATTCAAAGATCCGACTTCCAAACTTAATTTTCAAAATCTCACTATTCACTTTCATCTGTTCAAATATCCCTTTCGTCAAAATCCGATTTTCCAATTTAATTTTTAATCTCACATACCCCACTATTCACTATTCATCCGTCCAAATATCGTTTTGATTAATTAATAATATTATTCCATATTTACCCATTTATTTCTCTTAAAAATCTCAGTCATTAAAGTCTAATTCTTTAAAATTTCGATTTCTAAATTTAGCTATCTAAAATTCCAAGTGTCCTATCTCCGAACCTAATTTTCAATTCCTAATGCTCCGATTACCAAATTTACCCAGTTACTCATTTGTTACCATCATTATTTTTATTACCATTTTATTTGTTCATTTAAAAAAAGTCCGCATTCAAATGATTTTCGAGACTTCCAATTTTTATAAATCAACTTTCATAATTCCTACTTCTCAAATAACTTACGATTCTGATATCTTTCAAAATTCAACTCTCATAATCCCAATTTTCGTAACTTAATTTTTTTTTAAGATCCCGAACCCTCAAATCATTTTCAAAATTCCAACCTCTTTCAAATTCGATTTCTAAAATTCACATTCTCACATTCAACCTCTAAGAGTCCGATCTTCGAATAAACTCTAAAACTCCAATTTTCTAGTGATCTTCGAGATTCCATTTTTTTTCAATTAAATTTCAAAAGTCTAATTTTCTCTCAAATAGTTTTAATTCCGCTCTGGTTTTCAAACGATCTTCCGCTCCTCTTGATTTTAATAAGCGTGAACGAATTTTTCATAATTCCAGAATAATGGAATCTGTGACATTAAGTCATGCTAAATAAACGGCTTTGGGTGGTGGCCCAACATGGGTGACTTCATGATTAATTGATTGATCGCTTGCTTTGATTATCATACGTGATTGATTTACCCTACTCTCTGACATACATGCAAGTATTCCTAAATTGTGCGCTAAGCCTCTCTATTGATAGCGCGTGGCGGCTCGTTGCCCAGGTATGTACCTATTTTTCCTCTAATCGTTGTCTATGCATGTCTCGACTCTTATGTGTGCATGATCATTCAGGATATTCATTGATTTACTCGTAAATTGCCACATCAACTTCATTTTATTAGTAGAGACCCGACTTTAGGGACTTAGAGGGGTGTTATGGTCTTTTACTGTACCTTCCCAATAAGTAACCTGACCCTCGAGCCCGATCCGGTTTTTCGTAGATCACCTTTTCCAAAATAAGGAGTCACACTTAGGGTTTTCTTTCTTATTTTGTTTACCCTTTTAAAAATAAAACAAAAATAAGTGGCGACTCCAAGTCATTTTCTTAATCAATAAAATCATTTTTTCAAAATAAAAATCGAGCTACCATCGAGTGGGAAACGCATGAGCCAAAATGCGGGGTCCACACTATCACTTCACTTTTATTATATATATATTGGCTTTTTAATTTTTAATTTTAAAATTTTAAAATTTTTTAAAAGATAAATTTATTGAAAAAAATAACTAAGATATGAAGTTCTAATATTATATTAATAATTTTTATTATCTAGATAAACTAATACAAAGTATTTTGACTCACACAAGAAATTTGTCAATACAATTTTTTAGTAAAACTTTAAAAATTAAATTTCAAATAAAATAAATTATACAAAATTTTATCTAAAAATTATTGAAAGTGGTATTTAATTTTTTTTATTAACTTTCAAACTTATCTAATTTTTTACTTGAAAGGTAATAGAACATGTTTACAAAAAAAAAAAAAAAAAAATTAGTTTTTCATTTTTTAAATAAATGAGTATAAATATATTAAAAGAATTAAAGATAATTTTAGTAAAAAATTTGATAAATATGATTATAATTTTAAATATAGATTCATTTGGATAAAATTTCACAAAAAAAAAAAAAAAATAGTGGAAAGAAAGAACATTGCTAAACTACAAAAACAAAATATGCAATTACAAAATTTTGATGATGAAATTTAAAAATAAAATTCGAAACAATTTTTGAGTGAGAGAATTTGAGTGCGGAAAAATCCTTGAGTGGAAAAAAATGGGAAAATTTTTCAAAATCACTTGAAATCATTAACAAAAAGTAGTCTTGTACACCCTTATACAATTAGTAAATTTGTCTTGTACAGTTAGTGTAATACCCTTATACAATAACTTAAATTTCATACATCATCTCATGAATATCTAACAATAAGTCGGTTAACCATGTTTGCATTGATTTTGTTTTAAAAAAGAAGAAAAATTATTGTATAATTTTGTTTTACAATCATCATAAGTGAGGTACCTATTCAAATGACCATATACAAGTTAGATAAAGTGCATAAGATGAATGTATGCTTAACCAATGTGTGTGAGGAATGTCATCTATCCTCGGTTAGAGGAAATAAACAAACAAGTTTTTCAGAATCACTTAAAATCCTTCATAAATAATAGTCTTGTACACCCTTGTACAGTTAGTATATTTATCATGTACACTTAGTGTAAATATCTTGTACAATGACTCAAATTCCATATACCTTTTACTCAATGTGTAACCATAGGTAGATTAACCATGTTTTCATTGGTTTGGTTCAAAAAATTGTGGAAGATGGAAAAACAAAATTTTCTCTCAAACATCATTAGTGGGATAAGTATTCGAATTGTCATATGCGAATGAAATAAAATGTATAAGATGAGTGTGTGATAGAGGAATGTGTACCTTGAGAATGTGCAATCCTTAGATGACAAGACAAAAAAAAAAAAAAGTTGTCCAAAATTGATTGAAATCTTTCACAAATGATAGCCCGGTATACCCCTTGTATAGTTAGAACATTTGTCTTGTACAGTTAGAACATTTATCTTGTACAGTTAGAACATTTATTTTGTCCAATTGAACGTTTACCTTGTATAGTTAGTATAACACTCTTGTACAATGGTGCAAATTTTATCCATATGCATACATTATGTTCACATATGATGTGTGAACCATGTTTCCAATAGTTTGATTTAAAAAATGATATAAAATGTAAAAACAAAATTTTTCCCTAAACATAATTATTAAGATAAGTATTTGAATTGTTATATGCGAGTTAAATAAAGTACATAAAATAAAAGAATTTGTGGTAGGAGAGCGTATAATCCTTAGATGACAAGAAAAAAAAAAAAAAATTGTTCAAAATATACAGTCTTGTACACCCCTTGTACAATTAGTGTAATAACATTGTATAATGGTATAAATTTCATATATATGCATAAATTATATCCATATGAGTGTGTAAACTATGTGCCCAATAGTTTGATATTTAAAATAATTAAAACAAATAAAACATTATTTTATTTTATTTTCAATGCAAAATGTAATTAAAAATAAGACAAAGAAATTACTTAAAAACTATTATTTAAGCTAAGTTTATTTATTTATTTCCTTTTATTTTTGGAAATAAAGAAAAAAGAATAAAAAATTTATTCAACCATAAAAAATATTAATATAAGATATGTTAAAAAATAGAAATAACCCCAAATTTATTTACTTATTTCATTTTATTTATTTAAATTAGAAAGTAATTTATTTTAATAGATCAAAATGTGCACAATTAATCTATTACTTTGTTAATTATGGATATATTAAAATTTTTTATTAGACAAAAAATAAAGAAAGAAAATAAAATTAAAAAGAGTAATAAATATATATAATTTAGATATTTAATTATTTTTCATATAAAAGATAGTCACACAAAAAACACATAATTGACCAATTCCTTGGTTTAATTGTAAACATACTATATTTTATTATTATTATTATTATTATTATTATTATTATTATTATTATTATTATTATTATTAAAATAACTAATGGAAAAAAAATAAAAATGGATAATCAATGAATAAAATTTAATTCTTTTTATTATTTTCATATAAAAAATAGTACTAAACAAGGTTTTCAATTTTTATTTTTAAAAATAGTTTTCATTTTTCAATTAAATATTTTTTTCAAAAAGAAAATATAAAAAATATAAATCATATTACCATTTTTTAGAAAGTATTTTTTAAAATAGTTTTTGAACATAATTTTTCTTATTTATAATTTAAAATAGAAAATAATGCTGATTTTCAATTATTTATAAAAAAAATTAAAAAAAATGCAAAAATCCAAATTATTAAAATAGAATTATTATGGTTGTGCGAATAGTGGAGTGAAAATTGCAAATTGTTAAAATTCAAATTTTAAAAAAGCTTATGTGAAAGGTCATTGGGTATTTTAGTCCATCATTATTTTATATCCTTAAAATGTAATATATGAAAATTTGAAGGGTATATTGGTCTATTAACATCTTGTATCATTTCTATTAATTATGTAAGTTATATGAACCAAATGTTAATTTTGGGCCCAAAACATAATTGTCTCAATTTTTCTTTTTTATGAGAAGTAATATTTTATATATATTCAAAAAATAAAAATAATTTTTAATAGAGTTAATTTCATTCACTTCATTTGAGGTTTTAGCTAAATACACCTAACCGTCAATGGTTTGAAATTTTATTAAATATCTTCCATATCATTCTCATTTCTAATTTTCATTCATCTTCCTTTTCACTTAAAATAAGGGAGGTATTTGATGAAAGTTCAAACCTATGAGGGCTATATATGTATTTAGCTAAAGCGTCAATGGAGGTGAATAAAATTAACCATTTTTAATATTATATATAGTTAGGATGAGTTTAGAATAAAGTAATTCCTAAATCCATCCTAAGTTTAAAAAAAATATTCAAAACCAACCCAAACTTGGTTTACATTTATTCCAAATTTGTAAGGTAGGTATTAAAAAAATTTCATTCCTCTGCCATCCTTTATAGGGACTGGCTACATGGGTTTAGACTAGGATCTTGAAATAAACTTTTAACTATTGAAATCAACTTTTCAATACCATACCTTTACAACTTGCATCATTTTTCTCATTTTCACATGACATTAAGTTGAAAATATATATTAAATCCATAACTAGGGTCTTAGCCTAATTTAAGTTAATTTGGATGAGTTAAGCCTTTTATATTGCATTAATCATATCATATATATGTCCCTAGGGGTACAAATTTTGGCTCTAATCATCCTTTCAACTTGAACTTTGCTAGTCTCTAGTGAATAAAGAGAGTAAAAAGAATGAAAAAAAATAATTAGCCTTAATAATCTGATTGGAGATGACCTAGCTATTATGCTAGCTAACCTTTGAGTTTCTTTTAATTTCAAAGGAAGAAATTGTTTTGATTTGGAAACAAAAGGACTTAATGACAAATTTGGTATAATTATGTAGTAATTTGATTAATTATAGTCTTCTTTTCTAATTAAATCATATACCAAATATATATAAACTAGTACACACAAGGCTAATCCTTGTTTTTTTTATCAAAATCAAGGTTCTTGATTTCATGATCAAAACACTTGCTCCATGAATAAGGTGGTTGCACTAATCTATTAATGGATTTGTGCAACTTGCACACTAGATGCTCTTAGCCCTTTGCTATAAAAACATTTAGTTATATCATATGGATGCTACTATCAAGATAAATGTTCAAGAACGTTATCTTGACATCCAATTTTCATATCTCATAATTGAGATGTGCTGCAATGGATAAAAGTACTTTGATAGATTTGAGTATAGCTATTGGTGAAAAGGTTTCCCATAATCGAAATTGCTGGGAATCTTAGATTGCTTCATTTCTTGGCCCTAAATTGAATAGGGTGTATGCAATCTATCACTAAGCTTTCTAGATTTAACGCAACGGAAATCATGGAGTCAAAAACCATATAATAACCTAGATCTAGAGATATATTGAGCATACTTACAATCTGGATGTTCCCAAATCAAATTCAATCCATTGAAGTTGTTAGAAAAGTCGTAGATCTCATCTACCTGATGTTTTTTTATTCAATCTCTCTTCACACGGATCCTAACACGCAAGAGAAGTGTGGGTTTCTTGTCCTCCTTAAGGGTCACTAGGGTTCCTCTTTGGAATATCTCTCTACAATATTAGAGGCAAAAATCTGAAGCCTTAACCCTTGAGGACGTATTTATAGGTTTCCATGTGGGTTCAAGTGACTTGAGTTCAAATTGTGCTTGGATCGCCTAATCTAACCCATTTTTAACTCTATTAGACTTCAATTAATTAATTAGCTCAATCTAAAAAAACAATTCATAAGATATAGCACAACTTTATGCTTTTATTAAAATGTCTTTATGCACACTTATGAACTGGAAACCTAAATCCTTTAAATATAATGTGTCACCATAAACTAGAAGCTCAAATGTGAACCATTGGAACCCACAAAAAAATATTGACTATCTTAGAATCCAATTCTGAAGTTGATTCAACACTCCACTAAAAAGAATCAATTGCACTCTAGTTTCCTATGAAATTACAGTGAGGGAAGGTTCAAATCCATGACCTAATATTCATTGCATGTAGATTCCCTTTGAACTAATGTTTGTAATCTAACAAGGTAGTACTATCAATTTATTAAGATTATCTCTTTGATCCTTGAGTTACAAATCATCTTATTATGTGATCAATTGACATACTCTAACTTCAACGACTATATGTCAAATTCCACTAAAAGAATTGCTATGACCATAGTCTTTCTAATCATATATCATTTGGATTGCCCAAGATGACACAATGTTTGAATTCTATGAGATATTATGATGTCTTTATTAATAATACCTATTGTAACCATCCTCTATCAAAAGTAACCTAATCGGTAGGAATCTGTAATCACATTAAGATCTCACCCATAGGTCAAAGCCCCCTATTGATTTTAACACAAACTCAATATCCTGTCAACATTGAGAATTCATGTTGTATAATAATTTCATGAATTATGACAACTGATAATCTTACGTTATGATTCACCATAGGTACTCCTATTAAATGTGAAATTATACACACTATGCAATCACTATAAGAACCTCATCTCATCAATTAAATAACTTAGATAACCAATTAATGTATGAAAAATAATAAAGGGAACCAAAAAACATAAATAAATAAATAAATTTATTAATGAATCTTAATTTGTTACATGATATCATACTTTCTAAGGCTTTATCCCAACATAAACGACGTCGAAGTATAACCTTTAGCTACAACCTTAGTCATATAAGTCTCAACCTTTCCATCTACTCATGTCTTCCTCTTATAAACCAACTCATACCTATGTGTTTTATTCCTTCAAGTGTTTCTATAAGATCCCAAACTATGTCAGAAATCAAGGATTTTAGCTCTCTCTTCATAGTTCCTTGCCACAAATGAGCATCAACTTTGCTCATCACTTCATCATAATCTATAGGATACAATCATCCCATTATGATGAGGTACTTGTGTACTAGAAATCTTGGGAATGGTATGTGCTTATACCCTTGGATCATAGGATCCTATGTAAATCTGAGAGTATCTTCTAGTGAAGGGAATTGTACATTTATGGTTCAAATGAGGTGTGCTTCTTTATTGGGGAGGAGATTGCACACTTATGATCTTGAGGAGGTGTGCTTGGTGGGGCCCGTATAGGGTTGGGTAGTGAGGTGCACTTTCTTACACAGTGTACTTAGAAGGCGTGTACTATTGAAGTGCTTGATTACTGTGCAAAATAAGTTATGCACTTAGGTCCATATTTATGACTATCGCTCAAAGGTGTATAATTCATAGGTGCACTTCTCTAAGCACCCAATTTAGGTTAGTGTTTCCAAGGAACACAATTTACATTAAGCTCTTCATAGTGAGTATTAGGGCCACACTTAAATTAGAGTGCACTATTGGTGAATGTTTACCTTACTTAGGTGTTTCATATCTTATGAACTACTGGAGATGCACCAAAAATGTGTTAATCTTATAAAATTCTCTTTAAACGCATCAAAAGAATTTTTTTTAGGGCACTAGCATCATGATGAAGCAATAAGATTATTTAGAGTGCCTTAAACACACTCAAATGGGCTCTTTAAAGCCATCCAAATGTTGAGTTTGAGTTCTCATCATAATGCTCATACAACTTGTTGCTAGTCCATTAACAACAAAATGTGAAAACGAAGAGAACTCAAACAAAACAAAATACAAGAAGTTCAAGCAAGGCAAGTTAGGCTCTAGTGGTTGATACTTCTTTTCCTAGTTATTAATCCTTTTACTCAATTTATTAACTCCTATCACTTAAGTGTTGACTAATACTCAACAATTTGGAGTTCATTTGAATTGAAGAGTTTTACAAAAGGTTTTTTTTTTTTTTTTCTAACCTAGTTTTTGTCATCTACATGTTGTCACTGTTTCCATCCCTAAACAACACAAGTTTCTTAGGGTTGAGGGGTGCAGTGTGTAGCGTATGAAATTATAGGAAAGAAAGATTGTAAAGAGGTTATATCTACCATAGGTGGTTCATTAAGTGAAGAGTTTATGGTATGAAATGTGAAACTTAGGTCCGTAAGGTATATTTCTTCACCTCATCCCTCTATTTCTTACTTATTATGCAAGAGCAAGCTTGGACTGATGCATTTCAATATCGCCCATTATTGGCTTTAAATGCTTATTATATGGCAATATTATCCTAGAAATTTCTTAATGATAAATAGGGAGTCAGTCATTATTGATACTTAAAGTTTAAGTCTTTGTTGCTTGAATGCTTATTTCATTGAATACTCTAATGGCTTATTGCGGTATCATGATTGCTACAACAATTGGTTCAGTTATCTTGGCTTCCACAATTTGACTTGATTATTCATTTTCAGCTTTTTGTCTTCCCTCATGTAGGATTGATAGTTTGGTTTTCATCATTCTTCAAAGCTACATGTTGTATTTTTGTATGTGATCATGTTTGATTGCATGCAGAGTGAAGCAAAAATTCGTTCTTTTTTTATAAAAAGAAATTAGAGAACTCTTTAGTTTTCTATTCATGCCTCAATTGAAGTTTTGATATTGGGAAACTACAACTCTCTTGTTTATTAAGGTATTGCATAGGAAAGGGTTTTTCCTTTAAAAAGGTTTCACAAGTGAATAAAGAGTTTTGAATATGGGAAAACATGCTTGCACAATAATCAAGGAAAGTACTTTGACATACACATGCAAGAGACTGTGCACTTGTGTAGCATGGGATAAGTTGCTTAATCTAAACTGTGTTCCAAAGTGAACAATTTAAATAGTCACTCTAAGGTACATAAATTTAAGTGCATTTCTCTAAGTACAACTTTTGAATTGATCACCCCCAAATGTGCAATTTAAATTCTATTTTCAAAGTGAAGAAATTGTTCCATGTTTTACAATTATGCAATCTTAGTGCATTAGTTGGGATAACACACTTGAAAGGTGTGTCACTAGCTTTCTATAGTGAGATGCCATTAATTTTCTCTTGTTCAGAAGGATGGTAAAACCCAAAAATACATTGAGAATTTTTTACCTAAGTTCCATGGAGGTTAGGAGATTACCCATTGGTATCAAATAGAATTTATTGGAGATGACTGATGAGTCATGTACTTTACAAAATAAGCACTACAAGAAATAACACTTTTAGTCACGTCAATAATTGTCACCATATGTTACAAACCCGTGACTAAAACCAATTTTTAATTATTATCATATATATATATATATATATATAGAAAGAGAGAGAGAGAGAGAGAGAATTTTTAATTAAATGAAATTTTATCAATTATCAAACACTATTAGAATTCTTTAACATTTAAAATTAATATCCACCTACAAAAATTAGCTACTTTAATTTTCCCATATGAATGGTAACTTAGTTTAGAAAAATATTTTCTACTGCTTTAATTAAGTGAAAGTTAATATTTTGTTTTTATATTTTTAGTTTTAAAGTTTTTTTAGATTTAATTGTATTTTAAATTTTTAAAATTTCTTATTTTATTAATCTCAAATCAATTCTCACGGTAAAAAAAATAAATTGATAATTGATGTTATTAATATATAAAAGGGTCATTTTGGGAAATAATTATTTGAGTTATGAAAAAGTGCATGTATTTAAAAATATTTTTAAATGAGTGAAAATAAGTATAATTTATAAATTTTCGGGTTTTTTTTTTTATATTTTTTCAAATTAGTGACTCAAAACCCACTTTTCAAATAATAATAATAATAATAATTTGAGTAGTTGTAAAAAGGAAAACTTTCTAATTTAATTAGATAATATTTATTATTAGTTTCAAATCTCTTATTTTCTATACCAAATGTATAGGTTACATAACCCATCTTATTATTCTCTTGACAAAAAAATATCAATTAACAATGAGATTCCCAATGTCTTTTATATGAAACTTATTATTAACAATAAATAAGTGAATTAGATCTTAATTGTTAATAGTTTTATTTTGTTACTTAAAATTTAGTTACCACTTTTATTGGTATTCTAAATACGAAAAGAATTATTTATCATATATAAAATCAAAATTGTTTTTGATTTACCTAACCCACACTTGCATTTAATTTTTGTTATCAAATAATATTAAATTGAACTATCATATTTTTATACTAATATATTAAACTTTATTTTACTTTTTATCAAAGCATTGATTGTAAGTATGTATGTATGTATGTATAAAGTCTTTTAAGAAATTATAGGTATAGATAACTTAATAATCATTTAAAATAAATAACAAACTTTGGTCACAGTCGGGTGAACCTGTCACCATAGGTTCAGAATATTTAAAATAAATTATAACCTTTGGTCACGGTCAATGTAAACTTCGTGACTAAACATCATTAAAAAATATAGTATAGTCACGGTTTCACAAAAAACACAACTAAAACACTCATTCATCACATTTTTTGTCATGGTTGATGAAATCACCGTGACTAAAAATATTGGCACCAAAATTTCCCTCCACCAAATATACATATAGTCACGGTGTCAAATAAAGTTGTGACTAAAATTCCTTCTTCGGTGACGATTGATAAAATCATTGTGACTAAAAATATTGGCACCTCCATTTTGTTCCCTAGAAAGTGGATAGACATATATAGTCATGATATTGTCATGGCCATGACAAACTAATATATTTTGGTGACAAGATTTTGTGACCGTCACTAAATAATCATCACTAAAAACCTATTTTTTTTGTAGTGAAGGTTCTTGCATGATGAAATGCTTAGAGAGATAGAGACAAAAATAAATAAATAAAATTAAAATAAAGAAAGTGAAAAATAAAAACTTTTTGCAAGTCTTTGGCTAATGTTCAACTTGTTAGTGGCTTTCAACTTTGTCCTTGCTTTCCATAGGTAGACTGGAGGATTAATTTTGACAAAAAAATCTTCATGTTCTCCCAAAAAAATTTTAGAAGTCTTCCCTTATGGCTATGAGTCACTAAAAAAAAAAATCATTAGAGGAAATGCAGAAGAACTCCCTCATGGTAACTTGAAGCTCAAAATTTTTGGGTTCCAAAAAGAAAAAAGTTGAGAAAAGAATATAATTGGTACGAGCATGCAAAGCAATGCTTTGTTGTTCCCCTATTTCTTAATCCTTACATTTTTTTTTCTATTTTTCTATTTTTCTATTTTATTTTTTAAAAATAAAGATCCTTATTTGTAGCTTGGTAGGAGTTCTTTCCCTTATTTGATTTTTGTTCAAATTTTCTTTCTAGCTTATAGGCTCACAATTTCCTTTAGCTTATCCTTGGTAGTCTCTTCCTTTTGTAGTGTCCAAAAGTCATTTTCTTTAAAGTCCCTACTATAAAGAAGAGAAGAACTAGGTTGGAAAATGGGATGAGAGGCTACACATTGTAGGGATTGATCTATAGGTTCTAGAAGGTGTAATTAAAGGACTAGACAACCCTAAGCAAAAATCTGAATAAAAAAGTTAAATTGTTCAAATGTCTTATCTCATTCCTACTAGAGACCGTACCCACCACACATATTTTTAATAAATTGTTTCATTTGAGGATATGCTATCTTATAAAATGAAGAAGCAACCCTCTAGTTTTCAAAATTATGGTATGGGCAACTAACCAATAAAACCTTAAACTTGTTGCAACAATCATGTAGAGTCTCATTTTTTATAAAACAAAAATTTACAATTTGTCTTTTAAAATAAACAATTTAGTAAAAGGGAAAGAATTTGTTGACAAAAATGTTATGTAAAACAACCCTAAAACTTATACTATGAGGTCTCAAGCTATAAGTACTACTTAGTTTTTTTAAGGAAAATGAAGAAACCTTAAGCATCAAATAATCCACATTGCAAGTCAGCTCTCCTAAAACAAAACATATCTTCTCAAATTCTTTTAAACGAGTATGATGATTTTCATCATTTTTTTTCCCGTAAAATAAAGGTAACAATTAAGTAATTTCAGATTCAATGTTTATTTGACAAAGGCAAAGAATACTGACATGAGAAGGTTTTAAATAATTTCTCATAGCTTTAAGTGATCGATTAATTAAACTAAATCCCTCATTCATCACATTCCTACTACTACCACCTATATTTTGATTTTGAAAATAGACTTAAGGTGATCATGGCCTGGTGTATTGGGCAAATCAATAATTGGAAGTTAGCTTTCTAGACTAGGTTCCTTCAGTGATATTATTTTCTAAATACATCATTCCATTGTAGCAACAATGCTTATAATGCTAGATTTAAAAGTGGAAAAGGATTTAAAGAAAATAAATTAAGTAACAAAAAAAAATGCTACTAAGAAATGCTAAGAAAATAAGTGAATAATGGATTAAATATACTTGCTGAGTTGCTAAGAAAACGAGCATATACCTTAAAATACCTTTGGTACCGTTAATGCTAAAAGTTCCTAGGCAATGGTGCTATTTTTTTTTTTTTTTTTTGTTCAGAGAGCATTTTTGGTTTAAAGGAATAAAAATAATATTTGTAATGAAGGTTAACCCAAAAAAAAAAAAATTAAACTAGAGTGATTGTTGAAACTTTTAGTTCTTGAAACTTAAAAAAAAAAAAAAAAAAAACCAATAGTTACATAATGGTTGGATCGACTTCACAGATAACTTTTTAAATTAACAGTTTTAGAGGTAGAGGATTTTAAGGTATGGGTGTTGGTTGGAATCCCAAGGAATGATTTTGTAAATTTGATAGAAAGAGAATTTAAAGATTGAAAATAAAAGAAAATGATATTCCAATAGTGGAGATTCCTCGAGGTTTCTATTTACTAATTTAGCTCTTCTGCAAAACATTGAACCTATGCTTATAGCTTTAAGATCAGGCCAAGGATTTGCACAACAAAGGTTTCAATTTGACATGAATTGGTACCACCTCAACAAGGGCTTAACTTTAGTGTCATTGCTCTCTTTTGGATTCTTGCAATCAAATGGCTTTCATGGGTTCTTTTTCATGTAAGCATACCCGTGCTTTAACTTATGGAATAATTTAATACTAAGTGCAAACATGTTGGCTTGATTGCTTGACTTGTGGCCCTCACAACTAATGTAACATATTTTTCTACCCATGGTTCTTTCTTTTGGTCATTGTAATCATTGATTGAAGGAAGATTCTATTGAGTCATTGTAGGGACCCCTCCCTCTGGGAAACACGTGGCACGCATCTCACAGTGACACGTGACACGTGTTATCAGCCGGACCATCATCATCCGGATTCCCCTAAGGATACGCATGATGCAGTTCTCCTATCCGGACCACCTCAAGGAAAGACAAATGACGTTTCGGCTTCTCCTATCCAAGGAAGAGCAAACGTTGCGGGCAAAGCACAGACATCCGGACAACCTTCATAATGCATCCGCTCCACAATACATCCGGGTAATCAGCATGTGCCATCCGGATATAATCGTCCAGGTCATCAATTAAAGTAAAGCGAGTCTTACACGCTATCACAACAAACGGCCATGGCCCACATCCTGCCACCTTCAGAGTGAGAAGACAAGATGAAATGACAGCAAGTCACCTCCCACGATCTCTGACAGCCGCATCACCTACCATGGTTTCTGACAGCCGCTCGTAGGGTGATGATGCTCCTACTAACGCCTATTGTCATCATAACAACATAAAATATCTCCTCACCATTAATGAGAGGAACAGTACCCCTGAAGCTGTATATATATGCCTTCACGCGAAGAAGGAAGGGATCCCCCTGGTAACCTCCTAATACCTGGTAAAAGGCCAACTGATATATATCTCTCTCTCTGACCATAGCTAACAGAACCATCGGAGGGTGAGTCCGGACACCCTGTCCGGATGCCTTCTTGCAGGTATAACGACTGGATCAAGGACCTTTATGAGTTGAAATCACGTGTCCATCCATCTGGCAACTACGTGGATCATTAAAGACGCGAGGTATCAACAATCATCACAGGTAAGCCACCTGTGAGCGAAATTGGGAGATGGAAAACCCTTAACTCCTCTCTTACCCCTTGGAATGGTGAAAACTTGGATTGACTTATAAGAAATTAAAAGCTCATTTTTAAGTTCAATAAGAGTTTATATATTTGTTTAGATAATTTTCTTCAAAAAGCTTATGACTTAAAAAAGAAAAAAAAAAGAAAAGAGTCAATATAAAAGCCCAAAAAATATTACTTATTGTAGAAACTCTATTTTAGCTTATATATATTTTTTATATTTAATAAAACTTTTATAATACAAATATTATATTTTAAAAATTTTGTCTTTTAACTTTGGTTTCAACTTCCAAATAAAGTAAAAGACAAGAAGCTATCCCAAACACGATTTGAGTAACTTTTTTATATATAAAGGATCCATATTAAATATAAAGTTGCATTTAAAAAATAATTACATTGATACAAAAGTAAAAACATTTATTAATATAATTGGAAACAATTGAAAAGCATTAAGAAAACGACAAAAGGTGAGATTATATTGATTAAAATCAAACGAACCTAACATCATTAATGTTGTACTAGTAAAAAGATTTCGAGTCTATATACTCCTTGGTTTGAAAGAACATCTTTGTTATTGAAGCAATAAAATAAATAGAGTAGAAGATAGTACATAATTTGGATTTCATATAATTGACTTTATCGTATGAGTATGATCATGGTAACTTTTATTTTAAAATTGAAAAAGTGGAAAAAAAAAATAAAAAGGCCATAAAAATGGGAAAAACTTTATAAAAAGCACATGAAGAAAAAAGAAATTTTTTAAAAAGAAAAATAAAGAGAAATGCATTGAAATGTTTTTTTATTTCATTATAATTAGTAAATAAATTTTACAACCAAATTTTTTCCTTCCAGGCAAGCAAGATACCAACGTGCCACCGTGGGACACATGTGGCACAATATGTCTCCCACCTTTTTTTTTGAAGTGCAGTTTTTTTCACATTGTTTTTCTTTTCTAAAGATGGTAAAATTGGAATTTTTTTTATTTAAATAATATTTTATAAAATATTTATAAAAGTATAGCACTTTTAAAATTGTTTTTAGAAAGATGATTTTCCTTATAGAAATCCTATTTCTAAATAAGATTTTAATTAGAAAAAGTGGGTTTTGACTCAATAATTTTAAAAAATATAGAAAAAAAACAACATAATTTTTATAAATTAGTTTTATCTTTATTTATTTAAAAATATTTTAAAATATATGTATTTTTTTTATATAAATTATACAATTATTTCTTGAAATAGCATTTTACTTAATAATATTAAATGAAATTATACAAAAATTAATTTCTATATTTTAATTTGATAAAAATATCTTAAAAATAAAAGTTACTATTTTATTTTTATATTTTTAGTTTTAATTATATTTTTAATTTTTAAAATATCTTATTTTATTGATCTCAAATAAGTTATTAGAAAAAATTGTCAATGTTGTAAATACGATAACATAAATCTAATTTATAAAAGTTGAAGTACCTTTTTCTATGTTTTTTAAAATTAGTGACTCAAAACCCATTGCTTTCATTTTAATATTAACCTAATTTATAATTTATATTGAAATCATAAGCAATTATGATGAAAATAATTATAAGGTCTATATGTTTGTATCCCAAAATTTTGTCTTTTTGTTTGGCCTGATTCTATTGTTGCTTCCAAAAGATTTACGCAAGAGCCTTAAGGTCCCACATCGACTTTCCTGATTGATGGTCTGCTTTACTTGCCACTTTGTGATGTGAAATTGCTGTTTTTGTTTAGGTCGTACTTGCTTTGCAAGCTTTATATCATGGTCATTCCATCCCCACAAGTTATGTCGCCATCATTTAAGGAAATGATCATGCCATCTTAGGGTTAAATTTTGATAGGTGAATGTAAATGTAAGGAGATGAAGAAGATGATGTGTAGACCCCCATTAAGGGCACGTTTTTTTCTCTCATTTTGTGCAGCTCACTTGCCAGCTGGAGGGCTCCTTGAAAGCCAAGTGCTGCCTCCTGGTTGGTTGCTATGGAATCAGCTTAGTGGAGTTGATGGACGAATGGGAAAGCAACACGAATAGGAGGAGATGCTGGGGATCTGCAGGCCGTTATTGGGTAGCAGGGGACATGCAGGAGAGGTACGTTTCTGTTGAGAGGAGCGTCTCCTGCAGAGAAGAGAGAGGGTTGCTTTTAGAGAGGAAGGTGCTTTTCAGACTGGGGAGGTGGAGCTTTTGTTTGGGTTTTTTTTTAGGAGAGTTGAGAGAAGGGAACAGAGGAGGTGGAGCTTTTGTTTGGGTTTTTTTTTAGGAGAGCTTAGAGAAGGGAGAAAGGGGGAGTTTCCATTAAAGAGAGAGAGGTTTTCTAACTTGGGCATCAAGCCAGAGGGGGGTCTCCAGAAGGTGGTTTTTCGGGAGAGGAGAGTGAGACTTTTCGGGACTTTTCTAGAGGTTATTTCCTTGAGCTCAGGCTGCTACGGAGGGGAGAGAGGATGCCAGGGAGAGTTTGGAGGGGATGATAATTTTAGGATGAGAGAAAGAGGGAGAGAGGAGGAAGTGACCTGAGAGATTTTTTTGAGGGAGATGAAGGAAGTTTGAGCTGTGGGAAGAAGAAAGTTTGAGCAGTAGGAAGAAAGAAGTTGCTTAAGCAAGAGAGAGAGAGAGGTCTCCGCCGTGGGAGAGATTTCGTTCTGGAGAGTTTAGACAGTGATTTTCCTGGAGGGAGACATTTTGGAGGTTGACGTTTACAGAGAAGGCTGAGAAGAGATGAGGAGGGTTGTAGCAGGTTAAGGACCAAGTAGCTTACGTTTGAAAGGAATCGCACAGGTTTAGCATTCCCATACTCTGAGTTTTCCATTATTACTGTCTTGCTATGCATCCTGCTAATATCTGGATATTTGCTCTGGTCATCTAATGTGTTAAACTGATTTTTCATTATTATGTGTTGAATCTCTGTTTCCCTCTGTGTGCATTGCGTGTTCATTATGCCATTTGTTTGCGTGTTGATATCGTTCGGATTTCTCCCACTGGTTCTTTTTTGTGAAGGCTCCCTAAATCTTCATTAAGGTGGAGTTTAGATTTAGAGGCATGGTTCACTCCTATGTATGCCCTGTTTTTTTCTTCACCCTCTTTCCTTTGTTTCTGTGTTTTAGTGTTGGGCTTTTTGAGTTTGGCTATATACCTAGCAATTTTTCCCTCGAAAATGTTCTGAGAATTCAAATGGAGAAGATGGTGGTTTTTGGTGTCAGTTTGGCTCTTTCTTAGTAATGCAGCTAAGGAGAATCTGGTGAAATGGGGTAGTTTCTTCACACTTTCATGATCTCAGTGACGAGGAGTGTTACCCACATTCAGGGCAGGGCCATGTGCTCCGATAGAGAAGGAAAAGCTGCAAGGGTATGGGAGTTTAGTGTATGGGACAAGCTGTGGGTGAGATGCCAGTCACCGTCTTTGGTGTTGGGAACCTAGAGACAAGTTTGTTGTTGAGTCCACTGATGTGTTCACTGACAAGGACAAGGTCGCTGTCCACTTGAAGGGTGGTGCTAAGGAGCCACCTAAAAGACTGTTGATGGCCCCTTAATGGAGGGGGTGCATGGATGCAGATATATAACCTATGATTAGAGCATGAGCAGGGGAGAATCATGGCGGTCAGGGATCAGATGATAGTTTCCTACCTGGTTTTGATGATGGCACGTCATTAGATAATTTTGCTGGGAGCAGCAGATCAGATTACCCGAAGTTTGCCTGTTTGAATGAGAAATTCAAGTCATTGATTGGCAGTGGATATTTGTATAAACTCAGACGCCGGCTTGGAGTTATTAAACACTGGGTTTATTTGGCCTGTATTTCATTGCCATGGATTTGAGCCCTGTTGCCGCTACTGCTGCTTTCTTTAATGTGCAGAGGTATCGCTTGCAGGATATAATTGAGATACGGCAGTGATTTTGGTTTGAACTTTTGAAGGATGTTGAAGGAAAACTTTCAGATCAGTGAGCAATCATCATACATGGTTTTGTTTAGCCATTCTTATTCAGATGATCAGCGCGAAGGGGAGTCTGTTCCATTAAAACCTGGTATTCATGCTGTGGAGAGATTAAATCAGAACACCAGGCCTTCGTCCTTGGTTGAGCTTTGCAGTCGCGAGAGCTTTCATGCCTATCATCACTTACATGTATAACCGTTACTCACTTTCTCTCTCTATTCCACTCTTCACACCCATTTCCTATCATCTTTTCTCTCTCTACCCTTTCATACCCATTATTTTATTTTATTTTTCTACATACCCATCAAACCCGTCCATCTCATCCTCTGTCATCCATCTCATGCATACATCCCATATCCATCAAATCCATTGTTTCATGCCTGTGCCTCATACTCTCCCATATGCATGGCAGCCTTCATTACCCATCAAACCCGTCCATCTCATCCTCCGTCATCCATCTCATGCATACATCCCATATCCATCAAATCCATTGTTTCATGCCCGTGCCTCATACTCTCCCATATGCATGGCAGCCTTCATTACCCATCAAACCATCCGTCAAACCCATTTTCTCACTCTAAGACTTTCTCATATCCATTATCCTTTTCCTCACCACATTTCATAACCATCTTTCCTGAATACCTATTTTCCATACCCAAATATACCTACCCGCATGCATGGATACCACGTATACAAGGTCATTCTCCACATCTCTATGCAGTCACCTTTCTCTAATACCTGATTCACCCAATTTTCTCACTACTCACAACTCCATTCATCACTCTTCATACCCGCATCCCCATGCATATTACCATACCCATTTCTCACTCACCTACCTCTTTCATTCTTACCTTCCATTCTAGCTTCAATGGGATATCCTCAGGTAAATTTGACTGCATTGGTTCCTACAAATGGTCCCCTGATCAAGCCTGCCAGGAGGGGCTTCAAATATGCAATTTCCTTAAGGGGAGGCTGATCATGATCTCTGGCATGAGTAAGATGGAAGATCTACTGCAAGGTGGCAGTGGCGGAGATAAGATCTTTCAGCTAAGGGTTCATGCAGAGGCCACGCACGAGTAGTCTATGTAGATGTGGCAAGTGAAGTCAATGGAAGAGTTGAATCTGACCCACTGATAAAGCTTGCATGGAATGAGTCACAAGATAAACTTTGAAAAGGCCAATATGGTTGGAGAACTCATCAGTCTGGACCGGTGCAAGGGTTTGACTTTTCCTGAGATACTAGATATGATCAATGAGCCCAAAGAGCCCTCAGACAAGCCACTGGGAAGCTGAGAGCAATGCTTCATTCAGCTGAGGAGTCAAGTCCCGAATGCCTCTATACTCAGTTTTCCCTGCCGAGAATGCTGCCATTCAAGATCCTTTGAAACTGGATTGAGTCTTTTCTGGAAGCAAAGAAACTCCAGAAGAGGTCTCTAAGCTCGATTATTAATGCTTTCTTGACCTAGAGGATTTCCTTTATTAACGTCATGACGGCTCCCTGTGAGGCTACTGATGTCACTTAGATTCTATATATGGTCAGCATGGATACCCAGATTGGGTTCAAGTTCTTGCATGCTTGTGTTGGTTTCGGTGGGTCCTGTTTTCAGAAGGACATCATAAGCTTAATGAAAGTCTACTTTGGGTTGTTTCAGATTTGTGCCACTATCCTTTGAACGTATAGTGATTAAAGAATCAGTCCATGAGTTGCCAGCCAAGTTTGGAATCCACTCGATGTCTTGTGGAGATGGAAAAGAATATTGATTGGGAGCCCAAGTAATGATGACCCGCCATCCAATTGGGAAGATCCTGGACTTGGTACTTGGTCATAATGAAGCATTATTCAGACGGGCTCAATTGAAAGCACTTGTCTCCAATCATGGCCAAGAGGCTAGCAAAGTAGTTGAATTCACTTGATGAGACAACAAATGTAAGTGGGGCTCTCGATTTGACTGAGAAGGCTGTTGAGGAAGTTATGTTACCAATTGAGTTGACATTTTCTCAGGATGTCAATTCAAAATGAATATGGGAATATTAGGTGTTTTGCTGCTGCATGGGAGCTTATTCAGACATAATGCAGGCTCGGGTTTCTCCAATGAACGACCTCATCGTCGGTTTGACCTTGAACAGAAGCATGGCCACTATACTCTACTCATTCAACCCACTGGTTATCCATGCTCCGAACAAGCTGGTATTTCCAAAGATGGTCAGACCCGTGAGCATGCTTTGCTTGCCCTCATCCTTGGTGTCAGGCAAATGATCTGCTGTTGCAATAAGATGGAGGCGACAACACCGAAGTACTCCAAGGCCAGCATGATTAAGCGGACAGCGAACCTTGACTGGTACAAGGACCCTATCCTCCTTGATGCTCTTGACAGGATTCACGAGCCCAAGAGGCTCTTGGACAAGCCTTTTCTTCTCCCACTACAGGCCGTTTGCAAGATTGGTGGCATTGGCGCATTTCCTGTTGGTCACGTTGAAACTGGTACTATTAAACCTGGTATGGTCGTCAAGTTTGGGCCAAGTGGACTCACTACTAAAGTCAAGTCAGCTGAAGTGCACCATGAGTCTTTGGTAGGAGGTCTGTCCGGTGACAAATGTTGGTTTCAGTGTGAAGAATGTTGCTGTCGAGGATCTAAGACGTGGCTTTGTAGCGTCTAACTCCAAAGGTGACCCTGCAAAGGAAGCAGCCCAGGTCATTATCAGGAATCACCTTGACCGAATTGGAAATGATTATGCCCCTAATCCTTGGCTGCCATACCTTCCATATTGCGGTAAAGTTTGTTGAAGACTGTCACTAGCAATGAACTCCATTCTCCTCTGCTGTTTCAGTACAAGCTAATGCTCCTATCACTGTTCGCCTCGATCACGGAAGCTTGAAGAAGTAGCTGGTGGATGTTCTTGTGTTGGGATTTGATGTAGTTACAGTGGATGGTTCTCATTTTTTACTTCAAGGACAACCTCTCATGTTCTATCCTATCAGTGGCTCCCCTAAACCCACTAGTATGATATTAGCTTGCATGGCCACCTTTGGCATGCAACTAAGGGGCCACGTGCCATCTTCTATTTTCTCTTCCCAATTTTTGAAAATGATTTCTCAAATCCCCTTTTGTAAATATTTTTCCCAAATTTTGATTTTCAAATAATCCAAATTTTCCCCTCCTTCATCCTTAGAATGTTTAGGTCCCAAAAGTCTCATTTTCAATAAAATTTGGCCACCATTTTCTTTTTAGTGAGCCACTTTCGAATTTTCCATGATTTTAAAATGTTTTAAAATAAACATGAATTTAAATTCTGTAATCCCAAATAATGGAATTTATGGAATTAATTCATGTTAAAATAAATCGGGCTTTGGTGGGGGCCCTACATATGAGACTTCATGATGGATTGACTGATTGATTTATTTATTTGTCATGCATGATTGATTTACTCTATTACTTGATATGCGCTTAACTATATCTGTTCATTGTTCACTAACCATGTTTCATGATAGCGCATTCGTGATTGCCATCCAGGTACGCATCTATTCATATTTCGCTCATTCTTTATACATACTTCGCTTCTCATATTGTGCATGATTGATTTGACTATTCATCGATTCTCATTGATTGCCATGTCAGTTTCATCTTATTGGTAGAGACCCGACTTTAGGGACTTAGAGGGGTGCTACGGTCCATACCGTACCTTCCCGATAAGTAACCTGACCCCCGAACCTGATCCGGTTTTTCACAGACCACCTTTTCCAACATAAGGAGTCACACTTAGGGTTTTTCTTTCTTATTTTGTTTACCCTTTAAAAATAAAACAAAAATAAGTGGCGACTCCAAGTCATTTTTGAATAAATAAAATCAAATTTTTTCAAATAATAAAATCGAGTTTCGCCATCGAGTGGGAAACGCATTGAGCGAGTCGAAATGCGGGGTCTACATGATGGTAATTTAAAATTTTCAAAATTCTATTTATATGAAAAAAATTATATTTAAATTATTTTTGAGCCAATTTTTGGATAAGATTGAGTTAATGAGCAATTGAATAAAGAATGACAATTTATGATAAAGGTTATAACAACCCACGTTCAACGGTATAAATATTGTTTATTTTGTGTTTAAAATGATTTTCATGTTTTGAAAAAAATATTTATATGATTAAAAAAAGTCTATATATATAACTCAAAAACTTTTTCTTAAATTCGACTTAAGATTTTTTTGGGCTTAAAGGATTAGGAGGATCGGTTTTGATGTTATTTATAATAATTTATCTAATTATTTAGATATTGTTCATTTTTTATTCAAAGAGGGATAAAGGAAAGAACCTTTTAGATATAAAACGTTTATGGAGCAATAGTGTGAAGTTGCTTTCACCTTTTAATTTGATCTCTCCACCAGTACAATTTTGTTCCTTGATACCATAGGAAAATTAATTCATTTTCGATGTCAGTAAAATTTATGGAGGGGTATATTTGGAATACCAGGAAAAAGGCGAAACGACTCGGGGCTAGTAACAGTTGGGGCCAGGTGAAAAGTGAAAACAGTCGAAGCCACGCGTCACGCGCCACGAGGGAACAGGCAGTGGCGGATTCCAAACAGACCTTTAGCTATATTCCAAAAAGTTTTCCGGAATCCGAACAGATCCTTCAGATTCTCAATTCGTGTCCCCTAACAAGAGAGGAGAAGAAAAAAATTAAAAAGAACGCCTCAATCTCTCATTTCATGGCTACGGCCCCAACAATTTTATTAAAATGAACGCGTTTCCAAAAAACAGGTAAACGGAATTAAACGTCATTTTCGCATCTGAAAACCCTAGACAGGAAATTTGTGGAAAATAGGAATTTTTTTTTTTAGTTTTTATTTCGGTTTCTCGGGAACCAAACAGGCGGTGGATTTGGTTTAACTGGTACGGAAATTAGAAATCCTTTTCCCGCCTGAAACCCTTAAATGAATTATAAGTTTCCTTTTGCCTTTTCATTTTCCTTTCAGCTTCTCTGGGGCCAAACAACCGTTGGATTTGGTTTTGCAGTGGTGTAAGTGTATCTTGTGATTCTGATTCGTTTCTAGGGTTTTATTGCTGGGGTGAGCCAAGGCTTAGGGGCTCTGGAGGGAGGGAGAAGATGGCGGTTACGGACAAGGAGCTGGAAGAACAGCTCGTGGCTGCAGGAGAAGAGCTACTGAAGCCTTTACCATGTGTGGAAGAACTTCTTAGTCTGCTTGACGTAAGACATTATCTTTGCTCTGGTGGGCAGATATTTTTCTTCGTTTGCAGAGATCTTTGGCTAGGGTTTCACGGCTTGTTTGATTTTTGTTTTCTTTAGTTAATTCTTTTATGAATTATGAAATTTTCTTCTTAGGATCCTTACATATGGTTATGAAGTAACTCTGATTTGTTGAATTTATATTTATTGTTTGTTTTGATGGGGCTTGTTGCTTTGTATTTATGTTTAAATGTTGAAATACTTGTTTTGCTGCATGAATTTAGTTAAAGAATATTGGTGATTGTTCTAGCATGCATGGATTGAACGCCGTTTCTTACAACTTTGTGAGGTTTATCAAATGCTAAAATGGCTGAGTCCAGGTGAATTTAGGTCTAAGGCTGAAAACTGAACCTATCCTGCAAGTGACAGCTATTCATTAGGGTCTGAACCAAAGCTAACTCACAAAATTTTTAGCTAAATTGAACTTTAAAAATCCCTAGAAACTCAACTAGGGGTAATTCTAAATACATTGTCATTGCCATTCAGAGCTATCCCGTGTGATATCCTACAGGAACTAAGGACGTGTCTATTCTTACCATGTTAACAATTTCATGAGAATTCTCCTTGTACTTTTCTTATTGCCATCCTGATTAAAAAAATGCCTATGAGACTCCTCTAATTAGATTCTATCTGCTTCCCCATGTCTGTTCGGAAGGTTGCACTTGAGAACTATAAAATCATGTTATGAATTGCTCAAATGAATTCATCCTCTGTGTTATTATTATTTTTTTAATTTAATATTGGTGGAACAGACTTCCTTTTTTTTTTTTTTTTTCATTATGAAGTCCTACACCATGGCATTTCAGCTATTGCAGACAAATGTGGGAAAGGCACATAGAGGTTTAACGATTACACCAAGGGTCCATTTAATATCTGGGTCTATCCATACAGCTACAAAACAAGTTTTTAAGGTTGGTTCCAGGGACAGGGTGAAGTTTTGGAAGGATAAGTGGTGTAGGGGTACACCTCTGAGGGATTTGTTCTTGAATATCTATTCTATAGCCTCTTCAAATGATTCTTGGGTGGTTGATGTCTAGGATGGTGGTAGTTGGGGCCCTAGGTTCTTTAGACAGTTGAATGATTGAGAGTTGAAGGAAGCTACTGTCTTTTTTGGGAGACTGCATGATTATCCGATCTTTTTAGGTAATGATGATAGTGTGGTGTGGTTGGAGACTAAGAATGATGACTTTTAAAGTAAGTCTTTTTACTCCTCCTTGGCAAGTAAGAGAGTGTAGCCTTTCCTTTATAGTGTAGTTTGGAACACTTGGGCTTTTGCAACAGTTAGTTTTTTTTGCTTGGGAAGTATCTTGGGCCAAAATTTTGACTTAGGATAGGCTCAAAAGGAAGGGTTAGAGGATGCCTAATAAATGTTATTTGTGCAAAGTAGAAGAAGAGACGGGAGATCATATTCTCCTTTGCTATTCGAAAGCTCACATGTCGTGGTAGTTGATTTTTGCTCTTTGATGTACAGTGGGTTATGCATTCCTCAGTGAGACGGATGTTCTTGAGTTAGTGTGGCTCTTTTGTTGGTGAAAAAAAGGAAAAAAGCTTGGAAGACTACTCCCTTAGGCCTTTTTTGGTTCATTTGGATCAAACAATTAAAAGTTCTTTTTTGTATCTTTACTGGGATTGGGTTAGATTGTACATTGGGGATGGATCAATGTCGCTGTTAGATTTTGTGGGCTGGTTAGGCTCTTCGTAGGGGGCAGTTGTTGGTTTTTGTGTTTTTTCACCTTGAATTTTTTTGATTGCTCTGTATACGTTTTGTATGATTTTTTAAATCAATTAATACATCCTTATTTTACTTATAAAAAAAAAACAAAAAAGTAATAGCAATTTGTGGGCAAGGTTCTTGTTTGTACAAATATTTCTCCACAAGTTATAAAAGTGGGTAGTAGTCTATAGAGGACCCTCCTTGTTCCATCTGATTGGATTTACAATGAGCAAAGCACTGTACATTATCTATTTTCTGGCCAAGGTGTAATCTAGCTGGTAAAGTATCTAGAGGATTTTAGTAAAGGTCTAGGATGGAATCTTGCCTTTGTTGGTGTTGGTTATCTTATGGGTATGGGAAAGAGCTACCGTCAAAGGGAAAGAGGATGTTATTACTTATGTCTTTCATTCTCCATTTTTGGGAACTTGAACAAATCTTATACGTTTTTACTAATGGATATACCCATATTGAGTGTCTATAAAAGAAGTTTCATCCTAAATGAAAACATTAAAGCAACATGGTGGTATGGTGGGGCTTCTTTAAATTTCAGCAAGTGTTGGTTTCCTCCCTTTTTGTGGATAGTGACATGTAGTAACCCCTTGCCAATTTCTTCTCCTAAACTAACTCCAAAGTATATTTTGAAGGCAAAACTAAATGGGAGGTCCAATAGGTTGTGGTAGCATTCCATTAACTCAAGTTTGTTGTTGATTTTTGAGTGCTCTTTGAATTTCAAACTTCTTTCTTGTTGAGATGGATATAAGCTTGAATTTTTTCTTCATTTTTTTGATAAGCAAAATTTCAATAGATTAAAGTGCCAAAAAAGGCTACATGAGGTACACAAGAAGTATACAAGTGCGCTTTGAAGCATAAAAAGAAGTAGACCCTCCCCTTTCCAATAGCCTAACCAATTGATAAAATCAATAATAGACAAGTACTTAACCCCTAGACTCCTTTGGTCAATTCTAAAAAGTTATACAAAAAAGAGAACTTTAGCTCTTGATTTGATAGCTTAATAGTTTGAAAAGCCCTTTTATTTCTCTCTTTCTAAATGGTTCAGAACAAACAAAGAGGAGCGATTCCAACGAAACAATCGTGCCAACTTAGATGCATTGCTTTGACTGAGGAATGCAACACCTAAACCACTCCAAACATGGAGAAGATCAATTGCCACAACAAAATTGCCTTAGAGCCATGAAGAAGGATGTGATCACAAGATTTCTCCTTACCTTTGCACATAAAACATCTATTCACCAATGTTTAACCTCTCCTCTTCATGTTGTTCATAGTTAGAATCTCTTTCTAAGTTGTTTTCCAAACAAAAACCACACTTTTGTTGGTACCAAAGAATTCCAAATAAGCATCGTGGGGAAAGATTCTAAATGCCTCTGAACCATCTCCATAATAGAAAGATTGAACTAAAAACTTGCCTCCCTTCCACACTACCTCATCATCCTTATAAACACAAAAAAGAGAGCTTCAATACAATCCAACTCCTAATCCTGGAAATTCCTTAAGAAACGAGGGTTCCAATGCCCCCCATTTTCAACTTGCTTTTAGGCATCACAAACCTAAGCATCCTTTAAGGTGACTATAGCAAACAAAGATGGGAAAAAGGCCCCTCAAAGGGTGGTTCTTGCACCAAATGTCCTTCCAAAATATGACCCTTCTTTAATTGCCCACAATGAAAGAAATCTTACTTTTTAAAGGGTCTCATCCTCTCCTTAAAGCCTTCCATAACCCTATGTTGTAACCCTCCCTTACCTCTAATGATCACCAACCCCCTTCTTCTACCCCAAATTTACCAATGATTACTTGCTTCCACAAGGGCTCCCCTTTTGATATGAAGTTGTCACTTTGCTTGCCTAAGAAAGTCTTGTTCAACACAAAAAGTTGTGTTCCTACTAAGGTCAGTTTTTTTTTGCTTGGGAAGCCACTTGGGGTAAAGCTCTAACAACGACCAGCTAAAAAAGAGGGGCTGGTCTATTCCGATTAGATGTTACCTTTGTGGCGCTGCTGAAGAGACTGTTGATCACCTTCTAATTCATTGCACCAAGGCTAGGGTATTATGGGAGTTGTTATTTAACCTTTTTGGTGTGATGTGGGTTCTTCCATCGTCAGGGAAG
The DNA here is from genome assembly GCF_030704535.1 of Vitis vinifera. Lineage (NCBI taxonomy): Eukaryota > Viridiplantae > Streptophyta > Magnoliopsida > Vitales > Vitaceae > Vitis > Vitis vinifera. Next base: position 7,862,477 of record NC_081815.1, on the reverse strand, counting down.
GAGATCCTTCTTGGGTGATATGGTGCGTTTGTGGGCAAGAAGCGTGTAAAGGTTTGGAGAGCAGCCCCTTTGTGCCTTTTTTGGACGGTTTGGAAGGAAAGAAATAGGGTTGTTTTTGAAAATGATGATTTTTCGATCCAAAGGTTGAAATTTTCTTTTGTTTGTAATTTGTGGTCTTGGTTTAAGTTGTATATAGCTGAAATACCTAATTCTTTAATTAACTTTTTTGAGTGGTTGGGCTATAGATGAGGGTGTGTGAGTTTTTTGTATCCCTCTTTCTTTTGTTTTACATGCCTATTGTATACTTCCTGTATGCTTTGGGTTAGCCGTTGGGTGCCCTGTTTTTATTAATATACTTTTTATATGCCTTTGCCTATCAAAAAAAACTTTGGCTTACAAACTTTGATCTAATTCACCAAGTGAGGCTTATTTTCAAGAGATTCCCCTTCCCACACAAAGTTCCTTTGAATTTTTTGCAATTTTGGAATAACAAAAAGGGGCATGAAATAAATGGGAAGGCTAGACAAGGTACTTTTGATTAGAGTCAGCCACCCTCCACTCCCCACACGTACACCACATATTGGACAGGTATTGCCTTTTCCACCTTGTAGGCCTTCCATGCACCCTCTCTTCCACCAAGTCACAAATTGTATTTGACTAAAAAACAACACCCAAAGAAAGACCAAGATGCTTGGAAGGTAGTAACCCCACCCTACACACTAGAATGCCCACAAACTCCTTCGTAATAAGAATCCTTTCTACTAGGATTAACTCATTTTTTTCTAGGTTGATCTTAAGTTTCAGAATTGCTTCAAACCATGTCAAAATCAATGAAGATGCAATAGCTGGTCCTTGCAAGCCTCACAGAAAATCAATATATCGTCTGCAAACAAAAGGTGAGACACCTCCACTCTCTCACGGCCTTTGCCCTCCCACCTTAAGGCCTGAAATAAACTCCCCCCCTCCAAACCTCTCTTAAGAAGAAAGCTAAGAGCCTCCATAGCCAAAACAAATAAATAAGGAGATAAAGGGTTTCCTTGCCTCAACCACCCTCCTAAGCTATGAAAAAGGCCAGCTGGGGTCCCATTGATAAGAAATAATTAGGATATAAGCTTGATTTGTCTTTATTTGGTTCAAATTTCACATTAACATTTCACCTTTGGTTTGACTTTCTAACTTGTAACTTCTTTCAAGTGGCTCTTTTTTGTCTTCAATCGTTTCTTTGGATAACTAAAAATATTTATTAGTGTCATATTTATATATTAAAATTTTCTTGAGATACAATTATCATGTAAAAATGGAACTAGGTGATGACAAAGAATATCAGGCAGACTCATTGTAAAGACTCAATACTGCCTGGCAAGCTCTATAGTTTTGGAAATTACCAAAACTGTCAATAACATTATATTTTAGGAACTCAACCTTGTCAATGTCAATTATTTTATTGATCCTCACTCTGAGAATCTGTCTACATATTTGGTGCCACAATATCCTTTGTATGACTTCTCTAAACAGCTGGGAATGTTTTAAAAACTTGTAATTCCCAACTCATGCTAGTGTTGATATCAAAACTTGTAATGTCTTTTAACCTTTATCTTGGTATTCAACTTTTTAATAACTTAACTTTCTTTGAAAAAATGCCTCTTTGTTGCTCATCCACTTGACTAGTTTGATAAGCTGCTTTCATCTGCTTCTGTTTTGCCTCCTGCTGTTTGATCTTCTTTTTCCTCTTCTCTAGAAACTTGAGAGTTTTTTAGCAAAGGTAGAGCAATCTCCATCAAAATCTATGCAAACTGCAGTATGCCCTGCAATGAAGGCACTTGTGGTGAAAGAACTGTTGAATCATTTGGATGTGGATGTGAGAGTTGTTGTTGCATCTTGCATCAGTGAGATCACTAGAATAACAGCTCCAGATGCTCCTTACGATGATGACCAGATGAAGGTATTACCTAACTGTGCCAAATTTTTATAAATGTTTGAGGCTCAAAAATATGCATCACATTAAATTTTTCTTCAAGTTCATGCAAATGCACCCATGCAACCAGAGGAACTGAGAAATTAATAGATACTTCTCTTTCTATTGGATTGACTCACAGGAAATTTTTGAGTTGATTGTAGCAACATTCGAAAATTTGTCTGATACTTCCAGTCGATCATATCCTAAGAGAGTTTCAATCCTTGAAACTGTTGCAAAGGTCAGATCATGCGTTGTCATGCTGGATCTTGAATGTGATTCCCTGATTATAAAGATGTTCAAACATTTCTTGGGAACTATAAGGTGGGAACTTAACTATGGTGCTCGCATGTTCACTTGCCCTTTTATTTATTATTATTATTCTTTTGGCAGTTTTTTTATGTGTGGTAGAAAAGAAATCTCCTGGTACATTGCGATGGGCATTTTGATCAGTGTAACCTTATTCTCTTATAGATGCCTATGAAAAAGATCCTGTCTCTTATGGATGTTCATCTATTCAGGATTTCATGATGTTGATGTGTTTTTCCAAAAAAATATGTCTAACCTAGGAAGATAACTGCACTGCAGATATTTTTTTTTTTAATTAAAATTTATGGTTGTCATTCGCATATGCATTTTAATGCTCCTTGCTCTGGGATCCTTTGGTTAATTTGTTAAGGTGAACAATCTCTAATGAGGCACTTTCTTCATTATAATATTGGTTTTTCTAAACAAATGATACTGCTGATTTGAAATATTAGCATATTTTGGTTCTGACTCTTGGAAGAATTTTTATTCACTATAGGGACTGAAAATAGTGTGAAAAGTTTCAAATCTTGGTGATTCATTTTACTGCTTTTGTTTTGTTTTCTTCTCTGTATGTTATGGAATTTCAGAATCTGTGTTTGGAAGCTTCAAGTTTATTCGGCTCTTCATTATTGGCTCAACACATGCGTTATCCTTCTGGATTCCTTTTTCAAGGAGCTTTAAAGTATATTTTATTTCTATGTATTTCCAGTGAGTTGACTGAATATTAGTATCTAAAATAGTGGGTAACTGAGTTGGGGAAGAAGAAAAAAGAAAGAAATAAAAGGTCAAGCTTGAGGATGCAATAACTTAGTTACTGTTTTAAGTCCATTGTTAGCCAAGGAGATAAGATCACGATGTGTATGACCGGTTCTCACAAGTTACTTTTGAAATGTTGCTTGAATAGCAACCTGGAGAAGCAATTGCATTCTTTTTCCCTTTCTAATGTAATTTAGCCCAATACTTTTGATGCCTGTGTAACTTTTGATGTGGTTGAATGTTGATAATCTTTCCCCTGTTTTAGGTTCTTTGCCTTTGGATTAGCTGTGTTTTATAATTGTCCCAAGTTATAATGGTATTTGCTTGTTCAGTACAGTGATAAAAAAAATAGATATGCAGTTCTTTAATATTCCTTCCATTTATTTTTATTTTCCTTCTTTATTATTGATTAGGTTTGCCTGTTAAGTTTTGTTGTATGTGTTCCAATTTATAGATTGGTCATTTATAACCTTCAGGGAAACCCACTCAGATGATGTCTATTCATCGATGGAGACCATTATGACCTTGGTCTTAGAAGAAAGTGAAGAGGTTTCACCAGAGCTTCTTGCACCCCTCTTGGATAGTTTAAGGGTTGGAAATCAGGTACTTCATTATTCAAGCATCTTTTTACATTTTGTTTGGATCATCTATCTTTTGTTTGCTCTTAATGATATTTTCGTTATCTCCAGGATGTTTTGCTTATTGCACGGAAGCTGGGGAAGAAAGTAATTCAAAATTGTGCCTTGAAACTTAGACCCTACATGATGCAAGCAGTAGAATTCATGGGTTTTCCCTTGGACAATTACTATGAAATTGTTGCTTCCATATGCCAGGAGACATCTGATGCTATAAAGCACAATGATGCTAATGTTTCTAATGAATGTGTGGTATGCATCTTTCTTATTGTTTTCATAACTTCTCTATCATTAATAATTTAATTTTGTTACCTCTGATTTTACTTAGTTTTGATACTCTTTCTGGTCCTATAGGCATGTTATATTTTTATCTATTCCATTAGGGTTTTCTATAGCCTACCAAAGGCACTGACAACTTCTACAGTTTTAACATAATTCTGTATTTTAATTGCACATATACCTGTTCTAGATGAGTCTAACTCCTTGTTTCTACTTTAGGGTTTGGGACCATTGCTTTGGTAATGCCTTATGTATTCCATGTTTTTAATTTATTTTTAATTTTTTTTAATTTCTGTATCTGGAATCTTCTTTATTATGTGTGCTGCTAGGTAAATTTAAGTTTTTAAATAGATTTCACTAAATGGGAAAATATATCAAATGATATCAGGTACCTAGAAAATCAAATGTATAAGGATGACATTCATTTTTATGGAACACTCTGTTGAACACATTTAGTCGAGTTTACCCATAAAAAGTAGGGGTTTAATTTTTTTTTTTTGTCAGAGATTTAAATATCATTATCCAAACTCTTAATCATACTTGACAACCCAAATCCAACTGGGTAGGGGATCTAGGGATGGTAGGTAGATAGGTTTGGGTTGAGGTGATTGCAACTTGAGTCCCACCTGGTTTTATTTTGAATTCAGAAACCTGTCATAAATTTGGTTAATTGTGTATGTGACAACCATGTTCATATGGATACAGCAGGTTATTCTTTTCAACACAACTATTGCGTATATTTCTGTGTCCTGGTGTGGACCACATCCTTTGTGAGCATTCAATCCAACCTAGACCAAATCCTATTATGATTGGGTTCCTGAACCTGACTTAAAGTAACCTTATTACAGACTATTTAATTTCATTAGATTTCGTTTTTTAGATATTTATTTTTCTTTTAAAACTTCTATGTTTTACTATAATAGGTCACTAACTTGACTTTTATTGATTCCCCAATTAATTGGTCTTTTTGTTTCATTTTGGCTATTTAATAATTGATCACCAAGTTGACTTTTGTTGATTCCCAATTAATTGGTCTTTTTGTTGCATTTTGGCTATTTTATCAACTTTCTCAATTTTCATTGCACATGCTTTCTTCGAGTATGGTGACTGGTTTCCAGAAAAAATTTGGAATGATGTTTCTCCTCATTTTTTTCTTTTGAAAATTGTTCTCTAGAAAATTTATAATTTCCTCAAGACTAACACAATGAGTTCCTTAGTATTTTCAGCCTAACATAGCCTAATTTGCTTATTAGGGAAATATGGTAATAATAAGAATAATATCTTGTTTTGATAGGTAAGTGAAAAGATTTTATAAATTAGTGCTAAAGACACGTCACACTAAAGTAGACAAGATGTATATTATGCATGTCAAAAGACAACCAAAGTAGAGAGAACAACAATAACATCTCTCTCTCCTAGATAAAACCCAACCAATCAACAAAATCAAGGACATAACACCTATATCTGTGCACAACTTCACCCGGAAAAATAAATAAATAAGAACTTTTCAAGGCTTGATCCGATTGCTCCTTTTATGGAGTGCCTTTGATTCCTTTCTTTCCATATAGTCCAAAAGGTGCACGGTGGAGCTGCTCTCCAAATCATCTTGTGTCTTCAACCTACAGAGGATTCATGCGACCTAAAAGAGTCTCTTTAACCATGGAAGATATCACCCAATAATGATTTTGTGTATATTGAAAATTCTAGTGATTCTATTATGCCTTAAGACTCACCTCAAGTTGAGGCTATGCAAATTAGCCTTGAAGTTATAGCCTCAATACAGGGTAATTGAGGCTTAAGCCTCAATATAGGGTAACCAAGGCTAAGACTCAATATGGCATAATTGAGGCTTAAGCCTCACCCATTTAGGCTATAGAATCAAGGCTATTGATGCTTAAGCCTCAAATATTCTAAGGGTTTTAATTGTTTAGAACCTTTATGGGCTTTTGATATGTATACACACACACATATACTAGGGTTAAACCTTTTATGAAGTGAAGACTTAATTGGTTTTCAATTAAACCTTTAAATGGAGAGGGAAAAAGGTGATTGAAATAAAGAAAAAAGATCATTGCAATTGATAGATGAAGAAAAAGAATGTGTGCATTAATGTTGACAGTTAGGATAATAGAGAAATTAGATATGATGATGATTAGAATCCTACTAATGATAGTGATGGTATTGTTGAGAATTGTGTAATGAAGTCCTGAGAGAGTTGGATTTTAGAGGAGAGAAAGAATTAAATTTGAAACTATTGACAATAACAAGCAATTAGTTTGGTTATTATGAATTGTATGATTTTCTTATTATTAAATATACGTATGATTTATTATTATTTTCTGGTTTTTATTCTTTTTTATTTTTCTTTAAATTGAGTTTATGCCTTGTTTTGCTTCAAGGCTTAGGTCTCACTTCATTTGAGCAAGACACCTCAAGACCACCTTTATCCTTTTAAAGCATTGGTTGGGGTGTTTCTACCGTGCTTGAGAGATTGCCAAAGCAGAACTATACATTTGGATTTTATGGTTACATTGTCATTTGTAGTGGAGTGATGTAGGACAACCCTAGGATGGTTGCCTACACACAAAGTAGGTGGGCTAGGGTTTTTATTTTTAAGGTGTAAGGTGAGGAATAAGGAATGAAGTTTACGGTAGAGAAAAAATAAATTAAAAAAATAGAGAGAGAGAAGAAACGATGAAGAAAAGATGGAAACTTTAGAGTCTCACTAAGACCTTTTGGGAGTTTCACCTAGAAGAAAATCAATGGAGTCTCACCATTGAGGATTGCAACACTTACAATGAAAAAAACATAATATTATTAATATAAATCAATTCATTCATTTGATTTACATTGATTAGTCTTTAGGCTTCTTTAAGAAATTCAAAGTCTACCAGATTCTAATAACATATTATGATTTATATTATAACCTAATTAGCTAATTCTAATTTGACTCCAATAAATACTATTCTTAATTTAATTCCAATTAATACTAATTCTAACTAATACCGATCCTAATTTAATTTCAAGTAATACTAATCCGGTTCTTATTAAAACCAATACAAATTCCCTTTCTTGATGTATATCTTAGAGATTCATCCTCATCAATTCCCCCTAACTTGAAAAAAAACTAGACCTTGAGTTTTAGTGATTTTCCATAGTCAATTGAAATTCCAAGCAATGCCTTCCACCATTTTTTTCTTCGTCAACTATTTACCATGATAAGACTAAATCTCAAGATCTCTTGGATTTGTTCAATTTCATGCAAACCAAATGCCAAACTTTGAAAAACTTTCCAAAGTTGTAAAATAAGTTGATAGTTCTAAAAATAATTATGTTTCATCAACAAATTTGTGGAGAGTTGCTTTCCACACTCTTCTTATAAATTGTCTTGTGGAAGAATAAGATTCTTCAATTTCCCATATTCATAAGAAATTTCAGTAGATTCTTCATGTTTGCTACTAACCATGATAATGTTTTGCCTTGTAAATTCAAGGACCGGTTCTTCTAAAGTTTTTACAACTTCTTTGAGCACTCCTAAAGATTGCTTTAGGATCGGTTTCATCACCTCTTGTATTCTAGATTCATGATTGACGATTTCTTCCTCCTTACTAGTAACTTTGAATTGCTTCTTAATGGGAGTATCTTATAGCTCTTCTAGTTTCGAGGATGCTAATTTTTCCTCTGGTTGCTTAAGTGGTGGAATTTCTTTCATTTGACAGAGGATCTTCTTATGCCCATTGCGCTCAAGTGTGTAACTGTTCTCATATCCATCATGTTGGACCCTTTCATAAAAAAACCAGGGTCTTCGAAGCACAATATGGGCAACTTTCATTAGCAAAACATCACACCATGTTTATAACTCAAAATTATTATTGAAACTAAATGTCAGTAGACAATGAGAACTTACCAAAATATACGTGTCATTTACTCATGCTATTTGATAGGAATTTGGATGATCTTCTGTCTTTAGATTAAGCTTCTCAACAAGCTCCTCTAAAGCTAGATTGGAACAACTACGTCCATCAATAATCAAAGTACATAGTCTCCCTTGGCAAACAACAAAAGTTCGGAAGATGCTCGTACTTTGCCAATCCTCCTTTTCGTTTAGCCTTGGTATGTTCACCAATGGTTGCATAAAAAGGTTGTAGCCTTCACCAATGTTTGCATATGTTGTTCCACTCCTTAATTGCATATGCCTTAATGCTAAGAACTTTTGTTCTGATACCAAAACTGATGTAGGATAACCCTAGGATGGTTGCCTACACTTAAAGTAGGTGGACTAGGGTTTTATTTTTAAGGTGTAAGGTGAGGAACAAGGAATGAAGTTTATGGTAGAGAAAAAATAAATTAAAAAAATAGAGAGAAGAAACAACGAAGAAAAGATGGAAACTTTAGAGTCTCACTAAGGCCTTTTAGGAGTTTCACCTAAAAGAAAATCAATGGAGTCTCACCATTGAGGATTTCAACACTTGTAATGAAAAAACATAATATTATTAATATAAATCAATTCATTCATTTGATTTACATTGATTAGTCTTATTTATAGGCTTTTCTAAGAAATCCAAAGTCTACTAGATTCTAATTACATATTATGACTATAATTCTAATTATCTTATAATCTAACTAGCTATTCCTAATTTATCTCTAACAAATACTAATCTGAATTTAATTCCAATTAATACTAATGCTAATTTAATTCTAACTAATACTAATCCTAATTTAATTTCAAGTAATACTAATCTGATTCTTATTACAACTAATACAAATTCCCTTTTTTGATGTATATCTTAGAGATTCATCCTCATCAGAGAGACTTCAGGCAGATGAGCGGATTGTTTTAAGATGAGCCACCGAAGGCATGTTGCGATGTTATCTTAATGGACTGTAGATCTATATATGCATATTTGTATATTAGATTCTGTGTGGGGGTGGGGGGTGTTTTATGTTTTTTGTGTGCATATTGGTTTGGTTTTTGAATTTTTTTCCCCCTACTCATTTGTGTGCTCACTTTAAGAGGATGAGAGCAAGGGATTAGAAAGGACTAGTTTGAATGCATCAACCAGCGCATGCAAGACACATAGGCTTTGTTGGGAAAGCATTTTGAAAAACAGTTTTTAGAATAGTTTTTGAAAACTATTCTCTAATGTTTTGCAAAACAAAAGTTTGTTTGGGAGCCTAAAATGTTTTTAACTTGTTTTCTATGTTTTTAAATATATTTTAAAAATAATTTTTATATGTAGTACTTTATTTTTTATCATTCTCCATATTTGTAAAACTTGGTTTTCTATTTTTAAGAATAGAAAACTATTTTTATTTTTTTATTTTTTTTATTTTTTCTGATTGTTAAGCGTGTTCCCCCCCCCCCCCCCCCCCCCCCCCTTTTTTTTTTCCTTTTTTAAAATTTTGGAGAATAGAAAACTATTACCAAACAAAGCCATATATCTTATGTTTTTGTTATTGTGTCTGGTCAAAACATTATGTTTTCTTTTTTGGTGCAGTTAATGTTTGCCCAAGGCATGAAACATATTGTATTCTCTTTGCTTTTGACGTTGAGTTTGTAGTCAAAGACCACGGGCATGCTATAAACAGACAAATTCTTCAACAATACTTCTCCAAATAGTTGGCATTTGAAAGAGCATGGGCAAACTTAATTTTCTGTTTTTTCAGGATGCTAAAGCTCTTGCACCAGATGTTTCATGTTCTGGAGGGCGTGATGGCACAACAAACACATCAGGAAAATTGGTGACAAGCAATGGTACTGTTCAGATTGGGATTAGTGATTCTTTAGTTAATCCAGTTTCTCCTAACAAGGGGCTGGTGCAATCCCATCAAATTAATCAGTCCAAAGGTAATGATGCAACAATCAAGGCTGAACCTGAAAGTGATCCTGTGGATGTTGAAAAATCAGAAACAAAATCCAAGCAGCCCACAAAGAGAAGGGGAAGGAAATCCTGCAGTTCGACTGCTAAAACAGAAACATCTGGCCAGTCTCAAATTGACAGCGGAAAAGAAGCTTTGGAACTTTTGGGACCGAAGAGCTGTGTTGGAGAGATTGGGAGCTCAACTTCTGTTGACCCATCTTCCAACATTGCTGATGTTCCTTTTCAACATGAAAAGGAAACCACTCAAATTCCCTCTCAAGAAGCTGGAAAAAATGAGATGCCAAACCCTTTGCCTTCTTTGAGTGAGGGCCAGCCTGATGGAAGTGCTTCCAAAAGGAGCCAAAGAAGGACAAAGAAGAAGGGAAGCAAGAATCTGGAAGCTGATCTGATTTCTACTTCAGTGCCAATGGGAAATTTGTTGCAGGACCAGGTTGAGGGGGAAGTTCCACCCTCTACAACTGTCCTGACTAAAAAGGAATTTGAGAGAGCAAGTGATTCAGAAACCAAAAGGCAGAAACGAACAGGTAAAAAGGCACTTGTTGAAAATAATGATGATGAGAAAACTTCAACCCTTGGAGATGATGCTATCATGAAGAAGAAAGAATCCAGGGAGAAACAACCAAAGAAGTCTGGTAAAAAGGTGGGCTTAGGGGTTGCCAATGAGGATGAAGTGTCAAGAGACGATCAAGATGGTAAGAAAAATAGAGGAAGAGGCAAGAGCAATTTGAAGAAGGATTTAAATGGAGAGTTGTCTATTAAGGTATTATCTAATTTTTTTAACTCTTGGTTTTTGCCAATTGTGTCAAGTTGAATCAGTCCAGTAAACGCTTTTATCGTTTTGAGCTGTATAGGAAATGTTTTCTTCTGCTAAATCCAATACAAAGTCCCAGAATAAAGAGGAAGGGCACTTGCTGGAAACTCCTAGGACACAATCCAAGAGAAAACGAACTCCAGGGAAGGAGGTGAGTGTGCTTGATTTTCAGGCAGTGTAATCATGTTTCGTGACATCTAAATTTAATTGCATTTCATTGCCTTGGTTTTATCTCAACAATAAATTTTTGCTGCATTTTATACATGGTAATTTGGTGTATTCATTGTCTGAGATTCAAGTTTCTAGATTTATGATATAAGTTCACTATTTTCATTCATTTTTTAAGGTTTTTTTTGGCAGTATGAATTATTAATTGGTTCATACAAATGTGTTTTTATGATGATTGAATGCGTGTCATTGAATATTTTCAATTTTCAACTTCTGCGGCCTGTTGATGTTGCAGAGCACTTGCTTACCATAATCATTATTAATCATGGAAATAGCTCCTTTTAGGTCTCTTGCTTGATATTGCCTATAACTGGTCATACATGTTATGTTGACTGGTTTTGGTTCCTGTATGAATAAAGGAGGTACTGCTATTATTACTACCTGATACACTAATTTCTGATGTGTTATGTATGTGTCAATTAGAAATTGTGTTGTCTCCATGCTGTATTATCTAACTTGCTGATAATGACCAGTATAGCTCAATATATACTGGGTTCATGCATTTTTGCATGACTTGATTATTAAAGGGTATAGCCCAATTCTTGGTATACTGTCTGCAGGTTTTCCCTGTCTCTTACTTCCATTGGTGTTTCAAAGCTCATTTTTACATTTTTTTAAAGATCATATCATCCAACAAATTTCAACTCTGGAAAATGAAGTGAGGAGCCTATAATAACCTCTTGTCTCATGTTGATGCTGACATGAAAATATATATGAAATGCAAAATAGTGGAACTGCAGCTATTATCAAGCAATAGCAACAACACCAAGGAAGATGATTTTATCTTTTAAGTTTTCGCTTCAATGTTTGAGGCCTGAGCAAGTATATGATTGTTGAGATTAACTACAATCTGATTGGAAAACCATCATCAGTTGTAGATTAAACTCATATGGCCTATTTTCTACCTTTTAGCAAACTTTTTATTTTTTTATTTTTTTTTATCAATAAGCAAAAGAATTGTATTACGAAGAGCGCTAAAATAGCGACCCACAGAAGTATAGTATAGAGACACTCACCCCCTTATAGTTGGACCTAAAACAACAAGGAAAAACAAAAAACCTTCTCCCTCATCGTGAACCCACCCAATCTATAAAATCTATTAAAGTCGAAGGACCACCTATCCACAATTTGGTCTCCGACCAAAGTAAATACACAAAAGAAGCTTTCAGCCTTTGGATGAACAACATACTATCTTCAAAGGCAATTTTATTCCTTGCCTTCCAAATGACCCAAAACAAGCAAAACGGTCCCACTTGCCACACTGCCTTCCTCTTTTTACCCACAAAAGAACCCCTCCACCCTGAAAGGGTTTCCTTTACCTTTTAGCAAACTTCTCATCAAATACTTTTTCATTTCATGTGAAGTTTTACCTTTGAGCATTTTAGGCTTAAGAAACTTTCTTGATTGGTGAGATTCTCCTCTCTAACTGTGACTGCCAGTACCAAACCTTGATTTAAATAGCCATTTTTATGTCTACAAATGAACTTCTCATCCAAGGTTTTTGCCCCCTATTTGAGACTGTTTAAAGTACACCTTATCTTTCAGAAGCATTCCCATCTTGTTTTCTAGGCTATCACCACTTTGGAGACGGATAATTTTCCATCTTGGGGTTGATTACTACCATATTACCTTTTGATACTTGATATCAACTTTGAACTGCTAAAAAATTGATACAATGAACTCTTTAAAAGCAACTATTTCTAGCGTTTGCACTTATTGTTAATATGATAATCAAAGGTGGGAAGATGGGTTTCTGAAACTGTATGCATGGAATGGACTTTCTTTTTATTTTAGTTTTGATTATTTTTTATTTGTTGGACTTGATGTTAGAAATCTGATTTGCAATGTGTAGAAAACTTGTACATACTGTGATATCCTGCTTGTGATAATTCTAAAACACATGAACTATTGTTCCTTTTACAGAATACCTTATATCTTTTCTGTGATTCGAATGTATTGTTAAATGTTACAAGGTTACACAGAAGTAAAGAAACCTAAGATGACAATGTACCACTGTGTTTCCGCACATGAGACTTCATTTTTATATATTCAAAATAGGTTGGGCAAGTTGCGATGGTGTTTTCTGTCGAAACCTTTGATTGAGCTCACTAGCTGCAAACTTCTGTAAGCCTTGAATTGCGCCTTCACTTCATCATTACTTGCACTGCTTCCTTTTTGCTGTCTCCTTCGTTCTATGATGAAGAGGGAAAATGGCTAAGTAAACTCCATTGATGGCCTTGTAAATAAGTAAACCTTCAATGCCAAAATCATTTTTCATCTGCTTGTCATATGTTCTAGAAGCAATGTGCTTGTAGAGGTCTGGGTACCCAGATCTGAGATTTTTCTTGTTTTAATATTGTTACCTTTATGGTGCTGCTCGTTCCTTTTTGCTGCCATATAATTATCTTTTTATATCCCTAAAAAATAGATGTTCTTTTGTTTATTCTAGGCATGTGTGCATATGTTGTTTCCTGTCCATGTTTCAAGCTGATCCCAGTTTATCTTTTGGCATGGATCAACACCTGCTTTTTATTTGTTTTGTTTCAGGCTTCTGGGTCACATGATGATAAAAGTCCTGGTGAAGAGCTAGTTGGTTCTAAGATTAAAGTTTGGTGGCCAGACGATGAAACGTAAGGGTTCCCAGCCATTTATATATTGTGATTTCTGATATAGGTTATTTGCCTTGTAATTGCAGGAATTTATCTGCTATTTCCTGATATTGTCTTTCTCAGTTATTGTTGTTTTTCCTTTGGTTTCATTGTTTATTTGTGTCTTGGTTCTTTGAATACTCTTCTTCCTGGATTATACCTTTTGGTTGCACTAGAAGTATTATTATTCTAAACTGTGGGAGATGAGATGTGCATTTTGTTGCCTATGGGACTTTGTTTGTGGTTTCTTTCCAATGGGTTCAGGAGCCCTTTTTTGCATTATTAGCAGATTTTTCCTTGGTGTCTGCTGACTTTTAAAATCGACTGCCTAAGGAAGCACTTCCTTAAGAAGTCATTTTATGATTGGAGGTGCTTCTTGAATCATATTTTAAGACAAGTGATTACTAATGTGACTAATGTGTTTAATGAACTTTTAGATAACAGCTGTCCCTGTTATGTTTTCATGCATGAAAGACACCAAATCATTAGAAGACAAAACACAACTCCAGATGAAGTTTTAGCTGTGCCCGCTTTCTAGTGGTCTTCTTTATGATATGGTTATTTTCAGAAGCTGTTCCTGATTCCTTAAGAGAGGCTTGACTGTGCTTTCTCTATTACACATGCATGTGTGCTGTGCTAATTTATACTATCCTCTTTGAATTGCTCATGCTATGGGCTTATGAAAGCTCAATCATTGAACCTGACAATATTTCTTTATATCATTTGTTATTTGCAGGTTTTATGAAGGTGTTATTGATTCTTTCGATCCTAAAGAAAGCAAGCACAAGGTGAGAAGTCAAGAATTATGGGATGTACACATCTCAGATGTTTCCTCTAAGTATCTATTTACTGTTCTAAAATTTATTCATTATCATGACTGTTATAATCTTTAGGTTTTATATGCTGATGGCGATGTAGAGGTACTGATTCTCAAAGAAGAACGGTACAAGCTTGTTGGACGTAACAGTGTTAAAAAAGATGGGGTGGGTTTATTGACTGGTTTTATGATGTACTCCATATCATGTAATTCCTTCTGATGGTACCTTATGATAACAGGGAAAATCATCTGTTCTTACAAGCCCTGGTGCTTCTACTGATTTGTAAGTGTTTCTTGTCTGATCCTGCCGATCACCATAAGCTTCTTATATTGTATTTGAATTTTAATTATAATTTTTCTTGGAATTGAAATCTTGAAAGTTAATACTGTATGATTGATCTTGAACACCTAGTCAATATATGATAAACTACTTATTTGAATTTTTTTTATCAGAAAATATACTTGAGAAGCAATATTAGAACAAGTGACAAAAGGGTTTACTAAGAATTACTGTATAGTTAGTTCATTTACACCGGCTAAAACTTACCACAATTTTGTCCAAGCTAAATAAGCTTAGCTTGTCTAATTTCACAAATGTTGTTGACTTTTCTAATTCTAGCTGTCATTTTCTGTTAATCTTTTATTTCCTTGTGGAACTTGTTTACAATCTTGATTGGCTTTGTGTCTGCATGCTTCTCTTAGTTCCAACAGGCAAATAAATTCAAACCTTTTATATTATGCTGTCGTCTTTCTTGATCTGGAGATTCTGGACTTGCTATCAGTATTGTAGTATTCATGCAAAGACTCGTGTATTAGTAGGTTGCTGTCGAGCACTGCAAGTATAAATGTGCATGATTATGAGAGAGACTCATACACGAGTCTTTGGTTCTGCATGGTCAAGAAAAACTAAATTCCTTTTTGTAACTGAGATGTGTGTTTAAGTTGTTGAGAAGCACAACATGATTTCATGCTTGGCTGCCAGATTGATTTTAGTGCTTACTGAGCTTTGATTCTTTGACATTGTTTGCTTTCTTATTGATCATGTAAATGTTGAAATATTGATGTCTTTGCATGAAATTAGAAGAATTTGTGATTGGTTTGCTTGCATTATGGCTTTATTGCATTGATGAAAAATATAATACAGCTACTGTGCTGAAGATGTTGGATAGGGCATATATGTAAGACAATATATTTCTGGTATGAGTGATGCTTAATATGGTGTGTATACACCCCTCCTCATTTTGGTTATGTTAGTAAAAGTATCACCTATTTGAGGGGATGAGAGAGTTAGGTTCTAGGGTTTAGAACAGTTAGCCTGTCTTCTTGCGAGGGGCAGTCTAATATTTGTACTGTTGCCTTAAAAAAAAAGTCATTGTGGTTGTCCACGTATTATTTCTTGAGAATTGATATCCCAGAAGACACAAGGAAAAATAGTTCCCTTCATATTGAAAATTCTATATATATATATATATATATATATATGTATATATATTAAGACAAATGTAAGATTTTTCCATCAAAAAACAAGTATTTTGTAAAACTATTTTCCATGTATCTTCCTGCAACCTTAATTGTTGAGCTTGATGCTAAATTTATTGTTGATGAGTGTTAACTGGATTGCTATTGGGATTGGTTATATCTATTTTGTTCTGGTTGGTCTTCTTGATCAGGCACCCAAAGAAGAGGGCAAAAACCAATTCAGATTCACTAAGCATGGAAATGAAGTCAGATATTGCCTCAAAAGAGTGAGCCAATATTTTGAAAATTTGGCTTTCTGAAGCTGTTACCACTGCAGATTGCTGATGTGTCGATTTTTCTTTTGATAGGGTTGGAGGAACTTCAACTGGAAAATCCAAAGGTGAGGCTGCAAAATCCAGTGGTAAGACCAAACGTGCTAAAGCTGGTGGCAAATCCAGAGACAAAACACCTGCAAATGTTAGAAAACTAGCGCATGACAATTCTGATAAATCAAAAGGTGAAACTGGTAAAGTCCGATCTAAGGATTCTGCTGTCAGAACTCCTCGAAAGTCTAAGGATGGCTCACCCAAGACTAGCACTAAATCTAAAGATGGAACACCAAAGATGGCCGCCAAAACCAGGAGCAAAAAACGAAACAAGTCCAATGCTAATGGAAGTACAAAAGCAAGCTCTGGTTCATTGAAGGCTCTAGAAAGTGAGGAAACAAAAGTAGGGAAATCATCAGACTCAACTAAGGAACGGCAGGCTGGGACAGTGAGCGGAAAGAAACGGCAGAGAAGAGTTAGTGGCTGATGCAATGAGCCCAATGGTTCTGAAAGTAATTTTGTTATTTTTTTTTCTGGTCTCTTGTTTTCATCTGGTAAATATATTCTCCATTTAAATTACGTTTAGTTGGGCATAGCATCAATCTGCAGAAGCTTTCAAGCAATTGCTGAAACCTGTATTTTTGTCTGACAGTCTGTAGAATGAAACTGTAAAATTCTGAAAGTGTGCTCCTGATTTTCAGATGGCCGGCCCATGTTATATGGCACACATGAAGCCATGAGTAGTGTGCTAGTTGATGTTGAAGCCTGTATATTTTAACCTGCTTTAACTGGAATAGCTTTGAAAGAGAGTAAAGATCCTGAAAATAGCTCATGTTTTTCCGATGGTTATATTTGAATGCTGCAGTTTGCTGTACATTTTGTGGCTTTATTTATATTTATATATTCCTCGGGTGGACATGAAATGGTCTTACATTTCTTGAGAAGGGAATATAGTGCAGTTAGGCATGGAACTGTATTGTTATAATTTGGAAATTGACTCTTAATGCCTCTGCTAGGGATGCTACAGTGGAGCACTGGAAGCCGGCTTTGGTGGCATGTATAACATCTATCCACATGTACCTCTCTCTTTTAAGATATTCTAGTGACCAAATGGTATAAGTAACCCACCAAGGGAGTTCTTGAGTAGTATAATTAGCATTTGACGGGCAGTCAAAGCATGTTCATTTAAAGTTCCTTTGTGGGGCTCTAAATCTTTATTTCTTTTTGGCTGAACTTTTAGGTATTGAGACAGACAATGAAAAATGTGAGAATGAGGGTGTTATAAAAATATATTGGGTTGGTGTTAGAGTCCCCCCACTAATGCTCCTAATAATTGGTTAATTGACTTATCCTCAATCCAAACCTAACCATTCTCTTTTTCTGTTAGAGGAGGTTGGTACTAATCTTAGAATTAGAAATTTGTAATTGGGGTCATCTCCTACTACCCACTGCCTACTTTCCCCTCCTTGCTCTGGAGTGGAATCCACTTGTTAAATTTTGTATGCACTTAAAAGATTTTGGGGTCCATTTTAGGAGTTAATATTTGATGAATTGTTTCTTAATTATACCATGAATAACAAGCTTTTTCATTATATTCCTTCTTGATGCTAAAAGTGAGACCAATAACAAATTTTATGTACTTGCTCTACCTACTAGCATATCTCCATTTGTATTCACAAAAAAGAAATTAGAATCTTTTTTTTCCCTCTCCATTCCCATCATCCAATACCAACTTGAATATCTTACCAATCCTATCCTTTTCTTTTCTTTTTATTTATTTATTTATTTATATTTTGGGTATCTATAATAGCATCAAAAGGTCAGATTTGATCAGATTTTCACATTTATTTTCATAATTCGCAAACTTAAAATGAGAAATTATTCATAATTTTTATCTTTTTTTTAATATGCTATCATGGACATGAAATGCTTCTTGTGAGGATTTGAGGATGGCCAGCAGCCAGCCCTTAAGAATTATTCATGGAGAACATTGTGGGATTTGCTATTCTTGTATGGTAGATGTTATTATAAAATTCTATCCTCCTCCTCCTCATCATCATCATCTTCCTGCTTTTCTTCATAAGAAAAAGCAAAAACGAACAACATTTCTTTTCATCAGTAGGAAAATAATTTCCAAGAGTTGACCCCCTAATATTAAATTGAACTCTTTAATGGTGAGTTGAGAGATGAGAGAGGAAAGAAGGGGGACCAGATTTATTTCATTCTTGGCTTTCTTTCTCTAGAAGTACTTCCCTTATTTTTTTTATTTTGAGGGACGACCTCATAATTAATATATACATAAAGCAGAGGTACCTTCCTTCCACAAAATTCTAAAATAATAACAGTAGAGAGACTTGTAACATGAGGAATTTCACAAAAGAAAGGATATGATTTACATGTGATTGGAGTTGGAATTTGGATGCCAAATTCTGATTCCACCTCTGTCCAAACATTTGGAATTGGCATATAATTGTTGTTCTTGTTGTTCCTCCTTTGATTGGCTGGTTCAATGAAATGGAATTTTAATTTGAATTATAACAAAAAAAAAAAAGTTTTTTGCTTCATTTTAAATTGTCATCTCAACACATGACGCAAATGTTGTCAGTTCAAGTCAATTATGAGAATAATTTGGTTTCATCAAGCAATAGAAAGATGTGCAGTTTGATCCCCAATGTTTAGAACTATTGGGGAATTCTGATATAATTCTTTTTTTTTTTGTGGGATTATGTTTGTTGCAAAGGGTAAAGGAGGGGGTTGAATAAAGAAACAAGTTAAAGCGTGTACAAATGGATTGGGCTAAGGATTGGAGATGGGGTTATGTGATATGTGTAATGGAAATGGGTAGTCTTTGAGTTGTAAAGACACTCTCTCTCTCTCTCTCTCTCTCACATCAACAAAAAGTGGGGTGAGATTGCTACAAGATAAAGACTTATACCTCCATCTTTTGGCCCTACTATGCTCCCTTTACTCTACCAAAATACAATGACAATTTTTTAAATTTGGAAAAAAAAAAAAAAAGGGTTTATCTATTTTCTTTTTTGGAATGATTTCTCTTTCACTCTCATATGTTTTCTAGAAGACTAGGCAAAACCAGTGGAGGGGTTGTGGGCTTTGGTTGGCACCTTACCCATTTCTTTCTTTCTTTTTCCATATTTTGCATATGTATGAAGAAGGACATTCCACCTAATTACAACAAAGAATCCAAAAATTGTCTCACCCAAGTCATATGGATTCCTTGTATCACCCGACCAAAAAAGGACACGACAATCCCACGAGAAAGAAGAAGAAAGAAAACAAACTTTGGAAATTGTAAAAGGGAAATTATTTGGAGTAGAGGAGACTACATGGTTATGAAAATCATGCTTAAATCTCAAGATAAGGGGAGATATAAAAAATCGAACCATCATAAGAATGATCTACTTCAAAATTTGAGGGTGCATAAATTCATTTCACCCCAAAATAAGGACTATGAAAAGAGACGACCTCCAAACTTGTAGGTTGACCTGATTGACCCGATCGATCGATCTGCACCTAAAAAGACGAGCACAACTACTCTTATCTTTATGTGTCTAAAAGTTAATAAAGTCTGTAATAATCATAAGTAAAAGTGGATATGTAATTTTTGTAATTCAGTAATTTGAGGAATTACTCGAAGTTCCTGTAAAAATTCTTGATAAGGTCATCTTCCCTTAAAAATTCCTTCTTTGTATTCAATAAGCGGAAGAATAAAATTTTCGATTATTCATGAAAAATTTTAGCATCTTCAACAAGTATGATGAAACCATTAAAGACTAAATGAAATTGATTAGTTTAAAATGTGGGATTCTTTTCTTAGTTTCATGCATGCACATCAACTCAACAAACCCAAAAACACTGAACTTAGTATATGTAATTAATGAGAGATATTCCATTAAATCAAGAAGATTCCTTCTATCTTCTATTCCACATTTGATACAAAGAACTAATTTAACTGCTGCCTATTATTTTACACCATTTCTGCATTGAGATTGGAGATTTGATTTATTATGTTGTGTCTTCATTCATGAGCAGCACCCCATTTCCTGATTTTTCTTGATTTTTATTTTATTTTTTTAATATTTTAAGATGGGATAAAATAAAGAAGGGGGGTGCAATTAATGGGGAGATGATATCAAGTTAAGCTTTAGAAGCATTGGTGACAGAAAAAGACATTAAATTAGAAATTAAAATAAGCCCATGCACACACTTCCTTTATTCTCTTTATTTTAAATAAGGGCTCAATCATTTAGTTAGGAAAATGGCATGAAATCATTTTCCACCTCATACCTACCACCATCATCAATTATAATAAGAAAAATAACATAGTGTAAAATAAAAAAATAGAAAAATACATACGACTTAGAGTGTGGGGTTGTAATGATGGATACAATTCAGCCGTTTTTTAACTCGAAAATGGATCACCCAAATGATGAATAAAGACGAAAGTCATGAAATATTATAAAAAAATTAACTTATTTTTGTTAAATTTTCATTGATTTTCAAATGAGATGGTTAAAATATTATCCAAAATGCAGCTGTCCAAATTGAAAATTGGGAGGTTAGGTTGAAACCCTCTTTAAGTAAACCAAGGAGAAAAGAGAAGGGTTGTAGTAGTGCTTTCGGTTTGGGTGGTTGACTGGGTGTAGGGAAATGGAAGAAGTGAAGAGCCGCGTGAGGATGGGGTGGAGACTGGCCGACCAACCCAGCTACTCTTTTCTATATATGTATATAAAAAAGACAACTAGGCGTGTCGCTGTACAATCATGTGTACGAAAATTCTTGTTTGAATTTTACCCGTGTTGACTCACTTTGGGAGATTATTTTTTTTTCTTTTTTAATTAGTTTTAAAAGATCCTTGAGATTTGTGGTGCATATTATGATGCAAGAATTTCTCATGAATGGGGGTTTCAACTTTCAACTTCTATTATTAGCATAGGATTACACTTTTTGGTAAGTGGCATTTTTGACAAGTGGTTGTTTCTAAGCAATTGTTTGGTAGTATTTTTAGTTGAAGTGGCTTTAGTGAAAGTATTTTATATAAGTATTTTTTTTAAAAAAAATATTATCTATGAATTTTTAATATTATAAATAATTTTTAAAAGTGTTTTTTTAAGAGTTTGTTTGAAAAAAAATATTATCGATTAAAAAATGTTTCTGAAAAAAAAAATATTAAGAATGCTTTGAACAATAATTATAAAAAGTGTTTTTTGTATTTTTAATATATTTGAATAATGAAATTTTCTAAGTATTACAAAGGATATAAACACATTATAAAATTACTATCAAATACTCAAATTTTTTTTTCAAAAACACTTTTTTCATATTAAAAATATTTTTTAGAACTATGTGAAACAAACTCTTAATTCAATTTCCTCAATTTGGGTGTTGTGTGTATGTTTTTTTTTTCAATACAACTTAAATTTAAAAAATGTGTTTATAAGGATGATGCTAATTATGTATTTGAAAAAAACCAAGAATCCAACTATTTGTTAGTATATATTTTCTTTATATATATAGATATATATATATAAAAGAACTCTTTTGAACTTACATTAGAAAGATAATTTTTAAAAATTATTTAAAAAATTTTGAACTATTAAAAAATTTTACTTCTTTAAAGTTAAAAATTTTTAAAAATAAATTTTAAAGACATAAAGTAAATTTATAAAAAAAAAAATCTTTTTTTGTATAAAAATTGTTAATTATTTTTATTTTAAAAATTAAATATAAGAAGTGTAATATACAAGTGTGATATAAAGACTATGACGTGGACATCATGGGAGAGTACAAGAATTAGAAAGAAAACCCCTCCAATGCATTTAATGCTGTGATTGGGTTAAGTTCTTGGACAATGACAGAGGAACTCCCCCTAAATATGAATTCAATCAGTAATATATATATATATATATATATATATATATATATATATATGTATTTTGAAACCTAGATCTCATAAAACCTATTGAAAAACCGATGAATTCATCTAGAACTTTTCATTATTATTCCATAGTCTTAATCAAATTATCACAAATAAACCACAAATTCACATTTAAATAAATAAGTGTTTCATAAACTAACTTAATAACTTAAAGTGACTTAATAATTTAATTTAAGTTATTAAACAAATTAAGTATATTTGGTAAAATAATTTAATAGTATGAATTAAAGTGAAAAATAACTTTAAGTAATAAGTAAAAATAATTGACTTATTCTTAAATTCACATATTTATTTTACATTTTTATCCTTGTTTATCTGAATTACCTTAATGATCTTTTTTAGTACTCCACGACTTTTATTATTATCTGACTTCATTTGTTCTGATTATAATTTATAATGATAAATATGTCAATTTGATGATTTAAAATAAAATTTAAATTAATTTTATCAAATAACTTTAACACTTAAAATAAAAATTAAGTAATAAGATTTATGTCAATAATTTAACTTAAAATCAACTTAAATTATTAAGTAATAAGTATTAAGTTTTAGCATCACTCCTTAATTTTTTTTCTTTAATTAGATTCTTTTCTTTTTCTTTTTTACATGCATATATATAATTCAAATTGGGTTAATCAAATTCAATTTTTTTTTTCCTTTTTGTCTCAAAGTATCAATTTATTTGATAGCTTGATTGTTTTTCTTTTCTTTTTACTCATTTTAAATTTTTTTTGATTGTATAAAAAAAAAATTTGACATTTTGTGAATACTAAAAATAACTTATTAGTTTCTTTTTTACTTTTTAATACTTAATAAAAATAAAATATTAAAAATTCAAACTTAAATTCAATTTAAAATTAAGTCAAAAAAACAAACCCCACCTTATAATTCCCTTATATTTATTCTTAAATATAGTGAATATTATAAAAAAAAAAAAGGTGGTCTATTTTTCTTATTTAAAGAATAATTGAATATTCATTCATAATAAATTATGAAATTGAGTGAAAAGCATTTTATTCAACCAAGGTCCAATTCTACCAACTTCACATTTTGGTAATAAAGTTAAATTAGAATAACTTCATGGGATTTTTTTTTTTTTTTTGGGACCTACCATTTATCCCTTAAAAGTATATCTTTTTATCCTAATTTTGTCCTTGTAACTATTTTTTGTACCACTTACCCCTTTCAAATATGGACCGACTCACCTACAACCTTTTTGTTATTTTTCAGCTATCTTACTAGGGATAGACCACTTTATTGAAGACCTAATGACACATGACCTTAATTTCTACAAAAATCCAACACAAGAAAGTAGCCTCATTTTTGTTTGAGGGAAATTAGGCTTATTTATGTAAAAAAAAATAGTTAAGGAATATATAAAATATTGGGGAGAGATGTGATTGGTTGGCCGGTGACATATGTGACAATTGAGTATAGGGATTGTAGGAAAATAAGTGACCTTTAGAAGATGTTGATAGGAATGGCAACGGGGCGAGTTCGGGATGGGTCGCCCCTTCCCAACCCCGTCCCGTTTATTAAAAACAATTTTCATTCGTGTCCCATTTAAAAAATTAAACGGGGCGGGTATGTTCTCATACCCGCCCCGTCCCGTTTAACTTTTTTTTATTTAAAAAATTACTTATAAATTTTTTAATTACATTAAAATAAATATATTTTATAGATAATAAAATTATTATATTTTTTATAATTTATTTTATTAAAATTTTTTATTATTATCTATATATTAAAAATAGTAAAATAAAATTTTAAATTAATTTTATATATAATCGGGACGGGGCGGGGCAGTACCTGAATCCGTCTCAGGTTTAGAAAAAAATCTTATATCTGTCCCAAACCCGTTTATTAAAATTAAACCCTATTCCATTAGGTGCAATGGGTACCTGAAAAAACCTGTCCCATTGTCATCCCTAGATGTTGATCCTATATTAGATTGATTTTTTTTTTCTTTTATATGAGATTTTTCACCATTTTTTTTTAAATGAAAAATATTGATTATTTATTTTTAGGAAAATCTTGATAAAAGGATACATTTGATGTTGGGGTATGATATGTGATATGGGGTTGGTATTGCTCAAAGAAAAAAGAAAAGAAAAGGAGGAAATGATTGTATGTGATGATAGAAATTATGAAGGGAAAGTGGAGAAGGAGAAGAGTGAAGTCACGCGCTTCAAACATCTGCGTACCTCCTCCTCAACCCTACCTCCCTCAAATGCCCAAAACACACAAAAGACTTTTGCTTTTGCTATTTAATATGAAGCAAGCCAGACCTTGAGACAAAACACTGAGACCACAACCTCTTTTTGATTATCATATTGCATTCCTCCCATGTCTTCTTCTTCTTCTTCCTCCTCCTCTTCTTCTTCTCCTTCTTCCTTTTCTTCTTCCTCCCACTTTCCCTTCAACTAAACCTCAAACCCCCCAAACTCCACATCCTCGCCAATTCCTCTCTCTCTCTCCGGAATCTCTCCAATCCTCGTTTTTTTTTTTCTTTCTAAAGATACTATGCAGCCTTGTAGTAGAGAAATGCAAGCCATCAACTCTCTCCTAAACCCGTCTCAAATCTCTCTTCAAGACCTCCAAAATGGTCATCATCATCATCATCATCATCAACATCAGCAGCAGCAGCAGCATCAGCATCACCCCCAGATCCCTAACCCTTCTCAGATTCAGCTTCCCAATACCCACTTCGATTCCTCTTCCCATGACGACTTTTTGGAGCAAATGCTCTCTACTCTCCCTTCTTGGTCTGACCTCCCCGCAAACCCTAAATCTCCCTGGGAACTCAATGCTTCCAACCCTATCTCCATGCCTTCCAACAAGTCTAGGGATTTGTCCGACGATACCACGCCGTCTAATCCGGACAACGTTCAGTTCGCTTTCGACGAGTCCGCCATGTTGGCCTCCAAGCTCCGCCAGCACCAGATCAGCGGGAACTCGTCGGCGGCCAAGTCGGCGTTGATGCTTCAGCAGCAGTTGCTTTTGTCACGAGGCGTCGCCATGGGTAGGTCCCCGTCGAATGGGTCCGGCGCCGGTGAGTCCGGCCTTCTTCAACTGCCTTTGTCACTTAGCAACGGGGATTCTTGCCTCGTTGACCGATCACAAAACGACGTCGTTGATGGGTCCTCCTCCTTCAAATCCCCCAATCAGGTAAGGTCTTTGCGGAGAGAGGAAAGCGATGGTATTCATGTAATTATGGTCATTTACGGTTTTGTCTTCACAGGGAGGAGACGGTTCAGTTCAAGCTCTCTACAATGGCTTCGCCGGAGCTCTTCACGGCTCCGGTCAAGCCTCCAACCAAGCTCAGAATTTCCACCATCCTCAGGTCCATTTTCTTACTATAAATAATAAATCATTATTTTGTCCGTACGGCAAAATCCAAAAACCAGACTTGTACGGTAATTACATTGATTTTAGGACTATTTCTTTCGAATTTTCACAGGGTGGATCAATGCAGGCACAGAACTACGGAGCTCCGGCGACTGTGATGAACCAGACACCGGCGACTGGCTCAGCGGGTGGTGCTCCAGCACAGCCCAGACAGAGGGTGAGGGCAAGAAGGGGTCAGGCAACTGACCCACACAGCATCGCTGAGAGAGTACGCTTCACCCTCATCTTTACCATTTTTTTTTTGTTTTTTTCATTCATTCTGTTTGGCTGCCGAGAAAGTTCAGGCAAAAAGTATAACAAAGAAAACTACGGACGACATTTTTTTTTATAAATTTTTTGATGGGAAAAATTAAAGGAGTTCTAGACATGAAGCTGTGGATCACAATTTTTCTAATAAATAATAATTGATAATGGGTGAAAATTTGAAAAGGTAAGTTGTTGAGTTGTGAAGAAACGGATTCTGTTTAAACGTGGCAGTTACGTAGAGAGAGAATTGCAGAGAGAATGAAGGCACTGCAGGAACTGGTTCCCAATGCCAACAAGGTAATTCACCCAACGCTTGTAATTATTATTTTTATTTATGGAGGGAGGTGGGGTTGGTACGTGCGGACGTCGCTCATGGCAGCGACACGTGTAAAAGAATTTTTATATGTTTCCGTGCGTATTTCCCGGCCCGGTCTCGAGCAGTGCGGCGAGTCATGCGTAGCGAAACCACCTATTTTATTTTTACTTTAATACGAAATCGATAATGTTGGGTGGGGTGGAATGACAGACGGACAAGGCTTCAATGCTGGATGAGATCATTGACTATGTCAAATTCCTGCAGCTCCAAGTGAAGGTATTCCTTGTATTTTATTTATAGTATTATCATAGTTCCCATGGTTTTAGTTTTTTAGGGGAGACGGTGGTGGTGGTGCAGGTACTCAGCATGAGCAGGTTGGGCGGTGCCGCAGCTGTTGCTCCCCTCGTTGCTGATATGTCCTCTGAGGTTCGTTTTTTTATTTATTTATTTAAATGAAGAGCACAAATCTGAAACAGGATGCAATTTGGCTTGTAGTAGTCCAGTCACTCTCAGTTAAACGACGTCGTTCTTTCAATCCCTTTTTGGTCTCTTAGAGACGTGTGGATGTGTATGAAACGGAAATGTAGGCGTCACAAAATACTTGAAAAGAAGGAACAAAAACACCCACCACCATTCTCACGCCTTTCTCTTTCTCTCTCTCTCTCCATGTCATTCACATGATAGTCTCAAATTCATAATCAGCAGCACAAAACGACAAAAATAAAGCAGCACGCGTGCCCACTTTCCACCAGATTCCGCCCCTTACTCATCGATTTCATTTTCAATCACACCATCCGCTTTTCCTCCTTTTTCTTTTCTCTCGTTCTATTTTAAGATACAAATATGCTAATATATGTATGTGGATGGTTATCGATGAGTATTTTTTTTGGGTGTGTGGTAGGGAGGTGGTGACTGTATACAGGCTAGTGGGACAAGCGGCCCTACAGGAGGAAGGGCAACGAACGGAACACAAACAACCACATCAAACGACAGCCTCACAGTGACGGAGCACCAGGTGGCCAAACTCATGGAGGAGGACATGGGTTCCGCCATGCAGTATCTTCAAGGCAAAGGCTTATGCCTTATGCCCATCTCCCTCGCCACTGCCATCTCCACCACTACCTGCCACTCCAGGAACCCCATGGTGGCTGCTGCCGCCGTCGCCGCCTCCAACATCAACAACGGCAGCCACACTCACCCACTCCTACCTAATTCCAACGCCGATGGCCCCTCCTCCCCCAGCATGTCCGTCCTGACCGTGCAGTCAGCCACCATGGGGAACGGCCTGGCCGACGCGCCCGTAAAAGACGCTGCCTCCGTTTCCAAGCCCTGATCACCTGCCGCACTTACTTTACTAGATGTCGGCCGTCAAAGTCTAGGGAAATAAGGTGGTGGTGGTGTTGTGACGAGACTAGCTTATTTACGTAGACTTTGGCTCTTCTCATCAGCTAAGCTAACTACTACTAGTAAGTAGTATTGAGTATCACAACAATACCCTAGTCCCTAGTCCCTAGTCCCTTTTCCTACTAATTATCATCATTACTTTTGTTTTTTTTCTTTCTTTCTTTTTTAATTAAATTCAAGTTTTGATGATATTTATTATTTTTGTAAGTGTAAGCCATGAATATGATGTATGCCGATGTCTGATGTGGTATTTAGCAGCTCGGATGAAGCTGCCCGTTACTAATAATAGTAATAAAACTATTATATGATAACTTATTACGAAAACGAGAACACTAGTTAGCGCCGCAGTCAACAACATGGCCCTCCGCTGATTCTAAACATGGAAGTATTGGAAAGTCAAAAGGCAACCCCTAGTTTTCATGTGGGGTATTATCAAGCTCAGTTATTTATGCTTAATAATAATTAATAAAACTAAAAGCTGAGTTCTACTCTGTCATATTTCTTTTTTAAAAAAATGATTCCTTTCTTACTTAGCTTCACCCGACCCGAGTAATCCAGCTTTCAGTATTTTCAAGACACGTTATTCTTGGTTATTATCATATTAGTCTTTTACTTTTTATTCACTTGCTATTTTGATGCATTATGTTAGCGCCGAAATGCGTGTTTGGGAAGAAAGTAGTCCATAGTAAGTTTATCCATAGGTTTGAAGGGGAGATAAGGTGGTGAAATTTCAAATACCATGATAATCACCCACTCTCAACCCCTGATAAATCCAATTTTCATTAAAATATGAAACATTTCACTCTTTTATATATATATATATATATATAAATTATTATTAGTTTCAAATCATATAAACATGATTTGACTTTTTATAACCATTTTATTTGATTAAATATTAAATATATAAATTAATTAATAACTGCAGGCTAAGAAACGGTGGGCCAAATTCTGTTGACCAAGGTGACTGGGGGGCGACTCAAAGAAGGATGGCCACCCTTCATGGCTTCATCTCAGCCGAAGCACGTGGTGTGCACGCTCCAACGGTAAGCAGCCAGGCAGTTACGCTCGCGCGTGCACCCATTTGGTTCAATGAGATTAAATAATCTTTTACAATTTCGTCTGTTTTCGTAGTGAAATAAATGAGTAGCCACTGAAATGGAATCGGAGGTTTCTTTTTCTTTTAAATAAGGAATACGTTGTTTTCCTGCCACCACTTAATTTGTTTCATTACTACCACCTCCTTTTCTTTTTCTTTTTTTCTTCTGAAAACAAACTTACAGCAAGCAAAGCAATAGTCAGTCTTTCTGAATTGAAGCTTTTTCCTACGAGACCCATAAAATTTTATTTTATTTAAATAAAAAAGAAAAGAGGGAGAAGCAATGGTCAGCAGCTTGTTGCCAGCCATGCCAGCTCTCTCTCTCTCTCTCTCTTCATGGAAAATAGAAACCAAGAAAAAGGGAGGAGAGTTAGTCCAGCATCAGGTAGGATTTTTGCTAGAATGTGGGTGGAGGAAGAATGTAGACGGAAAGGGAATAATCCCACAAACCAAGCAACCAATAAACCTTCATAGACCTAAGAAAAAAGCCTATAGTCCAAATGGAATTCTCCATAAAAACTATACCAAGTCATTGTTTTGTTCATTTTGGGTAGAGTTAATCAAATATTTTGAAAACAATAATTTTATATAAACTTGATATATGTTTGCTTTCTCAAAAATATGACAAAAACACAAATCAAGGCGTAATTGTTGTCAGCTAACAATGTTTTCAATAATCAAAACATCACCCACTAAAATACACTCAACAAACTATTACAGAAATGTAAAGACAAAGGAAGTGATGAAACTTTTGATTGTTAAATGAACTCAAGGGAGTGTCCAGCAATTAAAAATAGACAGCTCAAGGCATCTAAAGAAAACAAACAATCTATATTTGTTTATATGGGCGGCAGGTGTGTTGAGTTAATCCTCCTTTTATAAAATGCATTATGACAGAGATTTGAGAGAGATACGAATGAATGCTCCCCTGACCTGGCACCTATGAATTGGAAGTTACTCAGAAATTCCATACACCATAAAACTTAGAATAGAAGATCTCTCTTATTCATACTAAATGTGATCATGATGTGTATACAGGATATACAGGCACAGGAGGATAATAGCAAGACATGAGTTCCACTACTTGGAGCTGGTCAATGCCATTCCAGCACCATCAGCCCCTTTTAAAGAAAACCCATCAGCAAGTTAAGCAATCATTCCGCCAAGACTATGTAAATTGGTTGGCATGTATTTACTCAATTCAGAATGGAATATAAACATGCTGGCTGGTGGTCAAGACACCGAACTTTAGATGTCCACGTAGTATAAAACAGTGTCTGAAAACTAAAATTGGTGACTCTTATCAAACTTTTACTTCAAAGTCAAAACACACCTCTACCAATGCTCTTTCATTGCTCGTTGTGGTGGCAGATAAAGGAAGCTGTGTGAAATTCAGCTATATCCATATGAACACATGGCAGTGAAAAATGGCCAAATGAAGCTCTAGATAAAAGGGAATGGGGGAAGAATTCGTGTAACTAACCACAAATAGCAACAGTGTTCCACCAACAATGTGTGAGGCTGTTCCAGTCACTAGTTGATTGAAATCTCCATGGAAATTTAGAGTTCGTTTGACAACGATTTTAAAAAGCACTTTTAACATAAAAGGAGTCCTTGAAGAGAAATCAAGGGTTTGACAAAATTTATCAAACACTTCAAAAAAGTTGAAGATTCACTTGTAGAAGTGATCCCTTAAAGGTACTTCGAATATAAACACTGTTAAATGCACTCTTAATTTGTTACCTTAGTACTTTGTTGATACAAAAATTCCCAAATATAATACAAGAAAGGGAATGGGGTATAGTTCGTTGGAATTCAAAAGTGCAATAGAGTCTAAACAATTAGAGATTAGAGCCAAGGTGAAGTGGCAGCTGAAGTTTAGGAAAGGTAATTGAGGAACAAGGCTGATCTAACACTACAAAAACGTCTAACCATTGGAAGTACTAATTTTAGGAATCAATAAAAAGAATAAAATTGATCAAGGAACTCAAAATTGAAAAAAAAAAAAAAATGAACAGGGCAACAAATGTATTGGAAAAAAGAAAAAAGAAAAAAAAAGAACAATCATAGATGATTCCAATCTCTATGCATCACAAAAATAAAATATCATTTCCTTGTACCCTTTTTCCCTTAGCAAAATGAAAGAAGAGAAAGGTCATTTATAAGTAAACTGTGTGCAGAACTTCGGTTTTTCAATCATTCAGGAGGACAAAACCCAGCTTCTGAGAAAATTCTTAAATCAAGCAACTGTTGATAAACTTGCCCTTTTTCAAGTCCAGAAATGAATATAAAGAGATCCCTCTGTGAGAGGCAGGAATAAAGCAAGGCAATATTTTTGAGAGGAAAAGCAAACAAGAACTTCAAAAACATAACATTAAGACCTCTCTTAGGAGACTAGCTTGGCCAAGAAAAATGAGGCAGGACCCACTCTGTGTTTTACGTTCAATGGAGGTTTGTAAATCTTCTAGTAGTACTGCCGATGCTGAGAACCACCAAGAGTGGCCTTTGCCAACAAATATAAAATCCTGAATGGCCATGACTGGCATGATGCAAACATGCCCAGGTTGAAAGCTCTGATCCCAATCATATTAAATAACAACTGTTCACTATCTGAGTTTGATACATCTTACCATCAACAAAAAGAAATGAATCCTGTTGTTTCTCAAAGATTCATTTTGTCCTTTAGGACATTTCCCGAGGTGATTCTCTCTAAATCTGTTTCCACAAGCTCTAGACACCAAGTTAGAAATCAACTTGTCACAAGGAAAGCATTTTTGTCACAATCTTCACCTTGATAAGCTTCTGGTAAACTTCTCAGAAGCGATCTTAAGAACTTCTATTTTCAAGCTCCTTACAGAAGAGCTATAGCCAAAAAAGAACCAAGCTGTTTTCATAAGCAAGTTAGACCACACTTCTTTTCTTCACATTCTTTTTACTCATAAGATTTCAGTAAATTTATCAGAAGCAATTAATCAGGAATTTGAATTTCATATACCTCGTGAAAATCTATTGGTCATGCAGCTAGCTCTATTCTTAAGAATTAAGCAGTCTATTTTCATACAATGGATGTTGTGCAATGTTCAACTTAAGACAGCATGAATTACTAAGTATTGGAATGTGTACAGTGTACACCCTGATTTTTGGGGTTCTAGTCAGACTCCATAAAGAAGAAATAGAGAGTATTACCTTTGTGGAAGGGGCACAGTATAATGACATTGCAAGTTGATCCACCTACTGGAATTCTGAGTTTTTATTGTATGGCATGCTAACTTGTGAGATAATCAGTGTCTACTGCCATGGAATTAAAATCTCACAAAAAGCATTAGCCAAAAAGGTAGTATAAAAGTTTGGTGTCTTAACCAAGCATTAGGTGTGACAGTTGGCTGATCACTGGCTTGAAAGCATATGATTATCCAGCATGCATAAAAGCGCTAAGTGGGCCAACAAACTACGGGGACTCAATAGTCCACCAGATACCTTTTTCTCCATTATGAGAAGCAAAGAGCTATATCAAAGGGATAAAACCGCAGAAGGTATCGCCAGTGGAGATTTTATTTTTGACATGCAGAACACTATTAAAGCAAACAAGGAAGCTAATCCAAGCAGCAGATGTTTATGCAAGAAAGAAGTTGCACTTTAGACAGATCCAGATGCTCTGATCCAAGCAATTTTAACTCCCACCATTCTCTCAAGGTGAGACCTTAAAAACAGAATAATGATGCACAACACGAGGAGACTCCACATGTATTCTGAGGATGGAGAACAGAGGATCAAGAGAGCACCAATCTAATCTGGGTTTTAAGTATATGATTGCCGTTCAGTTTGCACCTGTTTGTAATGGTAACCACATTCTTATTGCATGCTACTGTTTGCGAGATGAGGGAAAGTGGAAGAATGCTATGAAGGAAGTGATTCTCAATGCACATAAACAATAGCTTGTAGAGCTACCTAAGGAAAGAAAAGCTATCAGTTGCAAATGGGCCTTCAGGAAGAATGGAGCAACATTACAGGATGAATTAAAAACTTCAAAGGCATGCTCAGACAGGAAGAGACTCACTCCAGAAAAATCTAGTCTCCCATGCTGAAGCAGACTTGTTTTTGGATTATGTTGCCATGGTACTTAAGTTTGATCTTGAGGACATTTGAGTTCAAGAGATCACTTTGTGAACCTAAGCCACCTCTAAGTAGTGGCAGAAGCATTTGATTGTTAACAGAGATGCTCTTAAATGGGTGTTCAGAAAAGAGTTTCTGGTGGCTCTTTACAACCTCACTAGTGATAAAAACCCCTGGTCCTAATGGATTTACTATGGCATTCTGGCAAAAACTGGGGGTACACAGCAGAGACATGATGCTTCACTGAGGGATCTTCCTCCTTTTGTTTCTATTTGAGAAAAGTTCTAATGCTACCTTTGTGGTGTTGGTGCCAAGAAAAGGTGGGGCAGAGGCCATAAAAGATTTTAGGCCAATTAATTTGGTTAGTAGCTTGTATATTCTGCTGACCAAGGTCCTAGCAAACAAACTTAAAAAGGTAGTTGGAAAGTTTCGGATTCTTGGAATGCCTTTCCGGGAAAAACAGATCATGGTATTATATCCTCTTAAGGGGTTTTATGGTGGGGGCAAAGGATGAAAGTTTGGAGTTTTTCCACTTGCCTTATCCTGGTGACGCTTCATTATTTTATGAGGTAGATTTTGATCAAATCCATTATTTGAGATGCATTCTCCTTCAGCTTGAGATGGTTTCTGGTAATTTGGAAAAGACACGGTTGACTATTGTGAAGAATTTGGAGTTAGCTATTGAGTTTGGGGTGCACAGCAGGTACTAGGTAGTTTGCAATCCAACAATTTGGGTTTGCCTTTTGGATGCTTCTTTTGAGGTTTGCTAAAAGGTCTTGCAACCTAGAAATGGTGGTGTTTCTCTATAGATAGTTGGCAAAAGCATCATGTCTAGTTCATTTATCTATTGTATGTCCTTTTTTGTGATGTCAGTGTTAGGTTGCAATGTGCTTGAGAAACTTCCCATGGGGACATAAGTGGGAATGCGAAAAGGAAGGTTCACTTGGTTAATTGGATGATTGTTTGCACTTAAAACTAGAAGGGTGGCTTAGGTATTAGATGCTTGTTGATTTTAAAATTGGAAATCTTAAATAAGTGGCCATGGAGATTGCTTGTGAGAGAGGACGACTGCGGAGGAAGGTCATATTGGGCAGATTGAAGAGGAAACATGGGTTTGGTGTCGTAGAGAATACAAACCTTTGGTTCAGGTGGTCTGGGAAGTTGTCTGAGATAGGTGGAATGTTTTTAATCCTTTTACTAGTATGTTCCTAGGTAACAGGCAAAGAAAAAAGTTTCAGACTGATTTTTGCTGCAAGGAGTCATCTTTGAAGGATCACGTTTTCAGTTTTGTTCGGTATTGGAGCTGAGAGAGAGGCAAAGTTAGCAAATTATTGACATGTGGAAGAGGGTTGTGATTGTTGGAACCGAGGCCCACTAGAAATTTTATTAAAACACCCAAAGGTGTTTATGCGGGTGAAGGAAAGATGGATTAGTTTGGAAGGGTATCTAGGGGCAGTTGTTTTACTGCTGAATTCTATCATAGGGCCCTTTATCCAACAAGGCCTTCTTGGGGATCCTTTGTGCCTTCAAAGGTTGGCTTCTTTGCTTGGGAAACAACAGCAGACTGGTTTAGGACTTCAAAAGCCAGTCATTTTGGGTTATCTGCACCCTGGGGCCTTTCTACTGAGGAGAAAATAGCTACTTGTTTCTGGTTCTGTGGTTGGCATCATGAAAAGTTTGTTGCCGTGGTTTATATAGTAGACCAGACATCTCTCACCAAGTTAGAGCCATTAGCATGTAAAAATGGTGACTAAGAAAAGACCATGGCATGGAAGGAATTTATAGATGTTGGTTCTTATTTTTACAAGCATAAGTCAAAAAAAGAGTCGACTGGCACAAACTGTCTTAAATTCATTTTGGCTAGTAGGCCATTAGTTGGTGATCCGGTAATCCCAAGTTGGTTCATCTATATCTGAGACAGTCTACGATAATTGTAGAGGCAAAGAATATGGCTCTGGGGTTGCCCAGGTTGGTCATAGAACTGAGGAAGAGGCAGTATCAAACAGTACTGCACTGTGACAGCTAGAATGCTTTTCACTTAACCAAGAATAAGATCTTCATTTCAAAGCAAGGACATTGCATTGACATGCAAAGCATTATTGGCTATTGAGCTAATGATAGATAACAACATATGGACGTGAAAACAACAAGAAAAAAAGACCTAAATTCCAACTATTTGGGCAGAAAATATAATGACACAGCCGGTTATAGTTGACAAGCCCAGAAGTTCTCTCAACGAGGCAGTCTTTTCCAGGATCAGTGAACCAAGTTACTCAGGGAGCTGAAGGCAGGGAACCTTGCTTAAAAGAGGTATAGTACTTTGACAGCACAAAGGTGTGAGACATTCTATAATCTATAGTGCAAAAACCCTTTAGAGGAGGGGCTTCCAAAGTGCCATCCAAGGTTGCTTCTTTGCTTGGGAAGCGACTTAGAGAGAAATTTTGACAATTGATCATTAAATAAAAAGAGGATAGACTTTGATAAATAGGTGTTGCTCATACAAGAATCAAGAAAAATAGACTAACCATATTCTCATCCAATGTGAGTGGTCATACAATCTTTGGTTTTTTTATTTTTTGTTCGTTTAGGATGGTGCTGGTCCTTTAGAGGAAGGTCCATGATTTTGTCACCTGGTGGTATGCTGTTTTGTGGACCAAAGAAAGAAATTGGCATGGAAAGTGACCCATTTATACTTGTTTTGAACCATTTAGAAAAAGCGAAATAGAAGAATTTATGAAGGCACTATGCAAACTTTTTCACAATTAAAGACACATTTTTAAAGCCTTTGATCTCTTGGTCAAGCTGTTTGGCGATTGGAATCAAATATGCTTTACATGATTTTGTGGTTAGTTTGTGCATGGAGTAGCAATTGGTGGTGTTTTGGTTCTTTCTTTCTTCACCTTGGTGTGCATAGTATACTTCCCTTGTGGTAGTGTGGTGCCTCCATTTTGTTAGGCACCTTTTAGTTCATATTATTTTTTTGCCTATCAAAAAAAGAGAAAAAAGGCCTAAAAGTCTCATTCCTATTTATGGAGTGCTATTTACGTCCCAATCAAGGTAAACATATAAAATGTTTTATGACTCTGATTAATGTCAGGTCAATATCCCTCTAATGTAATTTTGTGTTTTATTTGTTTCAATGCTTTAGATACATACAAGATGCTATCTATAAATCTACAAAAGATGAAGCTTTATTAACAATAAGCAATGCTTCCTCATACAAAGCCTTTATAAACCACTTAGGCAGTGGAAACTAAAAGATGAACTTTATTCTTTCAAGTGCTCATGCAGCGACCCAAGTCAACTGCCTAGAAATAATTAAGAAAATGGCCAGGAAAGCATACAAACTTCAGGAATCAACAAAAAAACAACATCAACAAGTTTGACATATATGTTCATTATTCATGATAGAAATACATTTTGTGAGATCCACATATATTGGTGCTTAAGTTCATTGATAATGCCAGCAACGTTGCAATCCAGGGAATCACCAGTTTCCTAGTGTTGCATCAAAGCCCAAAAACCATTCAAGAACTCCTCACTCTAACTTCAACTTGGGTTAATGATAAAAGAGTCACCCAATAATTTATCACATTGATCCATTAAACATTTGCTTCCATCTTCCTTAGGCAAAGCCTCACAACCCTGCCAAAGTGGATCAACCCAACCTATGAGCGTATATTACACTTCAAGTATACCTAGAATATTTGTTGCTCTTGAAACTCAGTCATCAATTTTCATAAGGAAATATTTCACCAGCCAGTCATTCCTTCCAAGTTGAGAAAACCATTATATAGATAATATAAAGATTAACATGGAAATTTAAAAATAAAAAATAAAAAATACCCACAAGAACAAGCAAAGATTTTCATATTTGACCATCACTATTCCATCTTAAATTCATTTTACATTGCAAAAACCAAAAAACTTGACGCAGGACAACAGATAATTTTTTAACAAATCAGAAATAGACAAACTGGAATTCAAAATAGAAAAAAAATAAAAAATCAATCAATCTCTCTTGAAAGTATAAGGTTGTGGAAGCAACAACGGACCTCTTCTGGATTCATTATCATCCAAAAGCCTCTGAACTCTCTTCTTGGAACAATACTGCCGATCAAAATGCTTCACCTAAAGACCAATGCAACAACAAAATCACATCAGAATTTCAAAACTAACTAAAAAGGAAAAGGAAAAAATAGAGGTGAGTCAACAAATGGTTTTGATACTGACCCAAGTGGGTCGACACTGGCTCACATATTGAGCCCTTGATTCCTTGCATTCGACCGGGTAGAGGAGACCCACTGACGCGATTTCCGTGGGTTTCTTGTTCGATTCCTTTTCCAAACATGCGTAGAAAGCATCACGTGCCTACTGGGTATAATCGATTGATCAGAGTACAAATTCAAATTCAAATTAGAGAAGAGAATGAAAATGGGAATGAAGAAAATGACCTTGTAGCAGGCTTGTCTAGCCTCGGAGAGAACGTCTGTATGGATTGTATTAGGGTTTGTCGATGCATACTTCTCCAAAGCCATTGCTCAGCTTCCTTTCGCCTTCTTCTTCTTCGTCACTTCTCTGTATCTTCACCTGGAGCCCATTAAGTTGCATTAGGAAATGGGTCGTATGGGCTGGGCCCAGTCCGGAGATTGGTCTTGGATGTCCACTATAAAGCTTTAAGTCCATTTCCTAAAGAAAAATGATTAATTTTAATTCCAATAGATTCTAAAGGCTCTCTAATATATTTGTATTTATTATTTCAAAAGAGTAATAGAAATATTTTTGAAATTATATTAATAATAAATCATGAATCTCATTAAAAAGAAATATAAGAGCACATATTAGAAAAAAAAGAAAAGAAAAAAAAACCAAGATTTTAATAATATTAAGAATAAAAACTTATGCTTTCTTAATATTATTAAGAAATCACATGTATTGGACTCTTCATTATTGTGATTACTTGAGTTTCAGAATTGTGTTCTTGTTGTTAGCTAGTCCCCAAGTTCAAGGACTTTAAATTTATAGTACATGAAAAAAATTCCCAATAGTTGAACCCAATGGAAGTGGATGAAAATCTATTTCAAGAAAAGGAAATAGAAATGAAGTTTGTTTGTAGTTTTGATATTGAATTTTGAACTAGGGGTTGAAAAAAAAAAAAAAAATTAAACAAACAAAAAATAGTTAAGATTTTGATTTGCTCTAGGCATTTTTCTCTTATGACACTAAGTTAGATAAGCACCATACCATAGAGTTTTTGCTCTCTTTGCCCATTTCCCCCTCAATACACCAAATACTAATTCAAGTCAGGCTTTATGTTTATAAAATTTATGACCCATATCTATATTGACACTGTTAGAAGGGTTTTCACCTCCTCAATTAATTGTACAACATAAGATCGATTAGGTCTTATAAGAGCTCCACACCTTGATCATCATTCCATCAACTACCACCCGTTCAAGACATTTTCAAAGAGAGATGACACATGGTGACAACGATAAAGGTGTTGGTCTTTACCCTAACTTGCCTTAACTAAGCTTTGATGAATTGAACATGAACCTAATGTCACGAACTTAGTCTTTTTCTAAGCTCGTGCGACACTTAGACAAGTCAAGACATTTGGTTTTGCTAAGTCAGCCTTACTCCCGATGCTTAACTTGCTAGGCTAAGATGCTCACGACTTGGAAGCTGAAGAATGGAAGCTTTTATTGCTCAAAGAAAGCTTTACAAGTGCTTAGGAAGCTTACTTGCTTGGTTAAGAAGTGATTTGGGTGGTGTCTTGCCTAAATGAGGCCTTTACCTATTTATAAGCACCAATGGAACTCTCTAGAACCCACAAAAGTTCCCTACTATTCTAGAATTATCTATAAGACTTTATACAAAAGTTATGTACAAATATTTACAAGACATGTTTGGAAGTCTCTAGAATATTCCATTAGTTCCCTTATCTTCCACCCTTGATATAGAGAAGTGTGGGTGTCTCTAACCATTTTTAGAACCTTTCACACTCTTTCATCTTGTAGCTAAGTGTAGATGACTCCAAGGGTCTCTAGAAGCTTCCTTCCCCTATATAAGCCCATGGGAAAGGTCATTTGAAGCATCTTCTGACACTCTCCCCCACTCCTGTTGTCGATGTCCCCGTCGTTGCCTCAACTTGAAACCTCTCAATGTGTTTCTAGAACTTTCTCAAGACATCCACATGTTTCTAGTTTGCCTATTTCTTAGGTAATCATTTCCATCAGACTAGATAGTCTATCACATGAGAGACCTCTTGTCTCCTGGTGATTCGTTCAACCAAGATATTCTTCACCTCCTTATCCCGTGAGACCTTGAATGAATGTAGACACCTACACTTTCAATGCTTGGAGTGTTGCTTCCTCTTACCCATTGAGTTCACATTTCCCTTGGTAACCTTGTCCATGTGTGGGCAGGCTACCTTAGCTCACTCCGCTTTTACATTCTTTACTTGCACCCCTGATAGAAAAGAAGTCTTAGGTGTACTACGCTTTGGGTTGACTTTAAGGGCACCTAGTAGTTGCATCAAGCCCATATATGCTTCATCTTCCTATTCCTTCTCCTTGATCATGGCACTTAGTGCCTTCCTCTTTAGACAATCTCGTGCCTAATGTGGACCGTCACACAAGAAGCACTTTATTTTATGCATAAAATGCTTTCTTTTCCCCTTACCTTTTTCTTCTCGGACGTTAAGCGTTTTTTTTTATCCCATTTTAGGAGCATTGTGGTCCCTCGAACCTTGTCTCCCTCACCCATGACATGGTTATCCTTCAAACACTCAACCTTGGAGGAGTCTCTCTTCTTATAATCTATCAAAGACTCCACTACTGTCATAGTAGTGGCTAAGTCTTGAACACCTCGACGCCTTAATCACTGCTCGACTCATTCTTACAGGTTATCCATGAAATTGAATAGCAACTCCTCCTCAGTCATATTAGGAATCTCAAGCATAAGCGAAGAGAATT
Organism: Vitis vinifera; assembly: GCF_030704535.1. Classification (NCBI taxonomy): domain Eukaryota; kingdom Viridiplantae; phylum Streptophyta; class Magnoliopsida; order Vitales; family Vitaceae; genus Vitis; species Vitis vinifera. The sequence continues at coordinate 7,822,855 of NC_081815.1, read as the reverse complement.
CCTTAACATAGTCGCGAATTGAGTTTGTGTGCTTGAGACACCTCATGTTCTTTCTAGCCAAGTAGATAGAACTGTCTCTTGATCTCCCTCTTAAAGTCATCCCATGTGTCTATGGTGAAAATGCATTTTTCTATATCTGTGAATCTCCGACACCACTATAGAGCAGCCATGTCAGTAAGGTAGAGGGTCGTAGTCCTTACCTTAATCGCCTCGTCAATTAGTGTGATAACCTCGAAGTATTGCTCCATATGCCATAAGAAGTTATCCAACTCCTTGGGATCCTGCTTGCCACTAAACCCTTATGGCTTTGGCACCTCCACCCTAGATGTCTCCTGTGTGGCCATGACTCACGTGGACACAACAACCTTGTAGATGGTTAGCTCTTGTAGGGACTCCATGCGTGTAGCCAAGGCCTCCATCCTTAACTTCATGCTAGCAAACATACTCATGACCTTGTCTTTGAAGGACATGAACTCCTCGTGTGACACCGACTAAACTTGTGAGACAAGCACCCCCTCGTGAAGGTCCTGGATTTGCTCACTTAGATCCTCTAAGCCTTTTCCATGCCTTAATCAAGTCCACCTTCTCTTGGGTGCCTACCATGGCTAGCTTCACTTTGGCTAGCCTTGCCTCTATGTTGGCTAAGGCATCATGAGATTTATCCTTCTTGCTTCTGCCCCATGCAGCAGGTTCAGTCTTCCTCCCCTGGGTTTGCTCATTAATCTCATCCATGTTGGAGCTCGACATGCTTCTTTTACTATGCCTACTTCATAACCGCACTCCGATACGAACTATCACGGACGTAAGCCTTTTCCTAAGCATCGAGAGTAAGACTAACTTAGCATAATCAAGTGTCTTGACTTGTGTAAGTGTCGCGTGAGCTTAAAAAAATGCCTAATTCCATGACACTAAGCTCACCCTCACCTTAAACAAGAAAATCACACACCTATGGTACCAAGGCAAAATGATAAGATTAAAAATAAAACATTAAAATTAAAAATAAAAATATAAGATTACAACTACACTTAGAGGAAGATGAGTTTTTCCTTTTTATTCCTCACATTCTCTTACTCTTATGCTATTCTACTCATTCTTTCTTTATTTTTATGGAGTGAAGTTGAAGAGCTATTACTTGAAAGGTAAATAGAATGTCTCTTATTTGAATAGCTTGCAATATATACAAGGTGACTTCCTATGACTATCAAGTGTAATGTATGTCATGCTAGCTGGGGCTTTGGTGGTAACTCTAAATTGGCTCTCAAGGCATTGATAATGCATCCGTGGAGCTCACTAGCAATAGAAAGAGTGAGAAGATGAGAGTTGATAATGCGAAGAAGTGAATGGAGCTTCAAGTTTGGAGCTCAAATCTCTACTAGGAGAATAGAGAGAAAGAATGAAAAGTAGAAAGAGAGAGAGAAAGAGAGAGAGAGAGAGAGAGAGAGAGAGAGAGATAGAGAGAGGGAGGAGATTAGGAAGGTCTCAAGGCTTTTTAGGCTTAAAAGAATGAACAAAAACAAGAAAAAATTTGAAAATTGCAAAGAACAGTCATCTAGTTAAAAACTCTAATCTAGCAAGCCCTAGTGTTTGCTCAACTAGCCTAGTATAACCTAATGAGTAGGTTTTTTTTTTTTTTTTATGGTTTTTGAAGGGAAATCAAGATATATTGAATCATCTTTCTTTATGGGTTACTAATGACTACAAATCTTTGTTGTAAATAAAATACTAAAGTCTAAATACATGATAACTTTGGCAAAAAAAAAAAAAAAAAACATAGGTAGAGTTACCATGACTTTGTAGTATTCTAGGTTGTCATCCTTTGATATTAGCTCTAATATGCTTATTTGTTTTTAGATTCAAATGATTAATTATTTACTAAAGGTAAAAAAATACTTAATTCAAATAAATCATAATAAAATATGGATAAAATTTTTCAAAATAAACCTATTTATATTAAAGAATAATTATTGATTTTTAATTCAATTAATCAAGATTAGGGATCCACAATCTAACTTCGAGTATAAACCTTTAGGCGAAACAAGGGTATATAATTTAATAGTCTTAGAATAATTAAAATGCATGGTCTAACAAGATCAACCTAAGTCTCACACCTCAGAGTTGATCTGTATTATAACTTTTAATATTTTATTTCATTGAATTACTTAATAAATTAATGAACATGAAATCTAGGTTTAGGTTTAAGGTTTTTAGGTTTTTACCACTCTGTGTAGATTTGTCTTATGATATATAACAATGACAAAACATTTGATAACTAGGGATCAAGAATTATTTAGAATCCCTAGTATTAAGGAATATGCAATTGTACCATCTCCTAAGTCAACTAACTTTAGAGGGTGTTTTGATCTCAATGCTAGTTATCTAACATTTCATTCATTCTATTGTTTCACCCATTGTTTCCTTTTGGATCTAACCCTAGGTTTTCATGTTTCATCCTAAGATGGTTTTTTAGCCTCTTATGGTCATGTCCTCACATACATAGGCCATAAAAAAAAAAGAAGAAAGAACCATTCTTGATTTCAAAGAAATTAAAAACAATAATTTATTCAATAATAAAAAGAAAAAAGAAAACAAACCAAGAAAAACTTTCAAAGTCTTCTTCTCTCCTCCTAAAAATCATCAAGCCATTTCCACTCCTAGGAAAAATACAGAAGTTCCTAGAAAACCTAAATATCGAGTTTTTATAGTTTCCACCAAAAAAACCTAACGCGTGACATGTTCCTATTGGCCACTTATTTTACAAATAATTACCTAAAATGATTAAAAAATAATAAAATTATGATTTCTAGTTATGTTGGGCCCACTTAGGGCAGATGGAGTGCCCAAGATACAATTCCCGAAGTAAAGGAGGTGAAATATCAATGTGGTAGTCTATGATTTCAAAATTGGGATAATTTCAAATTGGATTTCAAATTCATAAGTTGAATTTTGAAATCATTTTGAAATGGTCATTTAACTCTACACAATTGTCTTTAAACAATCATAACTTCTTTATTTCAACTCCGATTTATACACCATTTGAAGCATTAGATTTTTGACTTCCGGAGCTTCAAAATGATATATGGATTGCCTAAAATGGACTTTACAAAGTGCTCTAAACTTTGCCTTAAAGCCAAAACACATGTTACTACCAGATTTTGAGTTCCAAATTTCCATGCAACTTGATGAATTTGCTTCATGCCTCATTGCCCATGTTTACATGCCTTATTTCTTACTTCATAATGATCAATCCTCATCTCCCAAACTCATGACATCCTCGTCTTGCCTTTCCTCATAGTCCATGAGTCTTGACTTACTCATTTCCTCATTTAACATTTTCTTGATCTTTCAAAATATAAAGTGATTGAATTTGCACCCTTTTCTTCCCTTGAACCTAATATAAATCCCCAAAATGCAAGTTAAACTCATGGCTATGACCTTAACATCGATTTGGGTCAAGTAAAATGATTTGAAGGTATTATGGTGTATAAATCATATTGAATACATGTCATTAGAACACATATTTTTTATTAAATCATAACTCTTTCAAAGTGGTTTGTTTTAATCACATTTGACCATTTTTCCTGTCAAGGCTAGATAAACTGATTAAGATGCCTTATATTGATAAAAACATGACAAATTGAGTACTCTTAATATAATTCAATTGTGATAATAATAAGCAACTTTATGCTAATTAATGATCTTGTTACTATAGTATTTATGTGCATAAGTAATAAAAACATTAATAACATAGTTCTAAGGTGGTTTAATCTATTTTTTTTATTTGATTTTTGACCAAATTGTATTGTTGCTCCTGTGGTGTTCTTTTTTTTTTTTTTTTACCATTAAAATGTTATATCTATTCCTTAGTTAACTTTTTTGAATGCTTCATTTTTATATTTTCTAAAGTTTTAAGCTCAAAATCTACTTTTTTTTTTTTTTTTTGCTTATATTAAGTTTGTTTTCTCTATCAAATTGTTTCTTTCTTTCTTAGTAATCAAAATTTTAGAGAATTTTGAATTTAGACATCATAACATATACCCTTTTACCCCATCTGCAAACTTGAAAAATATACACTTCCTTACTATTGGTTCTAGCTTGCCTTCGTCCTTCACTCACGTAAGCAAAAACAAGACAAGAAAAAAAAGTATCAAATTTGTACATTTAGTAAGGGAACCAGGTCATACCTTTTTAGGAATCCTATAATCAATAGAAATTGTTGAAGATACATCCATAAGATAAAAAATTGAAGTAACTACTTAGCTCAAAATCCTTCAACAACTCTATATTTAAAAGCATATAATGTGCTCTCTCTAAAAGAGTTATATTAATTCATTTTGCAATACCGTGATGTTATGGAGTATGACTAACCATGCAATGTCTCAATATATCTTCGTCTGAGAGAACTCATTAAAATCTTTTGTACATGATTCTTATTTCTATTAGTTCTCAAGAGCTTACTTTGTTTTTCCATATGCTTTTTTTTTATGATAGCCTTATACCTTTTAAATTTTCCATAAACATTATTATTATACTTCCAAATATTTACTCAACCTTTCTAGAATAGTCATCAATGAAATTTGATATATATATATATATATATATATATATATATATATATATGCCACCACTATTTGATATAACTTGAGAAAAACTCTAAAGATTTGAATGAATATAATGCAAAGTACTTTTAATTATATGAAAAATTATACTAAACCTAATCCTATAATATTTCTCAAACACATAATGCTCACAAAAATCTAACTCTTTCAATTCTTATCTATCAAGCAAACTATGTATGCTCAAAATTTTCATCCATCTCTCACTCATATGCCCAAGCCACAAATATCATAATTTGGTAGAATTTAAAATTGATTTTAAGGTTAAAATGATGGTTGCACCTATAATCATGTTACCCTATTCTATAGAAAAATCATTAATTTTCTATCTTTCTTATTGCAATATTGCAATAGGAGCATCCTTTAAGATTCTTATAATTTTACTTACAACTTAATATGTATACCTATTAAAGTCAAGTGTATCCAAAGAAATCAAAATTTTCTTCAACATTGGTATATGTCTTACATCAATTAACATATTTACAATGTGATCATATATCTTAATTTGAATTGTCCATATCCAATAACATTGTATGCTATTTTGTTTCCCTTAAGAACCTTGCTACCATCTATAACTTGGTAGGTACCAAACGAATTCCTATTTGTTAGACATATGATAAGAACATCCTAAATCAAGGATCCACTTATTATTACTTGAGTTATTAGCTAAATCAAGGATCCACTTATTACTTGAGTTATTCGTAATAATTTAAAAGATATTTGTATTATCTAAATTTTTCTCTAAATATATTACATCACCAAAATAAAATTTTCTTTTATTCCTTCCCTTTACGCTCTAAACAATTCCTAAAATTGGGTCATTCATCATTATAATTGGAAATTTTTTTTTTTTTTTATCATGATACTTCGATTTAAATCTAGATTGAGCTATCCTACCATGGTCTTTCTTTCCTATTCTCCTTCTTGCTACCAAACCTTCATCTGAATTTTTTTCTGTACTCCCAAATATTTTTTTCTTCAACTCTTTTGAGTTTAGGGTTGCCTTGATATCCTCTATGGAGAGAATATCTCTCTTATACATTAAAACATCTATAAAGAGCTTATAAGAATTTGGTGGGGAACACAACAAGTTATAACTTGATCTTTATCATCAATTTTGACATTAATATTCCTTCAATCTAGAATAATTTTATTCAATTTATCAAAATGGTCTGATGTGCTTTCCTTTAACTGGAGTGAATAACTATTATTTCAAATATAAGCAATTTGTAAAAGACTTCATCAAATACATACTTTCCAAATTCAATCATTAACTTGATAATCATGTCATTTTCAACAACTTTATAAAGTACTTCACAATGGAAACACAATAGAATAACATTATACATTTTCTTTATAAATTCATTATTCTTTTCATTAAACATGGTTGTTGATAGCATGTCCCCAACTTGTAAGGCTTCGGACAACCCTAGTTAAACCAACAACACATGTATCTTAATGCAATATAACATAAAATCATTTCTTCCATTAAATTTTCTAACCTCAAACTTTTCACTATTCCAAGTTCAACAATCTTAGTTTTTGTAAGGAATCCTAAATTAATCAATTTCCTAACCTTGGATTTGATTAGGAGCATGCAATCTTCCTAGGGCTTCTAGATCATAGCAACAAAAGCAAACATAGCATCTGAAACCTTTTAGGACCTATATGTAAGGATTTAGACGTGTTTACCAAGATTCGGATGTTCCTAGACCAATTCCTATCAATGTAAAAAGCTTCAAAGTTGTAGAAGATCTCATAAGCATAGTAATCTTCCATCCAATGACTCCTTCTTGAAGCTTGACACTACGATGGTGGAGATTTTAAGATGATGAATGTTAGGGTTCTATTTTTTTTCTCTCTCTCTTTAATACACAAGAAATAAGACTGTTAAAAGTGAAACCATAACCCCTAAAAGGAGTATTTATAGGCTTCCCTTGAGCTTAAGCGATCTAAGTCCATTTTAGAATTGAATCACTTAATCCAATAATTGATTAATTAGGTCAATTGACGATCAATTAATCAATTAGCCTAGTCCAAAAAGACTGTTTACTAATCCCTATACAATCTTATATAATTACTAAAATGACCTTATGCACATAAGTGAATTAAGAACCAACCAAACCCTCATAAACCATACCATCAAAGAATATGAGCTCAAGTGAGGACCATTGGGACCTATAGGAAAATACTGACTTCAATATCCCTTAACCATCATTGTATCTTACCTTTCATTACAAGGCTTTAGTTGTCAAATCATATATGAATCTTTTCATATAGAGTATAGATCAATTGACATACCAAATATGTGGATGCTTTGTTTTCTTGACATTTATATAATTTATAGACAAGAACGATCCTTGCAATATAACATTTCATGTTTAAAAAAAAATTCATGATTAAAGTCATTTAATGTGTATTTTTTTAGAATTCATAAAATACTTTTGATAGAAATATGACATTTTAGGAGAATTTAAGAAAATGTGAATTATCAATCATTTATAATTGTTTTCATCATAGATGATTTTTTATTTTATTTTATTTTTTGCTTTAAGATATGTGTTGTTTATAGGACTTTAGAGTTTCTTTCCATGTATAATCTATTTTCTTATTTTTATTTTATAAAACAAACAATACTTTATCAATGCTAACATATCGGGGATCTTACATGCGTGCTTAATAAACTATTAATATATGTCTATGATTAGTTTGTCTTAAAAATATGTATCACATGATTTTGTCTTCCAATTTTTAATTATTATAATTTGTTTCCCCTAATCCTTTGTACCTTTTTGATTGTTCATAAGTTATTTTTGTAATTCATGTGTTCTTTTTTTGTTAGATAAGGTACATTTGCCAAATTAAATGTATACTTTAATTTCTTTCTTTCTTTGTTGATTCAACGTTTTTTCTAAGATATGGTGTGCATCTAATAGATTAAACCTTCCTAGATTATTTTTATTATGTCAATTTTCTATGGATTTGTGAGTCTATACCTTCATTCCAATTTAACAAAAAATATATCATGCAAAATGATTGTTGTTACTCAACTCATGTAAACTTTTTTTTTTCTTTAGTATCAACTAATATATAAGTCATTTAATACCTATTTTAACTGAGCAATCATAAGATAGGACCTCTCAGACATGCTTTTGTAACTTCTAGTAAAACATAAGACTTTTGTTATAGGCTTAATTAGACTCCTCCTAATTAAATCATTTTATCATCTTTATTAGTTAAAATGCTCACTTGGAAATTAAAAAAAAAAAAAAACAAAAGTAAAAGTTTGTGTATTATTTTTATTAATTTTACATATACAAATGATTTGAAGAGTTTCTATACCAAGGTAAGAATAAGTATGATATTTTTAAAAGTTTCATTTAACTCAAAAGTTATTTATAATGTAATGTTTTGTATTTAATTAAAAACTTCATTATAGCTTAATAAGCTTGTTAACCAACAGTTTGACGATTGTATCACAAATGTATTAATAATAAGTTCGTTGTTTTATGTTGAATTGTTTATTATATCTATTAGTAAATAGCCTAATCATGATATGAATTTAAAAAAGGATGGTGAAAATTTTGAAAAGCATTAATTGTTTATTATTAGTTTTGAAGGGAAATAGAACGTCATCTCATTAGGTTAAAAATCAAATATGTTAAGATAATGATAATGTTATTATTATTATTATTATTATTATTATTATTAGGATAGTCGCACAAATGCCATAATTGTGAATGAGGATATTTCATATGATGATTTTAGCCCTAAAGAATGTGTTAAACTAAACATTGATGTAAATTCACAATGAAATTTTGTCCATCTTGCTTGCTACCTTTGAATGATATTACATCCATTGCAAAGATTTTATTATTCAACATGTGTTGTTGTTTATATGTGTCTCCATGTACTCCCACAAAAGATAGAATGCTTACACCTATTTGGTATGTGAGGAGTTCATACTATTACTATAATTTCACAACTATTTTAATGGTTTCATCATATTTGTTTCTTTTCTATTATGATAGTGCCCCTATAGCAGTAAATGCTTCTAATTTTTCATATGTAGGTTTTCTTTGTGGAAATAGCATTGTCTCTCATGCTACAGAAATCTTAAATGACTTTTCTATAATTGAGTCATTCATGTTTTCCCACAAATATGCAAAATTAGAAGTTGTTCTACTCGATTCAACCTACCTTGAGATTGTTATTATAGTTAATGGGCAAACATTTTGAAATATTGTGGAGTTTCATGATGTTGTGTACTTAATGTTATTAGTGGGTAGATTTTGTTATTTGTTTAAGAGAAAAAAAGGCAAAACACATGACTGTAATTTGCACAATTAATGAATATCTTTGGAAAAGTATAGGTTATGCAATTGGGGACTCAAATGTTGTTTAGGTACACACATTTAGAAAATTTAATAACCATAGTTTGAATGATGTGACTTCATTCTAACCTTCAGTGTGAGATAAAATCAAGTCTTTCTTATTATTGATAATGTTATTTGATCTACTCTAGATTATCATCCTTAACTAATTTGTTAAGACTTCATACAACAACATGGAATGAGATTATTCTATAATCAAGCTTGACAATTAAAGGAAAAGACAAATGAGAGAATTTAAAGACCTCCAAAAACATTGCTAAAATTTATTATCTTAGATGTGTGAGTGAATAGTTCAAACTAATCTATGAACAATCATGGAACTTGCCTATTCAAATGCCAACCATTTTGAGCAATTGATTATTGTACATGCAATTTTTATCAAGGATTTATAGTGGAGTGTCGACCAATTATAGCAATAGTTACATCATCACATGGAGAGGCTAATATGGTAAAACTTTTTTTTTTTTGGTCTCATTTTATGACGCAAATAATTGCATGTTCCCAATAGCATTTGGAGTGATGAGCTCAAAGAATGATGATTAGCTATAGTTCTTAGAAAACTTGAAGAATGTGGTAAGATAAAAGTAAGTTGTAATAATTTTTGGTAAGTACTCCGCTCTTTTTCTTAGTGTTCCTAGTATATTTGGAGTTGAAAAATCATGTCTATTACTATAATCATTAAAGGAATCAACAAAGCATAACACTAAAGTGAACAAGGTAAGGAAACACTCTTTAATGACTTACTAATGTTGTCTATGTAGGTTAGAACATGATCATAATGTTTTCATGGTTGAATTAAGGAAATTCAACCTTGTGGTGTGAAGAAAATGAACTTAAACATGGGTAATGTCTAAATTTTCTAAAAAAAGATGGAACAAAATGACCACAAATCTTACAGTCATTTAATTATTGGTTTGGCAAACGAATGTCATCATTGCTTACTTGTAACTTTCTCATGGAACACATGATAAATTTGGGATCCATTGTAGTTAAGCATAAAGAGGATTCAATAAATTGGCAAGAATCTATAGACCCAAAAATTAAAGAAAAAATTATGATAAATAGTGTCAAGGGTGAAACATTACGAGTTACTCCATTCATAAATGGTGTTTTTGGGATTTACATAGGGAAGACATTCTAAAATGTCAGTAGAATGAATTGAACATTCATATATAGGGCTTGACAAATGACTAGATCCTATGTGAGCATGCTTTTATGGCAATACTTTCAATAGGACAAAACTAATATGATTTCATGGAGAAATGATACAAACTTTTAAAATAAGAATTGATATACTTAGGATACTTCTATGATATCAAAACTCATGACATGTCAAAAGTCAATGAAGATAGTGTTGTTTATGATCTTTGCTGATGTGTTTCTAGAAGGGATTATGGGTATTAAAAAAAACTCATCCCATAGTAATCCCTAATGAATGACAAAGACTAAAGAAAGGAAAAATATAGTACATATAAAAGAATTCAAACTCTCTTATAAGGTTTATCATTAAAAAAAATACATAGAAAATCAAATATAATTATAAAATTTATAGGATTTTAAGTTACTTGTCCTTTGAATATATAAAAGATGAAAGAAGAATTATGTAACAAAATTTTATTCAATTTAAACCTTATTTTTATTTTTGTTGAATTTTTTCCTCCTATTTCCTTTATTTTCTTTCCCATGTATTTCCTCTCAAACTTCACATGATCCAAACAAAGTATTAGGTCATTTTTTAACACAGTTCTTGAAAACAATTTTCTATATTTTATAACAAAAAATAATTTTCTAACTCAAAAAACACAATTTACAATTTTTGACAAAAAAAAACAGTGTTCTATGATTTGTTCTAAAAATATGTTATTTTTCATAATAGATTTTAGGTATTTTAAGTTGTTTTTCATAAAATATTCCGAGTAACAATTGAAAATATGAAAAATATTTTAAAATTTTTTATATTATACATAAATATGTACTATCTTTATAGGGAATAAACTGAGAAAACCATTTTTCATATTTGAATTTACGAACATAATTTTATTTCTATAAACAATTAACAATATTCTTAAAAATCTTTTTTTGGAACTTTTTTTTTATAACATTATGAAACAAATCCTTAATGGAGTAGAAACTCCTATAATAATCTTAAAACCTCCTCAACAAAGGTGCAATCTTTGATCCTGGATATAAAGATACGATGTCAAGCTACCTCTTCCGATCATAAGATTAAAAACTCTTTCACCACTCCTACTTCTTATGCAATCCATTTATAAGCTTGGTCATAGCATTTCGGTGGGAGTTGAGAGCACCTATTATATGTTGCGGATCGTTGTCAAGGCAAAAATTATGAGTTGGACTTAAATATTGTTCAATATCATGAGTTAGGCTTAAAGTGAGTTGCTTCTTATCCACTCTATACTAAACTCAAACTCAACTCAATCTCATTTGTTTTTAAGTTGGAATCAATCATTTTAGTTTTGGATTGATTGGATTGTATGATTTAAAATCCATCAACTAAAACCCTTTTTCTATATATTTATACTAAAATTTCAATAGGAAATAAGAAAAAATTTCAAGATAATAAGAAACAAAACAAAACTAAATTTATATATATTTATGGAAAAATAAAAAATTATACAATTATAATTTGATATGTTTTTAAGATCTAAAAATGAATAATATTATTATATAAGATAATATACATTATAAATACTATAAAAAAATATTAAATCAAATTCAGATTCAGATTAGGTTTGGATTGCCCAAACCTTAGTCCAAGTCTAATTTAAATTGAACTCAGGTTAAAATAAAAAAAAAAAAATGTAACTTAAGTCTAATCCAAATAAATAAAAAAACGATTGCCCAAGTTCGCCTATACATTGGATTGGATGGAACCAACTCATTTATGTTGTGCCCCTCTCGACCTCAAAGCATGGCCCAATAGATTGGGCCTGAATTTGACCCTAGGGGAAGGTTGGTCCATGATTCTATCCTACTCCTCATGTCGGGCTTTTTTAACTTATACGACTATTTTTAAAAAAAAAAATCTTAAAAAATGGTACTTTGAAAAAAAAAATCTTAAAATATAGTAGTTACAAAACTATTGATAAATCTACAACACTTTTTACCACTTTGAAAGGTGTTTTTTGAAAAGACACCTTTCATATTTTTTATATCAATAATAGATGTTAAAAAATAAATAAATTTACACTAAAAGTGTCTCTTCAACAGGCACCTTCCATAATTTCATAAATTTGAATTTATGCTAAAGGTATCTCTTTAAAAGACACTTTTCCATAATTTTTTTATTAGTCATATACGTTAAAAAAAAATTGAATTTATATTAAAGAAATATCATTTTCACAATACTATAAAATCAAATTTATACTAAAGGTGTCTCTTGAAGAAACATTTTTCACAATTTTCATATTAATTACACAATGAAAAAAATTGAATTTACATTGAGAGCGTCTATACAATTCCATAAAATTGAATTTATGCTAAATGTATATTTGAAACACTTTTAATATAAATTCGATTTTGTAGAATTGTAATAGATGTCTCTTAAAAAGACACTTTTAATGTAAATTCAATTTTTGTTTAACGTGTGTTATTGATATAAAAATTGTGAAAGATGTCTCTTCAAGGGACACCTTTAATGTAAATTCAATTTTTTTGAACGTGCATCATTGATATAGAAATGATGGAATGTGTTTTTTCAAGAGATACTTTTTAAAGTGACAAAAAATATCGTATATTTGGAAATGTTTTTCAACGTACAATATTTAAAAGAAAAAAATTTTAAATTCATAGTACAATTATAAAAAATCCCTCATATTTGAGATTGCTGCATGAATAGTCAGGTAAGGGTGAAATAGATGGATAAATCTCATAATTAAGCCAAATCTCAACTCACTCTCCTCATGAGTAATAGAATCAATGAGAGCTTGTTATTTTACATCTTAAAACGAAGTTATTGTACAAATTCAACTTATAAGGTGTTAAGCACAAATTTTCATTGTAAAATAGAGTGTGGTTCCATGAGATGAAGTAGTTTTCATTCCCATCATATGTGATAAGTCAACTATGAAACAGTGGGAGAGTAATTCATAAGCAGTCAATGTAAAATGCCAGAAAAAAAAAAAAGGAGCCAAAAACCAAGCAGAAAGAAGGCAGTGGTAGCCATAATAGGCAACTCTAATAATTACCCATGCATTCTCCCGCTCTAGGCCGTAGCCAAAGCGGCAGATGAAGCAGAAACAGCAGCACCAGCACCAGCGGCATTGATTGATGCAAAGCAACTGGACGTGAGTCTGGACTCTGGAGACAAATCAGGGCGTACGTACGGCCTAGTTTGGACATGGGTCATTTTAGGTCCATAATGCAATCCCCAGTCCTCCATTTAGTCATTAGAATATAGCTTATATAGCTTATAGCTTATAGCTTATAGCTTCTAGCAGCAGCCTCGACAAAGCAGCTTCTTATGTCAGCCATGCTTTGACTGCCTCCCCACCCTAACATCTCTCCTCTCTCTCCCACTCCCTCTCTCTCTCTATATTGAATGCATTCTTGATGGTTTTTTTATCTCCTCAATTACTATTTCTTTCCCATCAAGCACCTCTGCCCTCTCCCACAACTTGCCTCTACTAGGCCCGTACTTGCCGCGGTTTTTGTCTCTCCTTTCCCATTATTAAAGTTGGGACTGAGACCCTTCATGATTTCATTCTACCCACTTGCTAATTTCATTTTACCAAAAATATAAATCCCCTCACTCAGTAGGTGGAGGGTGGAGAGCCAAATGACTCACTGCTTCAAAGATGCTTCTCTGACTAATCAAATGATAAGACGCTTTGTATCATATTGAATACAACCCTGTCACTTTCCACCATCACTCCTCATTTCCCTCCTTAATTTCATGGCTGAAATTTAAGGTACAAAAAATTTATTATTCACCATATTTTAGGGTCCTTTCTTATTTTTTTCAATGAAATTTATGCAAAAGTTTCAAGGATGAGCCTGTCTAACATCATTGTATTCCTAAATGATTGGAAAGAATTCTAATTTTCCACGTCAGAAATTAAAGAATATAACACAAGTGTCATGTTTGACAACTCCACGTAATTTATGTTGCTCATTTCTATTTTATTCAACTTTTTTTAATTACCAATTGTAAAAATCATTAAAATTAATTAAAATTTTTTTTTTGAACGTTTACAATAATTCATTATGTATGAAATCTCCGATCATATGAACCTCCGCAGAAGCATTCATTCCTGTCACATTTGGTTAGTTCTTCTATCCATCAATATTTCAGTCTTTAGGACTTTCTCTTTCAATCACATGAACATCCATGCATCCCTATCATGCTTCATTCATCTTATCTATAAATACTCTACTTTCCAAGATTGACTCTTTCAATGGCCTAGACATTCATCCTTAGCTACCATGTTTCATTTGTCCTATCTATCAATACTTCAATTTTCAACTGCATTGATATCCATCCTCATGTTCATCCTTTCTATCTTCATCCTAGCAAGTGGGAGCTTCTCTATGTGTGTTAGTGCACTTGCTTACACTTATCTATCGATTTTATTACCTAATAATTTTTTTAATATGCTTTACAATTGATATATTTTAGAAAAATAATTTTAAAATCATTACAAAATATATATATATATATATATATATATATATATATATATATATATATATATATATATATATATATATATTTTATCACATTTGGAAAGTCGACATGGTAAAGAGTAAGATAAAAATGTTTTTAAAATAATAAGAAAAAAAGTTAAGCGTCTGTTTGATAGCTGTTTTCGAAAACGGTTTTTAGAAATAGTTTTTGAAAATTACCCTCTAATTTTTGTAAAACAAAATTCTATTTGAAAATTTAAAATGTTGTTTAACCTATTTTTAATATTTTTTAATAATTTTTTATATCTAGTATTTTATTATTTGTATAATTATTTTTTAAAATTGTCCTTAAAAAACAAGTGAAAACAATAAAAAATAATTAAAAGATGTTTTATAAAAATATCATATTTTTTCGCTCTTAAGAACAAAAAACTAAAAATGGTTTTTGGTTATCAAATATGTTTTTATTTTTTATTTTTTTATTTTTTTTAAAAAATAAAAAACTATTCTTAAGAACAATTCATTGGATTCTAAAAGTCTTTCTTCATTTTTTTTTTAAAATACACTCCTTTTTATATATAATTTATCATATATATATATATATATATATATATATATATATATATATATATATATATATGTATATTCAAATGATACAAATTCAAAACTTAATTTGAAAGATTTTTTATAAGAAATATGATTGAAAAACTTAAAGTCAATCCGATAGACAAGTTATTTATACCAGTATTCAAATTTGAATTTGAATTTGAATTTAAATTTGAATCCATTTCAATCCGTTTGCATTGATGAATTGATATTTGTGTTTCAAAATTTTCAAACCTTGTATCCAAACATTACCCTAGTAATCAATCAAAGTCAAGTATTTTTTCCAACTATTCATAACCAACCATGACTATAAGTTTTGAAAATTCCCACCCATATGGACCACCCAAACCATTTAATTAAGCTCTTTCATGGCGACAACCTTTTATATCACCAATAACATGTATAGGCGTAAAAGATGGCCATAAAAATTATATAAATAAAAAAGGGAAAAGAAAAGAAAGGGGGAATGGAAAGGAGCCGTGCTAGTGAAGCAAATATGAAAATAGCGAGTGATGTGAAAGATCTTGGATGTTGAATCTCGTGTTCCCCTCCCTCCTATGCCTGCCCGCAGGGCCGCACCCCAACAAACTTATCTACCATTAATCTAACCAAGTCTTGTCTCCCAGTCTCTTTGTCCATGCCTTTTGAAATTTGAGCTTCAGTTTAACTCCTTTTCTTTCTTATTCAACGTCACCTTCGAGACGCCCAATTACTGAACTCCTAACAACCCTATGTTTCATGATACTAGATCAGATGTACCAATTCATTTTTACAGTCAAGAATTGACAGATAGAAGAAATAATTCAGAAGAGATAACTTCTTTTTTTAAAAAAAAAAAATTTTTTAGACCATATTTAATTAATAAAAAATTTGATATAACCAAACATAACCCAAAAAAAAATTATCTTCTTCTTCTAACTATTTATTTATTATTTTTTAAAATTTTTATTGCATATGATAAGTGTTGTGGTAACTTGCTATATTTAATTTTTTTTATATATATAAACAAAAATAGTAAAACAAAACAAAATTTATGGACTATATATGCTCCATCAATCACACAAATTGGTACTCATAATTAAGCAAAATGATAAAAATAATGTGATGGTTGTTGAAGCCTCGCGTCATCGGGGACACTGCAGCTGCCAGGTGGACGCGCCTCCTCAACTGAAGATGGTCTTGCTTCAATCAACCTGTAAAAGATGTCCGAATAAGGGGTCCGGACACACCCTCCGATGGTTTTGTTAGCCTTTATCTCTAACATTTTGTCTATTCTCTCTTGGGTTCTCATCTTTTGGGTAAGAACATTTACCTTCTTTCACTATGTGAGGGCTTTTTATAGTATCAAGAGCTTTGTCCCATTTAATGGTGGGAAGACTTTTTGGCTTGTTATGATGGTGCTAAGGTGGTGGCAGAGCCATCATTGCCCTGTAGACGACTGTTAGAAATTATGGAAGGGATGACTTGCCATCATCCCTGTCTTTTTGCTCTGTAGGCGATGGGGTGTAGGCTGTGACAGGTTGCCTGAAGTGACTCAGGAGGGTCCTGTCGAGCATGCTTTTAGTAGTATAGACAATGATGGTCCATGTTTTGCGGCCAAGACTTTTGGTTAAGACACTAACACCGGGTCCCGACAAGACGTCTGGATAAGAGAGTGAGGTCGTCCGAACGATGAGTTTAAGAATGTCGCATGCCCCCCTGAGGGAATCTGGACAGAGAGTTGACGTGCCACATGTCTCATGGAGGAATGCTCTGCGGGGTTGTCACGTGTGCGTTTAGGGGTGATCCCTACAATGGTGATAATAGAGATTGACAAAAGTGAAACATGATTACTTGTGAGTCAAAAGGTGATAAGATTAAATATCTGAATCAAGGTGTATTTAGTAACGGTGGCACATGTCATTTTGCAAAGGGGCAGACCATGGAATTCATCTAATGATTTGGACCATTTAATTGTCGCAACTCAAGACCAAGTAAATCTAATAAGGTATGGTTCTATTGGTTTCAATAAGTTAATACAAAGCAGTATGCACTACTTAGCTCATTTGCTCATACAATATGCTTCCTTTTCATTATCCTTTCCCCAATTCAATGAATTGGACATGTTGAGACCCCACATGTCTCCTTTTTCACACTAGGGATTAGGGTTGTTGTTTTCATTTATGGAAAACTATTAATTTCTTTATATGCTTCCTCCCTCACATTGCTTTCATAAATTTCATAACATTGTGCAAATAAAAACCATTTTTCTACTTTATTATTTAAAAGAAACAACTCCATCTTGTAAATATTCCATGTGTAACAACATTCTTAATTCATATTAATATATACTAAGATATATGTCCATCCAATAAAATGATACCATAGTCTTGAGAGACCGTTGAGAGACGTGGTAGTTATATTATTTCATAGTGTAATAGATCGATTTTCTTTTTTAATGGAAAATTTTCGTTGAAGAAAATATGGATTGTTACACTAAAATTTGAGTTTATTATAATTTATTTTAATCATTTTTAAGAATCTTCATGGTGATGTTAAAGTATTGTGGATCAAATGAAAACAAAATCTCTATCACTAATAGTAAAAGTGAATAGTCTTTTAGATGGAATCAAAAGATACCTTTTAACTACTAAGCAATCTAGAGCTATTGAATGTACTATAAAACAATAATTATGTAAACTGCTTTAATTATATAGTCAAATCTTTGAGAATATTTGGCTATAATTAGTATTTCATACAGGCTAATTTTCAAATTAATGAATACTCTTGTTCAATGAAAATTGTATATTAATCCTCAAGTGGTCCATTTAAACCTTAAATTCTAGTATATTATAAAGTATGATTTCCTATTAAGCTATATCGTTTTCTTATTCTAATTAAAATCACAAACTTCTGCAGATTTAAATAAAAATAAAATCAAATTAAAACTTAATTTGAAAAAAATAATTAAGGAGGAAAATTTAAAGTTTATTTTAATTCTTTTCAAGAATTCTCATGGTGATGTTAAAATATCACAAAGACATTATACCTACCCATTTAACTCTTGGATGATATGAAAACTAAATCTCTGTCGTGATCAATGAAAGTGAATAGTCTCTTAAATGGAATCATATATGATACATTGAATATAATCAAATTATCTCTTAGCAATAGGGCAATATGGAGCCATTGAATGTACTATAGAAAATAGTTATGTAAATCACTTTAATAATATAGTAAAATATTCGAGACTATTTGGCTATAATTAGTATATGAAAACCACTTTAATAATGTAGTCAAATCTTCGGGAATATTTAGCTATAATTAGTATATTGTTCATAGATGCTAAGTTTCAAAATCACCTTCATTGAAAACTCCACCTTAATACTCAAGTGGCCCATTCCAACCTTATATTCTACTATATTATAAAGTATGACATCCTATTCAACTATATTATTTTCTTATTGTAATTAAAATTCAACACAAACTTCTAACTGTAAAACAAAAATAAAAATAATTTTAAATTAAACCTTAATTCTAAAAAGTAATTAAGGAACAAAATTAATATTTTAAAAATATTATTAAAGTATAATCCATTTTTATTTCTTGTGCCCATAAAAATCCTAAACATTGGGGGAAATTAGAGATAGTTTTTACTTAGAATTAAGGTGAGCCCCACTGTTACAAATTCACTAAGCTTGTAATATAAACTAGAAAAATTTGAACGTAAGTGTGAAAGGCAGAAGATGCAATGGAAAAACCCAAAGAATGGGAAAGGATGAAAAGGATGCAGCAGTTGAAAGTAAACGTAAGTATTAGTGAAAAGGGCAGATGGGAATAAATGTTTCTGGGAAAGGGCTTGCGCCTTGAGCTTTCACTCGAGGATAGGATGACAATGATACGGCCATTGAAGGAATGACAGGCTGCTATTGAGCCACACCCACACATTGTGTCATCAGTCACTTACAACTCATCACCACATAACCTAATAAATAATCTCTCCACCTCATCATCATCTTTATCATCCATCCTTCACAATCTTCTCTCTCCTCTCTCTGTCTCTGTCTCTCTCCCTCTTCTTCCCATTTCTCCCCCTTTCTTTTTTTCACTTTTATATATTATCAAGTTAACTTAAAATAAAATCATTGTGATGATTTCATTAATATATCCCATGAGTACTGTTCTAAACACCTATGGTTTCTATTTCTTGACATGACTTTCACTTCAAATTTGAAGGAGAAGAAGTAATGAATGGTGAGGGAGGAGAAGGATATAAGAGGTGCTCCCACCAGACCGCATTAATTATATATTCATTAACCTGAAAACTAAATGCCAGGCACAACAACATGGAGTCCAAAGGATGAAGGAAGATGAAAGATCGGCTTCCACCCAACCCAAAGTCGCTGATGATCAAAGATGAATTGCCCACTAACAGCCGGAAGATTAGAGATTTAGCCTGAATCCATTGATAAAAATTGCCCACATAGATTTGGTTGACGGAACCAAGATTTGGCATTTGATTAGTGGATAGAATTTTAATTCTTTCTTTTTGACCTTAGGTTAAAAGTCCAAAGCTGAAAGCGTGTATCCCTTCCTGTGTGTAAGAGAATGAATAAATGGGTGTCACTGTCATATACTACGTGGTCTTTTGTGCATCCCTTCTGTTTGGCACACAAGTGATCTTCATCAAAATTCAAGTTTCTTTTTCTGTTCACAGAGTCTAAGACAGTGAAATGATGGTAGGTTCCACTCTTGGGTTGATATCCACGTATCCTTTTTTGAGAGAATTGTAGAGAAGGCGTGAACCCAATTAATTTGTTCAACCCCAGTAATCCAAACGATGTTTGGGCACTTTTTCTCCAAGGAATAGAGAGAGTCTTCAACCCAATGAATGTGTCTGCAACTTCACCATGGCGAGTAGTGGTCAGACAACATGAGCACCAGCCACCAGCCACCAGGCTCCTTCCGAGTTACTGCAGTCCACTTTGATCTCGGCTGTACATGTCAGCACTTACCCTACCGGAGAGCATAGGTCCACCCCCATGCAATTACAGATAGACACGTGGCTGAACCCATAGACTAATAAAAGTTATTTCTCCTACAAATAATGGCCGTCTTTATCTTGTCTCCCCGGTATGACGCAGTCTCATCTGCCCCATTTCACCGACACCGGGCCCGCCAATACCGTGATCTGACGGCCCATGCCGCTCCCTATCAGTCAAATCAGAAGCCTTAAATCCATCATGATGATGAAAATTAAAAAAAAAACAAAGTCAATCCAGTCCACACCACTGCCACGTGCCCCACTATTTCCTTCTCAGCCAATCGTACCTTGACAGATCCTCCCGCAACTGTTTCCGGAGGGCCTCCGCCGCTTCCCCAAATTTACCCACCTCAGCATCGTGGAACAATTAATAGGTCACCTGGCCTGATGTGATTGGCTAATGGTTGCTGATGAGCTACTGAAAGAGGACTACTTGAGAGGACACCCTTCCACTTGGACCAAACGACAAGGGAATGCAAATTGCAAAAGCACACCTGGCCTCACCGCCTCTCTCTCTGGCACGAATCTCTTTCTCTCACTAACTTTCACCGGCGATGTGGGTGGTGGGAGATGGGTTGGTGTGAAATGGAAGGTGGAAGAGAGACGAAAGTGAAACAAAAGGAAGAAAAAGGCGAGGGAGATTTTTGAGTGTGAGGCTTTGGGGGGATTATGGATTGTGGGAAACCCTAAGTGGGTGTTGGTGTATAAAGTGTGTTAGAAAAGAAAAGGGAGTGGATGGTCTGGGGATTGTTGAGGGAAGGGTTTTGTATAAATGGGAGGAGGTGCACAAGGAGAAGTGCTGGGATCAGATCTGATTGAAAAATTTTGCGAAGATAAGAGGGAGACGAGAGAGAGACTGACAGAAGAGAGTGAGCACATGCAGGCAATTTGTATAAGGGTATACCTATGCCGGTGCGTGCTCACCTCTCTTTCTGTCAGCTTCAGGTGCTGCCTCTCTCACCTCTACTATCTCATCCCTTCTGCTTCTGCACTTACTTCTTCCTTCGTTCTTTCTTTTCTATATCTATTTAGTCTATATATACTGTCTTTGCTGTTCTCCCTCTAGAAAAAAGGAAGACACCCTCCGAAATGACATATCTTGCAGGCTTGACCGACCAACTTTTGCAGTTCAGTTCCCCTCCCTCTCCGGAATCTACGGCGTTTCTCTCTCCTTACACTTTATTTTTGTTTTCTTTCAAGAACTAAAATTAAAATCTCCCTCTCTGTACCCTCTTAATGATTGGAGTTGAACAAGGCAAGAACTTTGATGAGAAGTTCATCGGAGAGGTAAGGTTGCAAAGCCACATCCACCACCAGTCGTTTGCATTTTGTTTCCTTTTCTTTGATATATATTTGGAATTATGAGCAGGCCCGGCAAAAGCCTTGTATGGCTTTTTCGATTTCTGGATGAAGAGAATACGACCATCAGTGGTTCGAATGTATATAGAAAGAAAATTTCTTCTTTTACATTTCTTACCATTAGATAGTGTCCATAAATCTCATGATAGGTACTCAAAGATTCATACTGAACTTAGATGGGAGCTTCTGATCTAGTTGCCACCGGAGGCGACTGAGGGCAGCAGTTTAGTTGTTTGCATTTTATTTCTTTTTCTTTGATATTTTTTCGGAATATAATATTTATAATGGTGCTTGAAAGCGTGACTTTTGATGGTCCTCTTGTTGGAGAGGACGAAGTTGAAGGTACGCCTGGTTCCTGTACAGATTTAACGGAAAACTGTATTTTTTTTTGGAATATAAATTCTACATGTTCACGTTATTAGCTTGTTTCAAAAGCCCTCTCTTTCTCTCCTCCCCTCCTTTGTCTAGTGGAGCCTGCGATGTCTACTGGACCATTTTCCGGAGGTAATTTCACGCTTTGCTTGTTCTAAATCTGGCTTTGATTTGGGTTTTTCAGTTACTGTTACCAAACCTACAAGTGGGTCTCCAACGAAATTTATAATTTCTCTTTGTGGGATGTGTAATGCAGCTTTCATATAATTCTTTGGCTCCTTGATGTGGGTTTCGTATCACGGAGTCGTTGTATGAAGAAAGAGTGGTCCTTTTGGGAATGAGTCATTGTGCATGGTTCCCAATATGGGAAGATTCCCTTGTTTCCATATCTGGGGAGATACGGACTATTTTATTGCCTTGTCCGAAAACTATTGCAGAAGAGATTTCCTTATACAGGTTATTTTTCTTCAATTAGGAGATTTTGCTAGATTTAGATTTGTTCCCTTTTTGGAAGTTATTTCTTCTTTATCGAGGTGCTTCTTCAATTATCCAACTTTTAAATGCCTCTTGTTTTATCTTACAGCACTTATTGCTTGGTGCTGGGAGCAATAGTCAGCTTCACCATAAAATCACCCAGGTATTTGTAATTAGTTTCCCTTCCTACTCTTCCGTTTGTTGATTTATACTACGCAGCACTATATATGCCCTTTAATGCATGATGTTTTTGGAACAGTGTTGTATTTTCTCTTTTTTGGGATCTTCAAATATGCGGACTGAGTATGTCCATGATTTTTAAGATGATCCGTTATGGTGAGGATGCTGTTTTGTTTGGACATAAGTCACATGGTCAAGGAGGAAACTCTAGGAGTTGATGTTGGCAATAATACCAAAATCATGGCCATTAAATTTCCATTAGAAAACCAATATTCCCAGCATTAATTTAGAGTATTTTGGATCGTTTGACCTCATTTTTCATTGTCCGTTATAGCTTTTGATCCCAGGAACTAGGTCCTGGATGATTCTGAGCAAGCATATTGCACCATGTGAAGGTGTTGGCTGCAGCATTGGAAGAAAGTATTATTTGTGTTTTGTCAGAGGTCGTATTCAATATTTAAGTCTTGCTAGCTGGAAGGATAATTCTTCAGGCAATGTGATTGAGATTGCTTCAGGGTCCATAGTACTGTTGTGAGTAGGAGGTGATGTGGCTTGTCTATAACACTTAAAGTTGAACTAGGGCTAAAAGTCCGTAAATTGCACTGCATAGATTGATCTTGTCTTCCGGTCACGAGGCATGGCATTAGCTCAACTTTGTCTGGAACCATGGCTTTTTCAAAATATTGAAGGATCTAGGATAAGGGCATGAAGTGATTCCCATCGTTCTTCCTGTACCCCACAAAAAGAAAAAAAAAAAAAAAAAAAAAATCTTTGTAGTGGGTCTTTAAGTCTGAATTATTTATATTTTTCTCCTGTATTTTAAATGGACCCCATGGATAATGACATCCAAACAGACATTAGGTTTTCTTGCCATTACTCGTAGGGCCAAAGGACATATGTCTTGGCTACTTTTCTGTTTTTGTGGGGATGAAGATTGGGTAATGGAGTTTGGTGAAAATTATTTAGGTGTTATAGGAATCATTTCTTTTCCTCTTTTGATGGGTGGGTGCTATAGGAATCATACTGAGAAGACTTAAATACAATTGGAGTGGATGCTTTAGTAGTTTTTACATTAAAGATGATTATTTGACATCATTAAGGATGGATAGGTATTGGTCATGGATGCTTTAGTAAATTGAATGCAATTGGATAATGGGAAATGTTTGACAAATTCATCCTTCCTCTTATCCATTTTTTTTTTTCGAACTTTTAGTCTTATTGCTTCTGAATGATGGTGGCATGGAAATCTATTAAGTTTACTGTGTGTTTTCTTTTTAATGGTAATGTTCTTTCTTATGTTTTGTTTTTGCTTTTTGCTGTCACATAAAGTTATTTAAGTGAAGAAGTGTTATAAAATTGGAAAGTGATATTAAGGTCAAGTTGCAATTAATTGGGATAGAACCAGAACTACATCAATTTATCATCTTGAAACAATATTTCGTGTGCAAAATTGGCCTTGCCATTAGCTTGATAGATTCCTTAGATTATGGAGTTCAAAGGACTGTTAGTGGCAAAGTTCAAAATTTTACTTGTCTAAATTCTTAAGCAAAATCAAAGATCAACTAACAAAATTTTAGAATTCAAATGGCACACATACGTAAAATTTAAAAGCGTTAATGCTTAGATCTTTTATTCTTCTTTGTCAAATATAGTCGGTTTTCTGTTTAATTGCAAGTAAAACCATGAAGATAAACTAATTAGACAAAATAAAACAAGTTCAAATGGCCATATATATAGAATTTCAAAAAAAGAAAAAAAGAAGAAGAAGAAATTAAAGAAAGAATGAAAAACATTGTTTTGAGAGACTACATTGTCAAGATTTTTACTCACTTCATCATGTGGCCAGTTTTTAGTTTCTTCCATATTAACTCAAACTACCTCCCTTTTGTTTTATTCTTTACTGCCTATCCTGGGAACATGCATTTCTCTTTATTTGTGTTTACCTTTCCTTCGCATGCTGGCTGCTTCAGAATCTCCTCTCACATATTACAGTTTATCAAACAATAGATTTCCAAGTATATAAAGTTTATGTCTTCTTCGTCTATGGCAAGCTTGAGAGCTGCTTTCTATTTGAAAATTTTGCTTCATTTCAGAGCAAGAAATGTTATCTGGAAGACTTCTGGTCTCTTCCTCAGTATTGCACTCTTTATTGGATCTTAATATCTTACCCCCACTTGGTGCCAAAGACCAAAATTTGTATCTCCACTCTTTCCTTTGTGAAGCATGTGCTGCATACCATACCATATATGAGAAGCCAAAAGCATAAACCTTAGTTGGTGCTTTTGTTTTTTCTCGTCTTATTTATCTTAAAGGATGCTCCAGTTCCATATCTCTAAGACCAAAGGGATGGGTCCACTCAAGTAATACTCAACCATGGATCATGATCGGGACTGCAAAATTAAAGGTAGCAAAAAGTGTTATAGAATATTTAAAATACTTGGTGCTTTTGCTTCCCTTCTCTCTTATATTTTATCAATTCCATATTTAGTTGCTGCATTCAAAAAATTGAGTTTCAACATAAGGTCATACTCACACTCATCACTTTTGCTGAGATGTTCTTAAACTCCTTTGTCATCCACTTGTGCATGCATGGCACTGTGCCCATATCTCTAAGACCAAAGGGATGTATCCACTCAAATAATACTCAATCATAGATCATGATCAGAACTGCAAAAGGAAAGGCAGCAAAAGGTATTATAGAATACTGAAAATACTTGGTGCTTCTGTGTCTTCTTGTCTCTTTCATTTGATCCCTTCCATATTGGTCTTTGCTACTCATGAAGCTTTCCTTTCATTTATCAAGGATGTTTCAGTCACTTGTGTGTCCAAATATATTTTAATTTGATCGCATAACCTTGTGTCACTGTTATCTCTTTCGAAATTCAGATCATAATGAAATGTAAATTCAATCAAATAGCAGCCAGTGGGTTGAATATTCCATTATCATCCATCAATATTCTCGTATACAACTTTGGGGTCTTATTGAAGAATTTTAATTGTTTTATCCTTAAACAAATCCCCCTTTGAGGGTAGATGGTAAGTAAGAAGGAGCTCCTCTCAAAATCTCTGGTTCCCCTTGGCCACTTCTCAATTCTTAAACCCTTGGAAGAAGTATGCATGTGAGGCATGTTTGTGTGTGATATATATAAAGAATTTAAGTAGAACTAAGATCCAAACTCCATTTGGTCAGAACTATCAGCTGATTTTACAATGCTTTTCATTTTTTCATGATCTTTTATTTGGTAGAAATTATAGGTTTGAAATAATAAAGAATATTCATGTACAGTTTGTCTTGAGTTCTAATATTTCTCAGCTTGCTTCCTGGGATTTGACAACATAATATATTCCAAAAAGCAGCCCTCACAACACTGTTACATGAGAGGATTCAGTTGGTGAAGATAAATGAGCTTGTCTATCTTATGTTTGGTGAAGATAAGAGAAGTAGTCATACAAGTTATACATTAGGTTCCAACTTGACTGGATATGCTGAGAGGATACTGCACATCATCTTTAATACTCGAGTTGATTTGTTTAGGGTATAACAATATCTTAGGAGCATTTAGTTTGTGATGTTTAGGTCTATAATCTATTCGAGTCTTATTCATGTTCCCAAAAGGAAATCCATAGGATCTTGTGAAAACTTATTGGAAAAGAACCAATGGGACCATTTTTGTGAGAGTGAAATTATTTCAATCCACTCAACCATTATGGGAAGAATTTCCTTGCATTTAAGTTTTTGGAGATTAAATCTCATCAGACCAATTATATACCTTCTTGATTACAAATTCAGTACAAAATTTTATTGATTTGTAGATGAAAGCACATCAAGGATAGTATTTTCTTCTCCTACATTATTCATGTTAACATCTTTGGAAATTTGAGATATATCAACTTTAATAGTAGAAGTCATGTGACCATTTATGGAGAGGGCTCAATCATATTCATTTAGTGAAACTTGTTAGAAGATATATTGGACTCTATAAACAATTTATGTAATGTTTGGGTTGCTTAGGCCATTAGGCTAGGCGAGGTAGATAAAAGTCGCCTCATGAAGGCAATGCCTAGGCGATTGCCTTGGGACAAGGTACAAGGCATAGAGGCAGTTTGCCTTTTACTATGGGTTAAGATTAAATATACTTAGATTGTAATTTAATTCAATCTAACATTAAATTAAACAAAGTATAAGGTGAAATATTATATCATCAATTAGAGTAATAATGAAACGGAGGGTCATCAATGTAGTCTTGATGGAAGTGATGACAATTTTAATTTCAATGATGACTATGATAATGATGCCCAAAACTTTTCTAAATAATATGATGATGTCTATTCTCTTATTTTGTTTTTTATTTTGAATTTTAGATGTTTAGAAAATTAGAATATACATTTGGATATGATGAATTTCTCTAAACAATATGATGTTTGGGGTATAATATTTAATACTTTGAATAATTATTATTATTTTGTTAATTTTTTAAGACACCACAAGGGATGAAAAATTACTAGTGTTGATTGTTGAAGATAACACATATATTGGTTAAGTATTGAATAGGTAATATATGTATATTTTTTATCACCTTATTTTTCGCCTTTCACCTTAAGCTAAAAGGAGTCCTACCTATTGCCTTGACATCACCTTTTGCTTTTAGTAACACTAAATCTATGACAATGTGAAAATACTAATGACCTCTACATATTTTTCACTGTTAATAAATTCCTTTCACCCACCGGCCCTTTTTTAACTTCAAAACTAAAACTTGTATTTTGCTCTTCTAAATGTTGAAATACTTTTTGGCAATTATCTGACATAATGTAAGTTGCATCTCGTTGTTCAAGCACATCCAAGTATAAAAACTACCCATAGATAATTCTTTCTTCTCAATTCATTTTTTGGACATTCTTTAATTGGAATCTAAGTTCTCTCTCTCTCTCTCTCTCTCTAGGACCACATTTATTGAATATCTACAATGTTGAAGCAGTATTTAATGGCATATTCGCCATGCTGAGGGAGAGCTTTTAACATCACCATCCAACAACATGTATCTTTGTGTGTGTGTGTGTCTGTGGTGTGGGTTTTTTTTTTAATCTCCTCCACCCCTTTCCACTTGAGCTAGCCTTCAAGGTCCCTACTGCAATTCTTGAATATTTGCAGTGTTGAAGGAGACTTTTCAACATGTATCACTGCCCGACAAAATCTTTTGCTCTTATGAAGCCTTTTAATGAATTTATGATTGTGCTTAAACTTTCAAGACCCTACCCTAACAATCTTGTCTCCCCAGCTTGTCTAAGAATCTCATCATGATGTGTTGTGGATTCAAGAAAACACTAAATTCTCATTAATGCAATTTCCATTCTTTATCAATTTGTGTACCATAAGGCTCATATATCCAAGGTTTTGGCAGAAATCAAATCTATGTGAAGTTGATAACCACAATTTTCCTTAAAAGCCGTTTCATTAGAATAAATCTGGACACAATCTTTTGAATCATGGGTTATGAATTCAGTTGCCCTTTTGATTGCATTACATTGCTAAATCTTTTAAATCGCTCCTCGGGACTACTGAAAGGATTATGGGAGTCACCTTTTAATTTTTCCCAAAATGGTATTAAACATCAAATTTGGCCTAATTGGTTCAATTGAGCTTGTTTTTTCATCACAATATCACCCCATCATTGCCAAAGATCTTATTGTGGAGATAATTGATTTGTGCTTTATTTCATCTTTTTTTTGGTACTTCCATGATCATTTCATCCTTGTTTTAGTACTTTCCAAGTTGTATCTCTAACCAGAAAGGCAAGAACCTTCCATTAAGATAGTTGGACTTTCTGTTGCCACCCAATCCTAAAGTGGATGTACCCAATCCATTAGCACTACTGCAGAATGCAGATCAAGTACATATTATCCTCTATTCTATCTTTTCCTAGTGTGCTTTGAAGTTTCTCACTAGGTTGCTACGAAAAAAAAAGTATGCCACCCCATATTCATTAAGCATAGGTGTCCTTGATCAAATCTGGATTCAGGTTGAATCCTTGACTGTTCACAGTTTTTTTTTTGGTGCATGACATTGACCCACAATTCAATGGCTTAGAAGTTGGACAACCTTTTTCGGTTCACAGTGATGAGGGCATATTAACATTATGCTCCTCAGAATTTCAATGATATGGATATGAAATTTATAGTATGATGAGGTTGATTTTTCATTCCGAGGTTGTAGATTTTATAGATGCAACAACATCGGAAGATGAAATACTGAAGCTGTGTTCCCTATGAACTCATGTTTGGGGCTTATGCAGATACCTATATAGGAATTATGAGAAGAAGCATATATGCTAACATGGAATTCATTAAAAATCACGTCTCTTTTAGCAACAGAGAAATTTGTGAAGATGAATGTTGACTGTATTATTTCATAACCAAGTGTCAAAGAAGACATTTAAAAAGAGGTCTCACCTTATGATGTTTGATGGCTGTGAACTGAAAGATTGTGGTTGATTTCTAGATTGTTTACTTGGCTTTCTGATATACTGAAAGAGATTATTCCTTTACAAACTTTTCGTGTTCTGTTGAAGGTGCCAAAAAGAATATATGGCATGGTCTGGGAAAATGCATTATTGCCAATCATGGAAGAGAGGATATGCCTTAGATTTCAGAAAGATCCCATTTTTCTTCTCGTTTTTTTTCTCCTTGAGATATCTTTTCAAGTGCCAGACATCAATGGTTACTGAATGAAACTTGAACTGATTTAGTTGACCATCAAATAGAAGGAATATTTTATAAGATGACAGAGGCCTTATGGTCTGCTATGCTATTGGTGAAGAATAATATCCATGGAATGAGCTCAGCTGAAAAGAAAGTGTTGAGATGGTTGAATCTTTAAATAATTAACGAACTACAGAACAAAAACAGTGCTCCATTTGGGAGATCAGAGAAACTGGTTTAGATGCTTTGGTTCTGCTACAAAGACTTTTGGCCACACCATTTCTATCATCATTAGCCTGGTCAGTCAAGTCTGATATGTATGATAGCCTAGCTTAATAAAAATTCCAACACTATCTATTTCAAAATTTTCTCCTAGAGGATAACCAAAGTCGCTTATGCCCATTGGTAAATGTTGATTCCTATATAGCACTATTCCCAAATCCCATGTGCTTCAATTGCATTTATGATTAATTGAACCCCAGAGTAAATGAGTAATTTAAGTACAAATGAAGTTCTCCTGTGTTGCAAATTAGTTCGATATCAATCATTTGATAGTTAGACTTTGGAAAGCAATTATTAAGTAATTATATGGCTAATGGGAAAAAATGATAATTGAATACAAATTAGTTCCATCTGGGATTCTGCAAAAGGAAGCAGTATATTTTGTAATTTGAGATCTCTACAAAAGGATCGAGTATATTGTGTAGTTTGAGAATTCTCTTGCCAGTGGTTGCTCATCCAATTCAACAATTTCTAATGTTTGTTTCAGGGATCTTTCATGCCCTTAGTTTCACCAAGAAAAACCCCTTTCTTGGACAATGCTTTTCTTGATTAAGATGGTTTGTTGCACATGAAGGATCTGTAACCTCCACCTTTACCTTAGAGCCTCACTGTGTTCCTCAAGATTCCTGTGCTGGTTTTAAACTAATGAACTGCATGAACACCAGAAGCCATTTGTGACAGTAATTACTTGGGCATGTGAGCTCTAGCAATGCAACCACAAGCAAATTTTAGAATGGTACCTTTTTGGAAAAAAAAAAAAATTTCTTTGACCTCAACTTCTCATACAAATGTGTTTGCTGTTCTCTGTAATGCTGAAATGATTAATGAACAAAAATTCCAAAACACTATTAAGGGACAAGATATCTGCCCTGTCTCTTCATTTGGGGAGTAAGCTCCTTGACATCCTCAAATTTTTTGTACAGCTTGTGAAAATCTATTGTTCATGGTGTATAAACAGAGCATAGGCAGGGGCCATGGTCCCTCCAAGTTCTTGCAACCTTTTTTTGGTTTGTGTTTCAAAATAACCCCTGTAAAATTGCATAATTATTTTGATCACCTTAATGGGAAAATTTTATAGGTCTGCCAATCATTAAAAAAAGAAAGAGAAAATTTATGAGTCTGACACTGGCTGTGTGCTTCTATAAAGTTGCTTTGTTAATGTTTAAGTTCATCTGTGTGTGCATGTGAGGAGCCTAGGAAATAAAATAGTGAAGAATATAATTGCTTTAAAATAGGTTCTACAACCAAAGGGATAAATTAACTTCATCTTCTACATTTTACCAAGTAAATAAAGGTGGGTTGATTTGTTTTCCTGACAGGTAGAATACAAGCATACATAGTTTGAGTTGCCAGCTATCTAACATGGCAATCATTGGTATTGAGAAGTATCCTTAACATAAATCATAAGAGTGCACCCATGTTAGACCATAATTTAATATTGGAGGTTTCTGCCCCACTGGATAGTTCTCTATGTCATTTCTTTCATATTGCAAACATTTGCCATGTTTGATCTATCCTTTGATATAACGAGAAGATAAGATGAGGTTAGTTGCTGTAATTTTTGCTTCTGAGTTGTGGTTGTTTGTTTATGGTTAGCCAGTTATGTTGGCTTTCTTCAGTATTTCAGGGCTCACTGGGATCATTGTGATTTATATGGTTTTATTAGACTTGTCTTCTTATATTGGTTATTAAGCCGGGATTAAGCAGACTGACATATCTAAGACAAAGAAAGCTCTTCTGACATGTTGAGCTTCTGAAATTTTTATGATAGGCTTCATTGGTCAGTTGTATTTCAAAGAAATGTACGAGGCGAGTTTACAGAGACATTTGTTTCTAGGTATGAAAGGTCATGCACTTGTGAAAATTCTGTGTATTGTCTTCTCACTTTATTTCTATTCTGCTAAGTGCCATGCTCAAAGTTCCATGTGGGTGCTTAGGAAAACCTATGTCCATGATGTTGAATGCTGACTCCAGGAAAGTTCCAATCCATCGACATTCTGGAACTCCAACTGGATTGCTATGATGTCTAATTAGTCTAGTTTTATCCAGTAAGGTGTGAGAAAAGGCTGGTCATATGACCAGAAGAGAAACAAGGATGTTTTGGAATTTTTTTATCATTGTGCTGTTTTGATTTTGTGATATAGATGTATTAATATTTAATTTACTTATGGAATCATTGCGAGTCAGCAACCTTGAAGTTTGATGATAAAAGGTTTTACTGAAATTTGGAGGAGTTAGGCATGTGGATTGTAAGCTGTCCCTATTTATGAGGTAAGCAAAGTAGAGAGGCTGGAAGGGATTAGAGAGACTAGCAATTGCTCAAGTGGAGAATTTGTAAAGGATACTTTTAGAGTGAAAGTTGAATTGTAGAAGAAATCCAATCATTTCAAATATTAAGTCTTTTGGGTTATCAAGATAGGATATATCAACTGAAAAATCATGGACTGGTTAGATGATGGTGCATATAAGGTTACTTTTTCCCGAAAATGTGGTGACAGCAACACATGTTCCATTAAATGGTCCCTCATTTCTCTCAATTCAGCTGGAATGGGCTCACCACTTTTTTGTCATCTACATCTCAACAGAAGTTGAACTCTTATCCATCAAATTAAGATCCTTGAACGTCCCAAGTTGATGATAAGGTGGGCCAAGTACTACTGGGTGCTTGGACCCTGCTGTCAATTCAGTTAGGAGGTACCTTTGAAGCAATAAAAAGATGTTCAAACAACACCTTAAGGCTATAAAGAGACATGCAGATGAGATGAAACATGATGCCCTATCGATGACATTGTAAGAAGTGACCCTACTAATGATATGGCCTCTGAAGTGCATATATGCATGCTCAGTCTGTGACAACCAACTTGTGGCACACTTTTGTATGTCAACATGAAATTAGCCATTAACAATTAAGCCAACATGAAGTTCTAATGACAGATAGAAAGGGGTTTAATGAAATGTGTTCTTGGTGAGGAAATTGATATTATCATTGTCGTTGGTCCTTGTTTATCTTTTGCCTTCTGCGTTGATATTAGAGTATAAGATTATCCCTTTCTCGTTTATTCTCCATTCTTTCTTTCTATCTTGGCCAAATCTAAGGTGTCGTATTCCTTCCCTAGCCAATTTCATCTGAAGTTTCAGAGTTTCAAAGCTCTTCATGAAGTTGAAGCTTTTGAGTTGGTTAGTGGTTAACGATAGCATCAGTATGAGTGCCCTTTTTCTTCAACTATCAATTGTAGTGATCTTTTTCTTTTATCTATCAATAAGATAATGTTTATATATGAGTCTAGTCCTTGTGATAGCCAACAACTCTCTTCTTCACAATCCTCCTAAAATAGAGGCTAACTTAACCATTTTGTTAAAGGTTTAATCCAAGCCATAGACACAAGATTAAACTTAAAAAAAAACCTATACCAAAAGTCTACACACACACACACTGAAAAAAAATAAAAAAATAAAAAAAAAACCCATTGAATATTAAAACTTAACCCTCTTGTAAAATATACATGAAAATCCCACAAAGTCCCCAAACGATTAAAAACCTACAGAGTATTTGAGGATTAAGCCTCAATGACCTCGGGGTTATAGACTCAAGGTCATAAGCCTCAATATGGTGAAACTGAAGCTTCAATTACCCTAACACTATAGTCTCAATGCTAATTCACATAGCCTTGAAGCAAGGATCAAGGTGTATGTTTCAATAACCCTTTAAAACACTAGGGAAGGGTCAATGGATCATCTTTCCTTACCTTGCCTAGTTGCATTAGCCTTATATCTTTAGACTCGCTAGTTGGCTCTAGTTCTTTTAGAGAGATGCTGGCTATGATAGTGATTACTTTTCACAGTTTTAAAGGTAGTGTCGTGAGCAGGGTGCTCTAACATGTGTGCTCATTTTTTCTTTGCTTTTGGTGATTTGGTTAGAGAAAAATGCTAGAATCTTTGAGAATTTCTTGTATTTTTTTATTCAAATGGCAATAAATGTTGCTGTTGTTCCTAAAAATAAAATGTAATTTAGACGAACTTGGAAGGATCTTGAAAGATTTTGTTCGTAAGAAGCATTTATTTTATTAAAAGCTGTGTCTCTTTGGCATATTGGTTGATTCAGTGCCAGGACACTTGCAACTGCTGTGTTTTATGTCCAGTCTATACTATTCTTGGCATTCCACCTTTTACAGAGGATTCATACTAACTCCTCTCTGCCAGTGTTGTATACTGTGGGTGGTTCCCTAACTATGATTCTTTTAGAAGTTGGGATTTTCCTTCTGTTTCTACCTATATTAAGGTACCATCATTCAAGTCTTTGGTGGTGTTAGCTAGTTTGAATTATGAGAATGTAATTATTTGATTGTTTTCTTCCATGTTCTTAGTGAAGGGAGTTTGGACCCTCTAGAGCCTGTGATTATCTAGACATAAAACTTGAGGTCTTCCTTTAATTTGTTGAGAGAGATGGTTAGTGTTAAGTTACTAATTTTTTCCTATAAGCCTAAGCTCTTCCCTCGTTTGCAGCAGCTTGGAGAGACAAATTAGGTGCAACAATATATAAATATACGGGGATAGTAACAGTAGGGGAGACTCAAATTTGAGACCTCTAGCTCTAATTCCATATTTGACTACCTGCTTTCCTTAAATCTGAATAGTAAGAGCATGTAAAAAGGATTCCTTAAGTTCTGGTTTGTCTAGAATTGATTGATCAAAGAGACTCATATATGATTGGTAGATCTCATTTTATTTCATGTCAAAAGTTGAAAGGCCAATGTGCAAAGGCTGGAACTGAAGGTGTGGTTTCTTTCTTATAAATGGAACAAATAATAAGTGTGATCTCTTCAAATGAAACCAAGGAAATTTTGAAATCTCTATCTGGAAGCCCTTCAACAAAAGCATCTCACATCCAACTTTATTGAAAGGGGCTTTCAAGTTTCAAACGTTTTCTAGTTTAAGGTGATTTAGTGGTAAACCAAACACAATCTGAGTCTCTTTTAATAGTTAGAAAGAGCATTTAAGCATTCAAAAAGTTGCATCAAATGGGGAACAGGTGTAAAGCATTCAAGAAGTTATACAAAGTTAGCCCTAAATGTTAAGAACTTGACCAATATGCCAAAAACCTATGGACCAATGGAACTTGTGAAACAAAGCCCTATGACCTTATGGCCATTTAAGATTATAACTGAAACATTAAGAACCTTACCAATATGTGAAAGATCCTAGAATTGCTGAAACATGTTAATTGAAGTCTTATAACCTTCTGTGTTTGTAATATGCCACTGCACTTCTAAATCTGACATCCTTGGAAACTCTTGCTCCAGGCGGCCAGCCTAATTAACCGCTTTTTGCATCAGCTCCCTCTCTAGTGGTAGGCAGCCATTTTCTTTATCCTTTGGATGGCTCTCCCTTTACTGTCCAAGCAGCCCTTTTGTGACTAGATTTGGGACCTGGAAGCATAGATTGGATACCAAATGTTAAAGAGTCTTGACTAGTATGCCAGAAGTTGTAGAGACAATGGAACGAACCAAATTGTAAGTGCTGTAAGATTTTGGGATCATAAGAGTCATGAATGAGGCATGGTGGGCAGATTGTTGGGTTTCATTTATGGTGGTGTTCCATGGTTGGAGATTGAGGAAGCGGTTTCTTTCTTGGATCATATCCAGATGCAAGAGCTGTTTTTTGGAATGGAAGATACTATTTCTTTGGTTGCTGACTTTGGATAAGTTAGTCAATACTCATTTATAGAGTTGGTCAGTAGTTGATCGGACTCCTAGCCAAAGGCATAGGGTTTCTAAAGGTTCCTTTGGAGTTAGCACTTTTTATGTGAACAAAAGTGTGGGAACATATCTATCAAATATTTAGGAAGAAGATTTAAAATCATCCCAAATTGGTGTTCTATGTGTTAAAGGGACGGAAAGATTGTAGATCATTTTATTGATATATTGCTTTCTGCCATGGGCTGTGTGCTTAACATTTCTCTACATGTGAATTCAGTGTGGGTCTTCAAACCGTTAAGCATCTATTAGCTAGTTAGCATATAATGTTTGTGGGGAGGGGAAAGCAGAATACCTGAAATGCAGCTCCTTTCTGGATTGCACAGAGTTTTTTGCAAGAACAGAACAGATTTCAAGGAGTTGAAGCGTCAAGGAGGAAGCTTAAGGTGATGGTATCTGACCATTTCTATGTGATCAATCCCAAGTTCAAGTTTGAATCCATGAAGATTGTTTATGGACTTCATGGATGGTGAGGATTGAGTTGTTCTAGTGTTGCAAGGAGTGTTTTTCTAGTTCTCTATTATCTCTTTCTCTTGGTTTTTCTACTCCCTGCAGTCTCCTGTTTGTATATGTACGTAGGTTGCTTCACTTTGTAACTTCAATATTATCCTCTTACATGGCAAAAAAGAAAAATCACCTGCAAAATACAAACAAACATGAACCAGGGGGCAAGTTGTGGTGGCTATCTACTTGTGGTGAGGCTAATCTCTCAGTTTATCTTTTGTCAGGCTAGTATTATTAAAAAAAGGGATGCTGTTTTATGAGGCTTCCTTTATTTAATGGTGAGGGCCAGAGGTTACATTGATAGGGAGTTGCCACAAGCACATGTCATCATCATACCTTCATTTCATTATCCCTCAGCTTTTGCTGACAGGTTATTGGTTGTAATCTATTGCATATGAGTCTTAGTTTTCCCTTTGACCTGGGTGTTTGTCATTTACACATATCTCATTCTTCATGATGGTGTTCTGAGTTGGAGGTAGTGTCATGCATTAACATGATCCTATCCAACTTTCTGCGTATCTGTTTTTGCATAGCAAAGTATTTTAACCATTTGACTATTGTCCAGAAATCTAATATCATGATTCTTTTTGGTGCATGGCACACTGCATCCCTGTTTTCTCCTATTGGATTAATTATATTTGAAATGCCTGGGAAGTTTGTGTTTCATTGAATAAGTCATTGGCGCTTCACATGCCATTCAGCAATTGAGGAACTCTATTTGTTTCCAATGGGTTATGTCCATCTCTACTTTAATTTTTTGATAGATAACATTTTTTCTTCCCTCCCTTCTAGGATTAGACCTGGACATTTACACAGTCCCACTCCAACCATTTGCCACCTGAACCATCTATCTCTAGTTTATGCATATCACCTGTATGGTGATGTCACAGTGATGTTGAATCTCATAATATTAGTTGAAGTTATGCATCTGTTCTTGTTTTTATTATTAAATGTTTCCTCCATGTGTTTTTATAAAAAAAAGAAAAAAAATTGCCTTAGTAAGTTTCTTGGTTTGAGAGCAATTGAATTAGTCTACGGATAAAGAAGGGCTATGTAATATAGCAAGAATGTTAAGAGTATTTTTTATCTTGATGTCTAATATGAATTGAGAGAGTCAAACAACGGTGGTTGTTGGTTGTGGTTTTCATGTGGTTGAAGTACCTAACAACAGCTGATGCACTATATTCCATAGGCGTGACTGAAAACACATCTAACAGATTCAGGATTGGGATTTTAATATGAGAATGAATTTCTTTTCCACAGAATTAGCATCAGTGGTTCATCTACATTAGAATTATTTTTTGATTGTTATGATTTGATAAACCTTTCACCATTGTCTAGGTTGCTGCATGGTTGGGAGATCCATATGTGGGGAGGGAGTCTGGGAAGCTGTTTCCCTGCTGTATTGAGTATTTCTGGCCATTTTCTTTGTGCTTTCTGGCATTGTTTCACCTAATGGAGATTGTAGTGAAGGATCCCATGAATTGTTGAAAATGTCTGTCTGTTGGTTGATTCTTGATATATCATGTCATGTCATGTGTCATAAATGTTCAAATAAAATTGACTCTAAGTGGAGCTGGTGTTTCAAAGTATTACCCAGTGGTTAAAGTACCAGTTATCATGCTGAAAGATTGATGGTTAAAAACATCTTCTCCAGGAAGGGACTGCCATTGCAGCCCCCTGCTGGGGTATTATGTAGAAGAATGATGGAGATGTGAACCATCACTTTCTAGTTTATTCAAGTGTACTAACTCAGTGTAATAAATTTCCTGTATATCATGTCAATTCTTGATTCATTAGTGTTCTCTTTCCAGATGTATTGGTATTCTAGTCTAAGAACAGAAAAGTTGTCCAAATATCATAATATTTTGCCTTTTGAACTTACAAGGAGTTGGGATGGAACAAAATGGTAGGAGACTTTTGAATTGATGGTAGACCTGCCTGTTGGTATTGACATGTTTGAGCCAGTAAACTGCTTAATAGGACATTCTTGAGATGAGGAAACATTTTGTTGTCATCAGAGTGGCATGTCCTCCCCCTTTAACTGCAACTGAAGTGATTTGTGCCTTAAAATTGTTAGTAAGGGATATCCAAGGCCTGGAAGAAGTAGGGGATTTTACTTTCATTTGCCCTTGATTCTGGTGACCCGAGCACCCTCCTAGGATGATACTTATCTGTCAGTGGCCTCTGTTTGTGTCCTGGAATGTCCCAGTGAGTAAGAGAACACATCTAGACCAAATTTTGCATAAAGCTGTAATTTGGTTACCATCTTTGTTTTATCTCTGTCTTTTGTTTTCTTAATTTTGGTGTATAAAACTGATACAGAAACAGCACATGAAGTGGCATTTCTCTTCCTGTTTGAATGTAATATAGAACAACATCAAAATTTTAGATGTCCCATTTTTTTTTCGATACTTTTGAAGTCAATTAAGATAATATCTGACGTGACATTCAAGTTTGAAGGCTTTTGGGCATTGATTTATCTCAATGAGTATAAGGTTTGATGGAACCCTATAAACTTCTATTTTTTTCATCAAGCTGACATATTTTTTATTGTTTCTAATTTGTCAGAGTTGATTTTGGAGGTGCTAGTTGTTATTTAGTCATTTTACTAATTCCTTGTCTATGGATTTAATGTGTCAAAGAATGTGAGGACATTCTGGAGAGTTTTTGGCAGTCATTAAATCTATAGGGTTGTGAGCTTGATCTTGATCCTTGCTTAATGAGTTGGAATATACCCATCATGCTTCAAGATGTGTTTTCTAAGTTTGCACTAAAGCTGCAGTTTCAAGATGTGGTTTCAAACAACTGTTTTTTTTTTAATATATATATATATATAAAATAATAAAACAGGTGACCAAAGGAGCCATTTTAAACAATTGTTTTGGAAGGGGGGCAAAACATATATTTTAATGGTCGAAAAATAGCCAGTTTAGACCAAAACTCCTAATATTGGCTAGTCCTTGCTGGCCTGTAGCCATCAGCAAGTCTTTCGAGTTTGCACATGGCAGATAGCTGTTCAAAGTTGTAAAGTTGTATACTCTGGTCAAATGGTTAGCAGGCTCCTCCAGCCATACCAAGTTTGGCCTTTGCACTCCAAACTATAACCATCTTATGTGCAGTGATTGAATGGGAGTGGTCCATACTAGGCGGTCCATTTGGCATTTAGATGGTGTAGCCAGGTCAGGGGTGAGCCTAACTCATGCCAATCCAGCCTTAGAATGAGTCAGGCTAGTGGTTGGAGAGTCAGGTCAGGCTGGGCTGTTGTTTGCTGGACCAAAGCGGTTTAGGCCATCTTCAAATATCTATTAGTCTTGGGGGTTATTTGTCAGGCATCACATTAGAAGTGAACAATGTGTATTGTATTTCTTTATGGTCCCAAGGAAGTTTTCCTCTCCAAAGCCAACTTGTGTGCCTGGCATGTGAAAAAGGGTTCAGTTTGAGTTGGTTGCTGGCCTAGAGTCTGAGAGCCTGAAGAAGAGCATACTGCTATTTTGGCTTGATACTCAGTAGAGCATTCAAATTTATTAATGGGATGCTTAAGCATGATGGGCTAATCATCCACTATAGGATACCGACCTGCTGATAAAATGCAAGAAACAACAAACCTAATTGTGTTAACTTGACCACCTAATAACATCAGTTAGGGAAGATTGCTCACCTAGTTCTTTTCTGAAATGCTGGGCATTACCCCTGGTCTACTCCTTCCCTGATTTCTCCTTTGAACTTTTATAGGCATTAAATTTCGTATGCATTTTCAAATTGATATATTATTTCAATGAAAGTATTATTGTGTCTTTTATTTCATCTGTTCTACTGGTTAAACTCATCTTTCTTCCCATTATTTTTCCTCAGAATTAGAATGGAAGAGGAAATATTAAGTGTAATATCAAATGGAGGAACAAATGTGATTGTAGAAGCTTCAGATTCGAACAGCAGCAGTCTCCCATTTCATGGAAGCAAGCGCACAAAACAGGGTATTAGTGTCTCTTCTGGAAGGTTCAAAGGGGTTGTACCTCAGCAAAATGGGCACTGGGGTGCACAAATATATGCCAACCACCAGCGAATTTGGCTTGGTACATATAAATCAGAAACTGAAGCAGCAATGGCTTATGATAGTGCAGCCATCAAGCTCCGAAGTGGGGACAATCACAGGAATTTTCCATGGACTAACCTCACCATTCAAGAGCCCAACTTCCAAAGTTTTTTCAGTACTGAAACGGTAGTAAACATGATTAAGGATGGCTCCTACCCATCCAAGTTTGCTGAATTTCTGAAGACTGAATCACAGAGAGGAGAAACAGAAGTACTCAGTCTTGACCAAGTGGGTGTGCACCGGAATGGAAGGTTTATGTGTAGGCTTCTTTTCCAGAAGGAGCTTACCCCAAGTGATGTGGGTAAGCTCAACAGGCTTGTGATCCCAAAGAAATATGCTACTAAGCACTTTCCTCCTATTTCTGAAAGCGCGGAAGAAAATGAGGTTGGTGGTGCAGCAGCCGACATGCAGCTGGTTTTTTATGACAGGTTAATGAGGCTATGGAAATTCCGGTACTGCTATTGGAGAAGTAGCCAGAGTTATGTCTTCACAAGGGGTTGGAATCGGTTTGTAAAGGACAAAGAACTAAATGAAAATGACATTGTTACTTTCTACCTGTGTGAGTATGGACAAGGGACAAAAGAGGGCCGAACATTCTGCATGATTGATGTAGCTTATGACAGGAGCACTG
The DNA here is from genome assembly GCF_030704535.1 of Vitis vinifera. NCBI lineage: Eukaryota > Viridiplantae > Streptophyta > Magnoliopsida > Vitales > Vitaceae > Vitis > Vitis vinifera. Next base: position 7,782,223 of record NC_081815.1, on the reverse strand, counting down.
ATGGCCGGGATGCAAACAATGGTAGCTTTGTTGAAGGGCCTAATCGATATGTTGGGCTGCAAATCGAGTTGCAACAAGATCTGAAGCAAAATATCGGGTATAACAAGCATGAGAGGAAATCCCAAGAAGAGGAAGAGTCTGTGGGAACTGAACCAGCACTTGAGGGGCAGAAAAAAGGTCTTAGACTTTTCGGTGTACAAATTGGCTGAAAAGAACATGGTTTCGGCACTGATTTTGCATTCTCTTATTATTTCATAGATCAGTTTCCGGTGATATTGTTAGTTGAATTCATTACAGGAGTAGTTTAGGTGTTAAATGGAAACAGTGGCATCCTTGAGGAGGATACTTGTTGAGTTCATTTCATGAGTAGTTTTGCTGTTAAGTGGAAACAGTAGTATCCTTGAGGATGCTGATAATTTGGCAGAATATTGAAATATGTACTTTCCATTGTCCCCCAAAACAACAATTGGACATCAATCAGTTTTCATGTGTATAAATGTATATATGTGTGCATATATATGCTAATGTGGGATGCATTGGTGTCATTAAGGCCTCAAAACTTTGTACACGTGATAGGAGCAGATTAAGTAAAGAGTTGATGTAGTCATATCTAATATCTTATGTTAAATGATTATTATACAATTCATGTTTGACGCAATTCTTGAATAAATTGGGGCTTCAGAGCACTTGTCTAATTCGTCGCCCATGAAGTTTGATTTGCTACAAAGGGGAAGGGTCAAAACCCAGAGTATGCACTCCCCTGTTTCAAGATAGCCCATATGAAATTCAACTGTGGATGGTATCTATCCAATTTATCTAATGCCGATAAAGCATTTTCAACTGAAAAAAGGGAATGCACTCCCCTGTTTCAAGACAGCCCATATGAAATTCAACTGTGGATGGTATCCATCCAATTTATCTAATGCCTATAAAGCATTTTCAACTGGAAAAAGGGAGTCCAAAGTGTGTGGTACATACTTTCAATTGAACTAAAAGCCTAGTGGTCTAGTTGGATAAATTCTCATTATTCTAAAAAGGCTGTTTATACGCCAAACTAAGCCATGCTAGCTTCCAATGATGTTAAATTTAGGTTGATGAGCGAGCATGCAAGTCCAATAACAGCCACATCTTTGTTTTGGGTGATTGGGCGTCGGGTGACCCTTTGACTATACCATGTTGATGGTTAAGTCATGAGTAGGGTATGGGCACAAAGGATTGGCTCACTGCTTGGGGTTTATCAACTTAAATGCTTCTTTTAGAGCTCTAGTAGTAAGGTAGTTATGCATGTGCTCCTATTGGGGTTCACATTTCGTTCTCAACAAAAGGTGCTATTTGATAATGTATGTTTGGCAAACCCCTCGCTAACCCCAACGAGCATTTAAATATGTCCTATATTTCATTCATGATGGTACTTCAAATGGGTTAAAGACCATATCATGAGGTTTTCTATCTTGAAAATAAGGTATATCTTGCCTAGGCAAAATTTTGGAAATGATACCCTTATATTCATGTTTTCTATCTATTTTATCACCTACTTTGATTTCATATTTATGTGAAATATATACATGAATCATTTTTGAATTATAACTAGAACCATCTTTTTCTAGATCCATCACACATCAATAACTCAACCTTGACCTCTTATAGGTAGTTTTAGGCACATTTCCTTTAAAGTGTATACATGAATGCCAAGTATGGATTGTAATAATCTATCTTTTGGGCCACAATGATTCTTTCACCTTCTGAGGCATGAATTTACCTACTAAAATATTGCCCATCTCTACCCGAGATCCAGTAATGCAATTACATTTTTGTCTAAATTGTGGAGTAAATGTGCTTCCAAATGCGGTTTGAGTAGGTAGGGGTCCTATAGAACAATGGGAATGGTGCTAGGCCATTTTTGGTTGGTCAAACCTACTCTCATGATGGCTTTGTAGTAACCATGCTTGAGTAGAAGTAGAACTATCCATGCAAGACTCAATGGATAATCGAGAATGTCTCATATTGATGGGATATGTCAAATTATGGACAAGTACCCATCATGGTTGTGCACATGCCGCTAACCTAGCTACTAGGTAGTTTTCTTTTTCTTCGGTATTCATGTCTAGGAATTGGGTGTTTTGTGGACACTAGTTGCCGTCTTAGTGGGCCGCCCACATGTAGCTAGTTTATGGTGGTGTTTGGCTTATTTGGCTTGGCCTTGGGATAACATTTCTCCTAATTGGGTTAGGCTCCTTCAATGCCCTTTTTTCCATTGAGAGATGTGAGCATAGTTAGTCATTAGGAGTTGGATAGAATGACTAGTCAACTCTCCTAATTGGGACGATTAGTGCACTAATTTAGGAATTTGGAATGACTTTTAGGTTGTGTATATGCCTAGAGGGACATGTGGTGTCTAGGGGTGTTGTACAACTATTAGGGTGTTGAGTAATATGCCTGTAAATATTCATTTGTCTTAATGATGTCACAATAGGCCACACACTTTCACATGCTCCCATATATGTCTACTTTTTCCCTTTTCTTCATGTTCTCTTATTTCCATCTTCCTCTCAGTTTTTATTCTACACAATTCTTTTGTAGGCCCATTGGTCTTCTTTCCATAGTTGGTCTCCATTAGTTTTTAGGTAATTTTCTCATTCTGTATCTTTTTCTTTTGTTTCATTTTCCCTTATTTCCTTTTTGGTTGTTTTTCACTATCAAAGAGCATCATTTTCAATCATTGGTTTCATAGTCATAGAAACCTTGAGGGATTAGGTTTTCCATTGGAAATGTTTTCTTAGGCACCATGTTGATCTAAAGCCAAGGCTGACAGTCAATTTATTTCTAAACCTAAGCGATTCTTAGGGTTTTTCTTTATACTAGAAAATGTTTTATTTTTGGAATAGATGAGGGGTTATATTTAGGTAAAATTTGTTTATCTTGCACAATAGGCTTCCAAGTGTAGTTATTTGCCTACCTTAGTCAACTAGTTAATGGCTTCATCGTGGGTGGCTCTAAGCATTAAAGTTTTTTATTAGGTCATCCATCACCCACTTCACTTTGCATTTAGGTAATAAAAGAGTCACTCAAACATCTTTACTTGAGAAGTGTTGATTGAGAGAGAAAGTGCATTGGCACAACTTCTTGATCATTAGTTGTTGTTCACAAGTTGTAAGGGGCCCTTCTTACCCCAATATCCACGCAAACCACCTAGGAAGTTATTAGTAAGCAAAAGGAGTTTCAAGTTTTAGGCTAAATATTCCATCTTAGAGAACATCGATATTCACTTCTCTAATGACCCTAACAAGTTGGAGTCAATAGGGAGTTCCTTTTCTTAGGGAGTATACTTCATTAGAGAGACGTTTAGGGTCAAACTACATTTACCATTATAATATTTAGTGAGGTAATTTTTTTATTACATGGGCACCTATCTTATGTATGTTCATTTGAACGCCATTCAAATACTAATAGGATGATTTATAATGAATCGTTTATAAAAGTTGGGCATCAATGTTCTTGAGGTCTTTTTCATGTACACTTTAAAGTTGAATAGTTTTGAGATGTTTACCTTGTCCACCCAATGCTAGTCTTTAGAGTTCATAAGCAAGCTTCCAAACACAATTAAAGGTTGAGATAAAGAGAATATTCTTATATTTGGCTTCTTGAAGTTCCATGAAGATAAGCGGGATAAGGGGTTCCTTATCAATCAATCCCTTAATTTCCCTGGTAATTGTGGCTATGTTTCTTATCATTCAGGACAAAGCACCGGACTTACCATTTTTACATAACTTTCCTCTTTTCCTTTTCTTTGTTTTCCATGGCTAGTCTTTTTATCTATAACTTTTTAACTTGATTTTGTCTTTTCGTAGAGAATGATAGAAACACTTGATTTAAGGTATAAGTAAAGGAATCTTCTTTTTATCATGCTTGCCTATTATTTAACATCAACATTGGCCAATGTATGGCCAATATCCTTTTGATTGTAACAAACCTTATGGACATTCTTTCACACTTGGACTACTTTGTATGATAATCTCAGAGCCACCTAACATTCAATTGGAGAGTACCTATAATGACCTAAATTTAATTAAGAGTTAAACTAAGTTTATTTAATCTCTTAATGAAGATTAATGATGCTAACATATTAAGGTAATTAAAATATGGTTAGGATTTAAGTGGTCTTGGTAATCTTCTCATGGTTTGCAAGTCGATAGCTAATCAATGACTTTCTTAAATGAGTAGTTAAGAATTCAATAAAGGGGTGTTAATTCATTTGGTAGTAAATAAGTCATTTTCCACCTTAAAATTTAATTTAAATGGCTAAAATGGATGTGAGAAATTAGTTAATAGTGGAACACTTAGAGTGTTTTAAATTGAACACATAGCAACTACTTCTTGAAGATAATTAGTTGCTAGCTTAAATCTCTATTTTGTTTAGGAAAAAAAAATTGTAACATGAGAATGAAGAAAATAACAAGTTTTCTCTATAAAAAAACACGAGACTCAATTGAAGAAAAACTAAGGGAGAAATTGAAAGTAAAAACCAAGTCAAATTGCTCTAATAGGTAGGAAGGTTTTGTTTGAAAACCTTATTTTAGTTTTTATATAAAGCCTGGGAAAAAAAAAAATTGATATACGTGGCATTTGTAATAAATTGAGATGTGAGGTTGTGCATGTATATGGGAAATTTTGAGTATAATTGCTTATTCTTGTTTAAGATATCCTTTACTTATTGGAACTAATATGTTGATGCAACATAAGCAATATGGAGATTGCCAATGGTATTGGTATACTTTGGTGAGGGCAACATGATAGGTAGCTTGATAGAAATGTGAAAAATAATACGAAGGAATAGTCCTTAAGTGAGAGTCCTTAAAAGAAGGTTAAAGTACCATAAGGTGAAAGACTTAAAATCACCCCAAGAAGATCCACGCATGAATTACCAAGGGACCATGGGCATGTGTCCTTGGGTGAAAACCCTAGAATACTTTATATATTGCTATAACTATTATAAGTATGGAAAGAAATTGTTCAAGAAAGGTACATAATGTGTTATCTATTGTTGGATGTGATATAACTATAATGTGAAATGAAAATTTCTTATTTATAAGAATTATTGCTTTGAGTTGTGCAAAATGTTTTACACAAGTGCTTTATAAAATTATTGTGACAATCAAACTTTTCTTTACCAACTAGTAGCTCAACCCTTTTATGTATGTTATTTTATATAAACTACGCTAGAAAGAATCAAGAAAGAAGAAAGAGTATAGTTATGGTGTTACAAAGAGATTTAGGATGTTGTGTTGTTAGAGAAATTTTCAAATATTAATAAACATAGAGAATTACAACTATAGGTAATAACTATACTAGCTTTTGTAACCTGAATAATATGTATAGTGCTTAAAGAGAATAAAATGTAAATTTTTTATATTCTAACTTAAGTTGTTTTTATGTGGTTTGGGTTAAATTATTAATTAAATTTTGAGATATTTCATAATCTTTAAAATAAGAAGCTTTAAGGTGTTAAAGGTTCCTCAAAAGGGAGAAAAATAACCATTTGCAAAACTTACATAAATGTAAAAACTACTAGGTTAAAAATGGGGAAAGAAGATTGTGCATGTGGTTTAGGAGTTGGCGTGCAAACCTAAGATGAAAAGAAAAGAAAGTGTGCAATGTTTTGAGTTGAAGAGTGTGCAACTATGGTGTGTTGGTTAAATTAAAGGAAAAATAAGTGCATAATGTAACTTGCATAGCGTGTGTTTAGAAGTGAAGAGGAAAGATGGTGCATAATTTGAATTGTAAGTACGTAGGATGGTTTAAAAACGCGATGTGCATAATTTGAGTTAAGGTGTGCAAATTTTAAGTTATGGTACACAATTTAGTCTGTAGTGTACCACTCCTTAACTCTTTGACATAACTTTATTTACCTCAGTATAGTGTTATTTATTTCAGCATAGTTTTATTCATCTCAACACAATTTTACTTTCAACACTATATTTATATTGTAAAACTTTAAATAAATTTTATATCTCCATTTACTTTAAGTTTACAATATAAATAACGGAATACCCTCATTTGAATCCAATAAAAATAATTTTGAAGCTGAATTCCTAGTAAATCAAAATCAAAATTTTGAATTTTAGTTATAAATTGAGAACTTTCATTGAATTTTTTCAAAATTCTTTTTTGCCTTAAGTCAAATTATTCAAGACAAAAATATAAAAAAGTTATCTTGAGAATCACGATGTGAAAGTAACAAAATCTACTAATTTTTATCTTAAGTTTTGAAACTTTTAAAAATTACCCATTTTCCATACATAGTGAAATTTTTGCAAAGTTAAAACAATATACTGGGCGTATTTAAAAACTTTCAATCCATTAGACAATGTTATCTAAACTTTGAAAAGAAATATAATTTAAAATTTAAAATTTTTAAAATAAAGTGTTGTGTTATTGTTATCATTTAGAAATATATACTTAATAATAGCTAATAAAAACAAAATTCTAGTTGTTATTATTTGTACATCAAACTAAAATTCATGAATATGAAAATAAATGGTTAGCATATTATATTACAAACATTATATTTTATTCATAAATTCACATTTCAAATTCTAGAATTTTGAGTTGATCCTTTGATATAATAATCAACCATGGTTTTAGAATTTGGATGTGACAAATTGGTATTAGAGCTCATGGTATTAGGTCCTAACGAAAAAGTATGACTGTTTAATATGTCTTACAGACTATAATATTTAATTTGAGCATATACATGTGTTTACTTGTTTGATGAAAATTTTAATTTTGTTAAATATGATAATAAGAAAGTTGTTATATTGATAAAACTGACATATTTTAAGTTACTATAAAATTTAAATAGGTAAGATTGTTTAAAATGTGCATAACTTTTGTCTTATCTTGAAAATATTATAGCTAAAAGAACAAAAAAAGTGTTAGCGTGAGTCATAGATCAGCAAGTTCATAGAAACATTAGTTGTAGAAATTCCCTTATTCAATGATCAACCATAATTCTAGCCATAGACCTTGTATAGGCTAAGAATAGCTTCCTAAAAATCTATTCTTATATCTATATATCTTGTAACCCATTCAAAGGAAAAATATATGAGAAATGAATACTGTGTGACATGGTATCAAAGCATGGTCTTAGGTTCCCTGCATCTTGACCAAGAAGGGAACTAAATCGCTCGAAGTCCATGGCAGACTCCACTGACCTAACATAACCACCAATCATCTCCACCAAATCCATTCTTGATAGTTTGACAGCCAAAATGACTGAGGCTTTGACTAGGGCTCAAACCTCTTCACAATCACCCATCACTGATTCCCCAACAGTTTCTATAAACATCAAGTTAGATGGCTCTAACTATGCTTTATGGTCCTAGGTTGTTGAGATGTACATCTTGGGCAAAGACAAATATATCAATTGAGACTCTCCCCAACCTCTAGACATAGATCCATCCTTTCGAAAATGGCGAGTTGAGAATGCCATTATGAAAGGGTGGTTGATCAACTCGATGGTCTCTATCTTGGTCGCGAACTTTATTCGCTTCTCGACAGCGAAATAGGTATGGGATTCTACGACTATAACGTACTTTGATGGAACTGACACTTCATAGGTGTATGATCTCTGGTGTCGTGTGTCTAGGATGAGACAAGTAGATGGATCCATTGAGAAATACTATAATGATTTACAGGGTTTGTGGCGTGAGATTGATTTTCGTGGCCTTAATCCCATGGAATGTGCAACTGATATACAAAGATATAACTCAATCTTACAAGAAGATAGAGTCTACACCTTTCTGGATGAACTTGATGATCACCTAGATAACATTCGAAGTGATGTTCTATAATTAAAGCATTTTCCTACAATTGAGCAGGCTTACACTCACGTTCGTAGGGAAGATGTTCGACAACATGTGATGGCATCTAGAGCTGAAGCTATCTCTGGTGGTGTTGTTATGGCCACCAAAGGGATTAAATTTGGTCAGTTTAGATCACTCTCTCTGAGTGGTGGAAAACCAAATTCATCCAAACCAAATGGCCAATTTGATGGGAGTAAGTGTACTCATTGTGGTAGTACAAAGCATACATGTGATACTTGCTTTAAGCTACATGGGTACCCAGATTGGTGGCATGAATTATAAGCCCGGAAGAAACGAGACACCCCTGCAATTGATGCAAGCATGGGTAGAGCAACAGTGGTTATTGTTGAAACTCAACTTTCTCGCATTCCCCGGGTAGAACTCTCAACCTTAGTCACAAATCGAGGTAACTATGACCAAGTCCTTTTTAGCTCTAATTCTTAGACTGATGGCGCTTGAATCATTGACTTCGGGGCTATGAATCATATGACTTTTGATCCTAATGACTTCTCCCATATGACTCAACCAAGGTAAACCTGCATTTCCAATGCCAATGGAATTACATACCCAGTCACAGGAGCTGGAATTGTGTCATTATCTCATTCTCTCTTCCTGTCTCACACGCTTCTCGTTCCATCTCTATCAAACAAGTTGATGTTTGTGAGTCAGGTCACCGAAGAGCTCCATTGTACAGTACTAATGTAACCTACTTTTTGTCTTCTTCAGGATATTCCGAGCAAGGAGATCATTGGGCATGGTACTAAGATGGGGGGATTGTATTACTTAGATGACTTCAGCCCGGGAGTAGCGAATCACATGCACCATCAAGTAAGTAGTAAGGAAAGACAGATTTGGCTATGGCATTGACGCTTGGGACATCCCTCATTTGGTTACTTATGACATCTATTTCCAGATTTATTTACAAATTTTCAGAATGTAGACTTTACATGCTATACATGTATTTTGGCAAAGAGCCATAGACTGTATTTTCAAGTTAGCTTGAATAAAAGTGATATTCTGTTTGCCTTAATACATTCTGATGTGTGGGGGCCTTCCCCAATAACCACTTCCTCTTGTCATCATTGGTTTGTGATTTTTGTCAATGATTGCACCCGCATGACATGGTTCTACCAAATGAAAACCAAAGTTGAAGCTTTCACGATTTTTCAAGCATTTCATGCCATGGTCCAAACATAATTCTCAACCAAGATTCAAATCCTTTGTTCGGATAATGGTAGGGAATTTATCAATCATCAATTTCAGACTTATTTCCAACATCATGTCCTTGTCCACGAGACATCGTGTTCTTAGACACCTCAACAAAATGGCGTTGCTGAGAGAAAAAATTGACATATCTTAGAAACAGCTCGTGCTTTACTGCTTGGAGCTTATGTGCCTAGTCACCATTGGGGGGATGCAGTGACTACTCTTGTGTATTTGTTGAATCGTATGTCTTCCAAGGTCTTAGATTTCAAGACTCCCCTACAGGTTCTTTCTACTCATCTTTCTTTGTCTACTATGTTGATGTTTCCTCGCATTTTTGGGTGTGTTGTCTTTGTCCATCTCCACAAAAATCAACGTACTAAACTGGACCCATGTGCAGTTTGATGCTTGTTCTTAGGCTATGGGTTACATAAAAAAGGCTATCAGTGCTACAATCTCCTTACCAACCGTACCTATATAACCATGGATGTTACATTCCTTGAATTTGAAACATTTTATCCATCATTGATACCCAATTCTCCTATTTAGGGGAAGACTCAGATTGAAGAGCTGAATTGGATGATGGCTTTAGGAGGTGAGATGACTTCAAGACTTGAGACTGAAAATGGAGAAATTGAACCACAAATGCATAATGCAGGTGCAAAACTTAGAAATGAAGGAAATGAAACACCAGAAAATGGAAAGGTTGAAAATGAAGAACCTGTCAATGATGAACATGCAGCAGGTGCAAAACTTAGAAATGAAGGAAATGAAGCACCAGAAAATGGAGAGATTGAAAATGAAGAACCCGTCAATGATGAACCTAAAAATACAGAACCCCCTTCCTCCTAAGTACCTGAAGACTCTCCTCATGGGAATATTTCAGAGGTAAGCACTCCTATCACATCTTTACAAACTAATGTCTTGGAGACACCTGCAGGTTATGCTTTGCCTTTCAGACATAATTGTGGCAAACCACCAAATAGATACTCTCCCAACGAGGAAGAAAGAAGGTCCAAGTACCCAATTGCAAATTATGTGTCCGCTCAAAACCTATCAGAACATCTCAAGAAGAACTGGAGGCTTTATAGAAGAACAATACTTGGAAAGTAGCCCCACTGTCGGAAGGGAAAAAGGTAGTGGGGTGCAAATGGATGTTCTCTATAAACTATAAAGTTGATGAATCCGTCGACCGATACAAGGCTACACTGGTGGCGAAAGGATTTACACAAACATATGGTATAGATTATTTAGAAACTTTCTCACCAGTGGCCAAACTAAATACTATTAGAGTTTTATTGTCTCTTGCAACAAATTTAGACTGGCCACTACACCAGCTCGACGTAAAGAACGTATTTTTCCATGGTGACCTTGAAGAGGAAGTATACATGGACATTATTCCCGGATATACAACATCTTCCGAGACCAAGATTGTTTGCTAATTGGAACAAGCGTTGTATGGGTTGAAACAGTCACCTCAGACGTTGTTTGACAAATTTAGTTCTGCTATGCGAAAGTATGGTTATCATCAAAGCAATTTTGACCATACTCTTTTCTTGAAACACCGACAAGGCAAAGTGACAACTTTAATAGTCTATGTAGATGACATGATTATCACGGGAGATGATGTAGAAGAGATCTCGAGGCTACAAAAACACTTGGCTACTGAATTTGAAATGAAGAACTTGGGGGGCTAAAGTACTTTATGGGAATAGAGGTAGCAAGATCACAAAAAGGCATATTCCTATCTCAGAGGAAATATATATTGGATCTACTAGCAGATGTGGGATTATTGAAGTGTAAACCAGTGGATACTCCAATTGCTTAGAATCATAGGCTTGAGGAATACTCAAATCAAGTGCCAACTGATAAAGGGAGGTACCAAAGATTAGTGGGTAAGCTAATCTACTTATCCTACACATGCCCAGACATTGCTTACCCATAAGTATAGTGAGCCAATTCATGCATTGTCCTAGTGAAGACCATATGAGTTCAGTAACTCAAATCTTTCGATATTTAAAGTCCTCACCAAGGAAAGTGTTGATGTTTTCCAAGAATAATCATCTGAATATTGAAGGGTACATAGATGCGGATTAGGTAGGAAATATCTTGGACATGAAATCTACTTCGAGCTATTTTACATTTGTGGATGGCAATTTAGTTACATGGAGAATTAAGAAGCAAAAGGTGGTGGCATTGTCCAGCGTGGAGGCTGAGTTTCGAGGCATGGCAAAAGGACTCTGTGAGCTCCTTTGGCTTCGACGATTACTAATAGAGGTTGGTTTTGCCCCTAGTTCTACAATGAATTTGTTTTGCAATAACAAAGCTGCCATTGACATAGCCCACAATTCAGTTCAACACGATCGTACCAAGCATGTAGAGTTGGACTGGCATTTCATCAAACAGAATCTTGAGGGCAAGATTATTCAGTTTCCATCCGCCAAATCAAAAGATTAGTTAGTGAACATACTTACAAAGGTAGTTTCCAAAAAAGACTTCTATGACTCCCTTGACAAGTTGGGCGTTAAAGATATCTACGCACCAACTTGAGGGGGGGTGTTAGCGTGAGTCATAGATCAACGAGTTTATAGAAACATTAGCTAAAGAAATTCCTTTATTCAAGGGTCAACCACAATTCTAGTCGTAGACCTTGTATAGGTTAAGAATAGCTTCCTAAAATCCCATTCTTGTATCTATATATCTTGTAACTCATTCAATGGAAAAATATATGAGAAATGAATACTATGTGACAAAAAAAGTCTCTGACCCCATAACTACAAATTCTTATATGATTGAATTTTCTAGAATGAGTAGAGATATTGTAGATATGGTTGATATAATGAGACAGTAGTCCCAAAATAATCAATAATCCAACCAATTTTAAAGGAATATCTTTAATAATGAAATAGTAGGATATTTGAAAAAGTTTTTTAAAATGGAGCCTTATCAATTCCAAGGAGAACTAAACTTTAAGAAAGCTAATAAGTGAGTTCAAAATGTGAAGAAAAATCTTGAAGTACTACATACCTTTGTAAACTTAAGAGTGAGTTTACATCTTATTTGTTCGAAAGGGATGTGAATTATTAGCGAGACATGGTTGAGATGTGTCATAATGATGTAACACACAATCATCATTAGTTTCTATTTTAAGTTCATTATTAGTTTCCTTTTTTTTTTTCATAGTTTTTCTAGTTCCCAATTATCTTAGTTTCCTATTTCAATTATTTCTTTTATTTTTGCATTACAAACATTATTTAAAGGCTTATTGTAATTGTTAGGAGTTCAATATAATTTTTCAAAATTATTCCTAATTTCAAATTCTATTGTAATCTTTGTGTTTGTTTTTGAGTGGTTTTCTATTTTGTTTCGAAACAAACCTTCAATTGCACCAAAATTAGTATCGAAGGATTTTTACCTCAATCTGATGGCTAATGAGGGTTTTAGTGGAAAACGAGCCATTGACGATGAATTATAGTTAAAAAAAATCGAGCAATGACTCGAGGGGATTGATAAAACTCTTCACAACCTCATGAAAATGGTGGTTACGTTGGTTAAAGGGAAATGTGAACCTATGGTGTGACAACAAGACCAACATGATGACTGGCATGAAGACGGCTAAGACAATCGACGTTGACCACAGATCGGGCTAAAAATTGATGACAGATGTGCACTTCACACACAAATCACAATTTTCACAAGCCCCTTCCATTACGGTGTATGAGCATTGGAATCGGGGAGCTCCAAGATGGCCTGACAACTATGACCTCCGACAAGGGGTTTTTTATGAACAAGATGAGTTTTTTTTTCACATTTTCAAGATGGCAATAATTTTCGACTTCCACAACGGAGGAATATTCAACAAAGGCAACGACGGAGGTTGGATTGTTCATTTAGGGATGTTGATTTCCATTTCAATTATTGGGCTAACAATCGAGGTCAAAATAACCAAGAGTTTAAGGTGAAAATGGATTTACCAAGTTTCGACGGCTAACTACACATTGAAAATTTTCTTGATTGGGTTTATACTATTAAAAACTTTTTCAACTATTTGAATATTTCATAAGAAAATCAAGTAAAGCACATGACGTATAAGTTGAAAGACAGAACTTCTACATGGTGGGACAACTTTTATATAATCATCAATGGCAAGAAAAACAATGTGTTCATACTTGACGTAAGATGAAACAGTTGTTACAAAGACGATTTCTTCCTCCAAGTTGTGAACAATTTTTATGCTAACAATATTCAAATTGTCGCCAAGCCAATCGTACTATGAACGAATACACGAAGGAATTTTATTGATTAAAAGCCCGAGTCAATTTGTTTGAGATGGGGGATCAATTAATTGCTTGTTATATTGGAGGCCTAAATCTAATTATTCAAAATCAACTGGCTCTTCAAGGGGTTTGGAACATGACAAATGCAGTTAATTTGATGATGAAAGTGGAAAATCAGATCAATAAGTCCACGGTGCAAACTCAAAATAACTTTTAGTGACCAACCCAAGAAGTTTTTTCTACTCCAAATGGGTCAACAACTTCAGGTAGCAATAATAATAGCAATAAAATGCCCCTTCAACTCAAAATTCGACACAAAATCAAAGTGGAACTTCAATTCCTGTTCGATCTAATGCTCAAGGCCGAACCAACAACAACAAGTCAACAATGACCCTTATGCACATCCAAACCTTGAAAAATCTTTTGGGTGCAACCAACCAAGCCATATTTCAAATAATTTCCTGAATAAATGATATGTTAACTTTGCAGAAGAATGTGACAGTGAAGAGAAACAAGTTCTTGAAGAAGATATCTACGAGGGTGTTGAGTTTACAAATGGAGATATGAGAGAAGAAGTGGCGTGCATTGTCCAATGACTTTTGCTTACCCCAAAGAAGTCAGACGACTCTTATTGATATAAAATATTTTGGACTCAATGTACTATTCGTAATAAGGTATGCAACGTGATCATTGACAGTAATAACAGTGAGAGTGTTGTTTCCAAGGCTTTGGTGAAAATATTAAATTTGAAGACTGAGAAGTATCCTTCTCCATACAAGATTACATGGATTAAGAAGGGCCCAAAAGTTCAAGTGTTAGAAGTTTGCGAGGTTTCTTTATCAATCAAGAAGTATTAAAAAGATGAGATCATATATGACTTGGTGGATATGGATGCTTGTCATATTTTATTAGGGATATCGTGGCACTATGATATTGATGTCACTTATAAGGATCGAGATAATACTTTCATGGTGGTTTGACAAGAAGATCGCCTCAATGCCATAGTTTCAATCATTAGAAAACGATTCAATTACTAAGAAAGATAAGTCGATGTTCACCAACATAATGAACCTAGATTTCTTTAAGAAAGTTAAGGAGTCACACGCATATCCCCCAGATTAGTTTTATTTGCATCCATAAAACTCGAGGAGGAGTTTTCTTAAAGTAAATGGGATTGATACAACACACAATCATCATTAGTTTCTATTTTAAGTTCATTAATATCCTTTAGTTTTTATTTTAAGCTTATTATTAGTTTTTTTTTTTTTCCTAGTTTTCTTAGTTTCCAATTAACTTGGTTTCCTAATGGTTGAAGACTATGGTTGATGTCAATGAAAATAATGAATATCTTCACAATAGTCTCACTATTTTTTATGTGAAATCAATCATGGCTACTACAAACAAGAATATTAAATTTTGATTCTCAGACTTGGTTTGTTTCTTCATGGGTTTTCTCAAGCAATCACCACATCTCTTTTGTCGATTTACATTGACAAACTCAATTTATAAATTTCTATCTATGGGACAATATAGATAAAAAATGACTAGCATTTATTTGAACTTTATTTTATCATGTTTATGTCACCCATGTCTTGGTTTAAGTATAGCAATCTCATTTTTTATTTTTGTAGGAATTTATAGACCATTTTGAAAGAATTCCCACAAATCATCTTCAATGGATTTTAAAAACCACATCATTTTAATTTCCAATAGCTATAATCAATTCTAGTAAAAAGAACAAAAAATAAAATTCTAATATTGATGACACTCTTCTTTATAGTGATGAGCTTGATGATTTTGTCATTACACTCTTAGACAATTAAACCTATTCAAAAGTTCTAGTTTTGATATCAATTATAAAGTTAACCAACCTAGGTATATACCAAAGAGATGGGAAATAGGAGAAGACTGAATTAGGTGTTGATCATTTTTATTCAAATTACTAGATTAATGAACAATTTAAAAGCTTAAATAAAATGTAATGCAATTAATATAGGGAAAACAAGTTTAAAAAAAATGGTGAAGAGAAATTAAACAATGATATAACATGGTTCAACATAACCTGCTTATTGCCATGACCTCAAATTCCAATCTAAGCCTTAAGGTGCTAAACTAAAATCAAGGATCGTTTAATGTTTTGACCCCCATTTTTGTTGTGGCTTGAGCCCTTAGGCTCCAAGGCACTTGTCGGCCACCTTTAGGGTCAAAGTTCGGTTTGGTTTGATGAAATTTAGAGGAATGTGTGCAAAAGAAAGCAAACCATTTATTTCATTTCGACCTGCTTCCCTCCCTTTTGGGTATGAGATTTGATGTTTGATTGAGAGTGCATGTTGTATGCTTGTATTACTTGCCTCACCTTTTCCTTGCAACGCATGGCTGGGGACCACAGGTATGTACTTCGACTTTGGATAATGAAATTCACATGAATGCTTGGTGCATGATTGCTATGTATATTTGTTGTGCATTTGAACTTATTGATTGATCTCTTATGCAACGCTTGGCTGGGGACTTCAGGTATGCACTCTGATTTTGACTTGTTGAGTGTATGTGCATGTTAAATATTAGGCGGGTCTATGTGATTCATGTCATTTGTTTAGCCCAAGGTTTGTTTGATCTTTGACCCATATGCTCGCATATACCCAGTTCATTAGTAGAGACCGAGTTTCAGGCCTAGAGGGGTGTTACCTCACATGAGGTACCTTCTCGATGGTAACCTGATTCCCGGACCTAGAATCTAGTTTTCGCAAACCACTTTTTCCTGACTAGAGTCATGCTCGGGTTTTTGTTCTTACTTAAATTTTTCCCATTTAAAAATAAAAATAAAATGTAAGTGGCGACTCCAAACAAAACTGTTCCTCACTGGGACGAATTTTTCAAAACTCGAAAACCAGTTTTCCTTTTCACCTTTAGAATAGCGAGTCGTGCCGGTCGGTGGATCGGGTGAGGGTCCACAAATTGGCGATTCCATTGGGGATCGAACCCAAAATCTCTGGTTTCATAAGAGGATCAAACTTGAACTTGAGTTGGGTATATTGGAGCAGATGGTTCATTGACCAATTTACTCTTAGGCTTTATAGGTGACTGGTGATCACTTACTTGGTTGGTATTTGACTTGCACTTGTGATGAGTTGTTGCTTGTGTGTTCACCTGATTGGTTGTGACATGCTTATTTGTTGTTGTTGGTTCTTGGTTTTGCGGTTCATGATAGGCTTAGATGATTAGCTTGTGTGTAGATTGTATGGTAGGGTATCTCTTTACGCATGACTACCCTTTCTCTTGCATGACTGCTTATCGTTTGTGTTTGTGGGGTGCGCTTGTATCCCCTTATTTTTGAATCACTAGTCTTGATTGACTATTCCTTATTGGCTTCTTGAATTGTTTGGGAGTCATTCCCAACTATTTGCCTTCGACCAAGCTAGGGTTTGGAATAGGGTCTAGCATAAGGGCTATATCGATGTTTGGGAGCGCTATGGAGATGACGGATATCCTAGCAATGAAGGCCTGTATAGCCTTGAGCTGGATTTCGTGGATACCTTCGTGGCCAGAGTGTCACTTTGATTGTTGGTTAGAATCATAGGTTGCGTATCCTCTTTGTGGGTATTGTCATCTAGCTTTTAGGACTTGTCTTTTCCCGTTGTTGGCTTTTGAGCCACCTTACCCCTAAGGTATCACCATGTCAAAATCCCGCTCCTACCCGTGGAGCCATGTATTAGATTAGTTGTTAACATCACATGATAGTTCATTCCCTCAGAGGATTTAGTTGTGGGATTACATTACGTAATTGATTTCAGGATTGGTAGTCACGGGGATTGACATACCCCTTTTCTATTGTAGGATTGTTGATTGAGACCGACCTAGGTTCTCGAGCTTGGATCAGGGTTAGAGGCAGACTTGTTAGAGGATCAAACCAGTATAGCTAGTCAGGACAGACATCAGTTCAAAGAGATATGGACCCATAGTATGCCACTGTTGACCAGTTAACAGAGATTACAGATATCATGGCGTCACTCAGAGATGCTATTTTAGGACTGTGTCAGAGGATTGACAGGCACCAGGCCCCACTAGTACCGATTCAGAGGACCACCTCACATGATTCTTCCACACCCCCACTACCACTACCACCTGGACCTACCATACAGTCGAACTACACAGTCCCACCTCCACCACCACTCCCAATTTAGTCAGCCCCACAAGCAGAGGCCTTTGTCTTACATGGTCAGACTGAGACTACGCCACATTCTGTTGTAGCCCCTGCACAGGTTGCAGGTGATACTCAGGCCCATATTGAGAGGATTGAGCAGAGGATGAGGTCACTGCATGTCACCGATGAAGTCATGAGTTGGGATGGGTATGATGACCTGCCTATTGCAGCTTTGCCGGTTGAGTTCTGCATGCCCGATATTGAGAAATACACGGGGATCGGGTGCCCTCGTATTCACTTGCAGTTGTACAGTGTTTTTATGCATGAGCATAGGTTAGACGAGACACAAATGATCATGTTGTTCCCTCTATCCCTGAGTGGTGCCGCCCAGTGGTGGTTTGCTTTATTAGACCCCTCACGACGCCGGACATGGATTGATCTGGTACAGGAGTTTCTTAGATAGTATTCCTTAATACTGTAGTTGATGTATCCTGGAGAGAGTTAGAGGCCCTCAGACAGAGGCCGGATGAGACCGGATGAGACATTTACCTCATTCATCTCCCGTTTGAGGGAAAAGATAGCATAGATTATTGACAGACCCTCAAAGAGTGATCAGATTAGTATGATTATGTGCAGTCTTCAGCCCCGCTACGCTAGACATGGGCTTTCCGCAGACAAACTTTGGCTCCTTAGTGCAGCCTTTTATGGCATCGAGGAGGGTATATCTAAAGGATTATGGGCAGATTCTTCCCCCTCAGACTCAAAGGGGAAGAAACCGGGGTCAAGACCCAGACCATTAGATGTTGACACCATTGGTATGATGGGGTATAGGTCCTCGTGTCGGCCTCAGACTCAGAGGTAGTTTTCAGATACCTCTTATCAGATGATACAATATGATCAATACAGACTAGTTATTCCCATTAGGCCAGTAGGGTCTGCTTATTTGCATCCGTCCCCACAACCAGTATATGCTACACATATATCCCAGAGGCCACCCATGCAGTTCCATCAGTATAGAGCACCGCCTCCACCAACTAGACAGTTCACACAACTTGGGATGCCATTGAGTAGAGCATTTCAAAGATTGGTTGAGGAGAGATTGATTGCCCCGTTATCGCCCAGACCACCACTACAACCTACCCCACCAGGATTCAGGACAGACCTTCACTATGCTTACCACCAGAGAGCGGGCCATGATACAAACAGTTTCTCAACAATGAAACATGCTATACAGGACTTGATTGATTAGGGTTTGGTTGATTTGGGACAACCTGCAGTGACCACAGACCTGTTATCTACTCATGACACTAGAGTTGTACCTTCATCCCTAAGGGGAATCCATTTGATTGAGCACACAAAGGGTGATGTATTTATGATGGGATGGGATGGGATGGAGAGGCTCCTCAGCCGATCAGTTTGTACGAGGACTCAGATTTTAGTGGATATACCCATGGACGGCAGGTCCCCAGACCATTCAGGTTGGCCCTTGATGAGATTCCCCGACAGTCTACAGTTTCACTAGTGTATTTACAACATGTGCCGTCTTTAACACCTTTCATTCTATTCCTAAAGGGGTATGGGTCTACTCATAAAGATGTTCAGATAGTCACACGAAGCGGGAAAGTAGCACATCCTCCACCTGTCGATAGGCTATTTGCTGGTACAGTTGCTATGGAGGAGATTTAGAGGGTGGATGATGAGATTTTGCACCAACTGCGCACTACGCAAGCTCGCATTTCCATTTGGAGTTTATTGGCCTTATCCAGCACACATAAAGATGCATTAATCAGAACTCTCAATCATATTAGAGTTGATATTGCTACCGCCCTAGAGGAGCTCATACACATCTTGACAGCTGACAGAGCCACATGTATTGTGTTCTCTTATGACGACTTGCCTCCGGATGGATCAGGTCACATTCGCCCCTTGTATATCAGTGTTGCATGTTCAGGCCATCGAGTGCCGACGGTCCTACTGGACAACGTCTTTGTCCTAAATGTTTGTCATTTGGCTACAGCCATTGGTCTTAGCTTTTCTCCATCTAATTTTGGACCTTCTACACAGACTGTTAAAGCTTATGACGAAACTCAGAGGACAGTTACGGGTACAATTACTGCACACGTTATGATTGGGCCAATCAGATACTCAGTGCTTTTCCAGGTTCTGAGGATTCAATCATCCTTTAACCTGCTTATTGGTCGTCCTTGGATTCATGAGGCTGGTTCCATACTATCTTTCCTTCATCAGAAGGTGAAGTTCATACACGAGGATCGCATTATCACAATACGGTCTGACCGAGATGTTATCACTTCTTCTGAGCCAATATTACAGATTAGTCACAGTGAAGATGACTTGAATTCGACCGGGTTTACTTTTGATGAGGTACAAGTTGTCAGTTTAGAGGATGACAGTAGAGATATGGTGCCTATGTCATTCAACCAGTACAGTAGCACATTGGTGCTTAACATGATGAGGGGCATGTCTTATTTGCCCAGCTTGGGATTGGGTCACCGCCAGCATGGACCATGCGAGTTTACTTGCATAGTTGATCATGACATACCTTATGGGTTAGGTTACACTCCTACGGAGGAGGATGCACGTTACATGGCACGACTACGCAAGGATAGAGTAAGGGCCCGCTTGTCTTGGGTCCCATTTGATTACCTCTTTCACCCGTACACCTTTCAGTTGACTGATTACTTTGTCAGAGGTTCAGATCATGCACCCCACATGGAGGGGATCGTTTGTATTTCGGAGGCTGTTGGGGTTCAGGACCTCCAGCGAACCATGGGGCAGATGCATTTGGGTACTGGGATCCCTGAGACACCTGATGTTATGATAGTTGCACCCCCGTCACCCGACCGAGCCAACATGTTCTCCATATGCTTCCCGGAGGCAGTTTCTGATTATGATATACTTATGGATATTGTGATTGATGCTGATGGAGTGACTCTGCCTGATGCTTGTACTGACGAGATGGACATGATAGGGGTAAGCCGTATTCTCGATGTAGTCCCACATGGTCCCCACTTTGATTTCGATTTGTTTGGAGTTTGTGATTGACACTGATGATGTGACTCTTTATGATGCTTGCACAGACGAGATGGATATGATTGGCACTGGTCGTATTTTGGATGCAGTCCCACACGGGCCTCATTCTGCTTTGGATATGTTTGGGGCTTTTATACTTGAGATAGATGATGATGATGACTCTGTTACTATTGTTACTCCTGATGTTATTACTATTGAGGGAGCGTCCGATTCTGTGGACCCACCTCTTTCTTTGACACTATGTTCGAGTTTGTCACCCGCTTTGATGATGTGGCTGGTGGAAATAATAATGATATGAGTGTTTTCGAGTATTCACCTGTGTCACTGCATTTTCCTTTGATTGTACCACCGACACCCATGACATATATACATGATGTTGATGATGTGAGAGGCCCAAATGACCTATTGAGTGATTAGTCGGATTTTGATTCAGATTCGGAGGAAAGGAAAGTAACACCTGTTTCTGGTAGCACTGAGTTGGTAGATTTCGGGACCCCTGATCAGCCCAGGGAGTTGAAGATTGGCACATCTTTATCTCCTGACGAGAGGAGTGATTCGTGCCCAATTGGTGTCTCAGTTGATTCGTGTCCAGCTGGTGCTCCTTGATTGAGGGAGTAATCAACAAAATTTATAACCTATTACACCATGAACTAGGGTAGCAAAGACAAAGCTACTATAGCATAATGGCTCTAGGATCATTCACTGGGATGGGTTTTCACTTTGCAAATGATATTAATTCAAAGCTAAATTGGTGTATTTTCATTTCAAGGTTAACTTTAAAAGAAAACATAAAGATGTTTGAATGAAAAAGGTTTGGTTTTAAACTAATAAAAATAGTAACTGATTTTACTTACAAAAAAAAGTATTTCTTGGAGTTTCATATCACTAGGCTCAGATTCCTCATACAAAAAGGGAGTTCCAGTCATTTGTTTCTTTTCCTCGCATTAGAAAATTAACATATAGTTAATTTTCTAACCGGTGGTGTACAGATGCTTCCCATTAATGGGTTCAAACACTAAATCCCTCTCATTGATACACATTGCAATGGCTCATACCTCTCACCTAGCACTTGCCATTCAAGGTGATCTTTAACCTTGGATTACCCGTCAAAAGCTCGCAAGAAATAACTAATGGTGTCTCCTTGGAGTCCAAAAGCTTACCAAGTGTTGGCTATTCTAGAAAATCCTACCTTCAAGTCACCTCCCAAAAGCTCGCAAGAGATAAACTAGTGCATCTCCATGGACGGAGATCACTTGCCTTACCAAGTGTTGGCCCAGGTGATTTAAAGGCGTTTTAAGTTAACTAAAAAGATAAAAACCATTAACGGGTCACACTTTCTCTTCATTAAAAACTAAAACAACAAAACTTCCAATTTATGCATTCGAAAACTTACCCGGTTACCTTAGCTCCAAGAGACAAAGAGCCTAGCCTCTCATCCTCTGAGAAAAAATCCTCAGAGAATGTTTGGCTAGCAAGAAAATGAAAATGAAAAAGAAGGAAAAACAGAGCAAGGCTCTGTATATTTTATATATTTATATATCTATATATTTATCTATTTTTTACAGTGGATGCAAGGGAATATATATAGAGACGTTTTTCCAACCTTTCTAACTAAGAAATCTTATGGTTGGTGGATTACAAGGAGAAGAATGGAAATTTATACAAAAATATCTGAAGAAAAGATCTAAAAGAGTCGGTGCACAAATATCGGGAAGCACTAAGGACCATTTCGCAGGTGAAAACGAGGTCTGCGAGATTTCGCAGACACACAAAAAAGGCTGCGAAATCACTTCGCAGCAAAAGGCTGATTTCGCAGCGCTGCGAAGTTGGCTTTCAGCTTGCAGTGTTCGGCTTCCAACGTGTCGCAAATATCGGGAAACTTCAGGAGGAATTCCACAGCACTGTGCAAAATGGCTGCGAAATCATTTCGCAGCAAAAGGGTGATTTCGCAGCCGTGCAAAATTCTTATTTCAACTCGGAGTGATTAGCTTCCAATGGCTGTAACTCCTTCATTTCAACTCCGAATCGCACACTGTTTAAAGCATTGGATTGTTGACTTCCTGAGCTTGGAAACGAAATATAGCATGCATAAATTGAACTCCAAGAAGTGCTCCAAAAGTGGCTGACATGACTGACATCAAGAATGCTTCATGACAGATTTCTCTTTGCTTCCCCTCCTTGCATTCCGGATTTGCTTATGACAAAGGACTTCAAAGCTTCGGTTCTTCATGTTTCTGAGCTTTCCATTGCTTTGCCATAGATTCCAAATAACTCTCCTCAATCTCATATTGCTTTGGTGATCAAAAAGCTATCAAAACACCAAAACTTAACACAAATTGATTAGAAGTGCTTGCAAAGGTCCTTAATATGTTAATTGGGTTAAAAGGCAATAACTACTACTCAAAAGTGTTTAAAAGAGTTAATTACAAGCTATCAAATAGCACTTTTTGAGTAGTAATCAGAGAAGCAGACTGATTGACCTGCTTAGGTCATACCTGGATGTATTTGCATGGTCATATGAGGACATGTCAGGCCTTGATCCCTCTATAGTCCAACATCGCTTGCCCATCCTGCCACATGCTAGACCAATTAAGCAGAAATTGAGGAGATTACACCCTCGATGGAGTTTGCAAGTTAAGGAAAAGATTCAGAAACAACTTAGTGTTGGTTTCCTGTCAGTGGTCGAATATCCTGAGTGGCTGGCTAATGTCGTCCTTATTCCTAAAAAGGACGACAAAGTTAGAGTCTGTGTTGACTTTCGAGATCTGAACAAGGCCAGTCCTAAGGATGATATTCCTTTTCCACACATCGATATGTTGGTTGATAGTACTGCAGGGCATTCGATGTTATCATTTATGGATGGGTTTTCTGGGTATAATCAAATTTTGATGGCTCCAGAGGATATGGAGAAGATTTTTTTCATCACTGAGTGAGGTACTTACTGCTATCGGGTTATGCCATTTGGGTTGAAGAATGCAGGGGCCACCTATAAGAGAGTTGCTACTACTCCATTCCATGACATGATGCATAAAGTTGTTGAGGTATATGTGGATGACATGATAGTGAAGTCTCGAGACAGGGCAGATCACTTAGCAGCCTTACAGAGATTCTTTGAAAGAATCAGATAGTTCAGATTAAGATTGAATTCCAAGAAGTGCACATTTGGGGTAACTTCTGGGAAATTGTTGGGGCATCTTGTTAGTGAGCGTGGTATAGAGGTTGATCCAGAAAATATCAAAGTCATACTTGACATGCCTGCTCCGAGGACTAAGAGAGAGATCAGAGGCTTTCTTGGCATATTACAGTACATCAGTCGTTTCATTGCCAGATTGACAGACATATGCGAGCCTATCTTACGTCTTCTGAGGAAGAGCCAACCTACAGTTTGGGATCATGATTGCCAACGCGTTTTCGAGAAGATTAAGGAGTGTCTCATTTCTTCTCCAGTTTTAGTACCGCTTACGCCAGGGCACCCTCTGCTTCTGTACTTGTCAGTATCAGTCATTGCCATGGGATGCATGTTAGCTCAGCTCGATGATTCAGGAAAAGAGTGAGTCATTTATTATCTGAGTAAGAGGATGCTTAAGTATGAGTGTAGATACATTATGATTGAGCACCTCTGTTTAGCACTGGTTTGGGCCACCAAAAGGCTGAGACACTATGTGACCGAGTATTCCATATTATTGGTCTCACGATTAGATCCATAGAGATATCTGTTCGACATGCCTGTTTTGATTGGTAGGCTCATGAGATGGTTAGTGCTACTGACAGAGTTTGATATTCAGTATGTCACGCAGAAATCAGTAAAAGGGAGCATTGTTGCATATCATTTGGCTTCTTTGCCAGTATCTGATGACAAACCGGTTGACAATGATTTCCCTGATGAGCAGTTTGTCTTAGTGACTAGTATTACAGGATAGCGGTTGTACTTTGATGGTGCCGCCAATCAGTTGGGGTTTGGTATTGGCATCCTATTGATATCACCTCAGGGTGATCATATTCCCAGATCAGTCTGGTTGGCATTCTCTAATCATCACCGGTTGACAAATAATGTTGTTGAGTACGAGACATGCATTACAGGTCTAGAGACTACACTTGATCTTGGAGTTAGACAGTTGGAAATCCATGAGGATTCCAACTTGGTTATTCAGCAGACTCAGGGTATCTGGAGGACTTAGGATAAGAATTTGAAACCCTATCATGCTTATTTGGATTTGTTGGTTGATAGGTTTGAGGAGTTGAGATATATACATCTGCCTAGGGTAGAAAATCAGTTTGCTGATGCGCTAGCCACCTTGGTTTCTGTGATTGAGATCCCTGCGGGAGTGATTGTGCGACCATTGCTGATTGAGACCAAGTCCACACCAGCTTATTGTTGTCTAATTGGAGATATCGAGGATCGGGATGGACTACCATGGTACCATGATATTTATCAGTTTCTGTCATGTGGCGCTTACCCTGAGTCATCCACTGTCAAGGATAGGAGAGCTTTGAGGCAATTAACCACTAGATTTGTGATTTGTGGAAAGTCATTGTACAGACGATTGCTTGATGGTCTATTGTTGTTATGATTAGACCGTGCCTCTGTAGATCGAGTGATGAGAGAGGTTCATGCAGGAGTTTGTGGCCCACACATGGGAGGACACATGTTAGCTCGAAAGATTATGAAGACAGGTTATTTCTGGTTGACTATGGAGGCAGATTGTTGTCAGTTCGTTCAGAGGTGCCCAGAGTGCCAGATGCACAGTGATCTCATTCACATGCCACCTTCGGAGTTGCATGCACTCATTTCCCATTGGCCATTTTTAGTATGGGATATTGATATTATTGGAAAGATCTCGCCCAAGTCTTCCAGCGGGCATGAGTACATCTTAGTAGCCATTGATTACTTCACCAAGTGGGTGGAAGTTGCTTCTTACGCTAGATTAATAGCGACCAAGGTGGTCAAATTCATCAGATCACATATCATCTGCTGATATGGAGTCCCTCATGAGCTGATCTCAGATAGAGGAATGCATTTCAGAGGCGAGGTGGATACATTGGTTCAGGAGTATGACATTCAACATCATAGATCATTTGCGTATAGACCATAGACTAGTGGCAAAGTTGAGGCCGCCAATAAGAATATTAAGCAGATTTTGAGGAAGATGGTTGAGACTTCTCGGGATTGGTCAGAGAAGCTCTCTTTCGCGCTATGGGATTATCGCACTTCTTTTCTTATCTCTATCGGAGCTACGCCTTACTCCTTGGTGTATGGTATGGAAGCAGTGCTACCTGTTGAGATTGAGATGGGATCTTTGAGAGTAGCATTAGAGCAGCAGATATCTGAGACCCAGTGAGCTCAGTCTCGTTATGATCAGCTTAGTCTTCTAGATGAGAGGAGACTGAGGACAGTAAATCATGTTCAGGCTTATCAAAGGAAAATGACCCGTGCATTCAGGAAAAGGGTTAAGCCTAGGAAATTCCAGAAATGTGACCTAGTTTTGAAGGTCCTCGGGGGATTGATCAGCGACCCCAGAGGCAAGTTCAAACCGAGATAGAACGGGCAGTATGTTATCCGAGATTTGACCCGAGAGGGAGTTGCTTGGTTGACAGATATGAACGAAAATCAGTTTTCGGAGCTAGTCAATGTGGATCAACTGAAGAAGTTTTACGCGTGAGATCATGGTCAGAGGATGGGTGGCCATCATTTTGAGTAGCCATATTCCCTATTGCACACCCACACATTGATATATCCCATTGCTAGCCCGTTAAGCCTCACATGATTCATTATGACCTATTCGTTCACTTAGCCTTGCATACCTTTTCTCACCTGGGTTAGAGGCCTCCTTTTGTGCGTTTTGCATTTATTGTTTGGATCGGTGAGTATTGTGAGTCCATTGTGTCATTGTTCGTCTGTTTCATTTTTGGGTCATTCATGATTTCTTCTTTCCTACATTGTGCATCTTCACTTTGTCTGTCTTTGAGTTTTGTTTCTATCATTTCGATTCTTTTCGCTTTTATCTTCCCTTGTGTGATGATGACGCGCTCTCATTCTGAAGCTGCAGGTTAGGCTTGTCACGTCCTTCGTTCCACCCTTAGGTTTTAATCCAGGAGTTATAGTTTGAGGGGACCACTTAGGTTTGGGATTTGAGGTACATTTGTTAGATCATGCTGGTATGACTGTTGGCTTACTTTGTTGGTTGTTCCGCAAAAAAATAAAAAAAAAATAAAAACTTGTGCTTGTTCGATGTTCATGTCATTAATATTTGGGTTTTGCATGGTTTGCCGACAGTATCACGATTTGATCATTAAATGTCATTTTGGGTTTGAGAAACTTATTCTTCTTCTGAGAATCGGTGAGAGCATTGTACGATCATTTTCTCCATGGATCTGGGAGACATATTGGAAGTGAGGTTTGGGTTTCCTTTGCACTAGGTTCCTTGGATCATTATTGTTAGCCCAAGGGTTCTCCTAATCGGATTTTGATGATAACAAACCATGGTTAAATGACTAATTGGTTTAATGGTTAAGAATCTTAGGCATAAACTCGAAAATTCATCAAAGGACCAAATGGATACAAGATTGAGACGTTTGGAAGACTTGTGATCATAGGAAACTAATGTAAGATAAATGCATGAGTGCAGTTAGGATTTTCATACCATTTCATGCAACTTAGAAAACTCGGTTTATTCTTTAAAACTTCGATTTCATTAAAACCCGAGTTTTAACAAATGTACCTTAGGCAAAATGTTTTAAAATTGACATAATAATTCATCTAAAAACCTTGCCTAAGTGTTAGAAAAGAAAGGAATTGAAAAAGATAGGTTTTCGAGGCCAAAAGGCTTAACCGGTTGAGGCTATGGCCAACCGGCTCAACCGGTTGGGGAACCAATCGACTAGTCGACCGGTTGCCCTTATCCAGTCGAGGACCAATCGAGGGGTGCACAAAATTTTCTCTCTTCCAATAGCCTTCTCTTCTCGGTCGAGGCAACGGTAACCTGTCAAGCATTAAATGCTCCAACGGTTAGTGAACCGGTCGACCCCTAGCTCGACCAGTCGAGGTTACCTTTTGCTGTTTTTGGCTCCCAAGCTTAGAAACCTATTAATTGAGAGCTCCACTTCATTCATTGATAAGAGAACACTTGCAATCAATTGTCTACCTACCTGTTCTTGACCAAAAAACTCTCATTTTTTTCTTAGTGCATTAAATCATCACTTGCATATCCTTTAGTGCACTCTTATGTGTCATCCTAGCCTTGTCTTGTATTTGAGCTATCCTTAAGCTAGGTTGAGGGATTCATTCTTGTAAAAACCGAGTGTTAAAGCCTTAAAGAGGTTTGAATCTTGAAGAGATTATGTAAGAGCCTATTGGAGCTGGAATCCAAGTGTAAGAAGATTAGAAACTTGGTTGAAGCTTCAAGTTAGTGGAATTCTCACTCGGTTAGGAGATCAAGGAGAGTGGACGTAGGCAAGGAAGTGCCAAACCACTATAAAACCCGAGTTTGAATTCTCTAACTCTATCTCTTTATTTTGTTTATATTGTGTTTGAACTTGTTGTTATTGAAAAGAATTTAAAAAACCCAATTCACCCCCTCTTTTGGGTGTTTTTCTTAATTAAGCATAGCCTTTATTTTCTCAATTATCTATATCACCACTTTTGTCATACAGTGACTTGCTTCGATTTGGCATTCATAGGATGAGTTGTTCGTCATTATCACACATTGCTACACTTCTATCCCAACTTGTTTCTTCATTTTCTTCTACACCCATTCATCATTCGTCTTACCCCTTTTTGTCTTCTTTTACCATCGCCGATCGTCGTCTCGCTTCATGAACGACGCGTTCTTTGGTGCACATTACCTGTCGTTGGACATTGTTCATTTGAATGTAGGGTTGAGTCACCTTACTCACATGGTCCTCCGATATTTGACATTGCGCACACAGAGCCTTAGCATTATCTATTGGGTATTTGGGTCTTTGTTTCCCATCGTTTCATTCACCTTTTACCTCTAGCCTTCATTACGGTCTGAGTAGTAAGATCACCCTGAGACCATGAGATCTCGTGTTTGCTTCGACGCATTTCATTCGGACAAGCTCCGTCTACTGATTGAAGTACAAGATGCCGACAGGACTCCATTTCTTGAGGGATATCGAGGATCGCATACTGCTTTTCCGTTTCGTTTCTTCGCTTTTGGTCCAAGATCAGAGACAGATAATGTAGAGAGTTGAGACTGTCCAAGACCTCCTCCGTTTGCTGGTTTGTTATATTCATACTAGGGCATACCCCTATCCTTACATGCTGGCATCAGTTCTTACACTAGGACGTAGGCAACCTATTTCACCAAGCGACACTTGGCATCAATGTTTGAGTAGGCCCCCACATTCAGCTTGGTTTCTTCATATAGCAGCTTGCTTTTGAGAAATGGCCCGGGATAAGATTCATGCGTATTCGTCGACCCAGTGGGTGTGCACACTGGGGCATACCCCATACTTTGTCATATTTGCTTATCCAGACGATTAGGTCTTCAGTGATATATGTCAGAGTTTTTTTTTTTACCGAGGCACTTGCATATCATATGTGCACACTGGGGCATACCCCCTATCAGTTTTTTTGTGGATATTGGATGTTGCGGAATAAAGTCGATGTTGTTATAGGATGAATGTTTGTGATGTTTTCAACTCTCTGATTTTGACCATATGTACGGTTATGGGATTCTGACATGGTATGGATATCTTAGACTGATGCATAACCCTTTCTTTTCACCTCTAGTCACATTTCTGAGTTATCCTACAGGGGCATACCCCCTTTTTTTCCATTTTGTTAGTGGTGTTCTTGTTTTTTCGCTTGTCATTTCTTGGCATTTTCTAGACGTCACCCTGAGGCATACCCTTTCATCTTTCGTGATTGAGATGTTTGATTTCTTGCTTATTTGAATCTTTTAGTGGTGTTCTCATGTTTATACTGGGGCATACACCCTCTTTCTTTGTGTTGTTGTGCTTGGCTAGTTTTTTTGGGTTTTCCGGTACTCATCTGGATTCTACTCTTTTCCTAGTACTCACCCAGACCCTTTTTCGGTACTCGCCCGGACTCTTTTCCGGTACTCGCTCAGACCCTTTTCCGGTACTCGCCCGGACCCTTTTCCGGTACTCACCCGGATTCTACCCTTTTTTCAATACTCACCTTGATTTTACCCATTTTCTGGTACTCACCCGGATTCGACCATTTTTCGGTACTCGCCCAGACCCTTTCCTCATAGTCGCCTGGACACTTTTCCGATACTCACCCGGATTCTACCCCTTTTTAGGTACTCGCCCAGATACGATCTCTTCTCCGGCATTGTGCCCGGATTTCCTTGGGTTCTCTAGTACTCGCCCGGACTTGATCCCTTTTCCTTTAGTCTACTCCGGCATTATGTCTAGATCTCTTGATCTTTTCCAGCATTGCGTCCGGTTTCCTTTAGTCTTCTCTGGCATCGTGTCTAGATTCCTTTAGCTTTCTCCGGCATTGTGCCTGGATCCCCTAGTCCATTCGGTCAGCATGACTCATTTCCCTTAGCCTTCTTTATTGTTATGTGGGGACAAAATTGTTGGTCATTTGAATTCTTCACTAGAGTTCATTTCACTCATTCATTGTTTGCACTTTGCACTTGCGTTTCACTCGTTCATTCATTCTACTTAAGAGGGGCGTATTTGTAGACCCTCAATTTTGTCCATCGACACTTGCATTTATCTTAGGGGTGTCACATGCACCCAATTTTTTCCGTTTGGCACCGCTATAACCCTTCTCTTGGGCTTGATCGGTTTTCGAGCCTTGTGTAGGTTCATCTGCGGTCCAATGTAGTGCGAGTGTGTAGTTCATTTTGGAGTGTCGTCATGGTCAATTCCCTAGTTGCTCACATCATGCTAAAGGAAGGAAGTGAGGTCTCCCCAAAACTTCAATTCAGTTGGAGTTCATAGGAGCAGGTTCGAATACGGAGCACTTGGGCTTGTTTCGATCATATCTCCCTCTTTCGAACTCGGAATCGCACACCGTTTTTTTTTTTGGATTCCTTATTCTTTAAGGAATATTGTAACAAAATTTGAGATTTTTTCTCAACTGGTCGACCGGATGGTCAACCGGTTCAACTAGTTCGTCAAGTTTTTTTTTAGGCGGTCAACCGGTTGGCAACTGGTCGACCAGTTTATCGGGACTGCTTGCTAACGGCTCTATTTTTGGCATTTTTGGTGCCCTTGTTCAGGCTGGTTCGAGCCCTGGTGCTCCAGATGGGTTAGGAGGATGGTTTTATGTTCGATTTGGGTCATTTTTCGGGCTGATTGCAACCCACCTTGAACTCATGTGGATTCTTGGCGGGCAAGGAATTATGAAGTAATGAGGGGCAGTTGCCCACCTCGGGAAGATGGGAGCTAAATGAGTTGGGGTTTCGAGGCTGAAGGTGGGGATTTCCAGAGCTGAAGGGGAAAGAAAATGGGGTGGTGCGAATGTTGAGGAGGGAAGTTTGAGAGGGAAGGAAAAGAGGAGACGTTTGGAGAGGAAAAGATGGGGTTTTTTGAGAAATCTGGGGTAGAGACTTTGTAGAAAGGGAAACTGAAAGCGTGAGGGAAGAGTCTAGGGGTCTCTGAGGGTTTGGCACCTAGAGAAAATGAAAAACGAAGGTCTAAGAGAGAGAAGAGGGAAAGGTTTTTAAAGAAAAACAGAGAGAACAGGAAAAATGAAGGATCTTGAGAAAAAAAAATGAATTTTTGTTTGCTTTGGAAAGAAGAAAAAGAGATCATGATCATCGGTCTTGAGTGGATTTTGCAGAAGGAGAATCAATCTTACTTGAAGCTGAAAAACAGCTCTCAAAAGCTGGTTCTTTTAGGGTACGTTTCTAATTACTCTCAGAATTCTTGCTTAAGTTCAATTCCTCCTTCTAGTTATTTCGGAATATTTAATGTTTTATTGCCTGTATTACTTGCCTCACCTTTTCCTTGTAGCGCATGGCTGGGGACCATAGGTATGCACTTTGGCTTTGGATAATGAAATTCACATGAATGTTTGGTGCATGATTGCTATGTATATTTATTCTGCATTTAAGCTTATTGATTGACCTCTTATGCAACGCTTGGCTGGGGACCTCAGGTATGCACTCTGATTTTAACTTATTAAGTGTATGTGCATGCTAAATACTAGGCGGGTCTATGTGATTCATGTCATTTGTTTAGCCCAAGGTTTGTTTGATCTTTGACCCATATGCTCCCATATACCCAGTTCATTAGTAGAGACTGAGTTCCAGGCCTAAAGGGGTGCTACCTCGTATGAGGTACCTTCCCGATAGGTAACCTGATCCTCGGACCCAGAATCTAGTTTTCGGAGACCGCTTTTTCCTTACTGAAGTCATGCTGGGGCTTTTGTTCTTACTTAAATTTTCCCCATTTAAAAATAAAAATAAAAAGTAAGTGGCGACTCCAAACAAAACCGTTCCTCATTGGGACGAATTTTTCAAAACTCGAAAACCAGCTTTCTCTTTCACCCTTAGAATAGCGAGTTACACCGATCGGTGGATCGGGCGAGGGTCCACAATGGTGCAACTACTATTGTATGCAAGTTTGGCAACAATTGCATTTAAGAGGATTAAAAGCTCATGAAAATAGATCACCACTAATATTTAGGTAGTTGAGAGGTCAAATATGAAATTTAAGAGCCTTTTATATATATATATATATATATAATGACCATAAACTAGCCGTTATATAGCAATTTGCTTGACAGATCAATCATCTAGTTCCTAACTAGCCATTAACAATAAATGTTTCTTACATGAAAATTTTACAGTGTAAAATAGGTTGATTAGTTAATTGCTCAATTGAAAAATTAATCTTCTAAACCTGCATTTGCTAGTCATTGTCATAGGAACAAATCATGAAGATGCCAATATTGGCAACCAATCAACTAACCAAGTTACTATCTTTCACAAAATGACTTTTTGAGGTTCCCAAACAATTCACAAATGCATGTATCGACTTCTTGATTTATTTTGAAAACAATTAGAGAATGTATATAAGAAAATACTTAAACTAAAACAAGTTCTTCCTTCGTACCAGCTTAAAATCATCTTTAATTTTAATTGATTTATATTTTCATGCTTAACACCTACATACACATGAGTGAGATATTAAATCTTAATTCTTTGTTTTGTTGACCATAGACTAACAAGAGGTAACCATGATTTAACTAGTATTGGTTGATCAAGACTATCTATGCAATATTCAATGGATACATAATAGAAATGACTGACGCTAATGGAACCAATTATGAAAATATTGGTTTTGATGGATATATCGGTAATTCAATTTTATGGATATATTAGGAACAAAATATCAGTATTGTAAAAATTAATAAAAACTTATAAAAATATTATGAAAAATTCTAATATATATATAAGAAGTAATAATAACCATTTTGATTTTTTTTAATAATATCCTCTATGTTGGTAAAAAAAATATAAATTTTATAAGTGAACATTCATTATTAAGTTGCATTATATATATTTTTTTACGATGATATTGTGATAATATGTCTAATTTTAAGATATATTTACTATGAAAATTATAACCCATTTTAATTCAAATGTATTCAATAATATAAAATAAATGATGATATGTATATATAATTTTTTTAATATTTTTATTTTTATTTTATATTTAATAAATATATAAATTATATATATATAAAAAAAACCTATTAAGAAAATTATGCTTATATATTTTTTGTAATAAACTAAATCAAATTTTAAAATAAAATAATTAGAATTAATTTATTTAATAAAATATTTTTTAAATATTTTGTTTTTAGGACAAATTTATAATATATATATATATACACACATGGAAGGTTCCATGTGAAAGAATCTAAAAAATAACTAAAAAGTCATGATATTGATATTTCTCCATGAAATTTCATTTTGATGACGATTGAAATCTAATATTTCGAAGAAATATCATCAATATATCGCAATTTTTCATCATCATATATGGCGACTTTTCATCTTTGGATGGAACATGTCTGACACTTGGCTTAATCAGGCCACCTCCAATTGGGCCAAGCTCCTTCACTATTGTATTTTAGTTGGGTAGTTTCACCTATTGCTTTAACTTCAACTTACGCCTTGTGAGGTTAGTTTTGGATAAGGTTTTTTTTTTCCCTTTTAGTTTTTGTACATTAAAAGTCATGTAAAAATGGATTGTTGGATTACATTGAAGGTATATTTTGCTCCAAAAATTTGAGGAAAATATAAGAAAAAAAAATAGAATAGAAAAGTAGAAAAGAAGAAAAATTGAAAGAAAATAAAAATATATATTTAAAATTAATAAATTATTTTTATATATTATTTCAAACTTATTTCATTTATTTTAATTTTTTAATAAAAAATTAAATAAATGTAAAATACATAGATTTCTATTTAATTTTAATTATATTTCATTTTCTCTTATATTTTTTTATAATGCAAGCCTACAATCAAATGAAAAAATAATTTTTCTTAACACTTGTTTTTCTTCCTACTTTCCCAAACAAATGTGACTAAAGGAGTTCACAAATAGGGAAAATACGAGTACAAATTTCATGAGGCAATTAATCAACCTGCGTGAGCGGGCAGGGCTGAGTGTGGAGGCATGTGCCGCTTCATTGACAAACCCATGGACCTTCCTTGGTCAATCGACCGGCCAACTCAGCCGCAAGGAGTGCCAAAAAGCACCCATGCCATAGGCTGCTTCAACTCCAAAGTCCCACACTACTCCCACCAATCTCAAGTGTAGTAGAATATTTTCATGATTGATTTATTGACTTTAATTATTTTCTGATTACACATTTAATGATTAAGAATCATGACTTCTTTACTGGCTTTTATTCTTTTCAAATTGCTTAAGACTCTACCTAATTGGATTGTATATGGTACAAGCCACTAGGGTTCTTGATTTTCATATTACACAACCAACTTGTTGATCATTGAGTTTTTTACTACTATTTGCTATGGTTTTTCTAGAGAGAATTCCCATTATTTTTATGTTATGAAAAATCATACCCCTTCGTCTCTCAAAAGTTTGAGGCCACCCTTGCAACAAGTTGCATGGTAGATGAAAAACTACAATGGGTGCTTGATTAAAGGCTAGCTCATAGTTTTTCAACTTTGAAGGGGTGTCTCTCATGTGTGATTGGTTTTAGTTATAGGAACTTCAATAGCTTTCAACATTTCAAATTCGGGAGACATCAAGTTATTTCATGTTGTGGGAATGTTGTATTTATGTTGAGAAGACATTTTGAGAAACGATAAGGTACATAATTCATAATTATCAAACTTTAAATCTCGACTATTAGATAAAAATGCAAATATATGGGATTAATGTACAAACAAATGAAATCAAAATACGAAGTAGTGAGACTCTTTATGTGATACAAACGAGTAGGAATTGCATAAAATAATGAGACTTAGGTTGCATGATGGACGTTCTTTGCTTGATTTTTCGTTAAGTACCAAAAAAATACACTTTGATATTTTTATCTGAATGCTAAAAATTCCGTTAGTTCACTCATGGATCATTGAGGATGACTTTGCATGGACTATTAGCAAAAGGAATATGAATTTTCTAATCTACGGCCCGCTACATATATATGTGGTGTGAATGTGACGAGTGAGGGGACAAACCCACGTGGACTCGCAGAGAAAAAAAATACAAGAGTTCAATTCAATGGTGAGAGGGCATTCCCCCCACTGCCTCTACTTGTCGAAGTTTTTGGGACTTTTCTCAATAGTACAGTAGTTTAAAAAAGTTATGCTTAAATTATTGTAGTAGAAGAAGTTATTACAAATATATGGTAGTTTTTGCCACATAGGAGAGAGGAGAGAGGAGAGAGGGTGAGAGAGGAGAGAGGAGAGAGGGTGAGAGAGAGGAGAGAGGAGAGAGGGGATAGGAGATAGGGTGATAGGATATTATAAAAGGGAACTCGTCTCTTGAAGAGACGAGTTCCATGAAAAAAAATATATATATTTTTTTAAAAAAATTCCCATTTACTCAAGGGAACTCGTCTCTTTAAGAGACGAGTTCCATGAAAAAAGACAAGGGAAAGACGAGTTCCCAGGGAAAATTTTTTTTTTTTTAAATATATTTTTTATTTAAAAAAAATCCCAAATTAAATAAAAAAAAATTTCCTAAAGGGAACTCGTCTCTTTGGGAATTTTTTTTTTTTTTTAAATATATTTTTTATTTAAAAAAAATCCCAAATTAAAAAAAAAAAAAAAATTCTTAAAGGGAACTCGTCTCTTGAAGAGACGAGTTCCCATGTAAAAAAAAATATATTTTTTTTAAAAATATATATATTAAAAAAAAAAATTCCTAAAGGGAACTCGTCTCTTCAAGAGAGGAAAAAAATTATTATTTTTTTTTAAATATATTTTTTGTTTAAAAAAAAATTTCCTAAAGGGAACTCGTCTCTTCAGGAAAAACAATATTTTTTTTAAAAAAAAAAATCCCAAATTAAAAAAAAAAAAAAAAAAAAACAAATTTTTTTAAAATATAATTTTTTTTACATGGGAACTCGTCTCTTGAAGAGACGAGTTCCCTTTAGGAATTGTTTTTTTTTTTTTTTTTTTTTTTTTTTTTAAATTATTATTATTATTATTATATATATATATATATATATATATTTAAAAAAAAAATTTACATGGGAACTCGTCTCTTGAAGAGACGAGTTCCCTTTGGAATTGGTTTTTTTTTTTTTTTTTTTTTATTTGGGATTTTTTTAAATAAAAAATATATTTAAAAAAAAAAAAAAAATTTCCTATGGCAAAAAAAAATTAATTTAAAAAATTGGACTTTAAGACGAGTTCCCATAGGAAATTTTTTTTTTTTAAAATATATTTTTTATTTAAAAAAATCCCAAATTAAAACAAAAAAAAAAAAAAAAAAAAAAAAAAAAACCAATTCCAAAGGGAACTCGTCTCTTGAAGAGACGAGTTCCCATGTAAATTTTTTTTTTTTAAAATATATATATATTTTTTTAAAAAATATATATATTAAAAAAAAAAAAAAATTCCTAAAGGAACTCGTCTCTTCAAGAGAGGAAAAAAATTATTATTTTTTTTTAAATATATTTTTTGTTTAAAAAAAAATTTCCTAAAGGGAATTCGTCTCTTCAGGAAAAACAATATTTTTTTTTTAAAAAAAAATCCCAAATTAAAAAAAAAAAAAAAAACAAAAACAAATTTTTTTTAAAATATAATTTTTTTTACATGGGAACTCGTCTCTTGAAGAGACGAGTTCCCTTTAGGAATTGTTTTTTTTTTTTTTTTTTTTTTTTTTTAATTATTATTATTATTATATATATATATATATTTAAAAAAAAAAAATTTACATGGGAACTCGTCTCTTGAAGAGACGAGTTCCCTTTGGAATTGGTTTTTTTTTTTTTTTTTTTTTTTTTTTTTTTATTTGGGATTTTTTTAAATAAAAAATATATTTAAAAAAAAAAAAAATTTCCTATGGCAAAAAAAAATTAATTTAAAAAATTGGACTTTAAGACGAGTTCCCATAGGAAATTTTTTTTTTTTTAAAATATATTTTTTATTTAAAAAAATCCCAAATAAAAAAAAAAAAAAAAAAAAAAAACCAATTCCAAAGGGAACTCGTCTCTTCAAGAGACGAGTTCCCATGTAAATTTTTTTTTTTTAAAATATATATAATAATAATAATAATAATAATAATAAAAAACAAAAAAAAAAATTCCTAAAGGGAACTCGTCTCTTCAAGAGACGAGTTCCCATGTAAAAAAATTATATTTTTAAAAAAAAAATTGTTTTTTTTTTTTTTAATTTGGGATTTTTTTTTAAAAAAAAAAATATTGTTTTTCCTATGGGAACTCGTGTCTTGAAGAGACGAGTTCCCTTTAGGAAAATTTTTTTTAAACAAAAAATATATTTAAAAAAAAATAATAATTTTTTTCCCATGAAACTCGTCTCTTCAAGAGACGAGTTCCCTTTAGGAAATTTTTTTTTTTTAATATATATTTTTTTTTACATGGGAACTCGTCTCTTGAAGAGACGAGTTCCCTTTAAGAATTTTTTTTTTTTTAATTTGGGATTTTTTTAAATAAAAAATATATTTTAAAAAAAAAATTCCCCAAAAGACGAGTTACCTTTAGGAATTTTTTATTTATTTAATTTGGGATTTTTTTTAAATAAAAAATATATTTAAAAAAAAAAAAAAATTTTCCCTGGGAACTCGTCTTTCCCTTGTCTTTTTTCATGGAACTCGTCTCTTCAAGAGACGAGTTCCCTTGAGTAAATGAGAATTTTTTTAAAAAAATATATATTTTTTTTTTCATGGAACTCGTCTCTTCAAGAGACGAGTTCCCTTTTGTAATATCCTATCACCCTATCTCCTATCTCCTCTCTCCTCTCTCTCACCCTCTCTCCTCTCTCCTCTCTCCTCTCTCACCCTCTCTCCTCTCTCCTCTCTCCTATGTGGCAAAAACTACCATATATTTGTAATAACTTCTTCTACTACAATAATTTAAGCATAACTTTTTTAAACTACTGTACTATTGAGAAAAGTCCAAGTTTTTGTCCATTTTGAGACTATGGACCTCTTGCAATAGGGTGGTTGAATTGGCCCATGAGCAGGTCCCTTCTCAAACTCACAATCATAGCACGCAAGACATGCAGCGGGCCCTGAAAGTGAACTCTGGGCCCATGTTTTACCCTTTCTCCCTACTCCTACCAATTATTCTTCCATCCTTGCTTTGGCCCCATCTTTCCTTTCTACACTCAATGTCAAAACCATCTTAATGACAACCCTAATCAACAACCAGAAATGTTAAACCTCTCAGTGGAGTCCAATCCCCAATCATGTCACTTTGAAAATACCCCTTCTTCTTTAATAATGGTTGGTAACACTCAACATTTAGGTAGGATTCCTTACATCACTTTATTAATGAAAATTATGAAGCACCATCTTCAACAATTATGTCAAACTTTAAATTATTAGGAATCTCATTAGTATAACAGAGTTGGAAACCTAAGCCATATAACTATACATCATTCATTGCCAAAGCCCACAAATCAACTTAATAGCATAGTAATCACCTACCTGAATCTAAGTACCTTCCCCGGATTAGGTCAACTAGTGGATTAAAACCTTGTCATGAGTCTGCTTTTTTCTTGCATATACAATTCTTGTTTGGACAATGATTCCTGTTCACATATACATACACTGCTAGCTCACTAAGTGTCAAATATTTTTTAATTAATAGACACCCATAGATTTGTACGAGGCTTTGGACTGCCATTTGATGTGTTTAAACATGTTGAGGGTATACATTCTATATGACCTACATGAGAAATTTTTGTCATTAATTGATCAAATCATGGAATATTGTGGATTGTATTGTCTCTTTGATGGGGTTTGCATTTTATGATCAGTGTCATTTAAACATGGTTGTCCTTTTGATTATATTCTTGGAAAGTACAATTATTGTTTACCCTAATTTACTGAAGTTTCATGTGTTAACAAGCAAGATACGAGCGAATATGCATAAAGAACATAGCGGTTATTTTGACCAAATGATCTTCCAATATGCTAGTTTCAATGATTCTCGACTAATCATAAGAAGGGGGTTTTTGGAAAGGACCCGTCCCCTTTGGAGCTGTTGCTTCTTGGACGTTAATATAGCTCAAGATCAAAAGCTGGAGTTCAACAACTTCTTGGTAGGACTTGACTACCAAAACTATCTAATAAAGCATTGTCATTTGTGTGAATCACTTTGTCATTTTGGTAAGCCTAATATTAGTTATTTACTGCTTTTCTTACCTGGTCTTTCCATTTCTGTCGCCCTTCAGAGACGCCAAAACAACCATGCAAACATGAAATCATGGCTAGTCTACTAAAAGTATAGAAAGATAATGTTGGGAGGGTCTGTTTGGCTTGCCTGAAATTACCCAAAACCATGGTTACTAAAAATGTTACATGCCTACCCCTACTCTTCATAACTATGAAGAAAATTTGTGGCCGGCATAAGGGTAATGGAGAAAGCTAAGAATGGAACTCAAGAGAGGCAGGAAAAAAAAATCAAGAAATCAATGTGTTGGATTAAATACTGAAAATTCCATGAATATTGTAAAATTTCACTACTTAACTAATCCCAATACTTAGGTTTAGTGTCAGTGGGTGTTTGATAAATCAATTTAATAACTTAATTTAAGTTATTAAGTAAATTAAGTATATTTGGTAAAATAATTTAATGATACAATTTAAAATAAAAAAATAACTTTAAGTAATAAGTAAAAACAATTAACTTATTCTTAAATTAATATTTTTATTTTACTTTTTTACCACCATTTACCCTAGTTATCACGATCTCCTTTACTATTCCACAACCTCATTTGCTCTAATTGTAATTTATGAGGATAAATATATTAATTTGATAATTTAGATTAAATTTTAAGTTAATTTTATTAAACAACCTTAATACTTAAATTAAGAATTAAGTAATAAGTTTCGAATTATTAATTTAATTATAATTTAACTTAGAATTTATTTAAGTAATTAAATAATAAATATTAAATTTTACCAAATGCACCTTAGTTGTATAAAAAATAATTTCCTCTATCCTTCAGTAAACTTAAGCAAGAAGATTATTGTATGTGTTTGACAAATTAGACACAAATTTGTGTTATAAAAATTCTCTTGGCAACATAATAGAAGAATTTTTGCTTCTCGGAGAATATTCCATAAACAGTATGTTGTTTGAAAGAAGAAGATAAAAAAGAAAAAGAGAAAAAGAATCCTAGAATGGAGGGTGTTGTTTTAACTTTTTATAGGCAATTTATTTCATTATCTAAACAAATTATATTAAAGTCTTCTTATAAATACCAATGAAAATAGGAGCGTCTATTTTCATTATTAATAAAGATAATAGTAATATATAAGCCTCCATTTTTCTCACTTTATTTAATTTATTTAAATAAATAAATAAATTTTTTTCCTGAGTTTTTGGAAAATATGTCCTATTAATGAGTGTTCCTAATCAAAATTTTAACTTTTTTTAAAATGAAATTATTCTTTTAAAGAGGGTAAAATAATTTTATTATAAATAATTCATTTGTCTCATTAATTGTACAAAGATTATCAAAGATCTCTAATAATTATTGTTAAACAAAAAGGTGAAAAATATTAAAAGATTTTCTTCTATATTTTAAGTAAAAAAAATTGATTTTTTTTAAAATATTTTTTTTAATAATTTAGTTATTTTCTTCAATAGTCAAATGAAATAAAAAAATCTAAAGGGATAAAATTGTTTATCCTAAAATGTCAGGTATATTGAAACCAAATAAAAAAAGAAAATATTAATTTCATTTACCTCTTTTAAAGTTTCAATTAAATACAATTAGTTTCTATTAGTTTAAAAATTCATCATCCCTTTTATTTTAAATTACAAGAGAGATGAGTGAAAATATCAAATGAGAAGAGAAACATGAGATGAAATTTCAAACCAAGGAATTAGGTGTATTTAATTAAAATTTCAAACCAAGGCCAATTAAAAAAAAAAAAAGGGAAAAAAGAAAAGAAAAGTAGAATAAAAAGGCATTCTAGCTTTAAGATGAGCACCAACCATTGATGAATGATGAAGTCTATAAAAGAGATGGTAAACTCAAATGAGCAATGCTTATCTATCCACGATGCAACACTCATCATTCCATTAATATTAAAGAATTTTAACCACATACCTTTTTCCATTAGGAGAGCCTAAGGTTTTCCTCCCTGCCATGATTTGAGTCTTCTCAGATAATAATAAAAATAAAAAGAAGCTCAAACTCACTCATTCAAGCCACTTTTGACGCATCCTGCCTTTTCAAAACAAAAACCAAGCCAGGCCTCAAGGATGGAAATAAATAATATTTTATAGGCACTTGAAATTTTGGAAGTATCCAATTTCTCCCTATTTACAAATTACAACTGCAAGATTTGTTTTTACTTTCTTTTAAGGCAAATTTTGTCTTCAATCTTGAAGATTGAAGATAAACACGTCACAGAAAGTTGTTGGATAACAAAATTTAGGAACAGTTCAAGTTAGAATTATGATTAATCATAGAAATTTTATAAAGAAAACCT
Source organism: Vitis vinifera (assembly GCF_030704535.1). Classification (NCBI taxonomy): domain Eukaryota; kingdom Viridiplantae; phylum Streptophyta; class Magnoliopsida; order Vitales; family Vitaceae; genus Vitis; species Vitis vinifera. The sequence continues at coordinate 7,740,566 of NC_081815.1, read as the reverse complement.
GTCTCCAAACATACTCTCTAATTTTGGGGGGAATTCTACCATGGGAAGTGGTTGAAGAAGAGTCATCATGTCATGTACTAAACGGAATGGTTGGCCGTAGTGGGCCCGTGAAAAGGTTTTGGGCAGTTTGGACGAGCTCTACATCATGTTACACCAAAATAATTGAACCCCTCATAGTTCATTTCATTTTCAATGACAGTGGAAAATGATTTTTATTTTATGGAACAAACAAACAAACAAACAAACATAGTTTCCCCATTCAATCCATTTGCAAATTACATAAAAAAACATTATGCACATTTAACATTGAAACAGTGATGTCTTGAAACTGTTCCTGAATCACTCAGCACACACCATGATTCATAGAACCACACACAATCAAAATTATTCACAGCATCACCCCATGGGCATGGAATATGACTAAAAGGCAGACCCCAAAAAGAGTTTCTCCATACTCTAAATTCAAATAAACAACAAAGGATCGATGGGAAATGAAGAGGAATGATTAATATTTAAGGATTGACACAAACACTACCCACCCTTCATGTCATTTGGTTGAATGGTTCAGGCTGGGGTGGACGTCCAAACTATGTCCTTGAGAGCCGGCCGGAGCTCCTTGTTGCAGAACTGGTCGTACTCCAGGCTATCACCATGGTGCTTCTTCACCTCCACCACCAGGAAAGACGGCGCCACTGCGAATATCTCCGCTCCTATCGCTAATTTCCCTTTTCTTCCTCTTTCCTGCCCCTGCAGCCTCACTATCGTTTCGCTCTTCTTCACGCTGAATTTCCCTGCCTTCGCTACCTCCTCCAGTTTCGATATCACGCTGCTCGCTGGCTGCGTCGTCGCGAACCTCAGTTCCTCCTTTTGCTCTCTCTTCTTCTCTTCGAACAAAGGTGACAGATCGAACCCCTCCGATAGGGAGATGATGTGGAACGCGTTCAGGGTCTCCGGCTGCTTTGCTTTTCCGCAATTGAATGACTCGAATTCTTGTTCCTCTTTGGTTAGTATCGTTTTGGGCACCGACTTTTTGAACCAGGAGGATTCCACGATCTTGGCTATGGTGATTCGAGTGTTGGGGGTTGGATCGAGGAGTTTCGTGACGAGTCTGCGAGATTCGGGTGAAAACCAAGGCGGACACTTAAAGTCTCCTCTGTAGATCTTCCTATACATGGCCACAATGTTGTCGTCCTGAAACGGCAAGAATCCGGCGAGAAGAACGTACAGAATCACACCGCACGACCACAGATCGGCCTTTGCCCCATCATACCCATTCTTTCCAATCACCTCGGGCGCGACGTAGGCTGGAGTCCCACATGTCGTGTGCAAAAGCCCATCTTGCTTCAAGTGCTCTGACAGCGCGCTCAGCCCAAAATCGGTGACTTTCAAGTTGCCAGACTCGTCGAGGAGTAGATTCTCCGGCTTCAGATCCCGGTGGTAGACTCCGCGGCTGTGGCAAAAGTCCACCGCCGAGATCAGCTGCTGGAAGTACACTCTAGCAACGTCCTCCCTCAACCGCCCTTTGGAGATCTTGGAGAAAAGCTCGCCGCCGCGGACGAGCTCCATGGCGAAGTAGATCTTGGACTTGCTGGCCATGACTTCGTGAAGCTCAACAATATTGGGATGCTGTACCATCTTCATAACTGATATCTCCCTCTTCACCTGCTCCGTCATCCCCACTTTTATCACCTTATCCTTACCCACCACTTTCATCGCTACACTCTTCCCTGTCTGCAAGTTCCGGGCATGATACACCTTGGCGAAGGTGCCGTGACCCAGAAGCCGTCCCAGCTCGTATTTACCGTGAAGCAAAGACGGGCACGAATCTTTACCCGAATCCGCCATTGTTTATACACAAGAAACAACTAAATCAAACAAAATGAAATTGACAATATTACAATACTATCGACTCTAGCCGGAGCGATGCAACTACCCGTCTTCAACGTGTTTCCGATGACAGTTCCTACCGCCGACGGGCCTTTTGGCCCATCGCTCAGGATTTGATAGCGTAACTCTCCTCATCTCTCAGCATTCCCAGAGAGACTCAAGGCTCTCTTCACAAAATATAACTTGATTAAATTTCTAGGCTTCTGCAGATTCAGTTGCCGCAGTTTGGCCTCTTCCCCTCTAGTCTTCAGTGCTAGGGCCTCTCCTTTATATACTACTTTCATCGTTCGAAATTACACTTCCGTCCCTGCTCTGTTTAGACACATGTCAAGATCTTGACGTCAGGCTCTTCATCGCGCTGTCTGCAAATCACACGCGTCCACCTCGGAGGTGCTTCGTATGAAACTGCCACTGCGGATGATGCGGTATGGCTTCACCCATTACGGTTCTTACGATTCACTCCCGGTTTGCCACGTTACCCAGGTTCCCAATAATTCCGTGGACCCCAGATGAGACTGCAACTAGCTTTAGGGGCAGCCATGGAAATAAAACTTCAAATATCTAGGGCAGTAAAAGCAATAAGGAAAGAAAATGGGCAGATTAGATAAGATGAAAAGGAATATTCCAGCATCAGGAGTTCTGGGGGAGAATGTGGTAGTGTGAATTAACAACGGAATTACACTAGGATAGGGAGAGTGGGGCCCAGTGGTTGAAGTTTTGTCGGATTATAGAGCCGGCTGCAAGTGATACATACGTCAGCCAAAGAAAGCCTCTGCAAAGCCTGACCACCTTATCAGGTGTGGACGGTCCCACCCTAACATCATGCTAAAAACTTCTCATCAAGCACTTGGTTATTTGATATTTCACATTTACAAATAATTAATTAATTTTCATTTTTCGAAATTAAAAAAAAAAAAAAAAAAAAAAACCCTGGTTTTCTTTTCTTTTTTATCCTTATCCTACTCCACTCCAGTCTGAATTTGACAAAAGCAGTAATCTCATCTTATATGACATGTAATCCTTATCCTGCTTTTAATTAATGGTGAGAGGAGTAGTACATTTCTGCCAATATTCATGACTAGTGTGAGTACAGCGACAGGTGGATTACTCTTGTGCTTCGTCAGTAAATGCCCCAATCCCAATTAAAAATAATAGATTAAATAATAAATATTAAATTTTATTAAATACCGGTTAAAAGGTGTTTAATAAATCAATTTATTAAATATATTCGTAAAATAACTTAATAATTTTATCAAAACAAATCTAAATCAAATTCTAAAAACGTTTTCAAAATGTAAAAATAAAAATAACAAAGCATGTGCTTAGTCAGAGATGCTGCATACCAATCATCTGAACTTTTAGAGAGAAAATAATTTTAAAACTATGAACACATGTTTAGCACTGAATGGATCATGGATCATCTGCCACATTCAGAAAAAATATTAATAAATTTAATAACTTAAATTGGGACATTGTGACAAGCAAATAATATAGACAGTAAACATACCAAAATAATATGTCAGAGTAGCTGTGCTGCAAACATTGATTTTATTAATAAAGAATTTCAACCGCAAGCCCATAATTATTGAACAGATGGACTTTAAAATAATAATAATAAAATAAATAAATATTGAATTCTGATTTAATCCTACCCCATCAAACACAGGGAATAAAATAAGATAAAGGTAAGATTCATGCACAATCCTCATCAGCAGGACAAATAAATTAAAATATAAATAAAATATAAATTTTCACTAAACTCCTATGATTACGTAATCTACCATTAATATCAATCATATGACTTAATTATCGGTCCAAATTTTTGGGTCTAGAGCTGATCAACCTCGTTCTATTCAACACCTTTTTCTCTATACTTGTGTTTTTATACTTATTATTTATATTTTCTAGTCATATAATCTGTGGGGGGAACTGGAGATTGGAGGGCTGTGGGGAGAGGATGAAATCAGCCAAACCCGCCCACCTCCTTTTTGGCGGCCGCCGCAGCACAAAAGAAATTGCACATAATCACGTTAAGTGTGATTTAATTTCAAAACCTAATTATGCATGTTGTATTGTGAAAAAACAAAAAAGAGGAAAATGAAAGCCAAAAGATACCTATATGATGATAGGGTCTTTCTGGTTCAGGCTGCATCATCGAGACATCAACTGTTTTCTTTTTTCTTACGGGCGTGTGGTGGGCGTGGGTTCCACATTTTGTCCCCTCTGCTAAATTTGTGTCCATGGATTGATTTGTCGTCTAGTAGATTTATATTCTCAAAGGTTCGAACCATGAGATGAAATATAGATGCTCAATGTAATACCCCACATTGGATTGGAAAAAAGTTACTAGTAGATTTAAACCATGCTTTATTTTCTAATTTGGCTTTGGATTCACATTTTCCTCCTTAATATTAGATGTGGAAGGTCATTTGTGGCAGTGATTGTTGGTAGAGTCTCTTATCCATCCTTGAACGCCCTTATTAGTTAAAGGTTAGCTTTTTTGAAAGTTGAAATTCATAGTAACCAATGGTGTTTTTGAGAGCGGGTGCCATCGAGACTTTGATGTTCCAATTTGTGTTTGGACATGCACCCACGTCTCTTCTTGTAATCTTGTGTGGCACGCACTTGAAGTCAACTTTTGTGTGTGTATGTGTGCGCACGCTTTAAAAATGTACTGAAAACTTATCGTCAATGCTGCGTCTGGATTGACTTATCCATCTAAGGTTTTACTGCATATAGAGAAGAAGAAGAAGAAGATGAAAGGAAAGGCGGGTTTTGAGTGAATGGTTGGTATGAATTGAGGTTGGGGAAGGAGATGATAAGATAGATGGAGTATTTACTGATCACATGGGTGGGAATAGTGTAATGAAACTTCAACATCTGGATTCTCAATCTGAGACATAGAGCCTCTGTCACTCCTCAGGGGTCGCGCACAGTGGGACAAATAATGCTCACTAGCTGTTTCTTTTATTGTCTTGGGTCAGTGACTTCACGCCAATATGCCACCACCCCTACATGTGCTACATTTTTCATCCACATGCACGGTCCACAGGTACGGCTGATCAATTAATGAGACCCTGTCCTGCTTTCCCTGAAATCAACATATTCTATCTCCCACTATATAATTTTATTTTTTAATCGCATCAACTCTTTTATTGTTATTTTTTTAGTCAATAATTAGATATCACCCCACTATTAAATTGAATAAATAGACAACACTTTTTGTCCTTTTCAATTTTCATCACCCTTTTACCCTTTCTAAGTATAAGAAGTTGGCAAAGATAATAGTAAAAGTGATGGTAGGGATGGTAAAATCCATTTTATAAATTGATGTTGATTGAGGATCACATTGACAAAACATTCCCCTTTATCTTGTAAAATATAATAGGGGGGTGAGTCATTGGGTCTATTTCCAAATGAATGATATGAATCATCAAACTAGAATCATGTAATGATAGATAATGCTTCTTCATTTTTTTTTTATTTTTTTTAAGTTTAACAAGAACTTTTGAACCTATTTTGGTAATTTTGTTAAAAAGACAAATTATTTTATTTTATTTTTAAAATTAGGTTTTGTTTGAATTGGTTTCTGTGAATGTAAAAATTATATTTTACTTGATAGGGTTTAGTTATAGTATCAAATGATACCTTTGGGTACCTTACCGAAAAGGTACCACCAATTAAGTCGTATACAAATTTTTGTTCCATTGTTTGTATTTCAATTTTATTTGTTTATTCTTTTATACATTTGTTTTATTTATTTATATTTTTATTTAATAATTTAAATCTCATCATAAATATTTTAATGGTCTAAATCTCTTATTTTGTAGGTATCACTTTGGTACCATAACATTTTCCTACTTGATAAAGAGTTTTTTCTTTTTTCTTTTTGAATAATTTATTAAAAAAGATTATATTTTAAAAAAGATTTAATAGGAAAATCTATGAAATGTTATATTTTATAAAGTTTTATTTTAGTTTATATAGAAATTAAACTATTTTATAAGTTTCCCGTGCAAGTTATATTTTGACTTATAAAAGAAGTTATTTCATATTTTATATAATATTAATATTATGTTTTAAATTAATTTGACATCAAGTTTAGCTTTAGCTTCTAATTCAAGAGAACAAGAGGAGGAAAAAAATATTGAAGAAATTTGCCTCAAAATTAACCAATTTTGTAGGTTATTCTTTCAAGGAGAAATGGGTTTGTATCTTACTCTGAGCAATAATTGAAGAGAAAATCCCTTAACTTCATAAAAGTTTGTAAAAGCTACTCTTGAGCATGAAAGAAATAAACAAAAAGTCTATCAAATGCTCTTCCATGATCATCTCAAATTCTAGTAACTTTCGTGTTCAAATTTAGATTTTACATAATAATAAGGTTTTGTTTATAAAGTGTTTTAAAAAATAGTTTTGAAAAATAATTTTTAGAAATAACTTTTTTTTTTAATCTTTTGTAAATTAAAAGTCTCTTTAAGAACCCAAAATATTTTTAACTTATTTTTTATGATTTTAAATATGTTTTAAAAATAACTAGTAGACAACAAGGGGAAACAACTATAAGATGTTTTTTAAAAATATTTTATTTTCTATTTTTAAGAATAAAAAATTATGTGTTTTCTTTTTTTTTTTTTAAACAAAAATTGGTAGCGACTAAGCAAGACGGGCTCGTTTGATTATATTCCCTATTTTCTATTTTTTAAAGAAAAAATAATAATACATTTTATATAAAATATAAAAAATTCTTATAAAAAAATAATGGTTTTAAAATTTGATTAAAAAATTTGAGGTATCAAAACATTTCATACATCTTAAATTTTAAAATTTCTAAAATCCATTTTTAAAGATATAAAGCAGATCTATACATTTTATAGAAGATATTCTATTTTTATATAAAAAATATTTTAAAAATAAAAAATAAATTTGGACATTGAACAATTTCAAATGAATTTGAATTTGAAATTTGGAGACATGCCAATTATTTAATTTCTTCTTTAATGATGAAACAAGTCTATTTCAGAGAAGAAGGGGGGAGACATTGACTCATGCAAGTCTTTAAGTAGGAGATGACCCACTCCTTCATTATTTCTTTGGGTGTGGGGTAGGGGCTAAACTCAAAAGCCTTACAAGAGGACGTTCCTCATTGCTTTATTTCCTACCCACCCATACATACAATACATTATACATGCAGCACATTCATGGATCCTGCTCCTCTCCTTTTCCCTTTCATCTTCATCCCCTCCAAATTGCTTCTACCCAAAAAGGGTTGGAGCCCACCTCCTTCATTCCATCAATTGCTTTTTATAGGGCACCCTATCTCCATATATTATATGCATATTATTGGAAGCTAAAGACCTCACTGTGGGCTCCCTAGATTCATTTATACTTCATAAAAAACCTTAATTATTGGAAGCATAAGGCCAACCAGTGGGGTCCCCAGATATTGCTGATATAACATTTGTAATTATTGGCCCAAAATATAATTGCCATTGTTGTGTTGCTTTTTTCTGTTTGACCCTAAGAACACTTGAGTGATGTCATATTCCCATAAACAAAAGTTATCATTGTTATTATTATTTTTGAATCAGAGCAGAAGGGGTTGGATGGTCTGTGACTGTTGGGTTTTATCAACAGACAGGAGCATCCCAAGTGGAAGAAGAAAATATAGGAAGCCAAATGCATGTGCCCAAATACCTAATTAATATACTAGAAGTACTCTTGCTTGTCAAATCTAATGGTATATTCAATTATGATATTCCTTTTGTTCACGTAATTAGTGAAAAGAAAAGAAAAAAAAAAAGGGCCATAATGATCATGGCCAGTCTGTCAAATAGAATCCAAAATGGGAATGGCTTGTTTTTGCAAACAATCTCCAGTTTCAGCAGGGTCCCTTGGATCATGGGTGGAGGGGTTGCTAGGCTGAAAAATGAGACTTGTTTTTGTAGTTTCCTCAAAGGCCAAAAAAGGATAACGGAAACAACACTCAATGTATATTCCACAGCCTAGCTAGTTTTGAAAACTACTTAAAAAAATAAATTATTTTTAGAAAATATCAAAGATATCATTTGTGTATTGGGGATGGCATGATTAAAGATAGATACACTGGAACATCACCCACAGACAAATGAAATAAGACATTAGCTACTTAATTGACAGGTGAATAAGTAACCATATTGCATATATACTCTTGCAAAAATGGCATTAGGGACTGAATCCATGAATGCAAATATTGGAGCTAGCATGAGGATTCACCATGTGAAGAGATTCTTAAAGCTTTTGATGATACTCAGTGTGCCCCATGTTTCATGGCTACCAGCTTCACTGTACTCATCCAATGTATATATATGTATATGTATATGTATGTATGTATACACACATCAGTTGCTATATGATCATATATGTTGGTGTTATTCTCTACTTTCGTCAGTCACTATGATCCACCCATGTGCCCATAGAAGAGTCTCTTTCCACAATAATGCTTTAAGAGTAGATCTTCACTTGCATGCATGTGAACCCAAATGGGACCAGACTAACATGCTCAGTTCTCTCCATGCAACATCTAGGTTGTACGTCTAAACATGGTTTATTGGGGCACTAAAGTGTCACTCACTGCAAAAGTTTCCCTATAATAATTTTTATGATCTTGTTGTGTACTTCTATAAATAGAAAGAATAATCAGACCCTAGGTCAACAATGCTTGCTGATCTGGAGTACTGATGTGTGAGAAAGATCTTAATGAAATTAGTAGTATCTTCTTCCTACAATCTTTCTAATTTAGTACATTACGTATGACTTAATTTTATGAAAGAAAAATTAATTGGATGTGACATATGTGATTAAGAATTAGTCAAATGAAGTAACTTAATGAAACATATGTACCTTGAAAAATTATCATTTTCCTATTTGTCTCCAGAATTAAGTTCTAACCTTGATAGTCATACCAACTCTTGCTTATGGCCTGAACAAAGTAGCAATTAGTTAAGAGTGGGGATATGGGTTGGTCATGCACAAGTTAGTCATAGGTCACCAAGGGGTTCAAATAGATAAAAGGAGTCAGTAATAATGCAATTTCTTGCTCTGACCCATATATCCCTAGGTGGCACTTTTAATTTATCATCGGGTCACTTCAATTTGATAGGTTTAGTTACAAGCATATCAAATATATCAATTAATATTTTAACGTAAAATATTGATAACATAAAAAATTAATGAAAATTCTACAAATATTGAGAAAAATTCTAAAAAATTATATAAGAAGTAAAAATAGATATTTTAATTTTAATTTTTAAATTGATATATATATATATATATATATATATATATATATATATATATATATATAAATAATTTGTCATATTTGATAATAATATCTCTATGTCGATAAAAAATATAAATTTTATAAATATATATTTATTATTAAGTTTTATTATATATTATTTTACAATAATATTATGATAACATGTTTAATTTTATAATATATTTAATATTAAAATTATGATCAATTTTAATTTAAATATATTCAACGATATCAAATAAATAATAATATACGTATAATTTTTTAATAATATTTATATTTTTTATATTTAATAAATATATAGATTATATAAAAAAGACTTATTAAGAAAATTATGTTTTTATATTTTTGGTAATAAATTAAATCAAATGTAAAAATAAAATAATTAGAATTAATTTATTTAATAATAAAAAATCGATAAAATATATGAAAATATCAATGAAATATGAAAAAAATTGGTAAAATATCATTAAAATATCTGAAAATATCAATTGATGGATATATCTTCCCTCGAAATCCACGAATATTGAAAATATGGAAGATATATTGGCGATATATCTGGACATTTTAAACCTTGGTTACACTAGTTACTAAGTAGTCTATGCTATTTTGTAGCTAATTGATTGTCAAATCTCGTCCTTGATTATTGAGTCGTGGGGTGATTATTCTATAGCTAATGATCATGGTTGTTCAATGACCAAAATTCTACGAAATACCAAGATAGCCTTAAATATTCTGCAACTTTGATTAAGAAAATAAATTAGAGAAGTTAAGAATCGTTACAACTTTTATAATACTTCAGATATTGTCCTCAAGAAATGACTTATAAAAAGAGTCAAAATTAGGTCAAAATAATTTGCTTGTTATCTAATTGTCTAAGTTAAAATGTTTAAATTAAATTGATTTAAATGAATTAGGATTAACTTAAATAAACAAAATTAAATTGTAGAAGAATTATGGATTTTTAATTCAAATGACTCGGGATTAAAATCCAACATTGGGTAAAAGGCTTAGTACTAAACAAGGGTATCAATTTTAATCAATCTTAGAATATTCAAAATGTAAGGTTAAATGAGATAAATCTAAGTTTCATAACTTAAAGTTGCATCTATATCCTTACTTTCAGTATTTAATTGTATAATTGAAATACCATCTGATGAATAGATTTAAAATTTAAGATTGAAAAGTGACACTAATAGTAACATATCATGTATACAATTTGGTTTCATTATCTTTTACTTTATTTATGTCTTATTTATTTATTTATACCTTAGTCTTATTATTTGTATTTGATCATATTTATATCATTGTACAATATCATCTAATTATTGGGATTATAAATTTGATAAGTATCGAATCTTATCCCAACATTTTTTGGTGATTATATTGTGGGCATGCAGTCTTGTTTGACCATTTAGAATTCATGGGTCTTGATGTCAAGCTTCAATCAGGGACAAGTGCATGCACCGCCAACTTTGGATGGTCATGTGATCTTTTATCTTTTGTGGCAAACTTTTAATAATGATCTTCCATTACAATGATGTTTTTGGTTAATATATGACTATTCTAAATCTGGAGTTTGGACGATCTTTGGAAGTGTTGTAGTAAAGGCACATGAAAATTGGTCCTTGTCTCATAATAATACATTTGAATGGAAAAAAAAAAAGAATTTAGAGAATGTACGTGATGACACATTTTATAATGAAAATTCTTTCATCAAATTATTTTTATACCTTTGGAACATGAAACAAGAATCATTTCTATATATTTCTACATATTAAATATTTATAATATATATATATATATATATTTGCATGTTGACTCAAAATTCTTAAAGCTCGATGTTCTCTCAAAGTCGTCATCAACAATATTTCACATGCAATTGAAAAAATGTCTTTATTTAAGAAAAATTTTAATCTCAAATTTTATTTATTTTAAAATGTTTTACTATATCACAAGTATAATATAAACAAAGTATGTATTTAGTAAAACTTAATACTTATTTTTTAATAACTTAAATTGATTTTAAGTTAAATTGTTCTTTAGTTTTTTTATTTAAAACTTATTATAAATGTGATTATAGTTAACTTTACATTCCAACAAATGTACGCACTTGCTCGGTTTTAATCTCTTTAAAGAGTCAGTGAAACAGGGAAAAACCAAACCACAAGTATTAAGGTTACTGATAAAATTAACTTAAGATTTATTTTAAGTTATCACATTCATATATTTACTTTTATTATTTGTAATTAATATTTATTATTATTAATTTTAATTCATCTTAAACAATAAATTTATTTTAATAAGCATCGTATTTAAAGTATTGTAGATTTATAAGCTATCCTAAAAATGTTTACTATAAAAAATGAATCAGAAGTCATAATTGTTAAATATATTTTTGTGTATAAATAAGATAAAAAAATTTAAATTAGGAATAAGTTAACTATTTTGACTTAATCTTAAAGTCATTTTTAACTTTAACTTATAATATTAAGTTATTTTAATAAAATAACCTAATTTACTTAATAATTTAAATTAAATTAGCAAATTACTTTAAATCATTAAAGTCAACCCAAGTTAAATTCCGAGCAATGTAAGGCATGAATAGTTTCTATTGTCCCATGAAGAAATGTTTATTACAACGTGGGACCCTTAAGAAAAGTTGAATAAAAGACGCTAAAAATGAGAAAATAGTAGCCACATGGTTGTCATCAAGAAGATTAAATGCACCCACCAATACTTCTCAAACGTCACCCTCTTAGCCTCTTATATAGTTGAGGCAAATATTTTTTTCAATTATTTTAAGCATCTTCTTTTTGTTTTCTTTTTGGGTTTTTTTAGTTTAAAATGAAAGTTAAAATGGTTATTATTCCATGAAGAAATGTTTAGTATATCGTGGGACCGTTATGAAAAGTTGAATCGAAGACAAGAATATGGTGGCCACATATATGGTTGTGATCAAGAGGATTAAATGCACCCACCAATATTTCTCAATCTCTCTTGGCCTTTTGTAGATGAGACAAATTTTTTAATTAGTTCAAACATTTTCTTTTTGTTTCTTTGGAGGGTTTTTTTTTTTTTTTTTGGTGAAATGAATCTCACCCTTTCCATCAATCTTGTATGATGTATTGCATGATCTAAATTCAATCTATTTCATGTGGTGGTGGATGACCACCACATTAAAGATATTTTAAGGATTTTCATTACTAATATTGTTAAATACTAATATTAAATGGAAGCTTATTAATATTATTTAATGGGCCTTCCTATCCTTCGTATGAAACACATCTTTCAAAACAATTTTTTTTTTTTTTTTTTAACATTTCAAAACAATTTTCTTAACCTTAATTTTGGGTTATTAACATAGGTTAAATTTTACATATTTTTATTAATGTTTATTTTCTTCATCTAAATCATATATAAACAAAAACTATAGACAATTTTTTTTTTTTTTATTTACCAAAATCAAATGATATGTATGAGTATCATTTAATTTTGTAGTAAACAATTGTTATTTGTAAACTATTATATAATTAGAAACTATGTGAGTAAATTATTTTTATAACTAAAAGTTATTTGCAAATTATTTATAGTGCTATTGTAACTAGAAGTATATGAAAATTATTTTAAATTTTCTTATAGTAAAAAAGTTATATAAAAGTAATTTTATATTTGATTATATAAAAGTCACCTAGAAATGATGCAAAATTTAATGTATATTGAAAAGCGAATTTTTATTAATTTTTGTTTGTTAAATGTAACTAATCATGATATAATTTTTTTTTCATTTTAAATTTTTGTCATTAATTCTAATAATATTATTTTGTCAAACATGAAAAATTATCTAACAATGTCGAATCTTACAAAACTTTAGTTTGTATCACTTAACACTCTAAGAAAGAATTGTCTATCTAGGATTCTTGATGTTAAAATACACATTGATACAATGAAGGAAATTAAGGGTTTATTTGGTTGTGTTTTTTAAAATTTGTTTTTAAGAGAACAAACAATAACTTTTTACTATTTTTTGAAAACAAGAGTGTTTGACCAATTGTTTTTTGAAAAAATAAATAAATAACAAATAACTTGTTTGGATTAAAGAATTGACTTTATTTTTAAAAAACAATTTTATATAAAATCACATTCAAGTTATATCTCATTAAAAATAGATAAATGAATTTTGAATTATATATAAATTAAAGATAAATAATTGTATGAATTATCAAATATTTTTTTATTCTAATGAAACAAAAAATTATTATAAAATTGAAAATAATTTTAATTTCATTTTTAATGATAGTTAAATAAGTAGTTGGATTGATTTTTTTAATAGGAAAAAAATATTCTAAATTAAAAGTGCCTAGAAAAAGTAATTGCAAACCAAGTACATACAAAGTACTTCTAGTCAACTAGTGAAACAATTTTCATACTTCATATCTTTACTCCAATATTAATACAACTATTTAACGACTAATATTTACAAACTATTAATATAAGTATTCCACATTTATTGTGAAATATGATCTCGATAAGCTGTCATAGCTGCTATTACTTCATTTGATAAATTCATTACATGACTTGTTTCAGTTATAGTGTTGTTCTTATCTTCAAATTCAAGTTCTTTTTCTACTCATTGTCTAAACATAACATTATTGAGAGTCCACTTCTAATGAAATTATGAAGAGTAAACCAAGCTATAACTATTAATGGTTGTTTACTTGGTTTGTAAGATAGCATCATTTTTAAAATAGGAAAACATACTTTCAATGCACCAAAATAACGTTCAATTATATTTCTAAGTGGTGAATGCACGCCTATAATTGAAAAATTCTTTATAAGTCTGTGGTTGGCAACCTCTACCATGATAATCTTGTAAATGATAACTTTCATCTCAATATAGAGGAACAAAACCCATAGGAACAGGATATCCAAAATCAGCAACATAGTATTAACTTGTTATAAAAATAATAATCATACGATTATGCAAGTAATAAAATAGTAATTGAAATGAGTTTGTCATTTACCTTCTTTTGACCATGGAAATTTATTTTCAGGCCTTGTAGTGTCTTCCCAACTCACATAAATAAATATAAACATCATATCAAAATTGCATGCATATAAAACATTTTGAGTTACTATAATATTTTTTCCTTTGTAGGTAACTTGTTTTTCATTAGGAACCAATGCACTTCCATGTGTGCATCAATTGCACCAATGTATTTTTGTTAAGAACGGAACACAATGACTTTAGTTTTAAAAGTGTGATATAATGTAATTAAAAATTATATTATTTACATTGTCTTACCTAGAACCATGGATAATACTTTGAGTTGTTGACAACATGAGAAGGTAATGGAGAGTTAGTATGAAAAATTAAATCATTTGCAATTTCACATATTGCCCTCAAAGTTAAAGTGAAATATCTATCCATAGTCTCAAGGAAATGCTAAAAACAGTCCACTATAACTCTCATTCTCACCTTATGATCAACAATTATAAGAAACATAGCAAGTGTTTTTTTAATCATGACTTTTCTAGTTTCGTTTAAATACACTTTTTTTTTTCCAAAGAAGCACAAATGAGAAGAAATATTGTTTTATCAATTCGAAACAATTCATAACTGTTGGGACGTCATTTGTTTGTTTGGCCCTGGTGCCTAGGCTTGAGCCTGCGCGGCGCCCAGAGTGGCATCCCCAGGATTCGAACTCAAGACCTTAAGGTCGTTGAGGAAGCCCTCCTGGTACCATCTGTGCTAGTAGCGCAGATGGTACCAGGAGGGCTTCCTCAAGCACCTTAAGGCTTGGTCTTGAGTTCGAATCCTAGGGAGGCCACTCTGGGCGCCGCGTAGGCTCAAGCCTAGGCACCAGGGCCAAATAAACAATTGACGTCCCAACAATAACATGTCTTTTCATGACCATTCAATACCATCACAAAATCTTCACCTCTCAAACTAAATGTCCTTTGAGACGTCTTGTCCAAAAATATCTCATCATATTCACATACATGGAGTAGCACTATAAAATCTTTAAAGTCATCACTACTTGAAGAAGATGAGGAAGACAAATTGATAACACAACATGAGTTATCCTCCATCTATAAAATTATTATTTTTATCTTGCATATATTATATATTACCAAACATATTATCAATAACAGCATAATAATCAATTATCAAGATTAAACCTAAAAAGTTAAAATCCAAGTGCATCTGTTGTGATCCGTGCAACGATTTAATGGCGAAAAATAAGAAAAGCGAGAAAGAAGAACACACAGATTTAACATGGTTTGACTAATTGCCTACGATCCACAGGAATAGGAAAAGAGGATTTTCACTATGTATCAAATTAGAGTTACATAAAAGGGTATTTATACTAACCCTTAAGAATGAAATCCCAAAAATATCCCTAAACCATACCGTGGGGGGCGTTGCCCCCCCAACCTATCGTTCACCCACAACAATGTCCAATATAAGCCACATACTACAACAACATCCAACTAATAAAAGTATCAAATGTGTTATATTAAGTAAATAAACTTTTCCATTAATGTTTTCATATAAGTATCATCATCGACTTGTTTAATCTCTTCAAGGAGGCGCACACATTTAGCAAAGGAGAAATCTAAGTCAACAATTAAATTGTCTTCCTCCAAACTTTTAACTTTTTTGTATGCTTTGGATAAAGAAGCTTTTGGTTTTATCTGTGTTGTCTCAACCCATGCTTGAAGTGCATCACTCATCTACTGTGATCTTTTTTTTTCTTCTAATTCTATACTTTGCACTTGTTGTAGTTTGTTTTCTATTATCACTATAGCTAGTGCTATTAACATCCAAATCCACATGGGTGCTTGAATGTAGAAATTGATTTTCCAATTCTATCTTGTCATTTGTATTAGGTGGTCTCGAGTGGATGCATAGTGAAACACTCTAATGGTAGTTGACTTATTAAATATAAGTCTTAATAACTTGTAATGCTTACATCCTCTCTTTTGAAATTGCGAAGCCTTTGGTGTACCTAACAATATTATATATATATATATATATATTTCAAAGTTTTAGAATATTTACCCTTAAATAGTTTTGCCACGTTTCCTCTGTAATATTCACAGTATTTGTTTCAACATCCCAACCAAATCTTGTTTGTTTTAATAGCTCACTAAACTCATGATACTTGGTCTGAAACCTATTGAATTTCTGTTTAACTTGTTTCATGAAGTAGTTTTTATTGCCTTTTCTTTTCAGATCTCCATGGATTTTAGTCCATATTTTTTGTAAAAATATTCCACCTCTCGTGTTTTCATCATTTACTTCCTCTATCATGATATCTATAAAAAAAATTTCTATGGTAGAACTCCAAAAAGTTGTATCATCAATATCCGTTAATTCACTAAATGTTGCTAGCATAAATTGAGTCATTAGATGTTGTCTCATAAAAAAGAAAACCAATGATACTTATAAATACAATTCATGTACAAATTATAAGAACTCTAATTGCATCTTTAAAGAGTTTGGAAAATAAACAATACTGTAACCATGTCATATGTAGTAATAAATAACCTTGATATGGTATAATAGCAAAAGTTCATAGTGATTTAATTATAACCATGTTCTATGTAGTAATGAATAGGCTTATCCATGATCATAGACTATAGTTAATGACAATTACTTATAAATGTCGAAATTATATGTACATAGCTACTGTCTGAAAATACGGATATACACAACAAAAACAGTTGTCTAGAGCACCGAACTTTTATCAATTTGTAAATAATGGGCTTGAATTATATCAAACCCTCCCAAAAGAAAAATTAAAGGCTATCTTTTGAGTTAATTTTCTCCATGTATATTCTAGAATAAAAAAGGTGTGCAATTGTGTGTTTAGTGCTCAAGCCAATATTATGGTTGTCATTGTATCCTAACACTGATGTATCCATGTAGGGACAGTAGCAGCAGTGCATGGATTATAAAAATCTGATAGAAATCCATCCCATTGGTACACATTTAAAGTAAACATGAAAAATGCCAAGCTATGCCAGCTTTCTCTTAGGGTCTAGATTGGTTTCTCTGATTTTCTAGATGATTAGAATCTAAGGAAGAGAAGGTCAAGGAATATATATAATTAGGGCTGTAAATTGTAGTTTTATGATCTATCTTTGAAAAAAAATATTATTCTTTTGCTTTTGGAAAAAGAATGAGAATTGGAGGATAAAAGAGATTATGGGCTTTAATTGGTAACTCAAAATACTTGGGATTTAGATGGGAGAAAACCCAAACAGACCCTATACAGGAAGTTAAAAATCCCTTGTAGTAGTAGAGCAAATCAGATAGTGATTTGCTATTTCACCACATGAAGGAATAAATGTTGAGCAACTATTACACTTTTTTCTCAAAGTGAAAAAAAAGTTAAAATCTTCTTTGCATGAAGTTGTGTGTGGCAAATTTAGAAGATGAATTCTTTGTCTTATAATTTGACAGACACAGAAATAGAGTGTGCAAAAGGCTTAGAGCTTTCCTATTATGCTGACCATTGTACACTATACATTTTTTCCACTCGAAAGAAAAATTGAATTCCCTTGAATGCCTCTAATCCTCTCAATTACTTCTTTTTCCTTTTTTCCCCTTTATTGAAATTCACTTTTAGGAACTCAATTCTTAGGTCTTGGTGGGTGTCAATGATCATTGCACTATTGAATTGTATGAAAAAAAGGTCATAGCAATCACATTCTATCCAGGTTCTTTTTTTTCTTTCACTCATTTACATGAACACAAGTCAACCAGGAGGAATGGCAAATTACCATTTTTTTAAAGTTTTATGAAGTGATGGATGATACAATATAAGGTGAATCCCAAAAAATATACATAATGATTAATTGTCTAAGCAAAAGTTTGAGCAGCTTTGACATGTTAATAAGGCAAGTAAGTTCCTCATAAGCATTTTTCATAATATATGCTAAAACCAAACAAGAGAAAAGAGAAGTAAAAATCATAGCTACTCCTCTATGAATCACATCCATTATTGATAAGGTAAACATGAAATGGTCCCACCTTGAAAAGAGCAGGAGTTCCTTCTTCTCTTTATGATAGTCCTAACACAGTAAAAAAAATCCCTTTGTACTGGTCTGCAAACCCTTGCAAGATTATTCTTCATGTATTAAAAAGCATAAAAGAAATATAAAAATTAAGAGAGAGAGAAATATTTTTAATTATTGTTTATAACATTTTGTAAAATAAAACTAAAAATACCTTAAATTTATTCTAAAATATAGCTATTTTCAAAATAAATTGTCCAAAAACTACTTTTTATAAAAAATTTACTTGAAGTGCTTTAAATCAAAAAACTATTTTCTATCCTTAAAAACGCTTTTTTAATAAGATTTTCCAATTGATTGTACAGTATCTTGATGAATTTAGTTAATATTGAAGTTTGGTGAGTGCTCAAATTGGGTTAACCGAACTCAATCCAACCAAACAAAATATCAAGGGAAAGCAGTTTCTGGAAGTTGTAACCATATAAATTGTATAGGAACCAACCCAATAAATAAATAAAAAAAGAAGAAGAGATCTCTCTCTCATTTTTACTTTTCTGTGGAAAAAGAAAGATCGAGAGAATTTGGAAAAGAAAAAATCTAAAAAAAGGGTGAAAGACTTTTATTCTATGAAATGAAGTGGTTCTTATGGTTTCATTCATGACTTTGGACGAAAAATTGAATAATGAAATAATTATTTTTTTAGATTTTGTGCATTTCAAGAAAATAATATGAAGTTTTCTTACTGTTAAAATTAACCCGCCCCTCCTTTAATATTTTTATCTTTGGGTACCATTATAATTCCCTTGTGTAAATAATCAAGGCATGGGATAAAGAATAGAAAAGGTGATCACGTAAAATCAAATTTATACAATTTAATATCTACTCAAATATCAGAAAATGGGAAGAAAGCCAAGTTGGAGATTGAGATATAAACAATCCAATGGTCCCACTGGTGAGACCAAGTTGGCTATGGTAGGATGACTTTTATCCTTTGAGGCCCCACATGAAAGAAAGGAGTGCATGGAATTCTAGATATGTATTATTTTGATTCTGCTGCTTCCAAGGAACTAGGTTGCACTATTTCCATGTAACATCAATTAAGATTTGGAAGCCTTTCTAGATTTATCGATATATTCATTTCCAGTGAGACTCACAAATAGAAACAACATAGCCAATCGGCTTGGGGGATGTTGGTGAACCAGGGAAATAACTGAATTAATTTGCTACCACATCATTATATCTTTTCCAAGCTTGATTTGGTATTAGTTTGCTTGATGAGAAAAAAATTAATGTAAATATCCTATATCCTATATCAATTTGTTTGGCCAGAAAAATAACTCATTAAGGAACATTAATGCTCCATCTTTGCCCCCTTTCTTCCTAAATGCTAGACTAGAACTGCTCTCCATATTGCTTTCAGTTGGCTCTCAACCACCATTGCATCCTTCCAAGCCAACCTGATGATAACTCCTTCATGGTCTAGAATAGCATTTCCAATAAGGACTATTAAGTCAACTAGAGTATAATATTTGTTTATGAAATTTTTTAAACATGAATTAAGTATACAAAGTGTATTATTTGATTTTATTGTCCTTAATTTTTCAAAGAAAGCCAATTTAATTAAATTAAACGAGCTCATCTACTGAATGAATTTTATAAGGATGTGTTATCTTTTAGAATTTAATTATGTATTATACTTAATCCTCCTTATTAAATTTTTTTTTTCTTTATTAAGTTGTCGAACTCTTCCTTCTCTATTATTCCACTTTTTCAAGTTCAAGTGTTATCTTAGAAGGATCAAGATAAGAAAAAATGTTTATATTATAAGCAACTTTAAAATTGATTTTCTTTTTTGGATTGTTTACTTAACACCAAATTCGATTATAATGTCTAGAATTTTTATTTAAGTGTTTAAGAGAATCATTAAATTTATTATTGAAATATTTTAAATAGTTTTGGATTTATAGATTTATAACCTTCTAATTTTACTCTAATTATTGTTTTGAATCAATTTGAGGCAGATGACCGTTAAACCATATGATGAATTTGTTAGTCAAGGTCTGTTAGAATTCTCGAATTTGAGGTATATATATTGTAAGAGGAAGAAGAATAACTTTGTTAATGTGGATACAAAATTTGTGATTGTAGGTACAATTATTTGAAACCAGTTCAACTCACAAAGGACATGAAAAGAAAGAAATGTAATTAAAGAAGCCATTTCTATCTAATGTGACACATAATATGATCTTTTTCATAGGAAAAAGATGAGACCCACAAGAATAAATAAGGAACAAGTTGTAGTCTCACATTACCTGCGATTCAGGGTAGTGTCTTAATGGCGATAGTGAAGTCTAATTTTCAAAGGATGCATTAGGGTTTTATGCTTTAAATATGAAACCCAACTGCAGTTAGGCAGGTATGGAAGAAAAGAAAAAGGTATCTTTTCATACCTTCATTTGAAAAAACAATGCATTGGGTTGTACGTGGGAATGGCCTCTCCTACATCTCTCTATTAATTCTATGACTACGACTACACTTTTCTCAAGCCAATTATTGCGTTTTAGGTACCAACTTGTCGTCCCACGAGCTGGCTCCTTTCTGCACAGCACTGGAACATCCATATCAGTCTCTAGCGATTCATGGAAATTAAGCGCACTAGCTGCTAAACAAGTAACAGTTTGTTCAGTTACCTAGTCTCACTTTTCCTTCACTTTTTCCTGAGTTTGACAACACGGGTTTGGTTCGCAGAAGATGGGGTTCTACAACTGAGAGAACTATTCTAAACAAAGGTTGAAGCCAAGGAAATATTCTCTTTCAAAAGCACAATTCATTTGGTCCATGTTCATACCACAACATTAATTCAAGAAAACAAATCATAGCTATTTGCAACAAGTATTATCATCATCATGTTGGTTGTTTTGTTCATAATCACAGGCACGCCTGCACTTCTCTACATTTATGCCTCCTTTGCCCTCTTGAAATATAGGGTCTTTAAGCTCTTTCTCTAGCTCTTTTTCTCCTTGGTTTGAGGCTAAAATGTACTGGTCCTCACTCCTCAAGAGTCTCAGACACAGCCTCAGGTCACCAGAAGTTGGATGGTCCCAAAAGTAGGAGAAGTTTTCGTTACTGATGATCCTGAAGTGACACCAGAGAAAATTGCTTCAAGAAAATTTCCCAGCTGACAGGTGGTTCTGAGAGAGAAAAGTGAAGTAACCTCCTCCATATACCTTATCTTATTCTTTAAGATAAGCTATCAATTGACCACTCAAATCAACCCCCGGCCCCATTCAACAATGTATGCTCAATAATTCAACTTAAGAAGGTTATTGAATTGATTGGCATACGTCACCTCAATTAACCACATAACCAACTATGATTACCTAGACTGATTATCACTAAAGCATCCACGTAGCCGAAACGGATCTGACACGTAGCGGCTAAATAGATGTGTGTGTACACATGTATTAACAAGGTGGTCGACACTAGAGACAGATGGGTCTTCAATGTTAAGTTTGAATTAGTATAAAAACTTGTCTGAACTTAAAAAATGATCAAATGACAAGAGGATAGTTCTTATATTTCTTTCCAAGCTACTGATGCAAAGGTGGGCACTCGGGCTCCGGACAAAATAAGACGGATGCGTGTCAAGTTTTCATGGCCGGGTTTCAACTTTAATTTGAACTATGTGATTCACCATTTTTTATGGATCTTCTTCATGATATAAAATAATTTTGTCCAAATTAATCATACCAATATTGGAGCGATATGGTGATCTTTTTTAATATCATGTTCCGGAGAATTCTAAAGCATTTTTAAAGCCATGCCAAGTCTCCTTCCCAACAATTTATAAGCTATGAGACTGTTAGTTGAAAGTAGCAATCAAGGCATGCTGGGTAAGACTACCGAGCAGTACTCATCTTGGCCACTTAAGAAGGGGCACGCTTCCCTTTTTAACTCAATCATGTTTTGTCTTCTAACTAAACTGCATTATAAATTAGGCCCCACAATATATATATATTAGGATTGTTTGGAGTTCATTCATGCGCGTGCTGAATGATGTATCCATTTGATTGTAAGGGGCAGGTGTTTGAATCTAAATTAACTTTAGGGGAAGAGGCGACAATGTACAAACCCTGAAAGCATTTACCTAGTAAAATCATTGTCAAACAGTAGGCATAGTTTACAAAACTTCTCACATGATTCAATATGAATGTAAATTGAGGTGGCAATCTACAAACCCTGAAAACATTTACCTTGTAAAACCATTGCCAAACAATACGCATGATCTACAAAACTTCTCACATGATTCAATGTGAATGTCGATATGTATTTTTCATTTGCGTTTTTAGTCGATGGTTAAACTCATGTTCATTTGAAGAATTTCTTTTATTTTTTATTTTTTTTTATGAAGATTTTAGAGTTGTCATTTAATTTATTTTAGCTTTTTTAGATGGAAAAATTAAATAAAAAAATTATAATTTTGCAAACTCCAATAAAAATAAAATAGGATAAGATAATGACTATAAATTTAATCAAATTTGAGGATCAAATGATTTATTGGGAAGCTTTAAAGACACCTGAGTTCAACTCAATCTCTATCGGTGGTTGGGAAAACAAACTAATGTTCAGTGACAAACTAATGGATCCATCGTAAATAAATGATAATATACCGTATATATATAATAGGTCATGATAGATAGAATTCAAATGATGATAAAGATACCAAAAGTATGTACACATCAATTAGCATGGATGAGTGGCCAACAAATGGCAAAAACTTCTTCATTTCAAATATTAAATCGAGCATTTTTTGAATTGGGTTATATGATACATTCAAATCAAGTCACAAAGTCATGATGATCCTTTCTCAATATTGAAGAGGATTTTTCCAAGTTGCCATTAAAAATAAAAGATTTGAAGCAACCCATACTTGATTACAATCAATTCAAACTTTTAGCAAAATTCATTGTAAGAGGACTACAAATTCAATCACTAGACAAACATGAGTAGCATCAAGCATGTTTTGAACAACAATTCATACTCAACAAGTCCTAAAAATCAGTCCACATTCTCATTCAAATCAGTTTGTATTTTAATTTAAAGTCAATCTAAATTTAAAGCCTAAATCAAAAGTTGGATTTTAAAGTTCAAAACCGTCCAGATTATCAAAGCCAAAACAGCCCCGTTGTTCACCCAAAATTAGCCCGAGTTTTAGGGACTGTACAGGCCATATTTTTAATAAAAAATTAGCCCAAATTTCCAAGCCCAAAACAGTCAGGATTTTCACTCGAAAGTGGCCCAAAATTTTAGAACCAAAACAGCCCACATATTCCTTCCAATTCAGTCCACGTTTTAATCTAAAATCAGTCCATATTTAAGGCCAAAATCGAAGTCAGCCCAGATTTTGAGGCCAAAACAGTCCGGGCTTTCACCAAAAATCAGTCCACATTTCAGATTTTCACTCAAAAATTAGTAAAAGTTTTCAAGCCCAAAACAGCCCGAATTTTCAGTCAACAAGGGCCCAAATTTCAGGGTAAATGCATTCCAGATTCAGTTTAAATTTCGAAACTAAAAGCAGTCTAAATTTACATCCAAATTTTAGGACTAGATTTGCAGTCCAAACTTTAGCTGAATTAAATCAGATTTCTCAACCATACACGACTTGAATCTCATCGATGAAAATCAAAGTATTCAAGTCCAATGCATCTCATCGTTCATCCAAATACAAACTGAATTTAATATGAAAACAGAGAATAAAACAAAAACAAAAACAAATAAAAGTAAAACAAGTGAAGGAAGATTATAAAAAATTTCTATCTTTTCTTTTAAATTTTGGTTTTCTCTCTTCTTTTTTTTTAATCCCAATTAAAAGCACACATTCCTTCTCTTCCTCTCTTTTTTCACACGTGATTCCTTATTCCAAATTCATATCTTTTCTTCACTTCAAAACCAACCATCCAAAATTTGAAAATTAAAACCAAAAGTAAAATAAAAGAAGTAAAAACAAACATAGAAATCAAATTAAAATTAATAAAAATGAACGAGTGAGTGAGTTTATCTTACTTATTCAAAGTGAATAGGCTTACTTTGGGCCAAGAGTGAATGGGTTGGGGTCTACAATGAACAAAGAAAAGGCAGTTTAAAAATGAATTATATTTTTCTCCACATGTAATTTCTTTGTTGTAAACTTCATTATGGGAAAAGTATTGTGAAAATGATCAAATAAATGGGTTGGTGGTGATAATTAACCTAAAGTGTTAAAGGCGACCAAACTTTTGAGAAAACTATCTTACCCTTTTTTATTACCTTTTTTCTATATTCCTCTACCTATATATTAATAAAGAAAGAAAAATATATGAGATAGGGTTTTATTAGGAGAGAAAGAGAGAGTTGTAGAAGGAAAGATGAAAGACAGTCCAAGAAGTGGAGTGTTAGGCATAGAGGTCAAGCTTAAGATGAGAATGAAGGACTTGTGGAATGAGCAAAATTACAATTGACTTCTACAAAGAAGTTCAATCTATGCTGTGAGAGTGTCCTCTTTTTATTTTTTTCATCAACTTCTTAAAATACCATCAAGAATGAACCCCCTTTGCTATTTTTCTTTTTCTTTGAGAACCTTATATGAATTTGTACAAGGGTAAAGTCTGATGAGACCTCAAACTTAGCAATTTAATAGGGTCGATTTAACCTATTTTGATGAGTAAAAAGTCTGAAAACTGATCCCTAGTTAAAGTTTGATGTTAAGAACCTATTTTACTCATCAAAATAGGTTCAACTATTTTCCTGGTTATATATATATATATATATAAAGAAAGAAAAATAGTTGAATCATAGAAGGAAAACACCTAAAGCCCTCTAGATTGTTCATTAAGACAAGGGGTTAGCTCCAAAATAAAGGCACTGATGGATCATTGGCTTTATTTTTTATCAACAAGAGAGCTCTCTCAAAGGTCATGACTACGAACTGTTCAAAGAAAGCGGAGGTTTTTATGGAACTTCATCTTAATCAAACGAAATTCAAATTCATTCAATAAAATACAAAAAACGAGAGGAGATGATGACTTGTATATAGCTTTGTATAACTTTCTCTACTAGTACCCTTTTCTCTTGTTCTATTCATACCTATTGATTATTGCTCCTGAAGAATCCCATGTCCTATAATGACAAAAATCTATCAACACTAAACATGGAGCATAAATAATTTTACAGAGAATACAACATTACTTTGAATAGGCTAATGTCATTCCCAAAGGACACTAGCATAGTCCCCAATTTCAGCAAGAAATAGGAGCCCATCTATTTTTTTATTCACGCTATCACGAGTCAAATGAAACAAATGCCCATGATCTTTGGAAACAAGTCGCTGGAGTGAATGTTTGAATAACAAACCATTAGGAATAAGTTTTCTTCTTTTCTTTTTTCCATTTATTTTATTTTTATTTATTTTTGAAGAAATTAGTCCATATGAAGCTAGTTGTTTTTGTTGAAAAAATAACTAACTAATGGATACAACAACAAAGAATAAAATGCATTGCAAATATATCAACATACCATGGTAGGATACATAAGCATGAGAATAAAGTTACATGTGTTTTGCACGAATGAGATTTAAATGTCCATGATATATTTATTTTTATTTCAACTAAAGGATTCAAAGTTTCCACTCGTATAGCGACTAGCAAGTGAATTGGTCGAGTTGCTTTGGTAGCCTTTGTGGCCATGATGAGTGTTTGAGCCTTGAATTATGTAGTCAAAGTTTCCATCCTGTCTTTCTTGGTAGAGGCCTTTTGGTTGAAGTGTGCAGTTATTGGCAGAATGCCCTTTTTGCTTCTTCACACTTTAGATAGGCCTCATGGTTAGAAGTTTTTCATGCAACTCTTCAAAGGATATAGGCAAGTCATGAGCTCGAATAGCAACATCTAATTCTTTATATTCATACCCAAGACCATTGAGAGTGTGGATCACTATTTCACCGTCATTAAGTGGATGGCCCATCAATTATGGTCTTGATGCCATGCATATATTCAACAACAGATTTTCCTTCCTTGTTGAATTTCATCAGGGTTTCGAGGAGACCAAACATACATATATTGGATTTGTTCGCATATGTGGCCTCAAAGTTTTGACCATGCTTCAGCAGCAACATTACATCTTGACACAAGGGTGGAGATATTGGCAGAAACTAATGTTTTAAGAGCATGTAAGAGAAGGTGGTCTTGTCGCAACCAAAGTTTATAAGTTGGGTTGGCAGTCAACGTCGTAGCTCCTACAACCTCAATTAACTCAGGTGGACGAAGGGATCCATCTAGATACCCCATGAGGTCATAGCCGAACAACAGATTTGCAAACTGAGAATGCCAAGCAGCATAGTTGCTGCTCTTCGTTAGTTTGAACGGAATCTAAGTGGCTGTATTTATAGAGATAATGATTGGTTTGTGATGGTATTACCTGATGCAATAGCAACAAGTGTTTGATTAGTTTCAGCAGAGGATGGGGTTTCAGACATGGTTTCACTCGTTCAAGAGAAGAAGAAAGAGAGTATGGAGGGAGATGGGGATCAGGATCAAACGAGGTTGCTTAGAGCAAGTTGAGCTCTGATACCATAACAAAAATTGGTTTTGGAGAAGAAATATTCACCATTTTCCATTACTGCTGTACATAATATTTATTCAGAGTACAAAGTGAGAAGTTTATTCTACTAATCCTAAAATTAAGTCATGATACATGGAAAGTATGTGAGAGATACAGTTGATTATCAGTCTATCATGTCCTAAACTTAAGCCTAAGTTGCATTCTATCAATATAGATAGAAAATAGTTCAAAAGATAAAGTATAATAATAAAAAAAATTCAAGATTAATCTAAATGCATATGCATAAAAGTATGAATGAATATAAGGTGAAATCCAAATCCAATCAAGTAAGCTAGGATGACTAAACCCAAAGGCCCTCATCTCCAAAATTTATCAAAATCCTCAACCATATAAATCAAGCTTCTATGCCCTAACGTCACAAGTCTAACAAGGAGATTATGACCCAGAGTAAAATGAACGACTATGCGTTAGCATAAAAGAATAGATATAACCTAGTGTAAAATAGCTGAATAATCCTCATATCACTTGCCATGTCCAATGTATGTAAATTTGATCAACTTCAGGAGATGACTACTATGCTCTAATATGACACAGTCTCATGGCACCTCATCCAACGCACTCTACATGAATGAATCTATAGTGTGGCTATGCCCCAATGACGGGGAATCAAACAAAATGGTTATGCCCTAGTATAAATCTACCCAATAGCTCTTAATCTATACATTAGACTTCACAAGGAATCCTCATAATCTCTAAGCCTCCAAGGGACAAATTTGATCATTTTCGTACTCCAAATTACCTAAAATACTACCCATCCGGGGTTATAAAACATAATATATGACATCATGGTTGTAAAGTAGTCTCAAGACTCAAGACAAAATGCCAGCTAGGTAATAGGTAAAGGAATTGAAAGGAAAATAGGCTTAAGAACCCAATGACAAATCTTCATACCTCTAGTATACAAAAATGTAAAACGATAAGGAGAAATAATGTAGGTTTGCATAATCGTCTTCTTCCAATAAAAAAAAAAATGTGTAAGTGCAAAAAGGAATAAAGGTCATCACAACAACACTTTGGTGAAGCATTTTTACCCTAACATAGCACTTTGCTGAAGCAGACAAGAAAAAACCTACTACACATACTTGGTAATAGTAGAACAATTATGCAAAATCTATTAAGACATGTAATCGAACCATAACTTAATAAGCAACAATGCTTTATACTGATGAACACACAACCTTGGAGTTTTGTACATGCAGTAAAGAGAAGAAGCCAAATGTTCAAGAGAACAACCCAAGATGTATAAGCAATTACTTCAAGCTAAGTGCAAAGTGATCACTGGAAAGCTCAACTAAGCATACATGTACTGCAGACTTCTCAAGTGACTTAATAATCACTTAATACTTGAAGAACAATCAAGCAAACCTATAGAACCTTAGTCATTTTCCACCTCAAGTGCTCTCACATGAAGATCCCATTCTATTGTAGCCTCTATTTGTAGCAACTAAGCATTGCCAAGTGAGGAACTCAGTTATGGGTTGCTTGAAATTCAAAATGAAATAGATAGATCTATTGACATATTTGGGAAATTTTCAAAAATTGAAAGATTCTCATCAGGTGGGATCCGTTTTAAAAGTAGTTTAGATCCTCTTCATATATAGCAGGATTCAATTCAACCAATTTTACTCCTGGTAATTTTAAAGTACGTCATCTATTCTCAAGAGTTGGGAATTCTATGTAATAACAGGATGTTTACTTTTCTACAACTAGGAGTAGACTTGATATGGTTTTTTATTTGACAGTAGTGTTTCATCACATTGTTATTTTCCTAGTTTTTATTTTAATTTTAATTTTCAACACTGCATTTCAATTTATTTATCTAATTTTTGGTGTTACTTCAATTTCTAGTCTTTTTTTGTAATCTATAGTTTCCGATTTTAAAAATATTTCTCTTTAATCTTTTAATCTTGTCTAGTTAAGTTTCTAAGCACCACAAAGGTGAGTGAAATTGAGGTTCATCCATATCTTACTCTACTCCTCCAATATTCTCAATGATCTACATTGTTTAAGACTAGGCCATAGAAAATATATGCTATAGGGGTATAAGGGCCAAAAGTCAAGTACCCTTGGGAGCATCTTCCTGCATAACTTGGATGGCTTCATCTTTGATTGAGCATGATTGGTTTGGTGTAGATTCAAGAATGATCCATCGGCCAAAAACAACTGGATCATTGCTTGATGTCTCTCTTAACATTAGGCCAAATGCAACTAGTTACGGAGGAGGTTTGAATCGAGAGTGGCGATCTAGTATTAGTACTTGTTCCCATTTTTGTTTTCATTATTAGACTATTTTTATTTACTAAATTAACCAATTTCAAACCACTCGATATTATCAGCACTACCCTTAATTTGGGTGATCCATTGATTGTGTCTACCAATACATTTCAATGTAATTTGATGGTATGATTTATGGTACAACATGAAACATTAATCTCACATCATCATCGTATTTAATTGATAATTATATATAAATAATGCTCTCACTTCTAATTTGTAGAAGAATTGAATTATTATAACGTACCCATTTTCGATTGGTATGAGAATTAGATGTCGAAATATAATAGATAACTTGGTATGTGTAGAATCAATCGATATGACATGATATAATTTTTCCTTTAAGGCAGTAAATTTTATCATATTACTCGATAAAACACTTTTTTTAGAAGACAATTGTGACATATTTAACCATTCTTATAAGTTTATGACACACTATTGTAATAAATCGATTCATTTATATACCTAAAAATAATTAAATAAAAAATATATGAGATTAAAGTAATAATATATGAGATAATGTTGTTGGTGTTGCTATACTAAAAAAGATAAACATCTATTCCCTCTCAAAACTTGTAAAATAATCAATAGTTATTGCACATATGGATGATAAACAAGCATAACGATCATAGGAGAAAGAAATAACCAAAAAGAAAATTCTTACTTGAGAGTCACCAGATGGAACAAATGGAATTAGTATACCTTTATCAAATGTCACGGCTAAAACAATCCCACCTTATAAAACTTTAAAAATACCACCCAAAAATGTATTAGTTAAAAGTCCCTAGTGTCTCTATTAGTATATCAATCTAAAACAAATATTTAAAAGGTGAAATGTCATAGTTAAAATGTAAATTTTTTCTTTATTATACCCCATTTACCAAGAATGAAATTTTACATTACAAAAGTTAAATAGTCTTGGTTGATAATTTTAATCATCTTTCAATATTAATTAGTTTCATGCATGGACAAATATATCGTGATTTATCGAGGAAATATCATTGATAAATCGTGTATGGGGGTGTTGATATAAATTTTGGGTGGATATATCAATGACCCATTTTTTTTCATCTTTTTTCGACATTTATCACTGATATATCAACAATACACTAATATTTTTGACTTATTCGCCGATTTTTTGGTTTGTTTCGATCTAGTCAATGCAGGTTACTATTGGTCAAAGACAGTCAAATCTCTTCAAAAATCAATATATGCTATTATTGAGGTCGCAACCACTATAGCAAGTTGTTCCTTGATAAGATATATGCACCAAAATGTTATATAAGAATACTAAAGATTATTTTATTAAATAAATTAATTCTAATTATTTTATTTTTACATTTGATTTAATTTATTACAAAAATATAAAAACGTAATTTTTTATCTTTTCATATAATTTATTTATTTGTTAAATATAAAAAATATAAATATTAAAAAAAAATTATACATATTTTATTTTTATTTTTTATATCATTAAATAAATTTAAATTAAAATGGATCATAATTTTAATATTAAACATATTTTAGAATTAAATATGTTATCATAATACTATTGTAAAATAATATAGTGTAACTTAATAATAAACGTACACTTATAAAATTTATATTTTTTAAAAAATAACTTTAAAATATTTATTTTTATTTTTTATACAATTTTTTTAGAGTATTTCTAATATTCTTAGAATTTTTATTAATTTTTATATCACTAATATTTTATGTCAAAATATTCATCTATATATCCTTAATATATCTATAAAATCAAAGTATCGATATATCCGTGATTGCTAATATTTTCATCATTAATTTCATGTTTTCTAAAATAGAAAAATAAACGTATAAACTAAAATAAAATTAAAAAATATATTTTTTTTACATAGTAAATAATTTTTTGATAATTTACAAAGATTTTATTTTAAAGATCAAGTTCATAAAGAATATTTTTATTTTTATTTTATTTTTTAATCATTAGTCCACCTAGCTACTTCATTAAGTCAAATGTGTATCTATATACTTGGTTTCACATACTTATGTAATTTTAGGTTGTAAAGTAGGCCATCCATCTATAACTTTTCTTTATTGCCTCAATGACAAAAATGTTAGTAACTACCATGAGGAATGTTAGTAACCAAATTCTATCAAAATTTAAATATAATAACCTATCTAAAAAGCCATCAAAATGAGAAAAACCAAAAATAAAAAGAAAACTTATATCTAAAATTTTCTCAAGATTGGTTTCCTTTAAGCCATGAGAAAATATTTTTTTTCATATTTGTTTTGTATTAAAAAATAAATAAATTGTATTGAATCAATGTCACATTCAAGATTACCCTAACAAGGAATATCAATAGCAAATTCAAACTGAATTTGGTGATTGTCACCACTTCAACCATCAATGAATTCATTATCAAAGAACTCTTACAGAATTTATTCAAAATTTTGAAAGTCAAAATCTTGTGCAGTTGGTAGAAGGGTCATAATACCAACTTCAGTCCAATTTCAAAGGGGAGTTTAATTAAAGACAATACTCACTATTTTCATCAATAATAGAAGAAAAGGTGTTCATCTTAGGCTTAATTTCTGCCAAAACTTGAGTTACTTGGTAAGTGGACTTGGTTTTGGCACAAGGGACTTCCATCCCAACATAGATTGCATCTAATGTAGTTGTTGCTATTGGGCGATCTAATACCCATTTGGGCATTGGATTGCATGCATCTTAAATCCTAACCATTAATGAAGAAAATGAAAAAACAAAAAAATAAAAATAAAAATAAAAAAAACAACCAAAATCTTTAGCCCCATAAGGGGCATTGGAAATCATACCTAGGGTTTGATTATTCTCAAACCCAAATCCTTTCACTGAAGGGTTCTCAAAAGCTAGCAATCTTCCACTTGATAACTCCTTTGGTCCTAGGCACATGTGTAGAGTGGCTATGCACCTCGAGATGAGAGAAATGAGAAGGGTAGATGTCTTAGAAGACTAATAGTCTAACTTTGCTCCAAGTTAGGCTTTTGTCACTTAATCAACCTCACTAAGCCCTAATTAATTAAATAACCTAATAAATTCCAATTAATTAATTATCCAAATCCAAAAAAATAAAAATAATTAATCATAAAATCATATGTAACTTTTCGTTTTATCAAAACACCCTTATATACACATAAATAATTAATTCTCCATAAATCCTCAAAAACCTTTTTCCAACAAATTAAGCATATGAACTCGAGTAAGGACCATTATTACTTATAAAAAAATATAGGTTCCCTTAGAATCTAATTCTAAAAGTAACTCAACTTTCCACTAAAAATACTCAATTACACTTCAATATCTTATGTCTTATATTGAGATAAGAATTGATTAAATGCAATTACACTCCAATATCTTATGTCATTATATCGAGATAAGAATTGATTAAATCCAATTTAATCAATTCCTTTGGTCTTTGATCTATTATCCACTACATGCAAACTTTCCATGAATTAATGTTTACAATCTAACAAGGTAGATTCTATCAACATCTCAATATTACCACTACAATCCTTAAGTCTTAGATTCTCATATTATATGATCAACTAGCATACTCTATCTCACCAAGTGCATATGTCAAATTTTAATATAAAAAAAATTACTATAACGTTATAGATTTCATGATCGCAAGTTCTTAAGATCGTTCATGAGAACATACTATTTCAAATCTATAAGATATCATGGTGTCTATTTTGAAAATACCTATTATCACTTATCTTAATTATTAATAGTTTAATCTCTAACGAATATATGACCACTTTAGTGTCTCACTCGTAGATCAAAACTACTAAAAACCTCAACACTATCTTAGTATTCTCTCAAGGTTGAGAATTAATGCAACATAGTAGCTTGGTGAAATCATAACTACCTAATAGTCAATGTCATGATTCACAATTGATTTTATCTAATGTGTAACCATACACACTAGTATACTCACTATGGGAAACTCACTTCGATGATTAAGACAAGTCATTCTTTCAATTAAGAGGTAGTATACTATAGCCTTAAATAGATTGTACAAGTTTATGAATTGATTATGAACAACTTATCAACTTGCAAGGAGCTTATGACTTAGATATTTAGTTTAATTTTTAATACACCTAAGTCTTGTACAATGTAAGCGATGCATACCTGAATGCTTAAATAAATCTTAATTGCAATTAATGGATAGAATAGTAAAAACTCAAGTCAAACTTTGTTACGTTGTGTCTTACTTTTAAGGACTTTATCTCAAGAGTTGCATCTAATAAGCTTTATATACAACTATTATACTCAACCTCCATGAATTGTTGACCATTTGGAACCCTTGTATAATTTACGGATGATAATGCAATAGAAGAAGGTTAAAAGCAATGGTGTAGCCAAAAAATGGTTGGAGGGGGGAGCAAATCTAGCTATTAATTTCAAGGGGCAACAAAAAGTGAATAAAATGTATGTGTAGTCTAATGGTAACAAAGGGTTTTTGAATATTCACGAAAAGGGATTCAAATCTTTCAATGTTGATTTAAAAAAAATAATAATAAAAAAGAAATCAGGAAGGACATATGTCTCCCAGGCATGCATCGGATCTGCCCCTAGTTAAAAGTCTTCCTTTTAACTAGAGTTAACATTATTCTTTGAAATTAAAATCATAGTGCTCTTCCTTACTAAGGCCATGATGTATTGTGATGCAATATACTTACGTTCATAGCCTCGATTGGTTCCACATCAACAAAACTCCCTCCGCACATCATGTTGAAAACTTGGCAAGTTTCACTAATTAAGCCATTGTTAAGGTTAACAACTACTTGCCAAAGTTGAAATCTATGTGGGAAGAGTTTCATCAATTAATACCTTTCCCAACATTGGTCAATGTTTTCTTTTTCAATTTGTTTAAAATAAGTTAATGTTTTCAATGGAAAGGAAAGCCTATGTGAGGAAATATATCTTGAGTAAGAAGAAAACCATGCATATTACATTCAACAACTAAATTAGATTGAAGTTGGAGATTACATGAAGACTTAGCACAATAAGATGAAGGAGTAAATGGAGGATTAAAATATTTTCTCATTGATTTGAAACTTGTGCAAATGTGTGATTGAATTCGGTGAGATAATCCTTCATTGATTTACAATCTAGGGAGAATCATAAATACAAGTAGTCTCTTATGGATTTGTGCTCTAGTATATGTTTGGATGATGCTCCATCACAATGCCCTATTGCAATCCTTAATCCAAGTTAACTTTAAAAAAATTTCAACACCAAAATAAGTGAAATCCAATAAAAGAAAATAATAAACAAAAAAAAGTTAAAATAAAAACCTAACTACCTAACCCTACGACAACACATAATGAATTCAACAAAGAAAAATAACATCAAAACAACACTGAATCATCATAAATGATGCCAATTTTTTTTTATGTGAATTAGGTTTTAATGTTTTTAATAAAAACTTGAATTTGGTGACCCATCATAGGCTTTTGTCTTTGAAACCAATAAAAAATATAAAAAAAAAAAGAAAAGAAATAAACATCTATAAATACAATGGTTTGGTTGATAGAGATTCAGGGCTTTGATAATTCAATTTCTTATGCTAAACCAATTAATTCATACTAAAACCTAACAAAATAAAAACTAAAACTAATTTAATGATAGAGAATATAACAAAAGACTAGACATCCAGAGATAGGTATGTTCCTAAATTTAGATCTCAATTGAAATAAAATCTTATTTTTCTAAGAATGTGACTCACTTTTTTGTATTCAATTCCCAAAAACTGTGAAAACCCTAATTCATCTCAAGATCTAGTTGAGGGGTTTGCATATAAATGATCAAATCAGTCACCACTAAATCAAACCCTTATGATAAGTATTCAATAAGCCAATAGGCATCAAACATGCCTTATTTTGGGAGACTAGCATAGAATTTTTTTGTTCTTAAAAACATTGAAAATCTCAATCTAGGAATAGGGACAAAACTACATAACCTAATGATGCACTTGTTCCCTTAGGATACAATCCCCCCGGCCCTCTAGATTAAAAGAACTCAATCAACATGGGGGAGAATATCTCATCACAGCTCATAATTGGCTGATGAGAAAATTAAATAGAAATTGAAGGTAAAATCAAAACTTTATGAAATTTGAAAATGAGAACAAATGAAGGTGTTACATCCTTCATCATCTTTCTCCTCTATCAATCCATATCTCAATGATAAAAACAAAAGATCTATACATGAGTTCTTTCTAAAACCTAATTAGAAAGCCCTAAAATTACATAAAACTTATAGAGAATCTCATAAAATCTATTCTTGAAAGGATCCAAGTGAAAACAGCTCAATATTGTGTTGAATTGAATACTATAGAGATTCGGTGTTGGAATTTTGATATTGAAATGACCTTATTATCGAAAATTTGATAATCAATGTACTACTCTAGGTGGTGTCAAAATGTTGCCTCCTTAATTTATTGAAAATGGTATCAGAATTGAGTCCTTTGGTATCGACATTATTCTTTCAAAATCTAAAAATTTTAGTTACTTTGGCCTTGGGCAAGTCCCAAATTGCATGTTCTTCCATTCCAAACCAAGTTCTTCATCAATCTAAGCTCAAAAAGCATTTTTTTCCAACGTTTTCTTGAAATCTAGAGCTAGTATTGGATGTGTGTTGGGATTGATTCGATAAAGGCATCTCAAATCTCGAACTCACTGACATAAATTAATACTTAGGACCAATTGTCGAGTTTAGTATCAAAATTTCCATACTAAGCTTTGGTATTATTGATTTGCATATCTAAATGACTTCGATACCTGAATGTAAGCTTGGTTCTCCTTTGTATGCGTTGTATCAGATTTTCAATACTACAATCACTTATCATAAAAGGTTCCCCTTTGCATATTGCAGACACCCAATATGTGCCCATTATAACTCCTCTCATTGTCCCTGTAACCTCTCCACATAGTCCCTCAATATAAAGTGGAAAAAGAATGAGAAGGGAATAAGAATACTGAATATTAACAATAGCAACATTAGGGCAATGATTGAGTGCGAGAAGCTGAGAATCAGGTTTGCAAGAAATACGCTCACAAAGGAATGAAGGGTTGTGGAAGAATAACAACTTTGTGGGGGATGATACAGAAGAGCAGCACTCATTAACAGTGAAGAGGAAGAAACAGGCAGAAGTAGAAATTATTTAGGGCTTGCTAGGGTTATAAAATGCAAAATGCAAAACTTATGCTAATAAATATTCAACTAAAAATAAACAAGTAAAATCATGGATTGAAATTTCGGTTTTTAACGGTGATGTTTCGGTTTTTATCGGCAATATTTTGCCGATATATTGAATATCGGACGACCCCAAAACGATTTTGAGCACTCATTATCGAACGAAAGAAATATCGGAAAAATATCAAGAAGATATATCAGTCTGGAATTGATAAATTAGCGATAAAATTTCGAGTGGAGCGACACCCAGAGCAGTCGGGAAGAACAAAAAAAAATCATTCTATAAAGGAATAATTTTTTATAGAAAATTTTTGGATAGTTTAAGAAACTTTTTTTTTTTTTTTTTAATATAAAGGCATTATAAAAAGTAAAAAATTATAAGATAAAGAGTAAAAAAAAGGCAACAAGTATCCAAAATACCCATTTCCTAAAAAGGGGAATCAATCTCTTGCTGTTCCTCCATTCAATTCCGAGTGTGAACTAAACGCTTCAAATCTCATAAAGGAAATGTCTCATTTTCCTCTCATTCTTGGGGAATTGAAATAGACATGTTATTAGAAAGTCCAATGGCGCCAACAAATATATTGCTTGGCCTTAAAGCTCAGTAAAGGCCCAATTTTAATTTTAATTTTTAATTTTTTTAATCTAAATTAAATGCTTCTTTTCAAGCCCATTAAAAAGTTTAATAATAGGAAAATGCAAAAATTGTCACAAATAAGGACCTAAAATGAAATTATGGTAAGGCTCAAAAGTCACTTGGACCAAACTATACGAATGCTTAAGGCTCGGCCCATCAATGCCACTGAAAAATTGAGCCCAGCCCAAATTAGGGATATAAAATTTTCTTCCACTTCTGGTAAGATACCAAAGTAGGAAAAGAAAAACATAAATAAAAGCTAGCTTGGCCGTCGGTTACTACCTCCGCAGCATTATTAGAGCGAGAGGTAAAAAACAAAACCCAGCCCCAAAAATTCGAAACAAAAAAAGGGGAAAAATCAAACCCTAGGTGCCGGATCGGAGGGAGAGAAGAGGGTACGTTCTCACCTGTAACTGGAATTCCCCAAGGCAAGTTTCTCCACCATAAAACGGCCTCGTTTCATTAAAACGACGTCGTAGCTCTTAAACAACGGCGTTCTATCAAAACGACGTCGTTCTTCTCCCTAGACGGCGTCGTTTTCCTGCTGCAACGTCGGTTTTTTTTTTTTTTTTTTTACTTTTTTTCTCTCAAAAATTTTAAATTAATTTTAGATCTCGTCCCCCCCTTTGCTTTGTTTCGAATTCAATGTTCGAAGAAAATTCGTGAATTTTTTTTAATGGATTGTACGATTTGTGGAAGAAGATGATAGAATCGAGTTATGTGAAGAAGGCTATGGCATTTGAAGAGGAAACGAGGAGTTTTGCTTGCTCTTCCATTTGTGTTTGTGTGGGTGTCTTCTCATAGAAAAATATATATATATGTATTATTCATGGATTTTTCTGGGAAATTTTTCAAGGGTTTCTACGTTGTGGATGGAATAGTGGATGAAATTGTGTATGAATACCTTGCATTGCTTTTATTAATTTTCAATTCGTCATCTGATGAATACAATTTAGATGGTAATTTGTATGAACTTAGAACCCTAAACAGGCTACAGTCGTAACAATCTGGTCTGGGGTTGACACATGGGTTAAATGTGCTAAACTTTACATATTTACTAAATGTGGCACTCAGTGGGGGTGTCATTGTCCTTCCTGTTGAAGGACCTTATTAAACAGGTTAACTAAATTTTCATAGTACTCTTACTTTTATAGGACTAGGAATTTCCAATTTCTTAGAAATCTAACATTTGATTTTTTTTTATTTTTTACTTTTTAAATCTGTCTCTCGTCCTATTTATTTAAATGGGTTGCAATTTTTTTGTCTGCTTTTCGATGCAATTAATTTGTTTATTTTTATATTAAAAATTCTCTCTTAATTCATCTTTATCATTGTAGATATGAAAATGGAATGAAGTATAAGACTATTCTGTTATTGCTCATTTTGTTCTTGTTTGTCAATACATACTTGTGTGATCTATTCTGGATTCAAAGGAGAAAACCCAAATCTTCTGTTTTGTTCAATGTTTTTTATTTTGCATTTTGTTCCAATTCATTCACCTATATAATTTTGCTCTAGCCAGTTGTTTCAACTGACTTCTCGGTATTTGGCAAAATGAATTTTGTTTGCATTAGCTTAAAGTTGCTCAAGTTGATGTGTTGGGTTTAATGTTTCTTGTTTGTAGTTTAGAGAACTTCATCAGTAAAATGGACCTCTATGTGACCAGTCCTGGGCCAATTGACCAATCTGTACTTTATGATCAAGATAAGCACGTGTCATCAGCAGTGTGGGAGGGGCAGGTACAGACTGTATTTCTGCTATACATGTTTCATTTTGTTTTATTTTTTCTTCCCTGCTTATTTAAACTTTACAGTCAATATCCTTTTGAAGAATTTCATTAACATGTGTACAGGAGCGTGGTGCCCTTAGATGTCATGAACACACTTCAAAACTTGATCAATGGGCACTCACTCAAAATCAGCTGGAGCTAGTACATAAGGCTGGATTTGGGTACTTAAGATTGATCCCTGCTATTAGTTTGGACAATCCACTCATCTCTGCACTAGTTGAGAGGTGGAGGAGAGAAACTAATACATTTCACTTGAATGTTGGAGAAATGACGGTAACCCTTGAAGATGTTGCATACTTGCTTGGACTAGCAATTGATGGAGAACCTGTTATGGGTGTAACCTATACCATGTGTGACACAATATGTGAAAAACTTTTAGGAAAAGCACCAGACTCTGGTTCTACTAGTGGGGGAATGGTGAAGTTAAGTTGGTTAAAAGAGTCGTTTTCTCAGTGTCCTGAAGATGCACCAATGGAAGAGATAGAGCGCCGTACACGGGCTTACCTGCTTTATCTTGTTGGTAGTACGATTTTTTCCACGACCACTGGCAATAAAGTCCCTGTCATGTACCTTCCATTGTTTGAGAATTTTGACCAAGCTAGTAATTATGCCTGGGGTGCAGCAGCATTGTCATTCTTGTATAGAGCACTTGGCAATGCCTCTCTGAAATCTCAAAGTACCGTTAGCGGCTGTTTAACACTACTACAGGTTACATATTGTTGTTTATCTCTTGTTTCACTCTATTTCATGTGGTGTGTAACTTTGGTTGCATGAGAAGAAAGAAAGAAATATTAAGAAGGGGGGATTCTTTTTTTTTTTTTTCCTTTTTTTTGTCCCTTTTTTTTCAGGAGTTGTTGGGTTTGATTGGAAAGAAGCAGGGAAAGGGAGTGGGTCTGATAGGTGGATGATATAAGGCAGTGTTAACTTCTTTTCTTTTTTTTTTTGTAATCTTAGTTTTAAATATTAGCTATGTTGACTTATTTTTATTTTGTAGTGTTGGAGTTACTATCATCTGGATATTGGTCGACCAAGGCTCAATCAAGATTCAATCCATGTTTCTTTTCCACTTGTACTTAAATGGAAAGGAAAACAAAGTGGTCCAACGGCAAACCGTGATTTAATCTTCTATCGCAAGGCATTGGACTCCCTCAAGTCAAGTGATGTAAGTTTTTTAATATATTTTATGCAATTTAATGCTAACACTTTGTCTAGAAAGTGACATTGCAATTTCTATGGCTTTTATGTACCAGGTTGAGTGGCTTCCTTATATGAACATTGACAGTAGAATTATACCAGAAGATATCAAGAGTAGTTTGATTGTAGGGAGATCAAAAACAATGTTGATATGTTTTGACAAGGCAGAAAGACACCTCCCTGATCGTTGCTTAAGGCAATATGGCTTGCGCCAGTCAATCCCAGAAGAAGTGCAGCGGTGGGAAAGAAAGAGTCGTGGAGTTGATGGTGGGGTAGACTTGTCAGGGAAAATGGAACTAGAGCTTAACGAATGGTTGGACCGTCAACTCAATATTGTGGAAGATGATGGGGGTGTAGAAGAAAGTGAATACATGCAGTGGTACCTGAAAATTACGCGTAGATTTGTAGGAAGGCTTATACCTTTATCATCAGAATTTCAGAGAATGGTAAGGTTCTGTTTGATTGACTAATGATATTATTTGTATTACAAAGTAACTTGCCATTATTGATTGCCTTCAATTTTTTTGTAGCATGCTGCATTAAGGGATATTGCACACTTGGCTGATACAGTCTCCACACAAGGGATGGATTCTCAGCAAACAGAATCAGTGACGAGGATCAGGTACATTGTGCATGAATGTCTAAGGGATCAAGTTGGAACTTCAATGCTAGCGCCGAGCATCCCACAGGTTGAACATGGGAAAAGGATAAGGGGAAAGGAAATGATAAGAAGGAAGAGTAATGGGAAACGTAGGCGGAAGGATGATCCAGTTCAGTGTCATGCAGCTAGCGAAGGTGATCAATCACAGCTGTGTAGTGCAGCTGGTGAGATTGATTATTCCCAGCTATGTCTCACAGATGCTGAGGTTGATGATTTGCACCTATGTCATGCAGGTGGTGATGGTGTTGATGCACAGCTGCACACAACTATTGAGGTTGATGGCACTCTGCTCTGTCATCCAACTGATGAGATTGATGATACGGAGACTTGTATTGCAGTTACTGGGGTTGATGACTCTCAGGTTTGTCATGCCATTATCAAGGGTGAAGCACAAGCTGTTCCACAGTCATCTCTTAGAACTAGTGAGGATGTTGGGCAACATAATGACTGTAGCATTGTAGTTTAAGAATATTTAGCATGTGGCCACTGGGATTACATTATTTCACAATCACTCAGCGAGGCGCTTATATTATTCTATTTTTATAGTCTCTGCATTTGTGTTGGAGGCCTTGCACTGCCATACAGAGCTATTGATTTTAAATTTTTCCTTGTTTTTTTCTTGATTTTTTAGCTTTGAAATGCAGCCCGACATCACCTGTGCGTGCTCTGTGGCTGAAACAACCAGGATTTGAATTAGAACAGATCAAGTCTTGTTCTCTAGTTTATTGTGTAATCATGTACTGTTTGATGTTACAGAAGGATTTGGTCTCCTAATTTCATTTGACTTATCAAATTGGCGCTAACCACTTAGACAAAGTCGCAGAACATATACCATAGATTGTTTCTTTTTTTTACCTCAAGTTGGTTTGATTGGAATAATAAAACACAAATGTCTCATTACTCCTTGTCCTTTTGGCTCTGGAATGAGAAAAGAAGAGGGGTAAGCATTTTCGTTTTTGGTCTGAATGCCTATCTAAGTTTTATCCAAAAGGAAATTTTCATAGCACCTAGAAGATATGTGTGCCCCTATTTACCTTAATAAATCGAAAAAAGAATGAACCTTGAAAGCAAAAGTTGTATATTCGTAACAAAATAAAATAAAAAACTTTAGGACAATCGCGGGGCAAAGTGGAGAAGCTCATAGAGAATTTAGAGCTTTTTAATTTACTTCCTGTCCAACACTTCATCTGTTTAGACGAATGTTCTAGGCTTATGTTAACACTTGTCATACATTAACAAACTGCCCATCGATTTAAACCAAACGATGGCTGCAAAACTAATTCTGAACCGATCAATTTTCTCATGAATGTCGTCGAATTCATCTTTCACATCAAATTTTAAAGGCTTGCGGTTCACACGGGAACTGCGATCTCTGAATAGAAATAGTTTCAGCAGGTTGGAGAAAAAAGCTAACACTAATCATAAAACATTCTTTACCAAAGATTGAGCTGATACTAAAATGCTGACTGGCATCCAATCTGGATAATTTCTGGCATTAACTTTGATATATTTAGTGTCAATGTAAGTACTGGAATTTACTAGAATTAACTTTGTTGGAAAGACTCAAAGCCCTCCAGATTGTTAGTTACGAGAAAGGGTTAACTCCAAAAGAGGAAGGCAAAGATTATTGGTTCTTCTTTTGGTTGACGGGAAAGTTCTCTTCAGGTTGCTTTTGCCAAAAATAGTTGGAAGCTTCTATCCAGCCAGGATGGACCAGAAACTTCTTCTCCTGCAGTGCCCAACGTGACTTCTCCGTTCCCGCATCTGTTGAGACCACGTGTGTGACTGATGGATCAAGTTCTGTTGCACATGTGGCTCCCAACTGCTCTGCCATCCTCCAGAGATGGTGATTCTCAGCCTGGAATCTGGTGGGAAAAACCCGACTGAATACTATTTTACACCCCTTCAAAACTTCCTTCCGAACTCTTTTCACCACCTGATCAGGAAAGATAGTTTAATACTATTAAATTTCATTTCTGGGACATTAATTTGTGGCTTCACTACCGAAATCAACAAATTTTATTCATAAAGCTTATTTAGGCACACTAGGACAAAGAGAAACCCAAACTGCAAACAATTTTAGTGCTCAAATAAATGACACAAATTACAGCGTTCAGGTCACTCCAGCATTGAACTCTGATTTGGAGCCACCAACAGTCTTAAGACCAGAAAAAGACTTAATGACATATAAAAATAGATGTTTTTAACATACAAAAATAAATAGATTTAACACTTGACAGTATTCAAACATTAATAAAAACAAACAACAGTTAACAGCATTTGGACACTAATAAAAAAACAAACTTAAACACTTAATGACATTCAGCTCCATTAAGATTTAAGCCAAATTCAGGTTTATTCTGATTTTAGACAAAAAACAAAGACCACCTTAGTTTCAAAAATAATAGAAAAGAAAGGGTCAGCATAAGAGTTAGTTCAGTTGCTGTAAGAATTTCTTACCTGTCTCACATCTCTGCCAGAAAAGTCATCCCCAAGTTCCTATAAGAAGGTTCCCAAATAACTAAGCAAGAAAACAAAACAAGTACTAAAAATTGAATCAGTAAAGATTCAGGACCAAGACCCACCGGATCAAAGAACATACTGTGTATCCGCTGGAGAACTTTAAGAACGGTTGCAAGCGCCCCATCAGGCTCACTTTCGTCACTCTTCAACTCAGAAAGAGATTTACAATTGAAGCCAAATTGACGGCAACTTGAAGCAAAGAAATGGTATCTTTCCATCAGTATCAAGTTGTCTTTGTGCTTCTGCCATACCTAGAATAATAGAAAGTAACAAATGTAGCTGGCTTTATTAATTACCACAACAATGTGACAGCTCATGCATTCCCTGATTAAGTAATTTGCAGGTTCAAATATCGTGTATACAGCATATGGAGTCGTAGTATAATTTACTAATATGATATATAAAAAAACATATATTAGGTAAATATATGCTCCAGAGTCTAGACATTAATAACAAACATATCTAGCTTTTCTTTTTCCTTTCCCTTTTTTTGTAGGCAAGCATGAATCACATAATCCTACTAAGAAGCGCATAGCAAAAAGTTGAAGCAGCTCTAGTACAGAAGAAGTATACAAAAAGCAAGTATATCTAGTTTTATGAATGTTAAAAATTGATGCCACAGCTCTGAAACACTCGAGAGTTTTACATCTCTTTTAACCCCACATGTTTCTATCCATGTGTTTCTATCACACCATAAAAAGGGGGTTCTTTTCAAACAAAACTCTCTTCAAGATCAACAGAAAATAACATAATTTGGAAAAGAAGATTCTGATGGAACAAAAATGAAAGAAGTTTCAGGCATTATGATTCCACCCAAAACAAATAATAGCAATTTTTAAATGGAAATAAGTGCCAAACAACTTTGCTGATTTGCATAATATCCACCTACACCATTGGGAAGCTGTATTATACAAATTAGTGGAAATATTTGTTAAAACCATAAGTGTTCCTGAATCTCCTTGTCATGGTGTGGTCAAATTTTTTAAGTCAAATTAAAATTTAGAAGCAAAAATGTAGGTTTCTCACCTAGCTTCTCTATTCCATCCCTAAAAGAACTCCAAATTAGAGATATTAAATGCACCTGCAGGAATTTCTGTAGTTCCTTATCAGATTTGCGAAGCCAGAATATTCTTGGATGCAAAATATGGAGCTTCTTCATGTAGTTACTTTGTTCCATATCCAATCTTAAAAAGAACTCCAAAATTGAATTGTATAATCTAAGAGGATGTGAATGAAGCCCTCAATCAGACAAAACAAATTCTAGTTCTCTATCACGATTGTAGAAAGTGCAAACAAATAACCAAAGTGCAAGTTACTAAAACGCAAAAACCTAGAATACACGCATCCAAGTTTAACAAGGTGATATCTCTCTGATGTTGAG
Source organism: Vitis vinifera (assembly GCF_030704535.1). Lineage (NCBI taxonomy): Eukaryota > Viridiplantae > Streptophyta > Magnoliopsida > Vitales > Vitaceae > Vitis > Vitis vinifera. The sequence goes on along the minus strand of NC_081815.1, from coordinate 7,696,019 downwards.
TGACTACAAATGGAATATCTATCTTTACCAATAACATGATCTTTGACTATTACAGTTCCGAACATCTGAAATGACCCTTCAAAACAGATCACATATAGCTGGTATAACTACTTGAGTTTAAAGCCAAGCAACATCTTCTCTTTTCCAAAATTTCAAGAATTCCCTTCAGGTTCCAGCTCAACCTATTTGAACTTCACGGTCCATAAGTTTAAATGTTAATTCTCCAAGAAATGCCACATGTCCTTCCAGAAGACATGTAGAGTAATAAATGCTACTGACTTTAGAGAGCGCAAACTGCTTGCATCTTTGCAAGTAGAATATTAACTTCTTACTATGGCTTGTATCCCAGTGCATTAGCCTTCACTACCAACTTCACAAATATTGTAAGATCAAATTTGAAATTAAAAGAGGCTGGACCAGAAGCATAGGACCATCATGGGCAAGAAAAACACCTGCTTCAGAAATGAAAAGTGGCATGCAGTGAGTGGGTGACCAAGGCCAGCTGGCCATAAACTCAAAAAGTTAATTTGATAGGAAAATCTCAGCAAAAAAACTGCTAAAACGCTCCTCAATTTCAAAAAGGGAAGTTCTATTCCCTAAAGATTAAGATTTATCTCCACTTCTTGTGTAGCTTTAGTGACTATCATCCAACTAGGGTTTTGATCCCTTCTCAGCACCCCCCTCTATCTATATCATATTACTCTTTTCTTATTAAAGGAAATCCTCTTTTATCCTTATTTTCTGTCTAATTTGATAAATTTATAATTAACATAATTCTGGACGAACAATTCAACTTTTCATCTGTTGAATAATTCAAGCATCGACCAAGAGTTGTATGCACCCGTCATTTTGAAGAGTACAATTAAACATTGAAAAATAGATACAGAATATTATTTCCATCTAATAGATTTTACTTTGAAATTCACTTGACATTGTAAACTTCTACAGCATGTGTACAGTAGGTTCTACGTACAGAGGAGCTCAGTCACATGCATGGTGAGTTGTCTAAGATTCTAGTCTCAGGAGAAAGTGGGAGAGCTTCAGAGGAGATAGGGTGGATTTGGAGAATCTAACAGTGATCAAAGAAGAATCTTGCAAGGAGCTTGAGATTTAATCTCTAATGATTTCTCAATTATGCAAATGAAGAAAGGACTCTCTTTTGTAGATACTCAAAGTGTACTTGCCGTTGTCTTTACAGAAACATTAAACCGACTAGCATTGACATGTACACCATGAAAATCAGAAGGCTGCTCTTTATTATCCTCTCTTCATGAGAGAGGATAACTGAAGCAAAGGATCCCCTCCTACTTTAACCTCCTAGAATCTATGTCCCAAAGTCATCCTAGTCAACTCAGAGGAGTGATGTGAATGTATCCTTTATTCAACATCCATCCTAGTTTCCATGTCTCAAGGGCAACTGAGAACCTTGAGTTCTCACCAAAGAGGTGGGCATCTAAAGCCCCCACACCACCTTCTCATGGTGTAAGATGAAGATGAAAACATGGAGATGTAGGACAAAGTCTCATATGTCATAATTCTATCAATCTCAAGATGATAGAGCTCAGTAACTCATGATTAATCCATGTGTTTAGGACTTAATGCCATGCTAGTTGATAAGGATATATTAGTTGATGTGGGGAGGCAAAATGAGAAGAAGCCAACAAGGTTAAACACAATGGCTTCAACAAAAAAAAAGGTGATGAAAAATAAAGGATGACATTTTACACAAGGAAAAAGAAGACTTTCATTTTAAAATAACAATTAGTATCATATAGATGTAAACCATATAGAGCATCAGCAAAAGAAAGATACTAGGGTCAGAAGACCGCAGATGTACTAACCGATTCTGTATCATCAAGGATCAAAACAGCACTTTCTTGCCCCAACACCACATCAAGACCCTTTTGATGTCTCTGGGTACAATCAGCTTGTGAAATCACTCTAGAACTGAAGTACACTCTCTCAGGGTCAAGCAGCTTTGCCATTTCCAAAGCATAGGAGCGTTCACCCATCGTATAAATGTACATCTCAAACATTTTACTTGCCTCTTTCAGAAAAGTGTGTACATAGGGCCTCAACTTTGTCAGCATGTGCATGGTATTCAACATGAATAGGTTGCCTTTCAAACCACCTATTCATGTCAAGATTTAGTATCCCATAAAGGATAAAAAGTACATAAAGTCAATAAAATGTACAGCACATCGAAGAAAATTAAATAATGCAAACAAACTTAAGGGATTATAAGCGACAGCAATAACATGACCAAGGAAGACAAAAGATTACACATTTTCCACATCAAGATGAAATCTAAAACATGTTTGGTGGCTAATCAATTTGATGAGGGCCTTTAACAGATACATAGGATTCAATGAAACAAAGAAACAATCCAAAGAACTATGTAAAGAAGCATGAAGAATCAAGAGAATCAAATTGAACTACAGTAAACAGAAAAAAATAAAAAAAAATAAAAAAGAAGAGGGGGGGGAGGTTGCAACAGAATACAGTGGCATCAGGGCATACTATGTAAATGATATGATTTCATTTCATTTTTTATTTTATTAATTGTTTATTTTAATTAGCACTAGAAACCATTGATCAGTTTCTTTATAGCATTTGAAGTGAGTTTGACATAGTTGGTAGTTTAAGGTAAACTTTTGTTATAGACAATTTTTCCAAATTTTGTCCTTGCTCAAGACTCAAACCTGAAATCTCCACATCCTTGCACCGACCCCTTGCCACTAGAGTCAGGCCACAAGTTTGTATGTATAGAAATAAACATTTGACTACTAAAGTACAAAAGTGAACCCAGGGAAGGATGAGATATCCTTGAGAAGCTTTTTAAATTTTCCTGAAAGAAAGTAAAAGTAAGATGTATGAATCTATTAAGGATGAAAAGTCCTTCAAAAAGGATAATTCACATAAGCATATAAACAACAGGAATACAGAACAGAAATCAGTTGCCAACCCTAAGGTTAACTGCACCAAAAGTGAAGAGGGCATAAGATCCTGAATAAAGTCAACGAATGAAGAAGCCTCTCTCTTGGCCTGCTAATCTGGTTACTAATTTGTCAGTATAGACTTTCATGAGAAGAAGCAACCAGACACCCTAGTGAGGACCACAATATTATGCATACAATGATCATATATTCATGATTCTCTCCAACCACAGGCCACCTAAGATACCCCTGTCACCACATCCTCCTCCACCGAGATATTGGAGACACCAAACCTTTTGCAATTGTTAAACCCTCAAGTAAAGCAAATATCTCTTTTCAAAAGATGGTCCAATACTGGCTCCTTTGATCACAGTGCATAGTGTTGTCTATGCAAATTCATAGAGGAATTAGCCAATCACATTCTAATCCATCGCATGAAGGTAGTTATAGCTTGTGGAGCCTATTTCCCATGTTTGACATTTCTGGAGTCCTCCAATAGATGATGAAGGATTTAATGCTTGAATAACATGGAGGTTTCATGGGCAAGAGCCACTGGTATGTTATACAATATGGAAAGGTTGGAATTGAAGAAGTTTCTAAGGCTGAGAGAAATTAAGAGTTGGCAGAAAAGAACATTTCCCTTAAAACTTGGTATTCTGGCCTGTGATCCTAAATGAGTTTGAAGACATACAGTTTTGAAGTATCAGCAAGTGGAAAAGCCAACTTGGCTTGTACATCCACCACCAATTTCCAATCCTACAAATAATGTTATAATGAACACCCAGAAATTCTTTGGCAACTAACATCCAAAAGAGATGTGAGAGTGGATTTTTTTTCCCACAATTAAATTATCAATCTAAACAATCCACAAGATCACTAGTAGATGCAACCTCCCCCACCCGCCAATAGGGCCCTCCATTTGGGATTCCTACAACAATTGCAAAAAGAAATAACTAGCATATCCAACTCCACTTTTGGAAACACCTTTTTTTTTTCCTTTTTTTTTTTTCTTTTTTTTTTTTTGAGGCAAGTAGAATATTATAAAAGCACCTAAAAAAATGGGCCACCCACATACACAAGGAATATGCAAAGTGCACCAGAGTGGTATATAAAACAGAAATAAACAATGTCATAATTCAGCCTAGCTCATATCCAAACAATAAATGAAATCCAAAAAGGAGGAATGAGAATCCTCCCTCCCATCTCAGTTGGCAAAGAAAAAGGTTTAGGGAAGTGGTCTTTGAACGGTAACTTCAAATGCTCGATGCCTTCATAAGTCATATTCCTCTCTTTCTATATACATCAAAATAAGCATAAAAGAACCATCCTCCACTTCTTTCTGCGTCTCTTTCCCACATAACTACCATGATACCCAAGCAAGAGATCCACAACTGCTTTAGGGAGAAGTGAAAACGCACCTCAAATAGAATAGAGAGAGAGAACAATAAAGACCACAATGTACTTTCCCACTTAGAATGAATGAGGATGTGATTGGTTGTTTCCTCTTTCTGTTTGGACATACATTCACTAGAGAATGCCCCCTTAGTCATAAGTTGATTAATAGTAAGAATTTTCCCCCATGTAGCCTCTCACCCAAAGAAACACACTTTAGAAGGAGTTGAAACCTAAATTTCATTGAAGGGGAAAGAAATAGAGTTTCCCAAGCATAGAGAAAGATAAAAGGAATTCATAGAGAAAATACCCTTCTTGGCTGCTATCCTTCAAAATCATTCTCAAGGGACCTAATACTCAAACTTAGGAGCCTCAAAATCCATGGGAATCATTGGATCATCCTCCTTCTCCCTTACTGACAAAAGGAGGAGAAGGAGAAGAGGCCATCCCCAACCAAAATTGAAGAGTTATCAAAAACAACCATACATATGATACACTAACAGTCACTACTGCTGTCTGCAAGCTTTCATTTTGAAACACCACAGACACTTCCTTCACTGTAGTGATCTCCTTCCCCAAGGTTCCATATTTCACCAATAAGGAGTCTCCACCTTGGCCTGAATTTAGAGGACCCCCAGAAGAAGTCTTTAAAGAAGCCCCATCAATCTCACCACCAAAACGAAAAGCCCTCCTCTTAAGGCCACTCAGCTCACCCATACAAACAATTAGGGAGTCTCTCCACCTAGTAGGCCAAAAGTCTTTAATCTGGTCCTTTAATGAGATGTTAACTGGGAGAGGCCCAATGCTAGGTTTGGCTGAGGCCTTGCCTTCACAGGATCCACAAATTTCACTCACCAACCCATGAGAGGAATGGGTTGGACAACACTAGGTTGGGTCCCTTTTCCTTTCAAAGGCTCATTCTTCGAAAAGAATTTGAAAATGGATAGGACAGGACTCTAAGGTAGCTGCAGGTTCCACATGTTTTTCCTTTACAACTGTGTCAGAAAAGGCCATGCTTCTCTGATCCTCCTCCCTACACTCACACCAACAGGTGAGCCCCCCTCTTTTATCTTACTAAAAACAGTACTATTATATTGGATGTTGGATGCTCAACACAACATACCAGAGTTTATACAGTACACATACCATCTTCGTCTATCAGCTACAAATAACTCTTCACTATGCCTCGTGCCTTAAGGAACATGATTGTTCATGGTAATATTATACATTATAGTTACATAGTTTTTACTGAATATGTTAGAAAGTTGTTGGGATTGATGAGGAGAGGAAGATGCGAGGAGGCAGAAGTTCGTTGGCAGTGGACTCCAAGTCCTTTGAAATCTCTGTGGATGTGTTTGGGGAGAAGCTTAAGGGGATCATTGTGGAAAGAAGCAGAGGTTTTACATCGTGGATCAGGTTTGGGAGCCTTAGTTTGTGTTGTCTGCTGAAAGGAGTGGAGGCTTGTTGTAGGGGTGAGTTCGCTAAGAGGTTTGTTAAAAGTTGGGAGGATGGAGGTAGGAAGTTTAAACTGGAACGTCGTGCAAATGAGGAAGGCAGGTTCTTATTGTGCTATGTGGTTGACTCAGAAGCAAAGAAATATTGTTTAGTGTTCCCTGAGGGGAAAGGCATTATGGGAGGTTGGGCCTTGTTGACTGAAAAGCTCCGCTCTCTTGGAGTATTGACACGTGATGAGCCCAGAGGAGTCTTTGATTTCTTTAGGACAGAGAGTAGAGTTGGGGCTCCTGAGGGGAAGGCGAAAAATTCCTATGCTGATGCAGTGAAATCAAGAGCGAGAAGATTAGGGAAAGCAATGTAGCTATAGTTGGGGGAAAAAGATGTGCTAAGCGGAAGGGAGTTGTTGGACCGGTGTCTAGTTGGGAGATAGGGAGAGTCTCCCGTGTTGGCTCCAGACTTGTCCGCTTTGGGCAGTCGGGGAAGGTTTCACTGGAACCTTAAAGAAGGGGTGATGTTTGAGAGGCTGGGGGGTCCTTTCATACTTATCGAGTTTGAGAATAAAGCAGAGTCAGAAAAAGTGTTATTAAAAGGGCTTCGTTGTTTTAAGGAAACGTTTTTGCACTTGGAAAGGTGGGACCCAAAAGTGGGGTGTTTTCAAAATTGTGAGTGAGTTTTTTTTTTTTTTTTTGGTGAGAGTAGTGGGTTTACCGCTGCACTTTTGGAGTCGAGAAGTGTTTAGAAGGATTGGGGAAGGCTGTGGGGGGTTTGCTACAGTGGATGAAGACACTGCTGCTTTTAAGGAGCTTCAATGGGCTAGAATATTAGTGAAATCTGAGGGATTAAAGTGGCCAATCTCTTTGCAAGTGGTAGTTGGCTCTTCTTGTTTTTCTATTCAACTGTGGTGAGAGGTGCAACCAAGGGTGTCGAAAGTTGCTCTAGTGTTCAAAAGTGGGATGGGAAAGGAGCAGGAGGTTAGGGATGATGGAGGGGGTGGCTCATGTGCCGATTGTAATGTGGAGCAGGTACAGACTCAATGGTAGTCTGCAAAGGTTGTTGTGACGTGCGAAGTTGGAGAAGCTTGTTGCAGAAAGGACAGGGAGGTTGTTACCTTTGACTTTGTGTCGGCAAGAGGGGCAGAGGACGAAGGGGTCAAAGGAAGGGTGTCTTCTAATTGGGAGGAGGTCTCAGTTGAAGGGCCTTTAGCCCAAGGTAGTAGTTTTTTGGGCCGAGTAATGGAGTTGGATGTGGAGAGGAGGCCCAACTGTTCTGAGGAGGGCCAAACTAGCGGCGCTTCAAAAGACCCATTGGAAGTGGGTCGGCCCATGTCTGAGTTTTTAAAAGGTCCAACGATGGTGGGCCGATCCTCTGCTAAAGCCTTAAAAAGGGCTAGGGCTCGCGGGGGCCTTCGAGACGCTAACTGCAGGAGGCCAGACGGGGATGATTTTGGCATCCAGATGGGGTCGCCTCCACCGGTGCCAAATCATGCAGAGATTACCGACGAAGCTTTGTTGGAGGAGGCCTCCAGGTACACAAATTATCCTCCTTGTTCTCTATTCTCTTTGGGGAAGTTGGATTTCTCTTCTTCTTCTACTCCTTCTGGGCAAGATGGGGCAATCATCACCACTGATGGGGGATCCGAACGGGGTTGTGTTTCAGAAGCAGTTGGGGTAGCAGGTTTGGGCCCTTTAAGGGTGATTTTGGCGGATAAGAGGGAGGCAGAGATTTCTCGTTTATCGAGTAAGGCTCAAGGGGCTGTCGAGGAGGTGACAGAGGATGTTTCAGAAAAGGTAATACAAGAGGTTGTGGAGGAGAGGGACGAAGCGGGTGATCCTAGCTAGTATTCCAGTTGCTTGGCTAAGTCTAGTCGCTGCTTAGGAATGCCAACGGAGGGATTCGAAGGGGAGATTTTGATATTGCTGAAAAGGATGAAAGAGAGGAAAGATCAGAAGGGGAAGTTGGATGGTAGGAAAAGGAAAAAATTGGAGTCATCAAAGTTTGAAAGGGAGTTGAGAAAGCTGGAATATACTGTGAATTATTTTGGAGGAGAATGAGAAGGGAGGGGTAGTTTTTGCAAGTCTAGATGAAGATTCGTTTGCTTTCCTGGAATGTAAGAGGGGCTAATAACAATGACAAGAGTAAGGTGATTAAAGCCTTGATAAAGAAAAATAAGGTAGATTTGGTTTGCTAGAAGAGATAACTTGGAGCCAAAAATCTAGGGAAGTGTGGCTGAAAGAGGGTGACAGAAATACGAGTTTCTTTCACAAGATGGTCAATGCTCATAGAAGAAGGAATAATGTGGACGAAATTAGGATTAATGGTGTTTGGCTTTTGGAGGAGAATGAAATCAAGGAAGGGGTGGTGGTCAATGCTTTTCGGTCTTTGCTGTCCAATCCGGGAGACTCGCGTCCTTCTTTATCCGGGTTGCAGTGTGAGACTTTGGAGAATTTGGATGTTTTTGCTTTGGAGGTGTCATTCACGGAAGAGGAGGTGCTTGGTGTGCAGTTGGGATGTAATGGGGACAAAGCTCCAGGGCCTGATGGCTTCTCTATGGCTTTCTGGCAATTTGCTTAGGACTTTGTGAAGGATGATGTGATAAGTTTTTTCAGGGAATTCTATGAACACGGTAAATTTGTTAAAAGTCTAAATGCAACTTCTCTAGTTTTAATCCCAAAAAAAGCGAGGGCTGAAGATTTAAGGGATTTTAGGCCTATAAGTTTGTTGGAAAGTCTGTACAAGTGGCTGGCCAAGTTTTTAGCCAATAGGCTAAAAAAAGGTGATTGGAAAGGTGGTCTCTAAGGCCCAAAGGGCTTTTGTGGAGAGAAGACAAATCCTAGATGCAGTGCTAATAGCTAATAAAGCCATTGATTCAATCCTGAAGATTAATGAGAATGGTATTTTGTGCAAACTTGACATAGAGAAGACATACGACAATGTGGACTGGTCTTTTCTTCTCAGTTATGCAGAAAATGGGTTTTGGGGAGAATGGATTGGGTGGATCAAGTGGTGCATTTCCAGTGCAAGCTTCTCTGTGTTGGTTAATGGCACCTCTATTGGTTTCTTTCAAAGCTCAAGGGGATTGAGGCAGGGCGATCCACTTTCGCCTTATTTATTTGTGATTGCTATGGAGGTGTTTAGATGTTTTCTTAAAGGGCTGTGGATGGAGGTTTTTTGTCGGGTTGTAGGGTGAAGGGTTGGAGTGAAGAAGGGGTTCAGATTTCTCATTTGTTGTTTGCTGATGATACCTTGGTGATCTGCCAAGCTTCTCAAGATCATTTGACCTATCTTAGTTGATTACTTATGTGGTTTGAGGTCATGTCGGGGTTGAGAATAAACCTGGAAAAGAGTGAACTAATTCCAGTAGGTAGGGTGAAGAATATTGATGATCTTGCTTTGGATTTTGGTTGTAGACTGGGTAGTCTACCGTCCACTTATTTGGGCCGTCCTTTGGGTGCTCCGTTTAAGTCGGTGACAGTGTGGGATGGAGTGAAACAGCGATTCCGTAGAAGGTTGGCTATGTGAAAGAGACAATACATATCCAAGGGAGGGAGGTCGACTCTAATTCGAAGCACTTTGTCGAATTTACCCATTTATTTTATGTCCTTGTTGCACTTGCCAAGCTCAGTTAGATAGAGACTAGAACAAATTCAAAAGGATTTCCTTTGGGGAGATGGTAATTTGGAGCGAAAGCCACATTTAGTAAGAAGGGAGTTGGTGTGCTTAAGGAGAAAGGGGGTTTGAGGGTCAAATGTCTATCCAATCTCAATAAGGCTCTTTTTTGTAAATGGAATTGGCATTTCGCAAATGAGAGAGAGGCCTTGTGGAATCAAGTGATTAGAGGGAAGTATGGGGAAGAAAGAGGGGGATGGTGCTCTCGGGAAGTGAGAGAGGCGCATGGTGTGGGGCTTTGAAAAGGAATAAGGATGAACTAGGATTTTGTGGGCTCTAGGATTTTATTCATTGTAGGTAATGGGCGGAGGGTGAGATTTTGGAAGGATAGATGGTGCGGGGATTCCCCTTTGTGTGTGTCATTCCCTTCCTTGTTTGCTTTATCTGTTGATAAGGAAGCGTGGGTAGCGGATATTTGGGACTCCTTGGCTGAGGAGGGTTGGGGGGGTTGGAATCCCTATTTTTCAAGAGCCTTCAATGATTGAGAGGTGGAAGAGGCGAAAAGATTCTTGGAGTGGCTTCATGGGAAGAGAGTGCATGGAGATGTGGATGATATGGTGCTTTGGACTGAAACAAAGAGTGAAAATTTCTTGGTCAAGTCCCTCTACCTTGTTCTAGAAGAAGGTTGCCCTTCTTTGTTTCCTTCTAGCTGCATTTGGAATGTGTGGGTGCAGCCCAAGATTAGCTTTTTTGCGTGGGAGGCTATGTGGGGCAAAGCCTTAACCCTGGATCTTATTCAGAAAAGAGGATGGGCCTTGGCAACTAGATTTTTTATGTGCCTTGAGAAAGAGGAGATCATAGACCATCTTTTTCTACATTGTACAAAAACAAGAGTCTTATGGGATCTGCCCTTTAATTTGTTTGGGGTGTCATGGGTGCTGCCTTCATCAATTAGAGAAACTCTCCTTAGTTGGCATGGTTCTTTTGTGGGCAAAAAGCGCAAGAAGGCGTGTAGAGCAGCTCCTCTCTTCATTTTTTGGACGGTTTCAAAGGCGAGAAATAAATTGGCCTTCAAGGATGATATGTTGTCAATCCAGAGACTCAAATACTCTTTTGTTCTTTCTCTTTGGTCAGAGGCCAAGTTGTTTACAGTTGATTACCCTCTAACTATAGTTAATTTTATTGATTGGTTGGGTTCTAACTAAGGTTGTTTGTTGGGCCAGCTGGGTGTTTTTCTTCTTTTTTGGCCGTTTTGGCGGTGGGTGTATAGGTATTGTATACCTTGAGTCGCTTTTTTGACGCCTCTTTTTATATTAGATTTTTTCTTACCTATCAAAAAAAAAAATTACACATTATAATTGTATATGATATGGTCTCTACAAGCATAAGTAACAAATTTCAACTTCCCCACAACAGATATATCCTAAATTTGATAGAGCATGCAATATGCCATCAACAAATCCTAAGCATTTCCTTATAACCTCAAAAGAAAAATAAGGAATAAAAAGAAAAAATTGGAATCTTATCTATCGAACATCTCCCAAAGATATGAAACTATAACTAGGTAGTTGGGCTTTACTCATGCTAAAAAAGTTCTAGTTGCTCTACAAAGATTTTTTTTGTTAGCTCCCTTCCACATATAGAATTAAGTTATGGGCCCCATGGCATGAACAAGAAACGGTAGACTCTGGAGAAACATAAACAATTGAAATTGGAAAATTGGTTATTCTATGAGGCATAATGACATAAACTGGTAAACAGATCATACCTTGCAAAGGATCCGTTTGGTTCTTTAAATACAGCTCCTCTGGTGTTATATCTAAAAGCCGAGTTGAGTTAAGAAGTGTGTGATCTAAATCAAGAACCAAGTAAAGCTTTTTATGGCGTAACAAATTCTTCAAGTCTGTGTCACGTAATCGAGCAATTTCATCACTTCCAAGCCTCAAATCCTGAAAACGAAGATTAGTCTCCACACATTACCAATTCAATAAAAACAAGTAGAGAACCAACTATATACAAGATTTTGTGAATAGAAGCGACAGCAAAAGCTCTTACAAATTCTTCATATATCTCAATGGATGCCATAGAATTTCCAAAATGGTTCATATCTCTCGTCTACCACAAGGAAAATTGACAGTTTTTTCTCCATGTGTGTGTGTGTAGCTAGAAAATCTAAGTTCAGTATTTTATTTAGGGTAGATTCAACAGAAATGAAATATTGCCACAAAATACTGATTCCCTCTCTCTCTTGCTCATTTTAAGAAAATATCTGATTGCTCCTTTCAGATATTAGGGGAAGAAAAAAAATATGGACAATGAACTCAAATTCCCACTTCCACTGTTTCAAAATAGTTCAGAGAAAAATATACCTTATGTATGTACCCAAATGCTACACCAGAACCACCTTCCATCTTCTGCCCACAACGTATACACAATTCTCTAAAAACGCCAGGATGTGTGCATGTATCCTTTGTGAGGGTTACTTCTGCACGTAATGTAAGTTAAGACAACTGATTCCATCCAAAGTACAAAAAACCTTAGTTAAAAGATCTGCAGTGGTGGACAGTACAGATGTTAGATTAACACCCTAGTTATTGCTTTAGAAGATTTAAAATTGGTTTGTACTTGAGATGACACAGGAATATTGTGTTTTCTAGTATGCAGAAAAAAGTGCACGCCTACCATTTAGAAAATAAACAAAAAATGTGTGTATTGATAAGTAAAAGTGTGTGCATGTGTCTGAACACATGTCCTTTTCTCTATGTTTTCATCTACTTGACACATTATTATTTTCTTTTATTAGAGACTTAACACATTATTTTGCAAGTAATAAATTAATTTTTATCAAGAAAATCTAACTATGTTAAGATTAAATCCTTGTATCACTATATAGATGTGACTATTATACAAGATGCCTAAAGAAAATCTTTAAATCAAGAAAAATTCCCAAACCATCTGAAATGTTTGTGCAAGCATTTGGACTCAAGGAGAACAAGAGATCTAGATACAGAATTAATCAGGAAAACTGATTCCATGAAGGATTTATGCATTATTCAGCTTAGCCTCCATTTCTTTGGGTGTAAATTGAAGGCCAAAAATTCAATCAAGTATAATATTATACTCCTTTCAAGTTGGGTTATGATGGAAAATTGCTTAGTGTGGCTTTGCCTCAACTATGAATTAATTGGGAGAAAAGGCTTTCCCTTCTTGCCCTAAGTCATTTTTTGTTTATTCTTCACAGGCTGCCCATAAAGGCTAATGCAGCCAGCATTTTCTCTATCATCATTTGTTTCCTTCATTCAACCTACTACCACCCAAGCAGATCAAACCAACAGCCAAAACCAACATCACCATTTTTCTACACGAATCACCACTATCTCCACTTTATCACCATTACCACCAGCATCACCATCAACTTCTACTTCATCACCCTCAGCACCAAATCTAATCAATAAGCACCCACCAAATCAAATTCGATGCCACCTCTAAAATCCTAATCAACTAGGCAGCTGGGAAAAGGAAAAGAAGAAAGATTTTATTTTCTAGAAGGTCCTATCCTTGTCTAAGAAGCAAGAACAGGACAAGAAGATGCATGTGATTTGCTAGAAGGTGGTGCACTCACCTAAAAAGCAAGAGGCACAGGTATTAGAAGCTTGGTATTTGGGTGGAGAGTAATGCTGTGGAAGTTCAACAAGATGCAAGGGGTGGTATTTAGGTGAGGCAAGGGGGCTCTTTGGATGGGGAATCATAGGAAGCTATTAGGAGGGAATGGGATGTTTTTGCCAAAGTAAACCCTTGAGGCCTAGCGCAAGTAGTAAACGATTGGGGTTGGCTTATGGGAGGTTCTAGGTTCAAGTTCTAATTGGGACAAATTGAAAAAAGATAATAATAATAATAATACCTATCAAAAAGAAATGTTTTCACTAAGTACAATAGCTATTATCAAGAGGATGGTAAGACAGTGAAGTTTTGACATGATGCATAGTGGTAGTGATCAAATGGTTGAGAATTCACTTCATAGAGTTGTTTCCCAAATGATAGAGAGGGCATGGAACCTCAATTGATAGATGTTGTTGGAACTGGCTATAATTGGTTTAAAAATATTGTAATTAATTTGTATGGTTGAATATTTTATTTCTTTCCTCCATTTCCTCACTAGAAATCTGCCTATAATTGGGATCCTTATCTAGTCCTAAAATAGCTATAACCTAGTCAACCGTGTATCTACATAATTTGTACTCACCCCTTTTGGGAATTAGCACAGTGAGAAATTATTCATTCCTTCATGGTATCAAAGCAAGTAATAATTCCACTCTATGTCATCATAGGCCTTCATTACCATTCTTTTTCTTTAGCCTTTTTTGCCAATTGTTGTACTTACCCTTCATTGTTGAGCCTTATATTAGTCCCGTTTTCCTCCAGTTTGAATCCACCATCTTCTCTTCTCAAATCATAGAAATTCCCAACAATGATTAGATATCTCCAAAACTATGTATTGGAAACTTTCATGGAAAGCCCCAATATGGGAACAAGGGAATCAATACAAGAGGAGGAAATCAAGCAACAAAAACTAGACAAGCACATCATAGCACAGTTGTGGAAGAATCCCAAGAAATAGGTTTTCTTAGTAAGAGCGATGTAGAAAAACTAAAAAGAATGTTGAATTGCTTGAAAATCACAATCCAAGTTCTACACCAACTTCAGATTGTTCCTCAAAGGCTCAATCGGGTAATATTCATAAAATCAATGTCTTTGATTGTTTTTCCAACACCTGAATCAGATTATTTTCCACTTGCTCCACATGTTTTGAAGAACAAAAAATAAAGATTTGTCGATGAATCTTTTTCCTCTATAGTTGATCAAGGCACAATCAAAATCAACCCCACATTGTCTCTAAAATCCGTGTTGCATGTTCCCCATCTTTCCTATAACCTTTTGTCTATAGCAAAAATTACTAAAGCTTTGAATTTTTCCGTCACATTCGCTTCTTCTAGTTGTAATTTTCAACACTCTATAATAGAAAGGACAATTGGACATGTTAAAGAAAAGATAGATTATACCACATCGATGCTAATTAGAAGATTGGTGTTTTAAGAGCTCAAGATTTGATCTCTACCCCTTCTCCAAAAGTTGATTAGGTTTTGTTTTGGCATAAACATCTAGGACATCCTCCATTTCCATGGTTGAAAAAGGTGTTTCCGTCTTTGTTTGAAAAAATGATTGTCTTGATTTTCATGGTGGAGCGTGTGTTCTTGCTAAGCACCATCAAGTCTCATTTCCAATAAAAAAATCCTAAATGCCTTTCTATATTTAATTTGATTCATTCAAATGTTAGGGATCCTTCTCGTGTTCCAAATAATTCAGGTTCTGATCCACTTGGGTTTATCTCTTGAAATCAAAATCTTAGACCTTATTTGGCAACTATTTTTGGAGACAATTTTTTGTTCTCCAAAATAAATAAATAAAAAACCATGTTTGACAACTACAAAACATAAAACAATTTTTTGCTCTTAAAAATAGAAAACAAGATGTTTTCAGATAACAAATTTTAGTTATTTTCAATTGCGTTCACTTATTCTTTGAGAGTTATTTAAAAATAACAATTATACAAATATAGAGAATGATTAAAGATAAAGCACTACAAATAAAAGTTACTTTTAAAACATAAAAAACAAGTTAAGAATATTTCAAGTTCCCAAACAAACTTTTATTCTACAAAACATAAGAGAATAGTTATCAAAAGTTATTTTTTACAACTATTTTCGAAAATGCTTCCCAAGAAGAGCCTTAGGTCTCCACTATCTTTCCTATCTTTCATAAACTCATTTGTACGCAATTTGAAGTCAATATACAAACACTCAATTCCAACAACGGGAAAGAATAATTTAATAATGACTTGATCGCATATCTTCAAAATGAAGACCTTGTTTATCAATCATCATGTGTTGATACTCCTCAACAAAATGGAATTGTTAAGAGGAAAAAATAGGCATTTAGTAGAGGTTGTCAGGTCCATTCTATTCCAAATGAAAGTTCCAAAAATCTATTGGGGCGAAGCCATCCTAACAACCACCTAGTTGATAAATTCCAAGTTTTCAAGGCATTGGTTCTCTTCCCCCAAAAATATTTGGGTATGTTTCCTTTGTTCATGTTTTTTTATAGGTAAACAAAGCAAATATATTAAAAGCGCTTGGAAAAGGCGCATAGAGGTTTCCTTTGTTCATGTTCATAACCACTTAAGAAGCAAACTTGATCCAAAGGCCTTCAAATGCATTTTCTTAGGGTATTCTCACGCACAAAAGGGATATGAATGTTACCATCCTCCCACCAAAAAGAAATACATCACAATGGATGTTACCTTCATTGAAAACAAGCCTTATTTCTCTAAAACCGATCTTTAGGAGGAGAGTAACAAGATTATGGAAGATAGATGGTGAGATTCTAATCATGTTTTAGAGGAGTATTCTGATTCTAGTTAGGTTCTAGAGCAGGATTTTAGTCACATTTTAGATCGAGTTTTACCTATTACCATTTATTATCATTTGTCTAACCTTCCTAATCATTCTCCCTCTCATCCTACTCCTTTTGAGAGTGAACCAATCCAAAAAAAGAAAAATCAACCTAAAATTTTGTCCATTGAAACTGAATAGAGCCCAAGTTCCTCAAGTCCTGACAAAAGCATGAATTCCTCAAAACCCACATTGCAGATTCAATCACTTAAGACTGAGTGCAAGAGACTTTAAGCACCTAATTTCAATGTGTATTTCAAGAGTAAAAAACCAGCAATACCCACATATGTTCCAATCTATAAAGCTGTGACAAGTAATGGACATGTTAATCCTAGTCTTGATACTAATAGTGATTTATATTTGCCTATTGCTCTAAGGAAAGGAATTAGAACATGCACCCAACATCCTATCTCAAATTTTGTGTCCTTAAAAAGACTTTTATCGAAATACTGTGCCTTTGTCACTCATTTGTCCTCTAATGAAACTCCCAAAACAATCCAAGAGACCTTAAATAGTAAACCATGGAAATATGCTATGAGTGAAGAACTACAAGCCTTGGAAAAAAATAAAACTTAGGAAGTTGTGGAATTGCCTAAAGGGAAGGAAACAATAGATGTAGGTGGATCTATAACTTCAAATACAAGGCTGATGGAACCACATAGAGGTACAAAGCAAAGCTAGTTGCTAAAGGCCACACTCAAACATATGATATAGATTACCAAGAAACCTTCGCACTAGTAGCAAAGATAAACACTATCATAATTTTATTATCTTTGGCTACTAACTTTGATTGGCCTCTGCAATAATTTGATGTAAAGAATGTCTTGCTCCATGGAGATCTAGAGGAGGAGGCATGGATGTTCCCCCTGGATTCATACACAAATCTTGGACTAACAAAGTGTGTAGACTTGAAAATGGGCCCCAACAATCCCCAAGAACTTAGTATGAAAGATTCGCGAAGTCAATGGTATAGAGGGGTTATTGTCAAAGAGAAGGTCATCACACACTATTCTTCAAAACATTCCTCTCTTGATATCATTGTTACCGATAATAATTTGGAACAGATTGGAGAATCAAAGTCACATCTAGCAAAGGAATTCGAGATCAAGACTTGGGTAGTCTAAAGTACCATTTGGAAATCGAAGTTGCTAGATCAAAAAAGGAAACTTTTATTTTTCAACAAAAGTATATGCAAGATCTACTCAAAGAAACTAGCACACTGAGGTGCAAATTACTAATACCCCAATCAAACCATAAGTCAGGGGAAAAGAATGAAGAACCTAGGGTTGAACAAGGCATTTACCAAAGAATGCTAGGAAAACTAATTTATTTATCACACACTAGACCTAATATAGCAAATATTGCAAGTGTGGTGAGTCAATTTATGCATTCTCTACTTAAGTCTCATATGGAGGCTATGTATAGAATTGTCAGGTATTTGAAGAGAACCTAGGCAGCATAATAAAGTTTCAAAAGAATGATGATTTCAAGTTGGAGACCTATATTAATGCAGATTGGCCAGATTGAACAGTGGATAGAAGATCAACTACAGGGTATTGCACATTTCGAAGAGGAACTTTAGTCACTTAGAGAAGCAAAAAACAACCTGTTGTGACCAAATCTAGTGTAGAAGTTGAGTTTAGAGTTATGGCTCAACATATTTGTAAGCAACCATGGCTGAACATTACACTCACAGATCTTAAGATGAAGATAAAAGGGTCGATAATGATGTATTGTAACAAGAAGGTAGATATAAATATAGTTTATAACCTAGTCCATCATGATCACACCAAACATGTGGAAGTGGATTAACACTTCATAAAAGAGAAAGTGGATGTGAGACAAATTTATATACCATAAGTCTCCCTAAATAGACAGCTAGCAAACATCCTCACCAAAGGTTTACCAAATCTGGTTTTCCATCAAATCTTAAAAAAGCTAGGAATGCATGACATCTTTGCACCTACTTGAGGCGGAGTATTGGAAAATTGGACGAATTACGTCCATATCTTATTTGCACCTGTTTCATATGCTCTCACTCTCATATGAGAGGTCTTAGCTAAAGAAGAAAAAAAATTATTAAAGAAAAAGGACAAGGATGCAATGAATGATAGTTATCCTTGAGAAGAAAATAAAATAAAATAAAAAGGAAAACAAGACCCTAATTTTAAATGTACCTCAGCTAAAGTCCAACATAGCCAGCTACAAAGCCACCACCCCTAATTAGGGCAAGCAGGCTGCCCTTCGTCCAAAGAGATGGAGGTATAGTGAATTCTTGCAAATTTATTGGTCACTATGAAGCTGAAGGGGTATTCACTTTCTTAGAAACCATCCTTTTTCTATGGGTACTTATCAGAAACCGTAGATAATGTTGTTAGTGTTGTAAACAAATAACATATTGTACTTCTAAGAAAATGTTGTACTAAAGCTTAAAAATGATGCACTCCACATATTACTACCAATTAGGGAAGGTTGTACAAGAAATAAATTATAAATTACTAAGTTTGAAAAGTACATAACAACCATCAGTAAGCTACTGTATTGCTTATGCTCTCTACATATAATCCTACAAGGAGAGGAGAAATCAAAGAAGGGACAAACAATAAAATTTCACCTAGATTTTGCTCTAGGGATCCATCTGAAGTTGACCCTGGATGCTCCTCTATGCTTTCAAACTCCTCTACCTTCTGCCTTTTAACCCTGCAAATCAATTCGCAATTTGAAGATCAAAAGCAACGATAATATCTTAAGTGAAACAATAATATTTTAATAACAGGTCTATACACCCAACACTGAACCTCTTGTACTCAGAATCAGATTCATCCTCAGCTTCCTGCTCCGGTGAAACGTCAGAAGAATCAGAATCTAGTTCTGCATCAAGATATGCAGCAAATCCATCGCTGCTTGATGAGTGTACAGGAGAATCAGTCACAAGACTCATCTGAAAAACAGGAAAGAACTAAAGACTCAATAATAGAGCACTTCTCATAAAAAATAGCATTACAATATAAAAATATATATATAAATTTATAGCAAAAGCACAATGATTTTCCATCCAACAAGAAACCCTCGTGACTACTTGAACCACTGAGGCAGTGAAGAAAAGAGCTCCGGTACAGGGTTCAAAGTATCGGCGAGTCTTGCTGCGACGAGTGCTATACCAGATACGAACTTATGCACAAACTCGGCACTGAATAGGTGAAACTCGGTTGAATGGCCGAGATTCCGACTTAACTCGGTCGACTCGATTAAGTTTCAGAAAATTTTCGACTCAATACGGAGATTCCCTCTTTCTTTCCGATCACAACAAAAAATCAGAAAATTTTCAGAAAAATCAGAGATTCCCTTCAAAAGCAAACACATTTCAACCCATCAATCCCATCATATCAAACCCAACCCGTGACCCTTTTGGAATTCTATATGAGGAGAAACCACCAAAGGACGAGGGCACGATTTAGGGTTTACTTACCTCATCACAAATCGAGCATCGCCGGAATGTAGGAGCTTTGGTGCCGAGGTGGTGACTCGTCAAGTGGACAGATTCCGTCACCGGCGACGTCAGCAACCCCACAGATGGATTGCTCTCCCTCCCCGGCGTATGTCTTGCACAGTTGCAACCGCAGGTGATGTCGTGGGCGCGGGTGGGACCGTGGGAACTCAAATTGGTAAGGTATAAACAAGGAAGAAAGTTTCCATTTTTTTCGCGGAAATTTCGCCGAAATTTCGGGTTTCGGTGGCCGGCGATACGAAAGAGGGGGGCGAAATGTCGACGGGAGAAATTTCGCCAAATTTCTGTTAAAATCGGCGAAAAAATCACCGAAACATGGCTGCAAGCAAAAAATCGGTGAAATTTCGGTTTGTATCGCCGATTTTTCGGGAAATTTCCCGATATTTCCTATCAGTCCAGCCCGCGCACAGGATACAAAATCTGTCCAATTTTTATTTTTTAAAAAAAAAAAAAACATAAGATGTTCCTTAGTAATCTGATCATGACTTGCAGGCAAAGGTTGTTTTTCAGCCTGGCTCAAAAATCGCGGATTTAGGGTTCGTGAAATTTAAATCCAATGGCACAAAAGCAAAGCGACCCTAGAACAGATCAGAAAACACAGGGAGAAAAAAAAAAAAAGCAATTTTTTTGGTTTTCCTTGAGGGTTTTGCATGGATTTTCTCGGAAATCAAACGATGATGAATTTTCTCGGAAATCAAACGAGGATGAATTTTCCCGGAAATCGAATGGGGGATGGATTTTCCCGGAAATTGAATGGGGGATGGATTTTCTTGGGAATCAAACAGGGGTTGCAAAAAAAAAAAAAGTAATAAATGATTCGATTAGAACCTGCGAGGATTGAGAGTGAAAGAGCAAATTGGGGCCGATTCTCTCGTCCGGAGGGCAGCTTCAGCCAAGGGCTTTTTGATGCCTGAGTGAGAGAAGCGGGTCGTCAGCAAAAGGCTTTTCGGATGGGTGGCCTTTTGATTTTTTTAAAATTTAGTAGAGATAAAAAAAAAAAAAAAAAATGGAAACAAATCATGACTCGATGGTGATGGTCCAAACTGAATTTGGATGTGATCCAACGATACAAAGTGAACCCCAACAGCTATGCGATAATATATACAAATTATTGGTATTTAATAAAATCAAGTTAATATATATAAATTATTTGTATTTAATAAAATCAAATTTTTTATGAAGCTTGATAATGAATGCGTAATTATAAAATTCATATTTTTTATTGACCCATATAATATAATTGCATATAATATCGCAAATCATATAATATATATATCAAATTATTCAACAAAATAAATTTAAATTATCTATTATACTTCTAATTATATTGTTATGAGGTTTTTTTTTTACATTTTTATGAGTTTTGATCAATTTTTTGCCTATCAAAATTTTTTTTCCAAAGTATCGATCGATATTTCTCCGATATATCCGATATATCCGTAAAATCAAGTTACCGATATATCCGTGATTACCGATATTTTCATCTTTGGGTATAAAATTGCATTTATATGGATTTATAGGGATGGTATGAGATGGGATTTAATTTCCTATATTATGTAATTTATTTTATTTTATAATATTGAATTGGTTTACAATAAAATAATAATTTTATATGTAGCATAAGATTTAATGGTAATAATTCGAATAATGTAAAATACATTTATATGGTATATTTTATAATATGAATAATATTACAGCATTAGAAAATCAATAATTATTTAAAATAAAACTTTTTTTATAAAAAAGAATCGTGATTTTAAAAGTAACAATTTGATGACATGTTTATATTAAGAGATCAATAATTATGTTTGTATGATATAGAGATTATTCTTATATTGAATCATTTTTAATTTATTATGTCATGTTATGTTTTTATCTTATAATATTATAGAATTAAATTACATTAAAAAAATCGATAATTAATTAAATAAAAATCAACAATTATTTAAAACAAACTTTTTTGAAGAATGATAATTATAAAAGTAATGATTTAATAATATTTAAGAGTTGAATACTAATTTTGGAATTCTCCATGATAATTGTGATAATGTGTGGGATTTAATATATGGTATAAATTAACGATTTAATAACATATTTAGGCATGGAATAAATGATTCAGATGGTGGAATTGTGATTGTATATGACATTAGTGGTAATATATGAAATTTAATAATATGGGCCAATTTAAAAATACAAATTGATGATTTAATAATATGTTTAGAAATTGAATAATTGATTTATTAAAGTTGATATGAATTTATTTTTGATTCAATGAATTTAGGTGTGGTCATTTTTATTGCTTTTTAGTGAAATTTATTTTTATATGTTAACAATATGGATTTAATGATATTCATTTATATAGTATAGAGAAATTATATTTAAATTTGAATCACTTTTACTTCATTCTATTACGTAGATTTTTTATTTATAATATTCTAGAATTAAATTATATTAAAAAATCAATAATTAGTAAAACAAAATTTTTTAAAGAATCATAATTATAAAAATATTTATTTATTTAACTATTGTTAAACATATATTTATAGTTAATCGCTCTCTTACTACCACAAATAGGTTCTACATGCTCCCAACCTATATCATGTTTTGAAGTCATTTTGAAATTTTAATCGAATTATATATAAAGGTAAAATAATTACTTTTCAAATTAATTGTATATCTAAACATTTATACAAGAATCATAATATTTGATTTTCTACTCATTTACATGGCTTTTTAATTAAATTAAACAATAGTTAAATAAATGAATATTTTTTATAATTATGATTCTTTTAAAAAAGTTTTTTTTTAATAATTATTGATTTTCTAATGTAATTTAATTTTGGAGTATTATAAGATAAAAAATCTTCTAATGTAATTTAATTCAATAATATTATAAGATAAAAGACATAAATTTAAAATGTAATATTTATATTATATAAAAACATACCACATGAAGTTTATTGTATAAATGTATTTTATGCAATTCATATTATTACCATTAAATCTCATGTTACATATAAAATTATTATTGTACTTTACCAATTCGGTGAACCAATTCAATATTATAAAATAAAAATTTACATTTTCATTTGCAATTTAAGAGACTTTGAGATCATTTGATCGACTCTTGAAGGTTTAATACCATCAAGTTTACTCTAATTGGTCCAATTGCAAAATTTATTTATTTATTTTATCTACAACTTTAAAATTAAAGTAACTTTTTTTTAAATATATTGTTATAATTTAAATTGGAAGTCTTGTTTTATTCAAAATAAAATCTAAAAGGATTTGATCATAGAAGGATTAATATGGTAAGTCTCTATATAGCCACTCCTTATTCTTTACATTTCTCCTTTAAATCATTTAACAAAACCTTTCTCAAGCCTTCACATCTTTTGAAGTAGAGTCTCTTTAAATTTGGTTCATTCTTTTAAGTTATTTTTCATTTTTGTTTTCTATAAGCATGATTTATTTATTTTTCATTTACTTCATGTTTGGTTGATTAGATATAATAAGGAATATGATATCTATAGGGAATTCTAGATTACTTTGCTCTTTGTGTTGGGTTTAAGCCCCTAAAAACAAGACATGATGTAACAAAGTTAAACTTAATTGTCCTCTTATTATCTTTTAGTGTATTAACATTGATTTGAGCATTTAACTTATGTTTATTACATTGTACATGATTTTGGTATATTAAGAGTTGCATAGAAAATTCAAGTCATAGGCTCCTTATAAGTAGAGAAGTCGTCCACAATTGGTTCATGAATTTGGGCAATTTAGTATAGACTATAATGTACCACCTTATAATTTGAGGGATTGCTTATCTTGGCCGTCAATATATGTTTTTCATGGTGAGTATACTAGTGTATGTGATACACACTAAACAAAACTACAGTGAATCATGATGTAAAGATATCAAGTGTCATGATTCACCAAGGTACTATATTGCATGAACTTTCAATCTTGAGATGATAGTGAGTATGTGTTGAGATTAACAGGAGGCTTTGATTTATGGGTAAAACTTTAAAATTGTCATATATCCCTATGAATTTGGTCACTATTGATGGAGGTTGATGACAACAAGTATTCTCAATAGAGACAATATAATATCTCATAGGATTGAGACAGTGTGTCCCCTTGGATGATCCAAATGACATGTGATCATAAAATTTGTGGTCATAGTAATTCATTTACTAGAATTTGACATATGCTCCTTGGAACTAGAGTATGTTATTTGATCACATAATAAGTAGGATCTACAACTTAAGGATTGGAGATGTAATCTTGATGGTTAATAACACTACCTTGTAGATTACAAACATCAGTTCATGAGGAGTCTGCATGCAATAGATAATAGGTCATGGTCCCAAACTTTTTCTCGTTGTTATTTACATAGGGTACTAGAATGCAATTGATTATCTTTAGTGAAATGTCGAATCAACTTTAAAATTGGATTTTGAGGGAGCCACTACTCCTATGGGTCTCAATGGTCTCTATTTTGAGCTCATACACCATAATGACAGTTTATGAGAGTTGGATTAGCTCTAGGTTCAATATTATGCATAAGGGTGTTTTGGTAATTATGTAAGGTTGCATGGGGATAATAAATAAGGTATTTGGATTGAGCTAATTGATTAATTAGATGGTTCTATGTGGTTAATTAATCAATTAGAATATATTTTGGGTTAGATTAATTGACTCAAACCTTTGTGGGTTTAAGTCACTTAAGCCCATTAAGTAACACTATAAATACTCTCTTATGGGTTAGGGTTTCTTAATGACTTTCAGTTAGTCATCTTCCACTTTTAGAAGGAAAGAAAGAGTCAAAGTTTCCTCATTTTCATTGTCCACACTTTGGAGTGCCAAGATCATGGTTCGAGTCATCAAACGAAAGATTTTAGATGTACGAAACCTTTGGACTCTTTAGGCTTCTTCATCGAATGGATTTTGATATAGAAACATCCAAATCATAGGTATAAATATTGTATCTCTAGATCTGTAGTTAATAATGGTTTTTATAGACACTTGTTTCCACTACGATAGATTTAGAGATTGCTGTGAGTAAATGCATCATTGTTCACCTTAAAAGATTAAGTTGGTCTTAAAAGATTCTTCTAGATCAACTAGAATATAAAATGTCATTTACATGAAATCATATGTTGCTAATGACATAGTATAAACTCTTCTAAAGCTTTCAATAAGGTTTTCATTACATAATATGGTAATAACATCAATTATTACAAATATTGTATAATGAATAAGACAAACATCTTTTAATATATTTATCAAGCAATTCATATTACGTGCAAATAAAAACTCATAAACATATGCATATATTATAAACCGTAACATGCATTATGTTAAATAAAAGGATATAACATAAGAAAGTAAACATTTTCATTGTTGATCAATCGATCAATTTTACCATTAAAGTTTCAAAGAAAATTGGAATAATTCAGGGAGTTATATCAACCACTATTACCATAGGTAAAATCCATATTTGCCTTCTATCCATTTACTTTTAATAGTGTTTGGTCAAGGCAAAAAAAAATGCTTGATTACATGATTGGTATGCATTAAGCGTCCTTATCTGGTACACCTTTAACAATCATTTTTATGAACATTGGTGGGTTTATTTTGCAAATTTTCCTTTTTTTCTTTATCATTTACTACTTCATGAGATAAGGTGCAATCCTCTTTTTATGAAAATGATAAATAGTATAATGTCACAACCAATGTTTTAAAAATCAGAGCGGACCAGTTTCGGTTCAGTTGATTGCACTAAATTGTCTTAGGACCGACCATGAATTGTGTGAATCGATGGTTAGACATGAGTTGATTGGTTCTTATGAAACCAACCATGTACTGTTTTTTTGCCTAGCTTCTTTGCCACTCATTATGGTCACAAGGTATTTTTCTATACCACAATTATTTCTTCACCTACCCATGGATGTGGGATTGATTAAAGAAGAAAAGTAATATGCAATATATGAATATATGCATATGGGGAGCTATACCGCAATTATTTCATCACCTACCCATGGATGTGGGAATGATTAAAGAAGAAAAGTAATAGCATATGGGGGGATTTGAGCCTTGGATATCCAAGGTGCAAAAACATTCCTTACCACTACGTTATACAATTCTTTTATGATTATATCATATAACAAAATATATGAAAGTATGTTTTGTTTTCAAATTTTTATCATATAAAACCATTAAATAAATACAAATATTTACACTTATATCTACTTTTATAATAATTATTAAATGATAAATATGAGATAGACATATAAATAAAATTAAATATTATAATTTTTCTTTCATCTTAAATATATTTTCAAAGTTAAATATTATATATATTATATTTAATAAAATTTAAAATATTGAGATATTCATATTTATTTTTATGATTTAATTTGATATATCATATATATATATAATTATGAAAAAAAATTAAATAGATATTTTTAATTCCTTATAATTATTTTTAACATATAAATTATTTGTTTATGACATTATCAAGTCAACTACAAGTCGGACCATTAAATTATGAATTGATAACTTTTTTACTTCAATGATAAGTTTGACTTTGAAAACATTGATCACGGACATAAATCGTTGTCTTGTCCATGTCCATGTTTATTATTGATAACATTCACTTCAAAATGAGGCAAAAATGATAATACAAAATTGATGATTTTTCATTAAAGGGTCATTGTTCTTGAATACATCCACAATTATATATACATTTAAGATTATTCCACAAAATAAAAAAAAAAAGACATTTTCCTGTGCGACATTCATTCTTTTAAGTTTTCATAGAGATAATAAAGAAGGATGTACAATGCTTTGGAACTCATGTAAGATGTCATGTTACTTGATCCAAAGTTTCATCACAAGAAAGAGGAATTCAACATCAGTACCTAGGATAAATAGTTTGAGGTTGGGATAAACAATTAGAGCCCAAAATGTCATGAGTAAATTCAAATTTGTGTAATTTTTTAATATATGGATATATCATCGTATAATACAATGAAAATCATTTATGAACTAAAAAAGTTGGAAAGAAAATAGGGATCTAAATAAAATTATCATGTGATGATCATATGAAATTTTCTAGTGGGAGGGTAATCTAATTCCTTTGCTTTCCAGGCCTGGATCTAATTAGAATAATAATAGGTTTATTTACGGGCTTAGACTATGTTTGAAAAGAACCTTTCTAAATAAAGAAAAAGTAGCAACAATCATAAGAATACGATAAGCAAGGCGCTATATTAAGCTATTCTTTCTGGCTTGATCACAGACATTGGGACAAAGACAATTGGAATTACACCCTACAAGGAGCCGGTACAACCTTTCCTTTCCAAAATATGGATCCTCCACATCTAAAAGCGTCTTAGCGAGTATCTTGGTCAAGGATGAAAATTTCTGTTTTTTTCGTCGAAATTTCGGCGAAATTTCGTGTTTCGGAGGTCGGCGAAACGAAAGAGGGGGGCGAAATGTCGACGGAAGAAATATCCGTAAATTTCGCCAAAAATCTGAGAAATTTCGGATAAATTTCGGTAAAAGGAGAAATTTCGGCGATTTTTTTAAAAAAATCGCCTCCGGTTGGAAAATTTCGGATAAAAATTGTTTTGTTTCGGTTTATTTCGACGATTTTTCGGCCAAAAAAACATAAATTTTCCTACCAGTCCAGCCCGCGCACATGATACAAAATCCGATCATGATTTGCAGGCAAAGCTTGTGTTTTTCAGCCTGGCTCAAAAATCGTGGATTTAGGGTTCGTGAAATTTAAATCCAATGGCACAACAGCAAAGAGAACCCTAAAACAGATCCAGAAAACACAGGGAGTAAAAGAAAAGCAATTTTTTTGGTTTTCTTTGGGGGTTTTGCATGGATTTCTCGGAAATCAAACAAGGATGAATTTTCCCGGAAATCGAGTGGGGGATGGATTTTCTATGGAATCAAACGGGGGTTGCAAAAAAAATAATAATAACATGTTTAGATTAGTACCTGCGAGGATTGAGAGTGGCAGAGGAAAATAGGGTTTTTTTAGGGATTCTGTCGGAGGGCATCTTCAGAAAAGGGCATGCCCGGGTGAGAGATGTGGTGTGGCCCATTTGATTTTTAGATTTAGTAGAAATAAAATAAAAATAAAAATAAAAATAAAAATAAAATAAAATAAATGGAAACAAAATGTGCATATGATGTGTCAAATTGAAGCTGGATGTGATCCAACGGTCAGAATTGAATCTCAAGCTATATGATAATATGTACAAATTATTGATATTTACTAGAATAAGTTTTTCATAAAACTTCATAATGAGTGTACAAATATAACTAACATAATATAATTATGTCTAATATCGCGATTCACAAATCATATTATATATATATATATATATATATATATATATATATATATATATATATATCAAATTTTTTAACAAAATAACTTTAAATTATCTATTATACTTCTAATTACATTACTACAAGGTTTTTTTATATTTCCATGAATTTTAATCAATTTTTTGCTTACCAAAATTTTTTTCCAAAATATCCGTCGCTATTTCTTCGATATATCCGATATATCCGTAAAATCAAGTTACCGATATATCCGTAATTACCGATATTTTCATCATTGATTTTAATTATATAAAATTTGTATGTAATAACTAACCAAAAAGAAAACTAAAGAGATTTAAGTAAATTTATAAATTTGAAATGACTTATTTTCTTTATCTTGACTTGTCATTTCAAGGTTAAAAAAAAAAAAAAAAGGTTAATTAGCTTGCGAAGGAGAAAAGAATTGAAGGGCAATTTTGGAATTTTAATGATGTTATCATTTGACTGCATGTTTATTAAATTGTTTTATAAAAGTATTATTTTTATATATTGTACCTTTACATAATTCACTTATACAAATTTAGGTTTAATTTCATTCACCTCCCTTGAATTTTTGACTCATATACTTACCTCCATTGATTTGAAATTTTATCAAATATTTCTCCTAACTTTTTTATTTATTGTTTTCATTCATTTTCTCTTTCACTTAAGATAAGGGAAGTATTGAATAAAATTTCAAAGCAACAAAGATTAGGTATATTTACCCAAAACCTTATGAAAGTGAATAAAATAACTCTAAAAATTTATCATCTTTATGTAGATTTTTATAGTAGTATGTTGAGAGAATATCTCATTTTTACATACCTTTACATATATAGTTAATTAGAATTGAATACAGAAATAAACTAAGAATAAAAATTATACAAAAATTTCATAATATTATCTAACAATAGTTAAATAATAAATATAATCAAATAATCACATAATTTCCGATTATGATAAATAATAACTTAGCATTACTTCTGGTTAAAGAATTTATTTTCTGGTTTTTATGACTTTTGGTTATTTTTTATATCATGATACTTACATAACTTCATATTTTATCCAATATATATATATATATATATATTTCATGTCATAAGAGATTGTAAAATAAACCTTTCTGCATGGCTCTTGTGAATGATAGAATACATAATATTAATTATATAGCTTCTAGCTACGGGGAAAATAATAGAATATTTTGCATATAGTTTCAAGCTATAATAACATATAAAATGATAATTTCTACATAATTTTCAAGTTACAAGAAAATATAGAATATTTTGCATATAGTTTGAAGCTATAATAACATATAAAATGGTAAATTTTTCATAATTTTCAAGTTCCAAGAAATCTATAAATATGTTTGGTAACTATTTTCAAAAATAGTTTTGAAAAATAGTTTTTGAAAACTCTTTTATAATGTTTTATAGAATAAAACCCTGTTTGATAACTTAAAATATTTTTAACATATTTTTAATATTTTTAAGTATGTTTTAAAAATAATTTTTAAATCCAATATTTTATTTTTAATCATTCTACATGTTTATATAATTACTATAAATAATTTTATTACAATATTATAAAAGTTTTGCATAGTTTCAAGTTATGAAAATTGTTTCATAGTTTATGGTCATAAAATTGTACAAAATTATTCATCCATATAATTTTCTAATTATGTAATAGAATTAAAAATTTTCTACATAGTTTCTGGTTAAAGAATTGTTGATTGACAATTTTGCTCCACATAACTTTCAGGTATGCAAAGAATTAGAAATTATCTATATAGTCTCTAGTTATAAAATTATTAATTGACAATTTTATTTTGTATAATTTTTTGTAATACGATAGAATTATAAATTGTTTGCATTTGCATAACAAGAATTACAAAATAATTATCAATAAAATTACTATATGATGATATACCATTTTTTATATTTTTTTTGAAATAAGAATTTTTATAGGAACTAAGGCCACATCTTCTAGTATTTCAGGTGAGAATTCTTAGGGTTGAATTTCTTTTTCATTTTTCTAGCCAAAGTATTATGTTGATAACATGTAAAAACAGGGAAAATCGAGAGAAGAAATTTTGAGAAAGTGAACTCTAAAGTATTCAATTTTCAATAACTCTAACCTTATTTAGAGTGCGTTTGACAATAATTTTATGAAATGTTTTTACTCATTTTAATACTTAAATTTTTTTATCTTTAAAGTATAAAAAATATTAGAAATATTTCTTAAAATCATCATCAAACTCACTCTTATTAAATTACAACATAATGATTATAGTGAATAATTTTTTTTGATAATTTGTGAAAGTTGTATGGATATTTGAAAGGTTTATTATGAGAAAATATTCTTGTACATATTTATAACAAATAACAAAACATAATATTTTTATTTATAAATTTTAAATATTTTAATTATGAATATTATTAAAAAATAAATAAATAAAGTGCTTACTAAATTTTAAATTAGAGAACAATTTTCAAATAATACTAAATATAAGAGCAATTTCTTATTTTTTTAATAGAAAATATTAAAATTTAATATATATTTTATTTTAAACAAATATCAAACATTAAAATGTAATATATTTTTCATTCTTTTGTTTTTTTTTTTTTTTTAAATCCTTGCATGTTATATTGGATATAATATTTAAGAACATTATATCCATTAAAAATAATATTCTAAATAATTAGGGGTGCAACTTGAGTAGTTGACCCAATTTGATGTTTCAGTGAGTTTGAACAATCATTTTTAATATTTGGGTTGAGTTTGGATTAAGTTTTTTCAACTCGAATTTAATTAGCTAAAGTTCGAACAATCCAAGCTTAACTCCAACCCGATTTAATGTTTTTATAATATTTATGATGCATCTTATCCCATATAATAATATTCATTTTCTTTTTCTATTTTTAAGAAAAAAATATCAAATTATATTATATCATATGTTTTTCATTATTTTTAGAAAATATATAAATTTAATTTATTTTTTGCTACTATTTTGAAATTTTGTTATATTTATCATTTAAATTTTCATATAAATGCATTAAAATAATATCATAGATAGATTTTGAATTATACAACTCAACCAATTTGAATCTAATTCAATCTATCTTGAACAACCTAAACTCAACTCGAGTTTAGAAAAATGAGATTGAGTTGGATTTCAGTTGAATACATCGGGTTGGAGTTTGAGTTGGGATGAACTTAGATTGATTATTTCTTAATTCAAGTTGAACTCAAGTTAGTCATTAACCCGATCAAATTGCAGCTCTACTTAAAATATGTATATTTTATCCAATAAGATATAATATTTTAGGACATACATACTTTAAATAAATATCAAATATATAAATTAAATATAAATATAACATAACATATCAGATATAACATTCGGAAGAACCCCGAAACATCGGGAGTCAAAAAGGTGCCTCGGATC
Source organism: Vitis vinifera (assembly GCF_030704535.1). Taxonomy (NCBI): domain Eukaryota; kingdom Viridiplantae; phylum Streptophyta; class Magnoliopsida; order Vitales; family Vitaceae; genus Vitis; species Vitis vinifera. The sequence continues at coordinate 7,664,777 of NC_081815.1, read as the reverse complement.
CTTTGCCTAATCTAATATTTTATATTTATAAGCTTCTTTTGGACCGTTTTACAGTCAAAATGATTATCAGATATGATTTAATGAGTCAGCTTGCTTGTTGGCGTGCTCTGTTTTCTTTCCACATTCCATCAAACAACCGTTACACCAAACACCCAATGAACAGTAACTGATAATAAAGCATGCCAAGCTTAAATATCGAAGAACCAAATAACAATTTCATTGCGGAAGAAAGATAACGGATATGAAAAATTATTACCCGTTTGCCCAAAAAGGGATTTGTTAGTTGAACAGAGAAAGGTAAGTTTCACCAAACGCATATATATACAAATGAAAAATATAAAAATAAAAATAAAGATAAAATACCTATAAAAAAATAAAATAAAATGAAAATGAAACCACCCCCACATCAACATCAACATCATAATCCATATCAAAATCACATGTATTAGTGGAGCCTGTTGAAAACCATGTGGGCCAAAATGGGATGTGTATTATTCTTGGCTTAGGATCCTTTCTTTACTTTTGGTATTTCCACTATAGTGGGTCCACACCCACGCCCACGCCCTTGTCTTTGTTCTCCAACATTTCCCTGCCAGGAATCATCAGCTCCTCCTGTATCATCCTCCACCCATTCCTCCACCACCATTGTCTGCTGATAGTATCGGACGGCCACAAACAGCATGAACACTGCAACCAAGGCACTATATCAGTGTACTAGTATTAATAGGACCCAAGAATTCAATCGCCAAATGATATTTTGCCTCTGCTTTTTGGAACATGACATATTCAAGAAAGTTCCTAGTTTCTTACATTTGTGCTGTGTGAAAGCGTCTGTAATATGAATCCTTTTCTTCAGAAGAATGTTTTTTTTCTTTGAAACTCACAAATTTATTTATAAATTAGTGGTATTTATGTATTATGTTTAATTGCTTACCAGCCCAAATGCGAGCAACTATTGAGGACAAATTCCATACGAGGGTAAAAATGGCAGCTGCAACAGCCTTCTTGTGAGAGCATGATTCCCAAGCATCCCGGAAGCGACGAACCCAGAAGTTGCCTTCATGTAAAAGACCATTCCAACTGTCAGTAATTTTGATTATTCATATTTATAAAACATTTCCATGAACTTGAGTTTCTATAATTGTTACATCATTCAAAGAAGGTGTGAGGTGATTGTGAAATCCTTACATGGTCCAAACTGGCTACATGACATGAAAAGGAAAACTAATCACCATTGCTTTCCACAAGCATTCAGTCGACCAACATGGAATGAACTCACAAACCCAATTACCTTTTGGTGCAGTAACATGTATCAAAGTGACAGAAAATCACAAGGGTAGCATCATTTGCATATCCCAATTTATAAAAAGGTGAAGAAGAGTTCAAAAGATGTAATAATGGCATCAACGGCGAGTGATCACGACACAAGGATTCTCCCTTTATGACATGATTAGACACCCCTTTAATCCAAAGTTTGAAGGTGACGCAATTGCGTAGACATGTGATCATTTGTCATAATAATAATAGGTCTAACAAGGAGCGTTCAAGCCAACCGGCAGTGACCAGAAGAAGACCCTCCTCTTAAAGGGTCCTACCACAGAAACACAATAACATTCCTACTTGTGATGCAACATAGCCCCAATGCATAAGAGGTATGACAATGCCGTTAAATGACCATATTAGAATCATATTATGAGTCATGGTAGCTGGATGGGGACCTATTTGGACGGGAAGAGATATATTTATTTGTTGGGACCCATCAAATCTACCCAATAAAAAGCACCCAACAAACAAAGGAGCCGTTGCAGGTTCATCAGAAAAATATACTGCAATTTTACTACTTGTCCTAAAATTAGGTAAACAGAGGGACCCCTGTGTTTTTTCACTTAAAAGTGAAATGCAGCTCATGAAATTGAAGTTACTGTGATGTGCCCACTTGAACAGCACAATATCATAACAGAAGAAAGTTTATTGAAGAAGCAAAGGCATTAAATTGGGGGAGATATTTTTTACCGTATCCAGTTAACTGGTTGGAATAGCAAGAGCAAACTTTTGGTACTGTAAAAACTCCAAAAAAGCCTGAAAAGAGTGATCACAGCAAAGGGATGGTGAGAAAAAGAGGAATAACAAGACACTGGTACCCCTCTTTGATTACTGGGAAAAAAAAGAATGATTTGGGTTCGATTTGGTAAAATTATTTAAACCTTTCGCCCAATAACCTTGACCCAGTTTTTGACAAAGGGGTACCTCTTTCACAAACCCATGAAAAGCAAAGAGAATTACTCAAACATGACAAAAGGTGGGTTAAATTTTTCTAAATTTAACACAATAAATAAAACATACCCAATTTGGCCATCTTCCAAATAGTTATGGAGCTCCCACTCCGAGCCAAAATAAAGAGCAGCACTGCCAACTAACATAGGCACAGATTATCCACTGTTAGAAATTTATTGATGGTGGGAACAGGAAGTGAGTGGAGCCAAAAAAAAAAAGAAAAAAAAGAAAAAAAAAAAGGAAATTAAATTACCTTCATTGTAGTAGAAGGATCTCCAGAGAAGAGGCATCTGAGTTTCAGGAGGAACTCATTCAAGTAAGGAAGAACCATTTTTATCAACCAAATTGCTTCTTCTTCCCCCAACACATAGTCCTGGTTTGAGTCATCTAGATCTGAGGCTCCCCTGTTTTTTATTTTTCATTTCCAAAATAACAGGGGGAAAATCAGGAAAAAAAATTGCTTAAGTAGTATGATTTCTTCCAATTTGACCAATGGTTTTGAGAGGGTACCTGAAAATAAATGTTCTGTAGAGGAAGATTGCGGCAAGATAGACAAGACCCAGATAGGAAACTACAGAAATCAAGCTGTAGAAGAAACAATTAAAATGAAAAAGAAGATTAGTTTCGAGCTCAATTTTGGAAGAGGGGAATAGTAAATCGAAAAACCAAAATAATTAAAAATTAGGTTGTGGACTTTCTGACCTGATGTTGAGATCTGTGGTGTAGGATGATGAGATTATGGTAAATGTTCCAATTCCGAAGACAAATGCAGATTTCGATACATCACTCCACATTACCAAATCGACTGAAAAATTATTGTTGGAATTGAGATATTTTACTACAAATAAATTGCAAACCAGAGTGATTGAATTTGACCTAGAACTGAAAACTCACTTAAATTTTGCAATTTGTTGTGGGTTTGTGGGACTCTCCTGAACTCGTCTGAAATTGGAGCAAAAGGCAAATGGAAGACGAGTCAGAGTAGTACAGTGAAAATGGGTGAAACAAGCCAAAAGAAGAAAAAAAGTGAATGCTGATCAGCCAAATGTAACAAAAGCAAACACTTACTTGGAGTAGGTTTTGTGTGATTTGAATAAATTTTGTTGTGTCTGGGATAAATTGGAGGCTGTTTCTTGATATTTGGAGAGATGGGTAGCGGCTTTGCAAGGGTTTGATGAACCTTTTTCTCCTCACTCACAACCCTTTTGAGTTTCTGCTCAGGTACAATAGGAGGCTGATGTTTGCTTGCATTTGAAGAGAATGGTTTCTGCTCAGGTACAGTAGGAGGAAGATTTTTGTTCACAACTGAAGAGACTGGTAGTGGTTTTTGAGGAAGTGGATGAACCCTCTTCTCCTCATGCACAACCTTCTTGGGTTTCTGTTCTGCAATACTAATTTCTTTTACATCATCCAAGCTCTTCTCCTCAATCTCAACCTCAATTTCCTCTTCCTCCTCTCCCTCTTCCTCTTCATCATCCTCTTCCTCTGCTTCTTCTTCATCAACAGCATTATCAACATCGTTATTGTCATCGTTCACCTGGACTTCTGGAGGAGTTTTGACCTGATCCACACTGCTCAAATCGCTTGAAATGACCTCTTCTTTGCAGACACCAAACTCCTTGGAAGTTTCATCAGATCCAGCGTTCACAATTTCTACTGAACCTTTCTCAATTTCATCAACAACCTCCTCAGAATCTTTCTCAATTGTATCAACGCCCCCACCTACAATCTCATTAGACTCATCAGGAGCCTTATTGGATTCAATTTTCGCCTTACCCAATTCAACCGGGCTTTTCTCAGTTCCACTACTGCTCCCATCAGAACCTGTACTGGATTTGTCAGCATCCTTATTGGATGCTGATTTCGTCTTCCTCAATTGACCTGGGCTTTTCTCAGTTCCTGATTCATTGTTAGCTTTATTAGCCAGAGATTTCACCTTCCTCAATTGAGCGGGGCTCTTCTCAGTTTCATTGCCAGATTCAGCAGAGCCCTTGTGTGGTTCAGATCTTCCCTTCCTCATCGGAATTGGGCTTCTCTCAAGTCCATCGACGGACACTGTCAGCTCCTTAGTAAGCTCAGATCTCGTCTTCCTCGTCTGAATTGGGCTCTTCTTGATTCCATCAGGAGACACACTGAGCTCCTTACACGGCTCATCGGATCTCTCCTTGGCAATCTGAATTGGGGTCTTATCCAAGCTCTCAGAGTTCCAAGTCTTCCTCTTCCCAACATCAGTCCTCCTCACCCTCCTGTACACGTGAACCCCACCAGCACCACCACCCTCTTCATTGCTCTCTTCACCATTGAAGACCTTAATCCCACCTTTCACCTCATCAATCTTCATCCTACTCTCCCAAACAGACCCAGCAACCACACTACCAGTCCCAGCTCTTCTCTTAACCACATCCATCTCCCTTTTTATCTCTCCAAACTGCAATGAGTACTACACTGGGGACACTGATGTCAATGGATAATAAGAGGCTTAAAGCTCAAGAAATGGCGGTTGGTGGGAGTGGGAGTGGGATGAAACATTGGGATTCCATTGCAAAGCAATTCACACAGGGAGAGAGAGAGAGAGAGAGAAAGAAATAGAGAATAGAAAAGAGATTATGTTGCAAGCAACTCTAACTTTTCTTTTGGTATTCCGGATATAAATTTATGAAAAGTGCAGATAAATTTGGTGGGGCAGATCAATGGAAATAATGATGATGATTTGGGTTTTAAGGATCGCTCTTTCTCCTTTTTCTCTTTGGGTTTAGGGTATTTATTCCCTCACTTTTCTGTAGGAGAGGATCTCTTGGGGAGTACTGTTTCCAAGAGCACACAAAAAGTCACACAAGTCGCACATGCACTGATGCACCGAACATGAAAGAAGCTCAATAATTTACCGAGAGAACCAAAGCAAAAGTCACACCCAGCTGCTATTGCCAAGTCCTCCCAAGGGTCCCCCCTCATTCTGGCTCACCTCCACCACATCCATTTTTTATGGCCGTCAAAGTTTTTCAAGTATTGGAAAAGTAAAAATAGGATTTAGTGAAGAGGAATACTTGGGACCTTGCCATAAATTTGTACCAAATGTTTACATTTTTCCTTCAGGTTCATGACAACGGCATTAAAGTGGAAAATTCCAGGTTCATTTTATTGTATTTTAACATTACCTAATGTACTTTTTATCAAGCGTCATAGTAGTTGGAAAATACTTGAAAAGGCTTCATGCATTTCATTATTTCAGAAACCATTGCTATCAATATTTCCATTGCCATACCCCCCCATGCCCACTTTTCCAATTATCAATCAACCCACCCTGCTATTCACTGATTTGGAGGACATTATGGACCTCCACAACGTGGATCAATTATCAGCATAAGACCATTTTTTTTCCCTTTTTAAAAATATTATAAAATTTAAAATATCTTCTAGAAGAAACTCCCAATTATCATTACTTTTACAAAAATTTATATTTTTCTTTTACATTCAAAACATTGCACTATCCTATCAGTCCACTTTTTCACCTAACAATTGACCATGCCCTAGCTAGAATACCACTTGTGTCTTCACGCAAAGTATCTCTTAACAATCCAAATTGTTAACAAGGCATTTGGCCACCCAATTTACCAAAAAAAAAAAAAAAAAAAAGCCAAGTAAGATAATTTTTTTTGTTCTTCCTTGTATGCCCCCACGTCTAGATTATGATTATTGAAAAACCCATAAGGCTGAATTGTATATTAGGGGTAATGGCAATGGCAGAGGCATTAGAAGGTTTGGTGGGATGACCGATTGATGGAAGGTTAGAAAAGGGACATGGGTAGAATTATGTAAGCAGAAAATTTGAGGGCAGAAGGGACGTAGGAAAAGGGGCATGTGAGGCCAAATCATACGGAGAGCCTCTCCCAAACACACTGGGACAAAAGTTGCTCCCTACCCACTACCGACACTCAATCAATCTCTAGCAAAATTATAAAATACACCGTCCGCACGTGTCTTTCACGTGTTACATCATCTTCGTAATTCGTGGCATGGTTTTAATTTTTTTTTTCCCCTCTTTTTCTATTATATATATGTAGCAATTATTACGAATGTCTTGCGCTTTCATCGTATTTTTGGTTAGTTGTTGATCAAAGGGACCACATATCCCACTTTTTCTTTTTTTTCATTAGATCTTTTATAAAATTAACTTAATATTTCATTTTTCTCTCTTCCCCACAAAAAATAATCATGGGGAGAAAGTGTTTGACCTTCACAAATTTGACATATCCCTCTCTTGATTATTTTGAGACATTATATACTATTAGAAATATTCATAACCCCAATATATTATCATACTTTTTTTTCTCTTTATTCTTAAATTTTAGATTTAAATATGATATCTATAATTCAATCTTTCAACAGAGGTAAGATCATGGGGAGGTGAGGTGGGTGTGGGGAGTGTTTGTTTCTATTGCCAAACAAATACAAAGAAGGATGATTCATTCAATGAAGGACCCCACTTTTGTCCCACGTGTTGTAATATCCATCAGATCAAAGCTTTGAATCTGTCCCTTCATGTCCAAAGGGGTGTTTCCCTTTTTTTTTTTTTATAATTTTTTTTTGAAATATTTTACTTTTCAGATAGATATGGACAAAAAAGGAAATTTCTCCTAACATTTCAAGGATTATTATACAACCGTTATTAGTGTTTGATGTGTTAAAGGATCAATCAAAGGTGGGAATCCCAAGGGTTTGAGATTTGTAGTAATTGTACCATGCAGCACTATTCCAAATTTCCAAGGCCAGATTCTCCCAATAACTCCATTCCCATTCTACTAAAAATTAAAATCAAATTAATTACCACAAAATTTTGGTCACTAACCCCAATACATCTAGATGTAGGCCAAAGCATCGGGCACACTATCCAACAAACACTCTTATATTAGATAAATTTATAAGTACATAAGATAGGTGGGCATTGGTGGGAGTTGACTCATTATGGTCAACAACCTCATGTTATTTGAATTAAAAATTGTTTGTTGGTTTAACCATTGGGACTTTTGAAAGGGATGAAGTCCTCTTGAGTCTTTACAACTAACGAATAGGTTAAATTTTGTGAAATTATCACATGGGGATTGGGATAAGGACGGATGGAAACAGGGTCCACTGTCGGTATTTATATAGAGATGATGACTATATATATTATTAATATGATGATCCACCATACTAAATAAGTCGAGGGAACATAAATTTATGAGGAAAAAAATGACTTTATCATATTGGGTCTTATTTTAATTAAATATAATTAAAATTAATTAAAAATTTATATAATTTAAAATTATTTAATTTTTTTATGAAAAAGTTAAAGATACATCAAATATATTTAAAATAATTTATTGGTTTCAAAATTATTTTTAATTTTTCATATATTTCTTTTTTATTTTCTTTCTTCTCATTTTCTTCTAGTTATATTTTCCTTTTCTTATTACTTCTTAAAAACCAAACATAACTTCAAATTAACAACCAAACATCCCCTAAAATTATTTTTTATTTTCCTTCCAAATTTTCTTTCTAGCTTCATCTCATATAACATCATAAATTAATTTGTAAATGCTAGCAGGCATAAACAGACTAGTGGGACGAGAAATATTTGTGATGTATGCTGTAAGATATACTCTAAGAAGCAGTACACATCATTTGAAAGCTACGAAAACTGATTATTTTGGGGAAAATTGATCATTTGCCACATGAAGTTCCGTCTATATTGTATGACATTTACCACAGACCCTAATAACTTGTAAGGTTAGAACTGTACCGTTATGTAATGCTTTCAGGATTGTCCCTTTCATTTTCTTCTTCTGACTTTTCCCCTTTCAGTTGAAGGTTGTTGGGTGGGTTCTCTCTGCTTTCCATCTAACTTCTGAAACCTCATTCCAACTTACAATCCATCAAACTCATTAATCTCAACAACAATATCAAGTAAATTCTGAAAAGCTTTTCTTACTGAATATAGATGGACATTGAAATTCCAACTAACCTTTGAAAGTTCACAACAATCCATCAAACCCTGGTCAATTTCAAACTGAAATATTAAGTTGGAGATGGGTATACATTGAAGTCTCTCTTGTAGTGGCAGAAAACATGTTTCATGGGTATGTATAAATACATACATATAATAGAGAAAGTTGACTTGTAGAAGGGTATAGATATGATGCCATGAAGATGCTAATGAATAAGAGTAGGGTCGACCACCACATGATGTAACTGCTGATCCTAATTTAAATAAAACTGTATTACCTGTGTGGTTATAAGATATAATATTTTGAGAATTTACTGTGTGATCATAAATGAAGCAAGATGTAGGTGAAGGGAGGTATGGCCAAATGAATCAGTGATACTAGCTGCCTGCCTTAATGAAAAGATATAAATCAATGACCCAATGGCAATTATAAACATACAAAAAGAAGAATTCCAAATGGAATGAACAAATAAAAATATGAGGCCAAGTCATGTTAAAAGAATAAATAAAAAAAATTACAGAAACCGAAGGAGAAAAAAAATATGAATCTATTCTATCTAAAATTTTCTTACAACAAACAATTCTTGTAACCGGATATTATACAAGTTGCCTACTGAAGAACAGTTTTGTGTCAACTACTCCATCTGTGCACCAACAAAAGATAATCACATCAAATTATTATTGCATGAGAAAATAATGAAAATGAAATATATAACCTTAAAAAAAAGGAAAAAGACAATAAATGCAACTGAACTGACAAGGAGAAAGGAGACACAGATGGGAACAAGACTAACCTCTCAAAATATAGATTCAACCTTGCACCTACAGCAAATGGTCACTATACTCTCTATATTTTACACTTCACATTTACTCGAGCAGCCGAACGTATATTCTTTCTCCTAACCATTTACAAGACTCTTTTCTTTTTTCTTTTTCTTTAATAATCTTCTTTATTGTGTTTTATTGCCATGCCGAGGGATAAGTTAAATTTTGTCCTGAGAAAAAGGAAGTGGTTGATGTTCAAACACTGAAACCATTCGATTTGTCACTCTTCGAGTATTTAGAAAGTTCTTGAACTCCTGATGTGAAGCACCGATCTTAAACTTCTCACTAGGCAATTCCTTTACTTTCTTGTTTCTTTTTTAGCTCAAGGTCCTTGCAGTTTTGTTGATGGGCTTGGTTGAACATCCTCACAAAGTCGAGTAGAGTTGAAATAACTGCAGCAGAAATTAAGAAGAAGAAGAATAAGATAGCAGGCACTTACTCTTCAGAAATACAGCATCACTACAGCTGCTAAACTAGGCATGCATAACCAGCCATAAAGGCATTGAAATCAATCAACTTTAAAGGCAAATCTCATGACAGAAGTACAATGTATTTCCTAAGTTTGATCTTTTTCCGCTTGTTTTCTTTCCCATTGTTTTAGACAACCACATTTATGGTCTTTTCATTTAGAACTAGGAGGACTACGTTGCAGGTTCTAGAAGCAGCACCTGATAGATGCATTCACATGATGAAATGCTTAGTGGAGCTGTAACTACCATGAGAAAAATTAAAGAGATGGTGGAATTCCAATTATGACAGGCTCACTATGGGATCAGCATTAGACAATTTACAATGGATGAATTAGCCAGGCACATAGGAGAGATGGTTTTTGATTGAAAACCAAATAATCTATCCCTTACAGCTCCCTCCCTCAACAAATTGTCCACCTAGGTTTTGGAACCCCAAATAATAATCATTATTAACATCTCTAGGTGTCCCTCCCTCTCTTGTGCACTTGCACACTTTCATAAATTGTCACCAAGGAGGTCTTGAACCACATCAACATCTCTCTCTCTCTCTCTCTCTCTCTCTCGTCCCTATACACATAAAAACACACCTCCCAAGTTGTCCACCTAGGTCAACTGCTCTCCTTCCCTCACACACTTATCCACCCAAGTCCTCCCCCCCTTATCCACTCTCTCTTGTTCACCTGGGTCATCCCCCTCATTCCATCCATCCCACCACTCACTCTTCCCAAATTGTCTGTTGGAAAATTGAAACTGATATGGAAACAAACAACTTTGTAAAACTGTAAATTTGCTATTAGTTGTCAATCTTTGTATTTTTAGGAAAGTAATTGCTAGGAGTAAGTCTTTCCCTTTAATCAGTGATTTAGTTTCCTGATTTGAAAGATTTGTATATGTTGTAAACTCTATAAAAGAATAATCTCAATAAAAGATTATTATTCCCGTGAAACCCTATTTTTCAAGTTGGTATCAAAGCTAGCAATTTGCTTGCTGAAACCCTCCTTCTTCCTCTCTTTCAATCCCTGTTCTCTCTGAAACCATGTCGAATATTTCAAACGAGTCCACTACTGTTCCTCAACCTTCTCTGAACAATCCCATCATCACTGATTCTTAAAAAATCCGTCCTACCACCTCGGAATCTCACTCTATCCAGATCACCACGATTCTCTTGAATGGTGACAACTTTCTGAGATGGTCTCGATCAGTTCGGATGTACATCAGAGAACGTGGAAAGATGGGCTACCTGATGGGTGAAAAGAAGGCTCCTGCAATGGATGATCCGAACTATGCTATATGGGATGCTGAGAATTCCATGGTGATGACATGGCTTGTGAATTCTATGGAAGAAGACATTAGCTCTAATTACATGTACTGTCCAACTACACAAGAGCTTTGGGAGAATGCAAATCAGATGTATTCTGATCTAGGGAATCAATCACAGATCTTTGAATTAACCCTTAAACTCGGTGAAATATGACAAGGGGAGGACAACGTCACAAAGTACTTCAACTCCTTGAAGCGGATCTAGCAAGACCTTGTCCTCTTCAACACCTATGAGTGGAAATCTGCCGAGGATGGATGTCATCATAAGAAGACCATGGAAGACAATCAGATCTTCAAGTTCTTGGTTGACCTTAATGTCGAGTTTGATGAGGTAAGGGGGAGAATCATTAGAAGACCCCCTGCCTTCAATTAGTGAAGTTTTTTCAGAAATTAGAAGAGAAGAGAGTCGGAGGAATGTGATGCTGGGCAAAAAGGGACCTAGAGTTGCTATTGAAGGTTTAGCCTTGGTTACCATGGGTGTAGGCTATAATAAAGTCGTTGCGTTTCAGCGCAAATCAGATGAAAGACCACGGGTTTGGTGTGATTTTTGCAACAAGCCTCGCCATACCCGTGAGAACTGTTGGAAAATCCATGGAAAACCTGCGAATTGGAAAGGAAAAATAGGTGACAAACCAAGCCGAGCTATTATTCCTACTGCTAATGAGGCTAAGACCAGCCCCTTCACCATTGAGCAAATAGAGTATCTTCTTGCATTGCCGAAATCCAACTTGACATCCGGTACTCCTAGTGTTTCTGTGGCACACACAGGTAATGAATTATATGCTCTATCTTGTTGTTTTAAATCTACTCCATGGATAATCGATTTTGGAGCATCCGATCACATGACTAATTCCTTAAACATGTTTGAATCCTATTCACCGTGTCCTGGAAATAAAAAGCTTAGGATAGCTTATGGTAATTTCTCACATATTGCAGGAAAAGGTCTAATAAAAATCTCCGAGGGAATAGATCTTAAATCTGTTCTCCATGTTCCTAAACTTGTAATCTCTTGTTTGTTAGCAAATTATCTAGAGATTCTAATTGTTGTGTTATCTTCTATGAATCCCATTGTATTTTTCAGGACTGGAGCTCGAAGAAGACGATTGGCAGTGCTAGGATTATCAATGGTCTCTATTATTTCGAGGATAATTTACGTAGTAATAAAATTGCTCAAGGACTAAGTGGTATTAGTTCTCTTTCTGTTCGTGATCAAATAATGGTTTGGCATTGTAGATTAGGCCATCCTAGTTTCTCTTATTTAAAACATCTATTTCCAGTGTTATTTCAAAAGGTTGATCCTTTATCATTTCAATGTGAAAGTTGTTTATTGGCAAAGAGCCAACGTAAAACTTACATTCCAAAACCCTACTATGCATCAAAACCATTTTATCTTTTTCACAGTGATGTTTGGGGACCTTCAAAAGTAACCACAATTTCAGGAAAAAAATGGTTTGTGACCTTTATAGACGACCATACACATCTTTGTTGGGCATATTTAATGAGGGAAAAATCTGAAGTAGAAAGGATTTTTAAAGACTTTTACAGAATGATTGAAAACCAATTTCAAACAAAAATCAGTATTTTGAGATCTGATAATGGGACTGAATACTTTAATAAAGTTTTGGAAACCTTTTCAAACGAGAAAGGAATTTTACATCAATCCTTGTGTTTTGATACCCCCGAACATAATGGAATAGCTGAACGTAAAAATAAACACTTGTTAGAAGTAGCACGGGCTATGATGTTTTACATGAATATTCCAAAATACTTATGGGGGGATGCCATACTAACTGCTTCATATCTAATCAACAGGATGCCTACAAAATTTTTGCAGTATACCACTCCTTTGGAGTGCTTGAAAAAGGTACTTCTAGAATCTCGAATTAATTCTGAATTACCCTTGAAAATATTTGGTTGCACTGCATATGTACACATTCCAAAAAGATCAAGATCTAAGTTAGACCCAAGAGCAGAAAAATGTGTTTTTGTAGGATATACTCCAAATAAAAAGGGTTACAAATGTTTTAACCCCCTTACAAAACGTTTTTACACAACTATGGATGTTTCCTTTATGAAAAATGTCCCATATTTTACCAAAAATTTACTTCAAGGGGAGAAATTAGTGGAACCAAAATTTTGGGAAATTGTTGAACCTTTGCCTAGTGTAATTCTTGATATTTCTCTTGAAAAAGAAAATAAGAAAACTAAGCCTACTGAATTCGAATTTGAAATTGGTATGTTAGAAGAAGAAATACTACGAAAGAAAAAAATAGAAACAATCTTGAGCCTATGGTTTATTCAAGGAAAAAAGTCCTTGGAAGAAGTAAAGACCAGCCGATCATCCCAGCACATGGTCAATCGAAAGCCCTGGGCAATGGCTCTCTAAATGCCTCAGGTAACCCTCCTTCTGTTCCTACCCCTATACATGCTTCTTCTTCTCCTGTTACTGATCTAAGTTTACCATCACACTTTGATCCAAGTCCAGAAATATCTGCACCCTAGTTTAGGATTAGCCCCAGTTGTTCCTGCACAGGACCTTGACCTTAATCTCCCTATTGCTCTTAGAAAGGGAACCCAAGCCTGCACTAAACATCCCATTGCCAAATATGTCTCCTATAGTAACCTATCTGAGAACTATGGAGCATTCACTACAAATATTTCAAAACTTGTGGTACCTAGAAATATTCAGGAAGCACTAGATGAACCGAGTTGGAAATTGGCAGTGTTTGAGGAAATGAATGCCTTAAAAAAGAATGGCACTTTGGAGGTTGTAGATTTACCAAGGGAAAAAAAAATTGTAGGGTGCAAATGGGTGTTTACAATAAAAAGTAAAGCAGATGGAAGTGTTGAGAGATATAAAGCCAGACTTGTGGCAAAGGGTTTTACTCAAACCTATGGGATAGACTACCAAGAGACTTTCGCCCCCGTAGGTAAAATAAACTCGATTAGAGTTTTGTTGTCTCTTGCAGTAAATTCCAATTGGCCCTTACACCAATTGGATGTTAAAAATGTCTTTCTTAATGGAGACCTAGAGGAGGAAGTGTTCATGAGTCCTCCACCAGGTTTTGAAGAAAGTTTTGGAGTTGGGAAAATGTGCAAATTGAAGAAGTCCTTATACGGACTTAAGCAATCGCTTAGAGCTTGGTTTGAGCACTTTGACAAAGTAATAAAGCATTATGGATATACTCAAAGTCAAGCTGACCACACAATGTTCTACAAACATTCAAATGAAGGTAAAGTAGTCATCTTAATTGTGTATGTTGACGATATTGTGTTAACTGGGGATGATTGTAATGAACTAGAGAAGCTGAAGGAGAAATGTGCTGAGGAATTTGAGATTAAGGACCTGGGGGCATTAAAATACTTTCTTGGGATGGAGTTTGCTAGGTCCAAAGAAGGTATCTTTGTAAATCAGCGGAAGTATGTTCTTGATCTTCTTGATGAGACAGGTATGTTAGGATGTAAGCCTGCTGAAACACCTATAGAGCCGAATGTAAAACTGCAGCCTACAAAAGCCAAGAATGTGAAGGAGTGGGATCGTTATCAAAGACTTGTTGGGAGATTGATTTACTTATCTTATACACGCCCTGACATAGCATTCTCGGTGAATATGGTTAGTCAGTTTATGCATGTGCCTGGACCAGAACATTTTGAAGTTGTTTACAGGATTCTAAGGTATCTAAAAGGGACACCAGGTAGAGGCCTTCTGTTTAAGTCACGAGGACACCTACAAATTGAAGCCTACACCGATGCAAACTAGGCTAGAAGCATAGTGGATCGAAGGTCCACCTTTGGGTACCGTTCATTTGTAGGTGGCAACTTGGTTACGTGGCGAAGTAAAAAACAAAAAGTGGTTGCTAGAAGCAGTGCTGAGGCTGAGTTTAGAGTTGTAGCTCATGGTATTTGTGAGATTATGTGGATAAGAAGATTACTAGAAGAGTTAAAGATGACAGGTTTATCTCCTATGAAGTTGTATTGTGACAACAAGGTAGCAATTTTAGTAGCTCACAATCTGGTTCTCCATGACCGCACCAAACATGTGGAAGTGGACAAACATTTCATTAAAGAGAAGATAGACAACAGATTGGTTTGTATGACCTATATCCCTATTGAGGAACAAGTGGTTGATGTCTTCACCAAAGGACAACACAAGAGGCAATTTGATTATCTAGTTGGCAAGCTGGCTATGGAAGATATCTTTAAGCTAGCTTGAGGGGGAGTGTTGGAAAACCGAAATTGATATGGAAAGAAATAACTTTGTAAAGCTGAAAATTAGCTATTAGTTGTCAATCTTTGTATTTTTAGGAAAGTAATTGTTATGAGTAATTCTTTCCCTTTAATCAGTGATTTAGTTTCCTGATTTGAAGGATTTGTATATGCTGTAAACTCTATAAAAGAATAATCTCAATGAAAGATTATTATTCCCGTGAAACCCTATTTTTCAAGTTTGTCAACCAAGGTCATCATCCTTCCCACCTCCCACCTCCCTCTCTCTTTCTCCCTTACTCATTCTCTCATTTCTCTCCCTTCATTACTTATTATTTACAATTTGTCCACCTATGTCCCCCCCTCCCCCTTTCACTACTCCATTATGCAGATTGTCCACCATGCAGATTGCCCACCTAGGTCTTCCCTCCTTCCTCCATTGACTCGCTTTTCACACGTTATCCACTCAAATCCTTCCTCCA
The DNA here is from genome assembly GCF_030704535.1 of Vitis vinifera. Taxonomy (NCBI): domain Eukaryota; kingdom Viridiplantae; phylum Streptophyta; class Magnoliopsida; order Vitales; family Vitaceae; genus Vitis; species Vitis vinifera. The sequence continues at coordinate 7,649,217 of NC_081815.1, read as the reverse complement.
CCCCTCTTTGCGAATTTTCCACCTAGGCTAGTTTCCCCTCCCTCCTTCCCTCCCTATTCTTGTACGTCCACCAAGGTCCTCCTACCATTCCTCTCACTCGCCCGCTCACTCATTCTTCATAGATTATCTTAGGGGTGACAATTTTGACATGACACAACAACACATCTTAAACATGACACAAATTTTAGCAGATTTAGGTTAAATATAATCGTGTTTGTATCATACTTGTGTCAACCTATATGACCCATTTAATATACAATGTTGTACTTGTGTTTGACTGCTCAATCAATTTACTTAATCGTATCATAATAACCTATTTATGACCCAATCCATTTATGACTTGTTTAACTCGTTTACTTAATTGTGTCAAATTTACCTACTTATAACCTAATCTAATTAACCCATGTAAATTTACTAACTTTATATATTTAAAAATTAAAAGAATTATATGTATCATATGGTAAAAAAATTAAATAAACTAAGTAAAATTTTATACATTTCGTTATAAAGATTAAAAACATTTTAAAATTAAAACATTAAATAAAATAATAAATAAATGTAAAATTAAATTTTTAGTTAATATTAAATTATTGACATATTATAATTGAAATTAAATAATTAAATTGATTAAAATCTTAAAAAATTAAACTTGAAAGTAAAAGAACAAAAAGAATATTTTAAAACAATACATTTATAAATTTAAAATTTAAAATAGGTTAAATAAGTTAGAATCGTGCTAATAGGTTTAATGGATTAAAATCATTTTTAATCATATTAACAGGTTATCAATGCCAATTCATTCACAATCCAACTTAACTAATTTATTAAATGAGTTAAACGAGTCATGTCGTGTTATTCATGTAATAAACAAATTATATTCATATCAAGTCATTCTGACATGATTATTAAACTAGTTGTACCCAGGTTGAATAAGTTTTCACTATTTCTTACCTCAACATAATATGAATCCGACACCACATGACCCATTGCCACCCCTAATGTATCCATTTGGATCCAAACTCCTTTCCCTTTCTCAAATTTACCCTTTCCCTTGCTCATTAGCTTAATCAAATAAGTAAGCATGCAATAAAGAAGCAAAACCTTTTTGGGAAAAATAGAGAGATTCAACCATTCTTAACACTTAAAATAATCTAATTAATTTAATAATAAAAATTAAGATTTATTAATAGAATAAACTGAAATTAAAAATAATATAAGGCAATCCTTCACATTAAATTAAAGCATCTCTAATTTAAATCAACGAAATATCTTATTGATAAAAAATAATAATAAATGGAAATAAATTGCATCCAAAAGGATATAAATTTATAGCAAAAGTTTTGAAGACCCCAACCTTATCTAATAGATGATGCATACTTTTTATTCTCATCTTCTTTTAACCTTTCATATATTGTCCTCCTAAGCCCTCCCTCGCTCTTTTCTCTCTCTCTCTTCACAAGCTGTCCACCTTATCCAACTAGGTTTTGGGATGTGAATATTCGATCATTTGTAATTTCTCTCCACTCACTCTCTCAATCATTCACTCTTGACTGATTGCCCACCTAGGTTTTAGGATGTCAATGAATAATCATCATTAACCTCTCTTTCTCTCACTCAGAAATGCAAGTGCACACATGTTCAGACTAGGAAAGGCTAGCAATTATGTTCCTGTCCCATCTAGCTTGATGGATATAAAAGAAGTAGGATGCTGATGTATATTATCGATATTTAGAATGGAAAAGTGTGTCCTATTCGACTGTACTAAAACAACTTGAAAAAATCTGCTTAAGCTAGTTGATCCTTGTCCTTGGGATTTCATAAAAAGTTAGGATTTTCTCTTCTACAACCATTCCACCACTAAGGATGCCTTTGAAAACCATGCTGTTATGGGTTTGACAACTTGATAAAAAGTTGTAAGGGCATTTTACAACATCCCATGTTTGACCATATAATAAACTGGTTCATCAGAATCTGGAGTGAATGGATATTACACAGACTACTTAAGGGTGAATTAACCAGGATGGGACATTCCACATTAATACCCAGCCTGAAAACTGAAACACCAGCCATAATCCATGTTTTTCTGTTACTTTAACAGTGCTCAAAACTTCAAAAGCATACTAATCTATGGATCATGTCAAAGAGAGATAGATTAGGAAGACACAGTCTAAAACTGCAGAGTGAAGTTTAGTAAATGCAAAAATGGAACTAATTATCATTTGCTATATGGACTTGTAAACAGATGAGTGCAAGTATTATCAATTCATTACATCAGACAAAGTAAATGACATTTACAAAGTGTGACCAGGCAACCATGACGTAGAGGCAAAAGTAGGTAGCATTCACAAGGTAAGACCATGCAACCATACAATGAAATTGAATCAACAATTTTGAATTTCTATCAATTTATTGTCCAGCAAAACAAACACTAAATCTATCCTATCAATCATTCATCACATCAACAAAAATAAAAATAAAAACAAAAAAAACTCTTTATGTGCATCCATGAAACTATTCCTTCCACTTTAGCTTCAGAAATAAATAGTAAAAAATAAATAACTGAAAAAAACATTATAAATCCATTGGAAACTCCTTATGAAAGTTACCTATTTGTACTTTATGGGCCATAGATTTGTAACAGTATAAACTGATCATGGCTACCAAACAGTACCTTGTTCAAATGGGCAGCGAGCTGGATCTTCACCAAAATAAAGAATCAGTGCATCCACATTCCTACCCTGTAAAACATACATGGCCAGAAATATTTCAGGTGAAGAATAATACCATATTGTGGAAAACACTAGAAAATTTGAATGCTATAAGGCAAAAGTGGAGCCATACCACCCCAGAGTACAATGAAGCCAAAGATCTCACTTCAGTTTCAGCAAAATGAAGGAACTTCTTCAGAGTCTAAACAAATAAAAAGGAAGATAAAGGTTAACAAATATAACGAGTCAAAAATAAATAACCAAGTAAATAAAAGACTTTGGTATATAAATACGAGGACAACCATTGGGACACCTAGGTCAATTTCAGAAGAAACCTAGACCCAATATATCATTCCACAGCACTTCAGGGACCAGGTCTACCTCCTGCAACCTCCAACTGTTCTAAAGTGACTTAAAAAATGTAACAAGGTACGTATTTTTCTTTCTTTTTCTTCTCCCTGGTTTTCCTCTCATTCTTCTCCTCCCCCAAGCCAGACATATGAGCTGAGTCTAGCACTATAGTAATGCTTAGATCTGTACGAGGACAACCATTGGGTGCGGGTGCATGTCGAACTGTTGAACATACTGAACCACCAAATTTTAGGATAAAAGACCAAAAACTAGGTAAAGATATTTACTTGAAAACTCTCTTCTGGGCTTAATTATAACTAATAGTAATGATAGATCCTCTAGACAGTATAGCAAACAATTCTTTTATTTAAAATATACAAATTCAAATCCTTGTCATTTAAAGACACTTAAAGACACCTAGGTCAATTTCTGAAGAAACATAGACCCAGTGCCAGATATCATTCCACAACCCTTCAGGACCAGGTCTACCTCCTGCAACCTCCAACTGTTCTAAAGTGACTTAAAAAATGCAACAAGGTACACATTTTTCTTCCTTTTTCTTTTCCCTTGTTTTCCTCTCTTTTTTATCCTCCTCCTCAAATCAAACATGTGAGCTGAGTGTAGCACTATAGTTGTGTTTAGACCTGTACCCATGTTGTGTCAATATGAAAACTATCACAGAGCATGATATATTCAAAGGGATTTTCTTTGGGGAGGAGGGGCCTTAGAGAGAAAACCCCATTTAGTGAAGTGGGCTACTATTTGTTCAGACAATAGGAAATGGAGCCTAGGACTTAGGCATCTTTCCTTGCTCAAAAAGACCCTCTTGTGTAAGTGGGACTGACAGTTTGCAACAAAAAGGGGAAATTGAAGTTGGGGGGGGGGGGGGGGGGGGATGTTCTAAGGAAGCGAGCGATGACAATGGTGTTGGGTTATGGAAGACCATAAGAAATTTGTGGGAGGTAGTTAATTATAGAATATCCTTTTCTATAGGCAATAGGAGAAGGGTAAAGTTTTGGAAGGATAATTGGTGTGGCAATGAACCTTTAGGTGTTTTTTTCCCTCCTTATTTGCCTTACCTAGTACGAAGGAGGCTTGGATGGCAGACTTTTAGTCTCATTCTAATGGAAGAGGTGTTGCACTCCTACATTCTCTAGGTGTCTACAGGATTAAGAGATTGAAATTGTGGAGCACTTCTTGGCAAGGCTACAAGGCAAGGTTGTAGTTGAGGGAGGAAAGGACAAGTGTGTGTTGGTTGGAGACAAAGAATGGAACTTTCTTTGTTAACTCCCTTTACTTTAGCCTAGAGGTGAGGAGATCAATGCCATTCCCAGCAGTTAATGTGTGGAATACTTTGGTTCCACTAAAGTAAGCTTTTTCGCTTGGGAGGCGACTTAGGGAAAAGCTTTGACTCTTGATCAGCTATAGCAAAGAGGTTGGTCATTGGCCAATAGATCACACTCACAAGGAGTCAATTGATTGCATCTTTTGCATTGTAGCAAGGCGAGGGTGTTGTGGCAACTTTTGTTCTCTCTTTTTGATATTCCATGGGTGATTCACTCCTCTATTAGAGAGACTCTGTTAGGTTGAAAGGAAGCAAAAAAAAGTTTGGGGAGCAATTCTTTTATGCCTTTTTTGGATAAATTGGAAAGAGAAATAAAAGATCATTTGAGAATGTGGAGCTCTTTAATCAAAGATTGGAAGTCCTGTTTTTGAAAAGCTTGTTTTCCTTGTTCAAATTGTTTATAGGAGAAAGATTGATGTTCTTATTTGATTTCATTGATTAGTTAGGTTAGGTTTGAGGGAGGGAGTAGTTTTTTGTTTTCCTGTACCTTTTTTCCAGCACTTTTTGGTAGTTGTTATATACATCATGTATACTTTGGTGTGCCCTTTTTTGACACTTTCAATACTATTGTTATTTGTCTAAAAAAAAAAAGATATATATTGTGAACTCAAATCCTACAAGCATAAGCTTTTAGGACAATTAGTTGTTCAACATGATACCAAAGTCTCATTTGATGGGAGGTCATATGTTTGAACCCCACCACCGTATGTTTATTTCTCCAATTTATTAAGCCCACGTGCAAGCCTAAAAAAAAGGCTACATGTGAGGGGGCTGTTGGAGAACATGATACACATTGTGAACCCAAATCCTACAAGCTTAAGCTTTTAGGACAACTGGTTATTCAACAATTACTTCAAAGATTAGTGCCAAGATAAAGTTTGACAGAAAAAAGGAGAGAGAGAGACAGATTATCAATCATATGAAATGCAAAATGATAGCATGAATTAATCAAGAATAGATATCATTTTCATTACAGTAGTAACTAATATTGGGGGTTTTTATTCAGAACTATTTGGCTACATAAATTCTCTCAGCCATTTCAGGCTTATGATGATCAAATTTACCTCATAGACAACTATGAACATTTCCATAAATCATGTGTTAATCAGAAAGTGAAATTCCAAATGGTGACTGTCATTTGTTAGAGAATCAGTAATGAGATTTTCACAATTGTTAAGTACAACAGAGAACTGCAAGAGGTTGTTTTTCATGATATCCATCACAAATTAGGCATGCCTGTTGTTACTGCAACATTAGGGAAGTGATAAGAGTATAAATATTGGTCATAGAGGTTTTTTGGTCCTTCACTGAAACTCACAGAATGCATAGACCGTATTGAGATTGTCAGAATTCAGAACTCATCCACCATACAGAACAAGAATCCTTGTCCTTTCTTTTTACTTACCAACTTTATTATTTCCTTCATTTCATAATTCTATTATTTAATAACTTTTTAACAGCAAGTTACAATAATTTAATGATAGAATTATTATCTTCTTATGGATGATTCACAGACCCATGTTTTTTAATTTATTGTACTTTTACTAATTTTTAATGAAAAGGATATATATTAATAATGATAGGGAAACCACATAGCAACCATATAGATAATTATAATATAATGATGAGTGCTAAGCTTAGACTTAGGTTTATGTGATGTATACTTGTGTAGACAATTCAGAAAACAGATTATCATTTATCCATTTTTATTTAGATATCAAGAGGTTTGTTAGGCTTTCCACAAATTCCAATGCATCACCGAGCAACAACTTCTTGCCCCTGAGGCTTGGCTCAAGTGGTAAGGAATTGGAGTGGATAGATAGGAGGTTCAAGTCCTAGAATGGCAAAATGAAAAGTTAGCACCAGCTTCTTTCTAGTTTTATGTCCTGTTGACCTAACGAAATTAGAATAGCAGGTCTTTCTCATATGACCAGGAAAGATGAGGCTGGGCTTAGGTGCACTTAAGAGCAAAAACCAAGCTGCAATAGAAGTTAGGAGTTTGGCTTTGTCCTATTTTTCTTCATATGATCAGGAATGAGTGGGTATATCCGCATTTGCCTTGCCTCTGCCTCAAATTGAGGCTGTTCTATGTTTCCAGGGATTTGCATAACTTCTCAATGCAACATTTCTGGAGTTTTTAGCGATGTTCCCCAAAATGAGTTCCATTTTAGCTAAAATAAACTAGATACAGGAAACAAACTTATTAAATTGATTTATGGGGACCAAGGTATATATACATATATATTTTGATAACCGTGGAATCTTCCATGGCTAAGCCCTTAGGACTCTCCATGGGGATCCAAACCTTGGGATACTGACCACCCCACAACAACCAACACCGGGTAAATTCAGGGTATCATTAGTGGTAGGATTCGAACCCAGGACCATGTGCCACTTTCTGGGACCACACTTCTCCGTATTCGCCCTAACCAACAGGGCTACGCCGACGGGTATGGGGAACAAGGTATATGAAGTAGTTTCATTACAAAATATGATGGCAATCAAAATTCCAAGCCTGTTCAGATGAAGTAGAATGGGCAACCTTTGCTCAAACAACTCCAAAATCATGGAACTCATCAAGAGAGTCCAGTCAAACACCAACATCAACCTAAAAACTATCAAAGAAACAAAAGAATGAAAAAGGAAAAACATGGGTTGGCCAGTTAAGAAAGGATAGTTTTTGTTGGCACTGGAAGCTTCTACAAAATTGTGGAAAAGATAGTAACAACCAAAAAATAGTCTTAATGGATTAAATTTGATCTCCATTCAAATATCTGAACTGACATGTGCATAAACCCAAATTCAAATTTGCAAAATTGAAGTATAAGTTGCAAGTCAAAGTTACAGCTTTAGTTCAGGGTGGTGTGGGGTTTTGTAGTTTGTCAGTAAAAGTTATAGGAAGTTGCAAAGTCAGCACAGGTCATTTCAGTCATAAAAGAAGATCAAGATTGCACCAACAAAGAGTGATATGTTTGAGGTTTAAAGTTGTACAAAGTGAAGTGGAAGATCAAAGAGAAGATAAGTAAAGGTTAAAGACAGGATGGTATAAAAAGTTGTGGCCCCAGATAGAATAGATGGATAAATAAACCTCACCTTGTAAGATGGAACTTGGTATGCTTGGAGAAAAGAAAAGGTGGACTAGGGGTGAGAAATTTATCTTTGACGAATAACGCCCTTTTGTGTAAGTGGAATTGGAGGTTTGCTAATGAGAGAGATGTGTTGTGGAGGAGTGTAATTAGCCTCAAGTATGGCGTAGAGGAGGGGGGCTGGTGTACTCGGGATGTGATGGGAAGAAACGGAGTTGGGCTTTGTAAAGCAATTAGGAAGAAGTGGGGGCTGTTTGATGGCAGGGTAGCTTTCCATTTGGGTAATGGGCAAAGAGTGAAATTTTGGAAAGACAAGTGGTGTGGTGATGGGCCTCTTTGTGAGTTCTTCCCATCTCTTTTTTCCATGTCCATGTCGAAGAATGCTTGGGTTTCGGAGGTGTGGAATCCTGTTGGTGATGGGATTGGTTGGACTCCTCTCTTTGCAAGGGCGTTTAACGATTGGGGGATTGATTTGGTGGAGCGGTTGTTGCAGAAGATCCAAGCTTTCAGGGTTCAAAGGGAGGAGGAAGATAGAGTGATATGGACAGCTTCAAATGATGGGGCTTTCTCAGTTAGATCCCTTTATTCTATGATGGAGCCGGGGGGCCTTTCTTTGTTCCCTAGTGAAAGAATTTGGAGGGCAAGAGTGCCTCCCAAGGTAGCTTTCTTTGCTTGGGAGGCTTCTTGGGGTAAAGTTTTAACACAGGAGCAACTTCAAAGGAGGGGGTTCTCTTTGGCAAATAGGTGCTTTCTCTGTCTATCTGAAGAAGAAACAGTGGATCATCTCCTACTGCATTGTGTCAAGACGCGGGTCCTATGGAACCTCCTTTTCTCTCTTTTTGGAATATCTTGGACTCTCTCGTGTACAGTGAAGACAACCCTTCTTGGGTGGAATGGAGGGTTTGTGGGAAAAAGACGCAAGAAGGCTTGGCAAATGGCGCCTTTATGTATTTTTTGGTCAGTTTGGAAGGAGAGAAATAGGTTAGCGTTTGGGGATGAGGACCTTTCGCTTCAAAGGTTGAAATATTCTTTTGTATGTAATCTTTGGTTTTGGGTCAAGGGTTCCCTAGCAGAGAGTCATTCTTCTCTTGTAAGTTTTGTAGACTAGATAGGCTCCTAGTTAGGGAAGGTGGTGTGTATACTCCCTGTATACTTAGAGGGCACCGGTTTTTGGTGTTTCCTCTTTTCGTTTAATATACTTCCTTTACTTATCAAAAAAAAAAATGTACTCAATCATGATTAAGGATAAGGCTATGACTTAGCATTATAAATATTAATTTGATGGATTTAATGCAATATAAAATAATAACTACAACCCAAAAATGGGGTTAACACAATAGAAATGCTTTCGTGCGAGAACATGTCATTCATTTGAACTTGAAGAAATTGTAAACTTTGTCTACAATGAAACCATATGAGACAAACATACATAAATTTTGTCTAGCTAGTTTTCACAGTATACCTTACAGAAATTTTCAGATATAGGACCATCATTTTCGGAGCTGGACAATTCCTGCATAACTTTCTCCAATCCTTTGCTAATCGCTTGCATTTCCTCTGCCAAAAATTTCAGTTGTATCTGGATGGATAACACCAAGTCAATCAATAGCTGCCAACCAGATTATCTAAAATGCCTCAAAATGATTCTCAGATAACTGAAACAAGGATACCTTTGATGCAGGTTCCAAGCTGGCAAGGTCTTTAGAAAAATCTAAAACTTCTGGTAGTTTATCAGCAAGCACCTACAGCTTATCAAGTAGTAGAAAAATCAACAAGTAGAAACATATGCAAGCTTCTTAATAGAGTACTAGGGATGCTGCCAGAATTGCAACAAAAAAATATAATGTCCAATAGTTTTGAACCACATTATAGAGGTCTTATAGATTGGATGCAACCTTCTTTAGGAACACTACAATCACTGCAACAAAAAATATAATGTCTAATAATTTTGAACCACAAAATAGGAAGTCATATATGCTTCAATGGATTTCTGTAAACAAATGATAAAAAGACGTGCAATCTCGCATGTTGATAAAATATAAATCACCAAGAAATAAGATGTGCTTTTGCATGGAGCTACAAGATAAACTGTCTAAACAGCACTCAGATAGTTGTGAGCTAATAAGAATCCACGAAGCCAAGCAAAGCCAAAAAGGTTATGAATGACAATAGCAAGCACAAAATATAAAAGCTCAGTAAGCACCATAACAACTTGGATAATGATCAAATCAACATAAAAATATCCCCCAGAAAAATCCTAGTCACCACATCATCACATCCATTTTTAAAGCAATTAGTGACAAAATAATCATGAATGGCATGTTCAGATAGGCATTTGTCTTGGAATCCCAAGCCTCTTACAATAAATGTTTCTACATCATCTTCTTTACTTCATCCAATCTTTTTAAAGGGAGGTATTGAAGGTATCCACAAGTATTACTATGATCTACAAACAGTCTACCTATGAAATGAGTGAGAATAGATCATAGGCCTTCAGTATGCACCATTGTAAAGAAGTTCTATCAGGAATTTCCAACACCTTGGTCTATTTAAAATATCTTTTTAAGCACTTCAACCATGGTAATGCTCAGATGAAGAGATTTGAAGCAATTATAGAATGTACCTTTTTAGTTACATAGAGATGTAAATAAAGTTGACAGAAACATGAAAAATAAAGAAGAGACAGCCAGGGAAAGCGAATTATCATACTTAGAATGGAAGGTTCATAAAGTTTCACGTAGTGCTATGGGCAAGAATGTATAACAAGACATGGAAAAAAATGATATCCATTTTTCTTATCCACTGTTCAGAAATTAAAATATATGCTTCATAAATAACATGGCCATGCCCTAGTATGCATATGTGAATGTATCTTACTATGAAATGTACCCTAACACATAATAAACAGACCATATTCCCACAGAAATTTCAAATCAATATAGTATCCATGAAAAAAATTGATTGAGACATGATAAACATACAGCATGATCCAAGAAAATTTTCAAATTAATATATTGGATAATCATGTCTCAAGGATAGATAGCAATTTGTACCTTACAAAGGTAATGCATGAGAGTTGTCTTTTTGTTCCGGGCGCGTGTATCAGCAATTTTGAGAAGGCTATCCAACCTAAATCCAATAGCAGAGCCTAAAGCCGAGAGAGAGAGAGAGAGAGAGAGAGAGAGGAGAGAAAAGAAAGAAATTACTGGAAAAAAACTCAAAGAAAGCAATAAAATTAGTCCAAGTGGACAGGACAACAGTGTATTGCAAGTGCAAAGAGCAAGGTCAAACAGCACATAGTGCAGGCAGGCAAAAAGCCATTGCATACTAAAAGATGGGGTACCAATTAAGTTCACCTCAGGCCTAGAAAGACTTAAAGTAATTACTAGATTCAGTCACAAGAGTTCTCTTTTACCACTTGGTTCCATATATGGCCACATGTTCAATTAAATCACAGGTATACAAGTAATCATCACAATGTAGAGCAGTTAGCAATAGAATAGTTGGTATCTCATGGTATTTTGAGCAATGTTTTCAAAACTAGACTGGACCAGCATGTTGGACCACTGAGCAGTCCTCGGTCCAGTTAGATTCATATGTTGAACCATTCTTGAGTTTGGACCAGTAGAGAACTGGTAAAACTGCCATTTGAACAGGATAACCAGTTGAACTGGCCAGTTTTTGGGAAATTATCCAATCCCCCCAGTTTTTAAACCTTGAAATGTGTCATTTACATGTTTTGCAGTCTGCCCTAGTTTTCTTTAGAGATCCCCAACCCAACTGCACACAGCTCTTGAAGGCCTCATACAGTCAGCTTTCAGCACCATTTCAGCCCTGAGCAGCATGTCCCCTCCAGCTTCAACACCACACTCATCCAACACATGTGACAGACAGTCCATCTTCAGTGACAACAACATCTGTGCTGACCCCACAATAAATGGTGACAACAGTCTATTCATCACCATTTCTGACAACATTCTTCATCAAGAAAATCTGGGAGCAGGGATGGTGCAAGTGGTATTGAGAAGCAGAAAGGAAGTCCATATATAAGGAATGGAGTTCAGAGAATAGAGAGACTGCCTTTTTCTTTTATTTTATTTCTTTCAAGGGAGAAGGTGGTGACATGTGGGAATGAGAAGAGGTGTGTCAACTTGTATGTTGGAATTCTAATATAGTAGAGAAATTTGAGTACTGCACCTAGTGAGATTTTTTTCACTTCATCACTACTTAATTTACATGTATAAAGAAATCTATTTTGACCAATGTTTTCAGAACTGGACCGGTCATTGAACCAGAAAAGTTACCGGTTCATGTTTCACTGGTCGGACCGACGATCGAACCGCAGTCGAACTGATGACGTCATAAATATATATTTTATATATTATTAAAATAAAAAATAATAATAATAAGTTCCATGTAAATTTTGATAGTATTTACTTTGTTTGTTGAGTTTTATTTATTTATTTTTATTTCTCTATCAAATTATAAACAAAAATCACAATTTTAATTATAAAAATAAAGAATCAAGTCATTAACAATTTAATTTTAAAAATAATTCAAATCATCAACAATTTATAAAAACCCCACATTAATTTAGAGAATCAAGTCATCAATAATTTTTAAAAAAATCAAAGAATTAAAAATTTTGAAATTTGTTCCAAAATTTATTTTCAAAATGAGAAATTTACTATCAAATCAAATATTTATTTAAATTTTAAAAATTAGAATTTCATTTGAAAATCAACAAAGATTTCAATAATTTCAATAAATTAAAATTTCAATGTGCAATAAAAAAAAATTCTAAAAGTTAAATATTAAACGTAACATTAAAATTATAATCAACAAAAAATTAAGACATTAAATATTAAAAGATTAAATATAAAACATAATTTTTTTTTTTTTAAAAAAAAAATGGGAGTTTAAGATTTTAGTTTTTGCTTGTCGGCAGAAGAAAGGCGTGCCGCCGGTGGGTGGAGCTGGTTCGGGGGGCTGGGGCAAAGGGTGGAGCTAGTTCGGCGGGTGGAGTTTAAGATTAACTTTTCCATGTGTGGGGGGGGGGGGGGGGGGGAGGGGCTCGTTAGCGGCAGGCGGCCTATCGGCCTGTTGCTGGAGCTGGGGCAGTCGGGGGTTGGAGCTAGGGCGCCGTAGTACAGATTGATGGTGCTGGCCGCTGGGAGTTTGGAACCTGCGTATTCGAAGATTCTCTGACGAAAATCATCTGGAAAGAATTCACAACATTGCCCCAACCTTCTATGGGCAATTGACAAGATGGGCTTATTGGCGGCATGCGAGCCGCCGACCTGCTGCTGGAACTGGGGCGCTGCAAGGGTGGGTTTGTTTTGGGGTCATCAAAACGGCGTTGTTTTCACGCCAGAAGCATCAAAACGACATCGTTTTGATGCTGTGAAAAACAAAAAAAAAAAAAGTTTGAACTGTCGAGTTTGGAGAGAACTGGCCGGTTCGTCCAGTTCTCCAGTCAGACTGTCGGTTCACCCAGTTCGAATCCGGTCCAATTCACCGGACTAGACTGAAACTGTGAACGGCTGACGGTTGGACCAATTGGACCATCCGGTCCGGTCCGGTTTTTAAAACCATGAATTTTGACAGATATATATATATATTTTGAATTCGAGAATTAAAGAGAGGTGCTTTAGTTAAGTGGAACTGTCCAAGAATCCTCTTTACGATCTATATCATAAAGATAACATATAAGATTAAAAGTTTTATGTACATTTTAATTGAGAGCTTAAAATTGAAGTAAAACTAGGTCATTCACACCCTATATATATATATAGGTATACTTTTTTTATAATTATTTTAATAATAAATATAAATTACATATTTATGATGTCATACCAACATCATGGTTTAACGATGGTTGAACCGGTCTACTTATGATACAATAACTTTTCCTGTTTCCATGCAGTTATGAGATTCTGAACAAACTCAATTGAATAGGCAAAAGAGCTAGGCCAAAATATTCTGATGTTAGTCATAATAATCTATCTCAACTTTTCTTATCCTTCTTTGTGCTCTTTCTTAAATTTTCTGCAATAAACTAATTTAACATTTGGAACCAAAGATCCCACCCAAAATAATTCAAATAGCTCTTGTAAACCCTAATTTTATTACAACGCCACCTATCATAATACAAGTTCATCTTCCATGACAGAACATAACCCTAATTCTTCAATATAGTGCCAGCTTTTTGAAAAATCCTATACTAAATAGGTTAGCAATTATTATGACCTTAGCAATTATTATGTTAGCATTATTATAGTCCCTTCTAAGACTCTTTAAGTTTTACTCCTTTCCATCTCTTCATCGGGCTTCCTCAATCTCCCAATATTCACTATTCCGATAACATAATTAAAGTAATAATATTTAATTTAAACTACTTTATAAGCCCTTTAAGGAATGGCTCAAGTGGCAAAGGATTAGGGTGGGATGTGGGAGGTCCAAATTCAAGTCCTAGAGAAATAATAAAGAAAAAAAAACTCAACGATGATGGATAAGGTGATCATGATAGGAGCAACAAAATTTCAAAATACAATTCCTTCCTTGTGGGGGGGTGGGGGGTGAGTGGGACCTACACTTCAAACTTGGATTGAATGATTGACTTTGGGAAGGTACCAAAAGTTTGGGCTAATTAAGGGTCTTCAGTTATTAGTAAGTCATCATTGAGGACGGTTTTCCAAGATAGGAGATTAGTAGAGTTTCGAGGGCTTTGGAGGGATTAGTTAATGAGGAGCTGAGGCATTGAGTATTGAAAGTGTGAGAATTTAATGTCCATCCTGCAAAGGTGGTTTCCCTTTTTATGCTTGGGAATGGAACTTCATTAATGAGGTTAGTTTAGGAGGCCAAGAAGCCTTGTTCTATGTGGCCACTACAGAATGTTTATGTTCAATAGGTTTGTGGGATTGCTTGTCAAAGGGTTTGAAGAGGAGATTTTAGTCCTTTTGAGGAGGATGGAAGCAAGAAGAGGAATCAGTCCCTAGACCTATTGAGGAAAAGTAAGATTGTTTTGCCATTAAGAACTCACAGGGACAGACCTTCAGAAACTGGAATGCATAATGAATTATGATGATTTGGCAGGGCAAAAGAGTAAGGGTGACAAGTCTGGGCTAGCTTTAGTTAACTTATGAAGATAAGAATTATTTCTTTAAATGTTAGAAAGGTAATTAACAAGAAGAAACACTAGGTTATTAAGTCTCTAATAATTTTTCAGAAGGCAGACTTGATGTGCCTTTAAGAAACCAAGGTATAGGGGATGTTGATCAATTTGGGGGCAAATTTTTGAACTGAGGTGCTATGGAAGGGTGACTAAAGGTGTTGTGGCCTTTGGGAATAATAGAGTACTAGAGTTTCTTAGAATGGAATTAGGTGTTTATTCTGGCTACGGTCATTTCAAAAGCTACAAAGATAATTTTATATGGGTTTTTTTACTAGGGTGCATGGCTGGTTCAGGGAGGGAGCAGAAATATTCTTGGGCTCAATGATGGATATTGGAGGGTTGATGGGTTGGAGGAGGATTTAAATTGAGTCAGGAGGAACTGCATTAGGCTCTCTTTAGTTATGAGGCATTTTACAACAATTAGGGAGGAACTAAATCTATGTGATCTTCCACTAATTAGGGTCGTTTTTACATGGTGTGGAGGTTTGAATATTCTATTGGTGTTAAGATAGGACATTTTCCATGTCTACCAAGACAAGGAGAACCATTTCAATAGTTTGTTCTAGAGCAACTTGTTGAGGCTAATTTTTGAACACTCTCCTATTCTTTTTTATGGAGGTGGTATGAGAATATATGGCATAAGGTAGAGGGATTTAGGAGCTTGATAAAAAATTGGTAGTTTGGTTATGATTTTAGGGGTTCTTTTTCAATGGTGCAGCTAGAAAATTTGGAGGGGGGTAAAGTAAAAAAGTGTGGATTATAATAAATATAGATAAATTTTTATCTTCATTCCATAAAGCAATTATTGGCATTAGTTATAACAGCAAAAAAAAAAAAAATTAAAAAAAAAAATACAATGCATCTAATTAAATAATAGAAATGCTTAAAACATTGGTAAAAAAAGGTTTTAGATTTTATTAAAAATTTACCCAAAAACTCAAGAATATTTTCAAAAGAATTTTAAAATGGCAAGAAATCTTTCAAGAATTTTTTTTAATATTTTAGAAAGTTTTTGTTAAGAGAATTTTTAGGAAAATTCAATAATTTCACTAATATATTTTTAGGTTTTTTTGAACTAATTAAATATAAGTCACTCGAGAGTAATATATTTTTATTCAAAAGTTATTTATAACATGGCAATATAAATGTAGCACCATCATTAAAACTTAAGTAGTCAGTCATAAATTAGTAACTATTTTACTAAACCTAAAAATCAAAACATTTAAAAAAATCTCAAAATTAAACTGAAAACCACCTACCACTAAAAAGATACTTAAAAAAAACAATATTTAAATAAAGTTAAAATATATCAATGATTTAATAGTACATAATTTAAATAATTATGTAGTCATTTGTAGATTGGTTAACTACTTGATCAAATGCAAAATTTTAAAACAAGAATCATTTTATAAGGATTTAAATAAATGAAATAAAATTAAAAATTAAAATATATATATATATATATATATATATATATAAAGTCCATTTGGTATCTGTACTTAACCTTTTTTTTTTTTGTCCTCATACAAAATTATTTTGTTGGGAAGTGAGAGAAGGGCATGCATTTTTGCTTTTTAATTTTTTTTTTAATTCTTAAAAGTAAATAGAAAATTTTCATTATTAAAATTTGAGTGGGATGGCTTTGCCATGGGTTCTTTTAGCCATGTTCTTCCTTTAATTTGAAAGTTTTAATGGAAAATTTAAAGGTGACAAACAAAGAGATCTTTAGAGTGAAAATTCGAAGGAAAGGGATTTTGATCAAATTGGTTTTTGGGTTTAAAGGAGAGGGAAACTTCTCTATTTGTACAAGAAGTTGTGGCTAGGAGAGTGGCATTGGTGGATTATAATAATTGAGCTTGCTAAAGGAAAGTTCATGGAGGTACAAATCAAGAGAATTATGTTCAAGAAGGAAGATAAAAACACCAAATTCTTTCACAACATGGCTAAAGCTTGTAAGAGGAATTATATTAGCAATACAAGGGTGGATGAGCTTTGGCACCCAAAGGATTCTAAGAGTAAGGAGAGAGTATTTAGTTCTTGTACAAGCCTTCTATCTAAATTGGCATGGTGAATACCTGGTACTCACATAATGTCTTTCAATTTATTAGGGATGGAGGATTTAGGGGGCTTGGAAGTGTCTTTCACAAAGAAGGAAGTTTTTGTGGCTTTATCTAGGTTCAGTGGGGAGAAAGCTCTTAGACTAGATGGTTTCACATGGCCCATTAGGAGCATTGTTGGGATTTTGAGAAGGATTAAGTGGTAGACTTCTTTAGGGAGTTCCATTAGAGAGATCTCTTTCAAAGAAGCTTAAACACCCCCTTCTTGGTCTTAGTCTCTAAAAAAGGAGGAATCATAGATTTAATGGACTTGAGACTCATTGGTTGCCTAGATAAACGTCTAACAAAGGTTTTGGCCAATAGACTCCAGAAAGTGATGGGAAGTATGGTTTCCAAATGTCAAAATTCCTTTGTGGAGGGTAAACAAATTTTCAATGCAATGCTTATTGAAAACAAGGCTGTAGATTCTGCTTATGACTGTGAATAAGGGTTTCCTATGAGCATTGCTTGAAACAACAGGGTTTGACCAGTAGTGGATTGATTGGATTAAGTGGTGAATGCCAATAGCAAGATTATTAGTGCTAGTGAACCATACTCCCACTATTTTTTTCCAAAGTTGAAGGAGATTGAGGTAATTGGATCTATTCTCTTTATTTTAGTGACAGAGGCTCTTAGCTATTTAGAAAGGGTTGGAGTCGTATCATCTCTCATTTCAAGGTGGGAAGAGGGAAGGGCAATGAGGGAGTGGAGTGGTCTCGTCTTCTGTTTACATATGGCACTCTCATTTTTTGTGATGCTTGCCAAGAGCAATTGATATATTTGAGTTGGACCCTTGTGGTTTAGGGTAGTTGCTAGTTGAAAATTAATCTAGAGAAAAGTGTCTCAATTCTAGTAAGGCCATGCATAATACAGAGGAGTTGACCGCCTTGTTAAGTTGTGGGTTGGGTGATCTCCCAACCGCATACTAAGGCCTCCCATTGGGACCTTCTTTTAAAGCGTCAATAGTTTAGTATGTGGTATAAGAGAGATTTCACAAAAGGCTTACTTTGTGGAAGAGGTAATACCTATCCAAGGGTGGTAGGTTCATGTTGATTAAGAGTACTTTGTCTAACTTACCGATATATTTTTAAATTTTTACTTGCCATCTCAAGAAAGATGAGCTTGAGACTTGAGAAGATTCAAAGAGATTTTCTTTGAGGGGTGGGACCCTTGGCAAAAAGTTTCATTTGGTTAGGTGGCCTTTGTGTGTATGGAAAAGAAGAAAGGAGGACTTGGTATTATGGATTTACCTACCTTAAGATTTATCTATCTAAATTAGGCTTTGCTTGGCAAAATGAGTAGGAGGTTTGTTGTAAAAGGGAAGTCTCTATGGAAGCAAGTCATAGTTGAGAAGTTTAGGGAAGAAGTGTGTGAGTGGTGTTCCATAGGCATGAGGGAAGGATTTAAGGCAGGGTATGGCAAGCAATAAGAAGACGTTGGGGAGACTTTAAAGTTGAACCAATTCTATGGTGGGAGATGGTAAAAAGGTGAAATTTTGTAAGGATTGTTGATGTGGTGTATCGCTCTTGCATCTTGATTCCTCTATGCTTGTCATAGCCAATTCAAATGATGTATGGGTTGCAAATTCGTGGAAGGAATTAGGTGGGGGATGGAATTATAGACAATATTTCTTAACACAATTTCAAGATTGGAATTAGAAAGGATTGAGCATTTCTTATGACGACTTGAGAGTGATTAGTAAAAAGGAATGGTGAAGATAGACTGATTTGGAACAATTCAAAGGGTAGGAAATTTGCACTCAAATCTTTTTATACTTATCTAGAACTAGAAAACAGGGGGGCTTTTCCTATGGAAGTGGTTTGAAATTCATGGGCCTGTGCAAAAGTGTAGCTCTTTACTTGGGAATCAATTTTAGGGAGGATATTGACATTGCTACAATTAAGAAGGAGACATTAGACCTTGGTGAATCAATGCTTTTTCCATGAAGATGATGAAAAATCAGTTGATCACATTCTTCTCCATTGCATTAAAACAAAGGTCTTGTGGTATTTGTTATTATCTCCATTTAAAGTGGAGTTGATGTTTACCTACTCCACTTGAAAGACTCTCCCAAGCTAGCATGGAGTTTTATGGGATCACTGCTTTGTGTTTACCATAGACTATCTAGAAAGAAAGAAATAACAAATCATTTCAAATAAAGACTAGTCAGATTGAATTGTCAAAACATCATTTTTATGTACCCTTTTTCTTTAGGCTAGAATGTTCTTAGAAGTGGCTTCAATGTCTGTGATGGATCAAATTGATTGGGTGGGTTTAGACAAAGGGAGAAATGTATTTTGTTTTTCTCTCATTTTTATCACCTTTTGGTTCCTTTTGTATACCTCAAATGTACTTTGTTGTCCTCTTTGGAAGGTGTTGCAAATGATATTTTCATTTTCCTATAAAAAAAAATTCAAACTACTTCATAAACTTATTGTATTTTTTTATTAAAAAAAAACAAAAGATAGGCCTTGGTAAAAAATGTATCAGGTGGATTAGATTTTGCATCTCTTTGGTTATATCCTAGTTGTTGGTTAATGCTTCTCCTTCTAGTTTCTTCCAAAGCTTGAGAATGCTAAGAAGATTTACTTCCGAGTGTTTGTTTATGTTGGTGATCAAGGCTTTGAATTGCTTTATTACAAAGGCCACAAAGAAGAATTTCTTAGGGGACTTTAAGGTGGGGGGAAGGAATAGACATGTTTGGGGATTTTGTACTTGTTTTCTATTTAAGAACACCTTTCCGTTCGGTGATAGGAATGTGGTCAAACATTTTTTTCTTTTTAAGAATGCTTTTATGTATTTAAAGTTCAGGGCATGTAGTTTGTCCTTTTTAATGCTAAGCCAGTATAAGATTCAATTAAGAAATGGTTCAAGAGGAGGCTTGCTTCTTGGAAGGGGCAGTATTTTCCTAAGGGTTTCAAGTTGGCTCTTAGGAAAAGCACTTTATCATTCAGTCAACCACTATGTGCCTTCTTCTTTGATAACATTATCACTTTCAACAAACTTGAAAAACTTCATAGAGGCTTCCTATTGGGGAGTGGAGATATGGAAAGATGTTCCACATAGTTAATTGTTCTATTGTTTTTTTCTATCTATGTGTCACACACTTCTTGATCCCTAACAATGCTTTATTAGGTAAGTGACTATGGAGATTTGCTTGTTCAAGGGATAGATTGTGGACTAAGGTCATAGTGGGAAAATTTGGTAAGAAGGAAGGAATTGGTCTTGTAGAGAAAGGAAGGAAAGTTTCAAGGACTTGGATAGACATTAAAAACGGGTGAAATGTTTTTTTTTTTTTTTTTTATACAGGTAAATAAAGGTAGTATTAAACAATTAGTGTCAAATAGAGTGCACCAAAGAACATAGGATGTATACAGCGATCGCCAAAAGGCATCAGAAAAAAAGGAAAAGGGACAACAAAAAACTACTCCCTCAATAAGAATCTAACCAATCAATCAAGTTAAGACAACAAGTTACAAAGAAACAAGCTTTTCAATCTTTGATCAAAAAGCTCCTCATTTTCAAATGGTATTCTACTTTTCTCCTTCCAAATTGCTCAAAAGGGGCACAAAAAAGTTGCTCCTCACACCTTTTTTCATTTCATTTCAACAAAGGAGCCATGCCATCCTAACAAGATATCTTTTACGGAGGAAGGTAACACCCAAGATACTTTGAAAAGAGAGAACAATAGCTGCCACAAAACCCTTGTCTTGCCACAGTACAACAATATGTAGTCAATCAACTCCTCTTGAATATGATAAGGGAAATATTTGTTAACCAACATCCGGCCTCTCCTCTAAAGCTAATCTAATGTCTTCCCCAAGTTGTCTGCCAAGCAAAAAAGCTTGCCTTAGCTGGAATGCACAAATTTCAAGCAACACCTACCAGAAAAGGTGCTAATCTCCCAAGCTCTAGGATTGTGTAAAGGGACTTGATGGAGAAAGTTTCACTATTTGTCTCCAAACAAATCACCTTATCTTCTCCCTCCCCTATTCACTACCTTTTCTTGAAGCCTAAAAAAGAAACACTCCACAATCTCGATCTCTCAATCTTTTAGATGCTTATAGAGAAGATAGGAGTCCAAAAACCCCTTTCATTGGACTAATTCCACAAAAATCCGCCACCCATGCCTCTTTCGAAATAGCTATGACAAATAAGGACAAAAAAAATACACACAAAAGCTCATCTTCTCCGCATTAATTATCTTTCCAATAGTTTATCCTCCTCCCATGACCCACAAAGAAGACTCTAATGTTGACAATCTCCCCCATAGAGGAGAGTCTACGGTTGACAATCTCCTGCACTTTCCTTATAGCTTTCCATAACCTAACCCCATACCTGTCTCTCACTTCCTAAGAACATCACCCCCTTTGAACTTCTCCGTATTTTCCGCTTATAACTTACTTCCAAAAAGCCCCCCTTTCCATTGAAAAACATCAATTCCACTTGTAAAGAAGGGCATCGTTAAGCATAGAAAGACATCTAACTCTTAGGCCCCTTTTTTCTTATCTAAACAAACTGCCTACTTCACTAAATACGACTTTCTCTCTAAAGTCCTGTTGCCCCTTAGGAAAACCCTCTCAATCTGTTCCAACCTTAAACTCACTTTCGTCGGCATCTGGAACAAAAACATAAAGTAGATAGGCAAGCAGATAAAGTGCTTAAAAACAGAGTGAGTCTCCCCCTTTTGGAAATATATTGTCTTTTCCAAATTGCCAATCTTTTACAAAACCTCTCTTTCACTTCATCCCAAGCCACCAAAGATTATAAGGGACAACTAGAGCAAGACCTAAGTACGTGGTCAAAAGATCTCCCACCTTACACCATAATTCAAAAGTCAAATCTTCTAAGTTCTCCAACCTCTCAACTAAAATGAGCTCGCTCCTGATTAGGTTTATTTTCAAACCTAAAATGGCCTCAAGCCACAAAAGTAATCAACTTAAATAGGTCATTTCTTGAGTGGCCTCATAAAAAAAATCAAAGTATCATCGACAAACAATAGATGAGAAACCTCCACTCTCTATCTACCCCTTACCTTGAAACCTGATAGATAACCACCCTCCCTAGCCCTCCTAAGAAGGCAACTAAGCGCCTCTATGGCCAGCACAAGCAAATACAGAGAGAGTGGATCTCCTTACCTCAGGCTCCTAGAGCTTTGAAAAAAATAAAAAAAAGTTTCATTCATAAGAACCAAAAAAACTTACTATTGATATGATCCAATCCAACTTGTCCACTTCTACCCAAACCCTATCTTGTCTAAAACTGAAGGAAGAAATCTCAATTAACATTATTGTAAGTCTTCTCAATACCAAGCGTATAAAGCACCCCACAATTGTTGCTTTTCAACATAAAGTCAATTGCCTCATTGGCTATAAGCACGACATTTAGAATTGGCCTTCCCTTCACAAAGACATTCTAGAACTTGGAAACCACTTTATTCACCATTTTGTTAAGCCTATTAGCCAATACTTCAGCTAATAACTTATAAAGCCTACCCACCAAACTTGTAAGCTTAAAATCTTCAAGATCTTCTGCCCTCCCAACCCCCCCATGAAAGTCACTAAAAACCCCATCACCTCTTCCTTAACAAAGTCCTAACTAAAGTGCCAAAAAGCCTTTGAGAAACTATCTGACCCTAAAGCTTTGCCCCATTTAGATCTGATAGAGCATTGAACACCAATTCCTCTAAAAACAATTCCTCTAACTTTGCTGAATCTGAACATTTAAAGTGTCAAAACACATATCCCTAATGCTGGGTTCCCCACTCCCCTAGCTCTGACAAGAAGGTTCTGAAAAGCCTAGACAATCCCCTCCTTAATTTCAATTTCCTCCGTTAAACAAACCCCATTAATCCTTTACCTGTATATCTGTAGTAATGGGCATAATGCAGAGTTTTAGAATGATTTGCAGGGATAGTAGCAGATTATTATAAAGTGGAAGAGGTTCAGGTTGTTGGAAACTGAAGTCCACAATAAATTTTCACAATTGAAAGCTTGAGATAGTAGAATTCTCTCTCAGAATTTTGTAGCCAGAGAGAGAAAAAGGAAGATAGGTTAGTTTGGAAGGTTCCTAAGTGAGATTGTTTCATATGTTAAATCCTTTTGCAAGGCCTTTTATCTTAAAATGTTCTTCCTCCTTTTCAATGAGGAAGGTATGAAACCCTTTTGAAGTCTTTGCTTAGAAAGCAATTTGAGAGAAAATCCTTACTATCAATCAACTCATTAGAAAGAGAATTTTGTTCAATTAGAGTGTTGCATTCATAAAAAATATAATAGAAGTAAGCTAACCACCTTCGTGTTCATTGTGAAGTGGCCCCTTTCAGCATCTTCTACAATTTTTGAAGGTATAGGGCAATTGGTTTTGTTTCTTAAAGAAGTCTTCTTGAAATCATAGTTGTAGCTTTCAAAGGCCTCATGTAGAATGTATTTTTCAGGGATGGAATTATTTTGGGGATATATATTTTGCAGAATGGCAAGTGTGTTCTTCCTCTGTTCTCATTAGTGTTTTCGGGTGTTTCTTGTACGTCTCTTGCATACTTGGGTTGTACCCTCCTTTTTTAGCCACTCGATTATTATATTTTATGTTCTTATGTATATTTAAAAAATAAATAAATGAAAAAGCTTTGTGCATGGCTCTTCAAAACAATGTCTCTCAATGCTACATCAGACCATTGACACACAGCTCTTTGATAATGACCACAAGGATACTAGGCATTAATTTGCATAGATAACATGTGATGGTTCATTTTCACAGGATATGAGAGCAATCAAATTCTCACCTCTAGAAGTTCCCTGGTTCAAAGCATTTCCTAATTGAAGGATTGTCTGCATGATTCTTTTCAATTTCACAGAGTTTTTTATCTGATAAAAATATCAGAACAAGACTAATGAGACATCAACTTTTACAAAATAGTTGAGCCAGTGCCAAAAGAAGAACAAGAACAGGAGAATAACTTGCCTCTTCTGCTGCAGAATTTACAACATTTAGGCTTGTTCTAAGATAAGAAACCTGAGAAGCAAACAATAATAAGGTCAGTTCAGTTACTACTAAACAACCAAAAATATTGGGGAAAAAGCCAATGAATATTCCACTAACCAGGGAAGGAAACTGTATTTTAAATGAGAAAACTCTGAGCTTAGTTTCTACTCGTGGTACTTGCATCAACTCTAACAAGAACTGTCATCAAATATTACATGGCATATTAATAAAAGGATTAATCCCAAAGACAAAAGACTTCTCCATTTTTATAACAACAATGAGAAGACTTTAGCATGGTATTGTTAGCTTCAAACAAAGCAGCTATAGCAGTTCCATTAGAACCAGAAACCAGGTGCCGATATGGTTGGTCATCAACAAAAAGAGTACAACAAATTGATCCACAAAATACTTTATTAGATCTGTCAATGCTGACTAAAATGTACTTAAAAAATGCCAAAATGCAGAATATTCATTCTGCCTAAGTCTTATTGGTACTGACTTAATTTCCTAATCATTTTTTTTCCTTCTACTAAGACAGAGGCTGATTAGAAGGCTATAGTCTTTCCCTACTTTCACTGAACAGTGAACATTGTATGCAATGATCTGACAAAATAATCAATTAAATATGTTACTCTAGTGAGAAAACTTAACAGATTATCACAAATGTCATCTAATCTATGCTCATATAACAAGTTATATTTACCATTAGGAGTTGATTTTCCATTTTAATGACTTAATACTTGTTAAAACGTAAACAGTGAAAGAAAAAGTTTCATCATGGTCACTATCACTATTATATTGTTACTATTGAGAATGGTCTACCATTTATTCAATGCCTCAAGAAGTCAGCAACATGTCACGATCTGCTCAAATGACCCTCCCCTGGGCTTATATAGGTGAGCAGGAAGCTTCTAGAACTTTGGAGTCATCTATACTAATGGAAGAGTGTGGAAGGTTCTAGAGAGAGCTAGAGATGTCCACACATCTCTACACCAAGGGTGGAAGACAAGTGAAGCCAATGGGACATTGTAGAGACTTCCATATATGTCTTGTAAATACTTGTACAAAGCTTTTGTATAGAGTCTTCTAGATATTCCTAGGATTGTAGGGAACCTTTGTGGGTTCCAGAGAGTTCCACCGGTACCTATAAATAAGTGAGGGCCTCATTTGGCCAAGGCACCACCCAAAACCACCTAAGAACCTAACCAACCAAGCAAGTGAGCTTCCAAGCACTTGTAAAGCTTTCTTTGAGCAATAAAGCTTCCATTCTTTAAGTGTTGCCTACGGTTCTCTTAGCTTCCAAATCGTGTGTCAAACTTAGTTCAGCTAGCTAAGTTTGAGGGGAAGGCTAACTTAGCAACTTTCAAGCGGGGTGAGTTGTCTAAGTGTTGCATGTGAGCTTAGGAAAGGCCTAAGTCCGTGACAAACAACTCTCCTTCAAATCTCAACACAGGTAGCAAAGCAATTATCTTTTTTATTATTTTTTCCCCTCTTTCTTATTTCATTCTGCTCATAATTGAGTAACAATCTCCTTGGACAATGGAATGTTGGAATTAAGGGATATGGAGATTGGGCCTTTCCTCTCTCTTGCTAGTTCAGGAATTATGAAGAAGGTTTTTGTTGTGTGCTTCATAGGGTGCATGTCCCCATTCTAGGTTGTTTGGGAGGTGTTAGGTGCCATAAGGATTTGTGGGAGGAGCCACGAAAAACTAGAAGGAACTTGAATGTGGTTTGCTTGCCCTTTGGAGAAGAAATTATGGTGTGGGTGTTTATCTTCTAAGATGAGTGGATTTCCAAGTTCATTAAAGAGCTCAATCTAGTGGACATTCATCAAAGCAAGAGGCAATTTGACTTCATGTCGAGGTCAAGATGGCCACTTTTTGTCTTGTACATTGATAGGTTGGAAGGAACATCTCTCTAACATTTACCAGAGCACCCTTCCAAGGTAGGTCTCTAATCATTACCTAATTATGGTGACAACAGAGGGATTAAGAGTGGTAAACATTCATTTAGGTCTACAAATTCTCACGTAAAAAGGGGTTTAAGGACTTGATCTCGAGTTGGTGGAAGAGTGCAGAGTCTTTAGATCATCAAGTTTTGTGCTAGCTAGTAAGTTGAAGTCACTCAAAGACAACCTAACAAGATTGAACAAAGAGGTGTTAAAAAATATAGCAGCCTGTAAAGCTCGTGCCTTGGAGTAAATCAAGTCTTAGGATTTGAAAGAGAGGTGGAAGCTTGTTAGCTTTGGTGGGTCAAGAATTCTACTATTCTAGGTTCCAATTGTTCAGTGGAGATTCAAGGAATTCTTAAGAGATAAAAACCTTTTGGTTCATTGTTTTAGATATAGAAAATAACACTAAATTTTTCTATAAGATGGCTAATGTTTATAAGAGGGATTATTTCATAAGAAAACATTGGCTTTCTAAGGAGTTTTTTTTTTTTTTTGATAGGTAAATAACAATTGTACTATTAATGATAGAAAATGCAGGAAAGCATACACGATGTATACAAAAGAAACTAAAAGACCAAAAAAAAAAAGGCCTAAAAACACAAAAACAACAATTGTGTTGCACCTAGAACCTAACCAATCCACAAAGTCCAACATGGACAAGGGACAATCCCCTATAAACACTCTAACCCATTCCAAAAAGATATACAAGAATGAATATTTAATTACTTGGTCCATTTTTTCACAATTTTCAAAAGCTCTCCTACTTCTCTCCCTCTAAATATTCTAAAACAAACACAACAGAGCAACCTTCCAAACCTTTTTTTTCTCTTATTTCATATCTTGTGCCACCTCAAAAGTGCACCTCTAACCAAAGAATGAATCAGCTACTACACACCAAAAAGAGCATAAATCAATTGCCACAAAAAGACTACTTTTGAGCAATGAAGGAGAATATGGTCAACCAGTTCTTTTCTTCTTTGCACATGTAACATTTGTTTAGGATCTTCCAACCCTTCCTTTTGAGCTAATCTTCGATGACACTCAAGAATTCCAGACTATGCCAAACAAAAGCGCCTCTATCTTCCCATATGATAAAGAGCAATAAAAGGACTTAACTGGGAAGATGTCATTCTTTGTGTTCAACCATACTACATTATCTTCAATGTTCATACTAGTGGATTGATTATACAATCTCCCGAAAAAGCTTCTACCTCCTCTAACTCCCAATCATGCAACTACCATTAAAACCTAAGGCCCTAGCTATCCCATCCCATACATCAGCTACCCATGCATTTTTTATAGAGGTTATAGAGTATAGGTTAAGGAGTTAGAGCTAATAAAGGGGACATCTAGCTTCTTCCAAAGGCTATTTACGATCTAGTCATTACCTTGGCCTTATGAAGGTGGGTTTTAAACAAGTAACAAGGTTGATATAGTGGCTTAGAGGATTCTTGCATCAAAGAGAAGGTTTTAATGGCCCAATCTAACTTAGGTAAGGAAGAAGCCTTTAAACAAGAAGGGTATACCATGACATTTTGAAAAAGGTGATGGCCACAATTCAAGGTGATAATTTTCATACCTTTGGAACATTTGATTGGAGTTCAAATATTATATGTTTTAATGTTAACTCAAAAAGGAAAGGGAGAATGGATAGTAAGGATTTGAGGCTAATTTTTTGGTGTATGTGAATCAAATCCCTGTTGTTTTCTTTTAAGAACTCTAGGTATTGAGAAAGGAGAGTTTGCTCTCTTCTTACCTATTTGTCTTAAAAGAGGCTTTGAGCTATTTTATTTCTTGAATGATGAAAGGGATTTCCTATTCTTTTTTTTTTTTATAATAGAGTTTCCATTTTGTGAGGTGAATAGGGAGCAGTCATTACATCTAAAGATGGGTTCCATTGTGCTTTGAAGTGATTTTCGGCTTTAAGATGAAATTGGTCAAATTGAGTTTATCCTTGCAAAGGTGGAGGATGACAAGTGCATGGTGGATTGTTAGGCTAAGAGAGTGTGGCTTCAAGATTGTTTGATGGAGAATAACAAGGGAAACCATTTGTAGACTTGTGAAAGCTTACAAGAGAGGGGGAAAAGGTCAGTTCCAATCTCTAAGCCTTAAGTTGGGATAGTAATGATGATTTAAGTTCTTCTTGGAACTTACTATAGTTAGTTTAGATGAAATTGAGTCTTTTGTTAAATTTTTATTTTTGGAAGTAGTTTACTTTTTGTCAAATTTGTATTTCTTTTAATCTTCTTCTTATATTAGGTAAGTTTTATTTATTTATTCTTTTAGTTTCTAAATCATATTTCTCACCTATATTTGTTCCTATTGTCGTAGAGAAAGATAAGGAATGAAAAAAGTTGTCCAATAAGGGAAGAGAGTAATAAGAGTATTTAAGGGCGCAATCGTCTTCTTGCTTTGTGTCATTTCTTTAGACATCCTAGGTATTATTGTGGAGAATCTATCTGTTGTTTTCTTTCCTTTTCTTTTGTCTTCTTTAATCTCTCATCTCATTGTGCAACAAAGAAAAACTTCTTTAGGAAGGACTTTTTTATTGCAAGTTGGAGTTAGTGGAGCCTTTTTTTTTTTTTTTGCAACTTTCAAACACAGTGGCAGTTTGTAGTGTGCTAAGGTTAAGTTGGTACAAAAGGCTTCCCACAACAACATTTTCACAATCAGGTCCTCCTACAAGTTTCTCAGTTTAGGTGAAATCTTATTATTTCTTGCCAAAGAGTCTGCGACTATAATGTACTTCCAAGTTGAACTTATTTTGTCTTGAGAAGTGGATTTAGAAGAAATTCTAACACTTAAACCTATAAGATATGATTGGTCTTGGGTTAACCAATGAATGCTACATATGCAAACAAAAAGAAACAACTAATCATATCTTGTTTCATTCCAAATTAGCTGCCAATTTGTAAATTTTCAAGAATTCTTCCTATTTAGGGTGTCTTAGGTCTTTTCCCCTATCAATGAATATGTTTTGCTTGGTTAGCATAGGAACTTTGTGGGGAGGAGTTGTAACATATTTTGGAGAATGGCTCCATTGTGCTTATTTAGGATAATTTAGAAAGAGATAACCAGAGAATCTTTGAAGATAAGAGCAATCAATCTTGGTTGTGAAAAATCAATTTCTTAAAAGCTTTGTTTAGGTGGTCCAAACCTTTCCTTTTAGACTTTCCCTTTCTCTTTCTTTGTCTTTTTTTTTTTTTCTCTTTTTTTACTTTTTTAATGGTCCATGGCTGAGTTAGATCATTAGTATATCCTAGTGTACTTATTGAACTTTGTATACTCTAAATGCTGTAAGTTGCACCTCCTTTCTATTAGGTGCCTCTTTGTTTGTATATATTATTAATTTGCCAATCAAAAAGATATTCAAGTAACAACAACAAGGGACTAGCAAAGAATTTGAGAATCAATGGGGGGAAATAAAGGAGAAAGATAAAGATCCCAACAAAAAATAAGAATGAAACTTCTTCTGAAAGAAAAAGTGTACAACAATATAAAAAGGGAAAAGCAAAATAAAAGTTCCCAAGATAGAAAGTCATCAGCTTCTCTTTCCTATAAAGAAAATGAGCAATAAGGCTTAAGGAGGGGGCTTGCGATCACCAATAAAATCAACAAAATAAGAGGCTCCTTTCTTTACTTGTCTTCCTAATTAGCCAAACTGGGCTTCCACAGAAAAGCTCAACCCAGTCTCCTACCAAGATCCACAGTATTTGGAATTGAGTATTTGTGTTTTGTACATTTCTTTTCATAAAAGTTTGTAATATCTTGCAAAAAGAATTGGTTGTAAGTTGGAGTTTTACAATAAGATTGTAGAGTACTCTTTTCCAATATAGTGACTTTGATGTCTTGGGAATCAAAAACTACATAACCCTTCTACTATGTCAATAAATGTCCCTTACTCACCCCCTTGACACCACCCCTTCCTCATTGCAACCCTTCTCCCTCCTCCTCCCTACATGCAGCACCATACCCATCGTGGGAGACAAAGACTGTAGTAATGGTAGACAAATCACACATTTTTGTGATCACACATAATTGTAAAAATAAACAATAGGGAGAGATTTGAACCCAAGACCTCCAATTAACTAGGCCTCTGATACCTTATTAAGCAGTCAATTTTCCTAAAATTGTAAGTTGTTAAGATTTGAACCCGTAATGTAAATCATATTC
Organism: Vitis vinifera; assembly: GCF_030704535.1. NCBI lineage: Eukaryota > Viridiplantae > Streptophyta > Magnoliopsida > Vitales > Vitaceae > Vitis > Vitis vinifera. The sequence goes on along the minus strand of NC_081815.1, from coordinate 7,619,355 downwards.
CAACATTTATAATAGTACAAAACTATATATTTCTAGTTGATATGGAAGCCACTTCATGTTGTTTCTATTTTACAGTGTATTTTTAACCATTTCTTGATTTGGTTATGTTTGTTATAATTGTAGGAATTGAATATAAGTGGCCCTGCATATTGTGAATCAACTTTATTTTTGCCACTTATATCTAAATGTGAGCATTTAAGAGTGGCCCAAGAATCTACCCAAGGGTTAGGCATCCTATTGAGAACTTGTGATACCACCATTCCTAGGCATGGAGTATCTTAAGGGAAGATTTTTTTGATAGGTAAAAGCACACGTAAATTTTATAAATGAAGAAAAAAGGGCGTCCAAAGGCCAACCCAAAACATACAGGAAGTATACAACAGGTGTCGAAAGGCAAAAACAAAAAAGAAAAGAGGATACAAAAATCTCACTCCCCCTCACCTAGAACCCAACCAATAAAAAAAGTCAATCTAAGGTAAAAGTCCTTCATCTATAGAGTTTTGAATAGATTTAACGGAAGATGAGAACACACGGTATTCAAAAATGGAATCATATGGCATCAATTTTGAATAGACTTAGGTACAAGTGTTCAAAATTGGAGTGTGTTTAATTTTATATTTGTTAGGCCCCAAATCATAGGGCATGACAAGGCCAATAACCTAATTTACCTTTTCAATCATTCTACACCCTAATCCAAATTGTATTGGATAACTAAATGATAATGAGTGTCGAAGCAAGTCTATAATGTAAACGAATTAGGAATTTTTATTTTTATTTATTTTTATTTTTTTTTGGTGGGGAGGGGGAGGGGTGGGAGGGATGTCTAGTGGATATATATTTGACAAATAGGCATATTGAACACATATATCCTCATTCACTTTTAAGTATCCATATAAAATAGTATAGCATTTGTCAACCTAATACATATTGTAGGCTCAATACCTAATAGTTTAGACTTTTGTATTAAATTAGTAATTTTATATATGGCATTACAGGCCCTCCATTTTGTCCTCATAGCACATGCATGATACCTCTTGCCTTATAACCCCTAATTTTGACCCTTTTGGGGGGCTCTTTCCTTTCTTGGCCTTTTTCCTTCTCTTTAAGAGGTTTCGGGCTAATTTTGGGAGACTTTGTTAAAATTGAGAGAGAAGAAGAAGAGATTAGGAACTTTGGAGGTTATATTAGCTTGAAGAAGAGTGGTTCGCATACTAAAAGCCAAGTTCTATATTTGGAGGAGCTTAAGGTTAAGCTCAAAGAAAGTCTTAGTTGTAAGTTGTAGCCAGGTAGTTAGCAACTTTAGGTAGCTGAAGGAGAAACTTCTATCTCTATCTCTTGTTTGGGTTGAGCCAGAGAAGTAATGAATTAGATTGAATTTAAAGAGTGTATCTACTGTCCTTTATAACGTAAATAGGATAGTCGTTCAATAAGTGAAATCCTTTACATTTCAATAGTGAGTCTGGCCACAATAAATTCTTTATCTTCCGAGTATAGCTTGCAGAGGCGCCGTCAGAGTTCAACTTGATGGAATTTGCTGGCTTCAACTATAGGACTATCTGATATGCAGTTTTTACTTTAATAGGAAGGAGATAAGCATTCCGATGTGGTGGTGCAAAGGGGTTGGAGCCATTCAAGATTTGAACAAACAAGCATCAACCAAGGTTAGAACATGATATATACATCAATATAGATATATAATCAAACATCTAACATGCATGTAAGCCATAGAAAATGGAGAAAAACAAGGAAAGATGCAAGATTTAAGAAAATCTACATCTAAACCCACCAAGTGGCCTTCCAATGACTCTAGACCACAAATCTATCATCAAAAGATACAATAAATAAGCTAAAATGGACTAAATAAAGATCTAAATCTCGGAATAACGAACAACTCACTAAGAAGTTCCTCCAATTATAAAACTTGGCTTCTAGTATGCAAGCCACTCCTCTTCAAGCCAATATAACTTCCAAAGTTCCAAACCTCCTATTCTTCTTCTTCCTCTCTCTCTCTCTCTCAATTTTTATAGTCTCCCCATGGAATTTAAGAAAAAAGTAAAAAAGAACCCTTGAAATGAGCCCCAAGGCTTATATTTATAAGCCAAGGGGGTTGGGGGTGGGGGTGGAGAGTTTAATATGTCATCATCTCCACCCAAACCCATAATCATCTTTAAAACTCTCTCTAATTAAACCCATTCTAAGGAGACCTAAAACCCATAGTTAAGGCCCATAAAAACCCTCCCAAAATCAGGCCAAAACCCCCCCAAAAAGGAAGGAAAAAAAAGTTGAGCAAAAAAGGAGCCTCAAAAAGGGTCAAAATAAGGGGTTATCAAGCAAGGGGTATCAAATGCACAATCAAAGCATGTACTAGGAGGGCAAAATGGAGGGTCTATAGGTATCAAAGGTCTAGTCAGCTGAAGCACGGAGATCTTGAGTTAGAGTCTCACTCAAGTCTCCTTGTTTGTTTATTCCATTAAGGAAAAAAAAAGGGGGGGGGGGGGGGGGGGGGGTGGTTCAGTCCAGTATATATTATGGGCACATTATCTAACAATTTAATCTTCTAGGTTAAATTGGTAGCCTCACAATATCAAAATTGAGCCCCATGGCAACTAACCATGACTTTACATATCTTAATATACATTGATATTTGTTAAACTACTTGTTTAACCCAAAGCCTAGTCATAACATAATAGAGCAACAATGTATATCAAGTTGATTTTGGGCAAGTATCAGGATTGAAAATCAATCTAGAAAAAAACACTATTTTCCGGTATTAATACAAGCCAAGAGTTACTATCTAGTTTGGCTTCAATTCTTGATTACAGAGTGCCACGATGGCCTTTGTCTTATTTGGGTCTTCTCTTAGGAGGGAACATAAAGATGATAGGTTTTTGGGATTCGGTAGTTAAGAGAATCTCGAGGAGGTTGGATGGGTGGAAAAAGGCCCTTTTGTCTTTGGGGCGGAGGATTACCTTAATTCAGTCAAGTATGTCTCACATCCCTAGCTACTCCTTCTCTCTCTTCAAGATCCCAGTATCAATAGCCTCAAAGATTGAAAAAATGCAAAGAGATTTTCTTTGGTCTAGGACGAGGGAAGGGAAGAAAAATCATCTTATTAGGTGGGATGTGATTTGTAGGCCAAAGGATTTGGGAGGTTTGGGATTTGGGAAGATTTCATTGAGACATCATGCTTTTTTAGAAAGTGGTTGTAGAGGTTCCCTAAGGAGAGGAGCGGTCTTTGGCATCAAGTTATTGCGAGTATCTATGGGACACATCCTATGCCAACATGGTGGTTAGATGGTCGCACAGATGTCTTTGGAAGGCCATTGCACAAATTTTTCAGGATTTCTCTCCATATATTAGTCTTATGGTGGGGAATGGGGAGAGAACCTGTTTTTGGGAAGATCTTTGATGGGGTGATCAACCTTTGTGCTCACTTTTCCCTGGTCTATATAGAGTTATTTTTGTGAAAAAACCTCACCGTCTCAGTTGTTCTTGGCAATTCCTTTCCTCTTTCTTGAAATCTTAACTTTAACTGAAATCCCACTGAAGTAGAAATTAGTCTCCTTCAAAGACTCATGTCCTCCCTTAGTTCAATGCATTTGTCTCCTTCTACAACAGATTCAAAAGCTTGGTCTTTGTCCTCCTTAGGCTTGTTTACTGTTAAATCTTTTTTCATCGTGGAGAAGAAGCGGGGGGTCTCGACATGGGTTCGATTAGGGTTGGAAAGCTTAGGGCTTTTCAAGGAGGGGCTAATCCATTGTATACGAGATGATAAAGAAGGGAGATGGGAAAAGGAGTGGAGAGAAAGAGGCAAGCGGTTCAATCTGGTTCGGGGTTTCAACAGAGCGGGTGGCTTTTTAAGGTTGGGGGTTGTGGATCTGGAACGGAAAAGCTTTAGCATCTTCTTACCAAGAGGTAGGAGGGACAAAAGAGGATGGACGGCTATGGTGGAGATGATTCGCCAAATGGAAGAGTTGGCTGGTAGAAGAATGGAGCTGTAGGAAGTAAGGGCCGGCGGAAAAACTTCTCCGGCGAAGTCATATGCAGAAGTAGTTATGAGCTCAAACCAGAAAAGCGCAACTGTGATCAAGATGAAGGTCTCGAGGGAGGAGATGGCCGGAAACTTACAGAAGTTGGAACACTGTCTCGTCGCGAGCTGGAAACCCAACAAGAAGGAAGAAGAAGATTTGGAGAGGCTGGGAAGTCTTTGGGCGAGTTCTTGGGGCCTAAAAGGTAAACTAGGGCTGGCCATGCTGGAACGAGGTAGGGCATTGCTGGAGTTTGAAGATATAAGAGAGACTTACCGTGTGGCCTCATCGGGGAGCAGGGTGATGGGAGGAGTCCACTTAGGGTTGGACCTGTGGAACCCAAAGACGGGTTGTTGGGTAGAGAAGGAAATGGTACAGGAAGCATGGGTTAAAGTTTACGGACTGCCAATTTCACTATGGAGCCCGGTGATTTTGAAGAAAATAGGGGATGAATGTGGGGGATTTGTTGAAATTGACGAACGGACAAGGTCGATGGGGGAGATTCAATGGGCTAGGATACTGGTTAAAATAAGAGGCGAATTTAGACCGAGCACGCTAGAAATTGAGGTAGAGGAGGAGGTTTACTCTTTGGCGCTGTGGTGGGAGCTTAGGCCGATGGTGAAACGGAGCTTCTCTGCGGCGGAAACCAGTAGGAGAACTGAGATCAGGGGTGACTCGTCCTCACGCGCGGAAAAGTGCGTGGGGAAGGAAGTGATAGGAGCGGGAATCGAGGGACTGCACCTGCCAGATGATGGGAGGTTGCTACAGAAAAGTGGGTCGGGTTTAGAACCCGGGAACCAGATCCATGGCCCAATGTTCCGGGACCGGGTCTATGCAGATGGAAAGATGGCTGGGTTGTCTTCATATGGCCCAACTATGGATCTTGAAGAGCAGGAGAAGGAGGGTGGGCTGGCTAAGATAGATGGGCCTTTGGGCCGAAAGTTAAAAGATAAAGAGGTGGCTAGTGGGCCAAAGGCAGGCCCATCGTCTAGTAATTGGGTTGCTGTTCTGGGCTGCCAGTCTTTAGTTGAGATGGAAGGCTGGGTAAGGGATGTCCCAAATGCTACTCAAGAGAATGCTGGTTTCTTGGGCCGTGTTATCTCCAGAAAAAGACCCATTCCAGAGGATCCATTGAAGTGCTGGGTGCCAGAGGAGATTAGAAGGGAACAGAGGGAGGATGATTTTTCCATGACTGACCGCGCCCTTGAAAATGAAGCTAAGAGGTATGTCCTGCAATCCCATCCTAAAGGAACTCGGGTTATGGGGACATTTCTTTCTTCCTCTTCTATTTATGATCGGGCTCCAGAGGGGGAGTCTTTCGATCGCCTAGGGGGATTAGAGGAGGAATTATGGGGGGACAAGTCAACTTGGTTAACAATCTATGAGGGGAATGGTGAGAATGAGAATGGATCCTGGAAGTTGGGAGAGGCCAACAAGAACCGAGACAAGGTTAGGTGCAAGGAGGGGAAAGCTGGTGCCTCAGGAGCTCAAGACACTGGAAATGAAAAAGAGGAACTATGGGAGGAGTGTAGCTTAGCAAAATTTAGCCAATTTCTGGGTTTCTCTACGGAGGGGCTAGAAAGGGAGATTTTGAATTTTCTGACTAAAATCAGAAAGAGGAAGGAAAAGATTCACAGTAAAGAACTCTTGGAGAAGTCCAAATCTGAAAGGGAACTAAAGAGGCTGGAGTGCTCTGTCAATTATGAAGGGGGGAATAAGCAGAAAGACCTCTCACAGGGCAAAGGGAATCAATTGATAGTTGCCCAATGAAGTTGAAGATTATAAGTTGGAATGTGAGGGGAGCTAATGACAGCTCTAAGAGGAAAATCATAAAGAACTATATAAGGAGTCAGAGGGTGGATCTTTTATGTATTCAAGAAACCAAGATTCAGGAGATGTCGGAGGGTATTGTGAGAAGCCTGGGCACGGGGAGATTTATAGATTGGAGAGCCCTAAATGCGGAGGGGGCTGCGGGTGGTATTTTGATATGCTGGGATAAGAGGGTTTTGGATATTTTGGACTGGGAGGAGGGTCAGTTTACTTTGTCTTGCAGATTCAAGACTATAGAAAATGGGGCTACTTGGGTTTTTACGGGAGTGTATGGTCCTTTTACTAAAGTGGGAAGGGAGGGTATGTGGGAGGAATTTGGGGTGATAAGAGGCCTCTGGGATGATCCCTGGTGTCTTGGTGGGGATTTCAATATCATTCTGTTTCAACAAGAAAGGAGCAGTCAAAGAAGAATCAGTTCAGCCATAAGGAGATTTGCTGAGACTGTGAATGATCTAGAGTTGGTGGACCTGCCTCTTCAGGGGGGAGAGTTCACTTGGAATGGGGGGCGTAACAATCAGGCGTGGGCGAGACTAGACAGATTTTTAGTTTCCTCTAGTTGGTTAGATCTGTTTAGTGGTGTCACTCAGATCAGGTTGTCTCGGCCAATTTCTGATCATTTCCCAATCGTGTTAGAGGGGGGTGGAATTAGAAGAGGCCCAACTCCATTTAGATTCGAAAATATGTGGCTGAAGGTTGAGGGGTTCCAAGACATGGTGAGAACATGGTGGCAGGAGATTGATGTCAGGGGCAGTGCTAGCTACAGATTGGCTTTTAAAATGAAGGAAATTAAAAAGAAGCTGAAGGTTTGGAACAAAGAGGTTTTTGGGAGGCTGGAAACCAACAAAGCTTTAGCCTTAGAACAAGTAGACTTTTGGGATCAGGTGGAAAGTGAGAGAAATTTGACTGTGGAGGAAGCTGAATTAAAAAAGGATGCTAAAGACTCCTTTAAGAAATGGGTCCTGTTGGAGGAAGCCCATTGGAGGCAGCACTCAAGGGAGATTTGGTTAAGGGAGGGGGATAGAAATACGGGGTTCTTCCACAGAATGGCAAGTGCTCACAGAAGAAACAATGCTATGGGCAGAATTAAGGTTAATGGGGAGTGGCTGGTAGAGGAGCAGGAGGTGAGAGAAGGAGTCGTGAATTCGTTCCAGTAGATGCTTTCTGAAGATATGGTCTGACAGGCGGATATTGGTAATATTCAGGTGGGTTGTATCAGCCAGCAGGAAGCAGAGAGTTTGGAAATTCCATTTGCAGAGATTGAGATTCATGCGGCGTTGATGGAGATGAATGGGGATAAAGCCCCTGGCCCGGACGGTTTTACTGTAGCCTTCTGGCAAAACGCTTGGGATTTTACCAAAGAGGAGATCATGGAGATGTTTAAAGAATTTCATGAGCATAATTCCTTTGTTAGGAGTCTCAACAATACCTTTTTGGTGTTGATACCTAAGAAAAGCGGGACGGAGGATCTGGGAGACTTTAGACCTATCAGTCTGTTGGGGGGTCTCTATAAACTTTTGGCTAAAGTCTTAGCTAATAGGCTAAAAAAAGTGATTGGTAAGGTGGTCTCTATTGCTCAGAATGCCTTTGTAATGGGAAGACAAATTCTGGATGCGTCCTTAATTGCTAATGAGGTGATAGATTCGTGGTAGAAGAGAAAAGAAAAGGGCCTTATTTGCAAATTGGACATAGAAAAAGCTTATGACAGCATCAAGTGGAATTTCTTAATGAAGGTTCTTCAAAAAATGGGCTTTGGGACCAAGTGGGTGGGATGGATGTGGAGCTGTGTGTCTTCTGCTAAATTCTCTATTCTGGTTAATGGAGTGCCAGCTGGTTTTTTCCCTAGCACTAGAGGGCTTCGTCAAGGGGATCCTCTATCCCCTTATCTATTTGTTATGGGAATGGAGATCCTGGACGTTCTTATCAGGAGAGCGGTGGAGGGGGGATATCTTACAGGGTGCAATATTCGGGGTGGTAGTAGATCCTCATTGAATATCTCCCACCTACTTTTTGCTGATGATACAATTGTGTTTTGTGAGGCGAACAAAGATCAAGTTTCTCATCTTAGTTGGATCCTCTTTTGGTTTGAAGCGGCTTCGGGTCTTCGTATAAATCTAGCCAAAAGCGAAATCATTCCAGTTGGAGAAGTGGAGGAGATTCTTGAGATGGCAGTTGAGCTAGGGTGCAGGGTGGGGTCTTTGCCCTCACAATATTTGGGTCTCCCTTTAGGGGTCCCCAATAGGGCCTCTTCTATGTGGGATGGGATGGAAGAGAAGGTCCGGAGGAGACTTGCACTTTGGAAAAGACAGTACATCTCTAAAGGAGGGAGGATCACTCTTATAAAAAGTACCTTGGCTAGTATGCCAATTTACCAAATGTCTATCTTCCGTATGCCTAATTCCGTTGCCAAAAGAGTGGAGAAAATCCAAAGAGATTTCCTATGGGGGGGTGGAAATTTGGAGGGCAAAGTTCACCTAGTTAAATGGGATGTGGTCTGTACAGAAAAATTCAATGGAGGGCTAGGATTGAGGAGAATAGCCACTCTGAATAGAGCCTTGCTGGGCAAGTGGATTTGGAGGTTTGCTTGTGAAAAGGATAACCTTTGGAAACAAGTGATTTCTATGAAATATGGGCAAGAGGAATATGGTTGGAGGGCGAAGAAGGCTAGTGGGGCGGCTAGAGTAGGGGTCTGGAAGGAGATTATGAAAGAATCTGAATGGTGCTGGGAAAATTTGGCTTTTCTAGTTGGGAAGGGGTCCAAAATTAAATTTTGGAAAGATAGCTGGTGCACTGACACTCCGTTGTCCCAATGTTTCAACCACCTTTTTGTCCTTGCCGTGCATAGAGACGCCACGATTGAGGAGATGTGGGACCAACATTCGGGCCAAGGAGATTGGAATCTTGTTTTTGTGAGGGACTTCAATGATTGGGAAATGGATATGGTTGGTGATTTGCTCCATTCTTTGAGGGGTCATAGGCCCTCCATGGAGGATGATTCAGTTAAATGGAGGCATGGAAGAAATGGTATTTTCAGGGTTAAAGAAGCTTACAGGATGTTGGACAAGCCTAATGCCACAGTGTTCCCCGCAAGGAGAATATGGGTGGATAGGATGCCAACTAAAGTCTGTTTCTTTGCTTGGGAGGCTACTTGGGGGAAGGTGCTCACTCTAGATAGGCTCCAGAAAAGAGGGGTGCAGCTCCCAAATTGTTGTTTTTTGTGTGGTTGTGAAGAAGAGAATGTAAATCATATTCTTTTACACTGTATAGTGACTAGAGCCCTATGGGATATTATTTTTGGGTTGATAGATATTAAGTGGGTCCTCCCAGAAACTGTAAAGGAGGCTTTAACCTCCTGGAGGGGTTCATTTGTAGGGAAGAAAAGGAAAAAGATTTGGAAAGTCATTCCGTTGTGTATTTTTTGGACGGTCTGGAAAGAGAGGAATAGGTTAGCTTTTAGGGGGGGTGTGGTGAATATTCAGAGGTTAAAGAGTTCTTTTGTTTGTAATTTATGGAATTGGGCCAAAGTGTATTTAGGTGAGGAGTCTTTCTCCCTTATAGGTTTCTTGGAGTGGATAGCTTCCACTTGAGGGGAGGTAGTTCTTTTTGGCCTTTTTCTCTTTTTGAGGCTGTAGCCGTCTTGTATACTCCCTGTATGCTTTATGGCGTTTAGCCTTTTCTAATGCATATCTTGTTTGCTTATCAAAAAAAAAAAAAAAAAATATTTTTTCTTGGCCTTGTCCAATCCCTCAAATCCCGTCTTGTTTCTTCTAACCAAGTTTTTGTGCAAATCAAAAGCCCTTTCAAATGTTAAGGCCCTTGCTTGATTAGTAGCACATAGGAAGGTAAACACCAATGACATGCTACAGTTGAGAAGACCATTCAAATCCCTTTTTCCTCAATGAAGCGTTTCATGCAAAGGAAATGGAGAATCAATTAACCACCTTTTTCTACATTACCCATTAACTATTGGGCTATGGCACAAGCTCTTCAATCTAGCAAGGTTGGATTAGGTTTCACCGAGGAGTACTGAAGACATGATGATTATTGCTTTTAAAGGTTTTGGGAATTCAATCAGAGGCAAGACACTTTGGCAAATTGTTTGCCTCACTTTATTGTGGATTGTGTGGCAAGAGAGAAACTCTAGGATTTTTTAGGACAAGGGGAGATCGGAAGGGATATTATCGGATGTACTTCACTTTTTTTCCTCTCTATGTGCCTCTTGTACTGTTCCTTTCAGAGGAGTTCCTCTTAGTGTTATACAATTGAATTGGCTTGCAGTTTGTGATTCGAAAGCTTGAGATAGTTGGGGTTTTTCTTTGTGTATAGTTTTGTATAGAGGGGTGTCTTCTTACTTTGATCAGTTTTTGTATTTTGAGGGAAGGACTTCTCATCCTTCTCTTGTACCTTTACTATGATTGATATATATTTATTTCGTTTCTGACCCAAAAAAAAAAATGCATATCAACTAGATTAACACCTAGTCTAATAGTCTTAACACTCTGTATCATCTGCAATCACTTCTCATTTGCACGTGGATTCAATAAGTGAGAGAAGCGATGAGGTTCAAACTCAACTCCTAAAAACCAAGGTTAACACAGCCACATACCTTGTTAAGCTACTAATTCAAATCTAAATCCTTATGCTATTATGTAATGGGCTAAACATGTATATCAAGCCAACAAACAATTAGGCTAACACTCAAACTAAATGCTATAGTTGGGCTGAGCTCTTTCAAGATCCGGTGAACAAAACCCTTGGAGGTCAGGCAGTCTTCATGGTACTCGTGAAAAATTTTAATGAATGTGTTAATTGCCCCAAACCAATTGCCAAAAATGAATTCGAGTTTATCAAGCAGCACCTGAACTTTGCATTATTTTGGATGTGAATGAATTGCAGACATATCTTACCAAGGTCATGTAATGTTGTACAACAATGAATCATATATCATCTCAACAAGGGAAAGATTAACATAAAAAAAAAAAAAAACATAGCAGAATAGCATTCTTACATACCTGTTCACATTTTCCTAACTTTTCCTTTTCTCCCTTGTAGCCCTAAACATGGAAATAAAAGTTTGATCATGGCTAAAAACGGTCATTTTCATAAAGGAACTAGATTTAAATATCAAAGGGTATGAAATAATATTTCAAGAAAAAACACTGATGCTAATGTCACAATGCATATAATAGTGAATAAAGAAATTAATTCAACAACATAACTCTATACCTTAATTAGTTCGATCTCGTCTTTTGTTGGACAAAACTTTATGAGGTTATCAACCTGATCAACATCTAAGGCTGAATCCTCTAAAGCAAGCACTGAACTCTGTTCATGTTCCACAAATTTATGATTGTTAAGGACAATTGGTCACAAAATCTTGCTACTTGACGGATGTGTCTGACAATTAAAAGCTGACATGTACAAATGTTGCATGCACTAAAAATATGTTTCCAAGAAATACTAAAGTTGAAGGAAATGAAAACCATTTATCATAAAAATAAATAAATAAATAAATAAATAAAAATAAAAATAAAAAACAGGGATAAGACAATGTTTAGATTATAGAACTGTGAACATCAATAAAATCTGAATTTTCAAGTCAAGTTCAAGACTCATCAGAAGAAAAAAAAAAGTCAAGTTGAAGACCTGATTATAAAATTTCATAAACCTTTATAATGTATTTCCAGTATTCCCTTGGGAGATATGTTGGATTTTAGGAAATAAAAGAGTTCTATAGATATATAGGCATAATAAGGAAACATCTCAGCCAATAGAATCAAAGATAAGTGATTTTTTATATAGTAGCCTTAAATCACAAATTAGAACGAATGCATATGTTGTTGCATTAGTTTAGGATGAATGGATAAAAACATAAGAGGAACAAGTTACAAAGTATATAAATGATGCTACAGAATCAAAGGAATTAACAGCAAGTTCAGACTCAGTTAATATATCAAATCTATTCAACCATATCAGGATCAAAATGAAGAAATTATTAATAAAGATGACAATGGGATAGCCAAATGCAAAGACTTTCACTGTCTTGGATGATCACCACAAGGAAAGAGGGATTGGGAGAGAACGTTGCCTAAAAGATTAGAGCAAGAGGTATATTATAAAGACATTGTTTGTAAACAGTCACCTGATTGATATACATCTGTTAAATTGAAGGGATATTATGAAGATGCTCTAATGCCGACCATGCTCTATAATGTAGAACCCTAAAAAGTAAAGAAACAATATGCAATAGGCATAACAAAACAAAGAAATGGAGATAGTTGAGTGGCAAGAAAAAGAAGGTGGAATAAGAAATATATGCATTCATGAGTGGTAGAAGCATCGCCAACTGGGGACAAGATGAGAGGAAGCCTGTTGAGATTATTTGGTTATAACAGTAAGAATTGAAATGGTTAGAGCCGCTGCAAGGAAGGGCAAAAAGGTCGTTGGTTGAGATAGTGAAAGAATGATGTAATGGCCTATGACTTGACAGAAAATATGACTCTAGTTATTGTGGAATAATAGAAAAGGATTTATACCATGGAGGTCAAATAAGAATTTAATACAATGGAGTTCTATAGTAACTGAAGTTGAACCTGATATAAAACATTATTTTTTTATTCTATTTTATTTTATTTCGTTTATGCAGAATTTTGTAACAGTGGTTTTAGAGAACCATGTGCAGGATAGACAAGCACAATTCTATTTAGCTTACCATTAATTCATGCAATGGCACCTTCACCTTCGAAAGCATGATTTCACAATTGTAGGCTCTCCTGTGTTCAATCTACATGAAGTGATAATGACAAAGTAAGATGATGATAAATAAGATTAAACACTCAAAAGAACTTTTCATATCAAACAAAACAGAAATAAGGGTACAACCATAACCTCAGTTTTAGATGCCGATATTCAATAGGCTGAACATTGCAATTTCAATATAATTCGAAATAAATGATGAAAGTAAATTTTCATAAAATGCACATGAGTCTTTGGGAGTAAAGCTTTTAATACAAAGTGAAAACAACATAGTGACAAGTGCTTCAATTTGGTTTTTGGGAAAATTACAATCATCTCCCCTGAGATTGCCAAATTACGCTAACCTCCCTTCTGGTTACACTACCACAGGGTTCCCCCTAGTTGACCATCCAGCAGTGAAAAATGTTGACGACTTTACAGTTGCCTCATAGGAATCAAATTAGACTCAGTTGAACCATTAACCTAACAGAAGTACTATTTTGTGCTTATTTTAAAATAATGCAAACATATAATTACAATCACTTTGGCACTGGGTATTCCCAAAACAGGTATGATTCAGTTGGTTGAATCCAATAATACATGTACATTGCCATTCTAGCCCGCCTTCCCCCTTCAGGGCAGATTTAATGCAAATATCTGAATTATAGCAAGGCCCCCCACTACTGATGCCAGAATGATGTTTCCACCGTAAAGCAGATTAATAATGAAATTTTTTTTTTTTTTGATAAGAGATTAATAAGGAAAATAACTAACCCCTACTGTTTAGCTTTGTATAATCCCACTTTCAATTTGTTCTTTGCTCTTCTCATTGTTCGATGGCAAGCAAGAATCTCAATCAAAGCCCTTTTCTTATTGTAGATTTTCTCATATGACTCTTGGCTCAAGTCCTCTTCATGGTTTCTAAGTTATCAGCATAACTAAAAATTGAATTTTCTCAATATGCAGAAAGACTTGCCTGTACTGTTAAGATACCAGGTGATAGTCATTCGTAGTTCACCGACAATACTATTTAAGACCTCAATGGCAAATTTCTGTACCAAAGATTCTTGCGAATCCAGAGCTCGAAGGTAACATGAATATACCAGTTTTCCTGTACTGAAACCCATAATAGCTAGCAGGGAAGAAAAACCTAAAATAACAGCTATTAACATGAAAAGGCCAAAACAGTAATTTGTTTCCTGGTTCTGCCCCAAAGCGTGTTCTGACAAAAGCCTTTTCAGTTAATAAGATAGCACACTGTAAATGAAAATTAGAATGAAATCTAGTAACAAGGATCTTAAACCTAAGTAGATATGACAGCCTCCCGTAACAGAGATGAAAAGAACTAAATACATTCCTTGAGTACTTAAGTCTTAATTACCAGTTGCACTTTGTCAAATTTAGACCCAGCTGGGGCACGCAAATTTGATTTCCCACTAGAGTTCCCATGATCTGATTTTGGAGCTGCTGCAGAGAAAAGGCTCTCAAGCTCTGACATATCAATCTCTGGAGCCCTAGGATGGGCAGGAAAGAAACATAAAAACCTGAAAAACTGAAAGTATTTGGAAAGCATGATATAACAAATTTATCTCTCTCAGCAAAGCACCACATACTTGGAAGCTTCACCAGATTTTTGTGTCTCAGCCCATAAGCTTCCTGACACTGCCCTTGTTAACTTTAACCAATGCAGTGGCTTCAGTTTTTTGGTCTGATGATTCCTTGAACTTATAGTACGTGACATATTTCGTCCATTTGAAATAGCAGGATAACCACAAGGTGCTGGTGGGGCTGGATATCCAGAAGCAGAACAAGACACTGGAGAAATAGCATCCATCTTTGAGACCTCTTTGGAAAAAGTTGCAGGCGGAGGAGGTACAGCAGGAACATGTGAAGAATCCTCCAATGCAGGGTTAAATTTAGATGAAAATGCTGGGGCAGGAGGGGGTGGTGGTGGCACTGGGGATGTAGTTTTTCCAGAATGAGAAGGAGGTGGAGGTGGAGGTGGAGGTGGTACAGCTCTAGTAGATAGGTTTTTCATCAAAGGTGGAGGGGGAGGGGGAGGGGGAGGCAGTGTTGATGAAGTAACGATAAGAGCTGGAGAGGGGGAAGTGGAATTAGATGATGATTCATGAAAACTGGTACTTGAAACTGGAGTCTCAGGTGCAGGCAGTGGAGGAACCAATGATGACCGATCTCTACCTTGCAAATATTTTTCAGATTGTTTGGCAAGTGTAAGGTGTGTTGATTTGGAAGCTGAAAATTGATGAGGAGGTAGCTGTGGCAGCTGCTGTGGTACTGGTGGTGGTGGTGGTGGAGGAGGAGGTGGTGGAGGAGAAGCAAGAGTTTTTGTAGCACTGGCTGTCAAGGTTGGTTGAATTGGAAGCGGTTGGTGTGGGCCTAGTGGTGTTGGTGGTGAAATCGAAACACCTTTCTGCTCCACGGATTTATGAGCATCTGAAAAATCTAGGCTTGGGTCTGATGAGATATATTCAGGAAACAGAGGCGTAATGCCGGTTGCTGAGGATGAACTATGGTATCTTGACACAGGCTTCTTCTTACTCATGTCTGCAAATGTAGATGGCTCTGATGAGGACCCAGAATCATTCTTTATACTGAAGGTTGTGGAGATCATAGTTTCTCTTTCCATTGCTGCAGTCTGTTGTCTCTCCTGAAGTTGAGGCTCAGCCTTCCTTTCATTCACATCTGCACCTTCAGATGGTTTTTGTGAGAGGAAATGCTTATTCTCTAGAGCAAAGGATGAAAATTTCCCAGCATTATCCTCTGAAGATGCTGGCTTCTGTTTCCCCTGAACCTTTTCAGTAATTAATTCCTGCAATGAAGTGCTAGTTTCTACGCTCCCAGGGGAATCAGTTTCTACCCTTCCTTGGACAACATTTGATGCGGTTATTTGTTGAAGCACATTTAAAGCAGCATCTGTTTTTGGATCTAGCCAATCCACATGGCTAAAAATTTCATGAACTTTGGCAAATGCTTCCACTGGAAGTCCATCCTTCTCCTCAAAGCAAGACAAATCCACTGTAACAACAGAAGCAGCAGCATCCATATCTGAAAAAAGAACCTTCACCCAAATGGTAACCAAAGAGCATGCATTTTTGTTAGAAAGGAACAACATCACAGGACTACTCTTAATCAAATGTGAAGAAGAGACATACCTCTGCTCTAAAATCCTTTGGAAATTGATCCTTAGCATTCCACAATATATCGATTTCATCACGATTAAGCATTAAAATATTTGACCTTATAAAAGCTGTGTTAAACATGAGCCGAAATATCATTTCCTCATATTCTGTCTCATCATTCAAGTTAATACACTCGAGCACAACATCTCCTTGAATATGGCAATTGATGTCAATTTTAACTAGTTCACATTCCTCCTGCAAGAACATTGTTTAGGGATTCCAGACAATAGGGTTAAGATTGGACCAATTTGAAATTGCACTTGGTATAAATAGAACAAAAAAAAATCATAGACACAAAAAATATAATATAGAAATATTGAATAGAATTGAACTTCTGCTACCAAAAATATTCTTGACCCATAAGGAATTAGAGCACAACAAAACAGCCTCTCAGCTAAATTGGAGTCCGAAATTCCAGATCAAAGCATAGCCCAGTCAAGAAGATCCCAGAAAATGAGTTGATTTATTCCTTACTCCTTTCCACCACACCACAACCAATTCTCCTTTTTCCACCTCTGTAGTATGGGTTTGGTAACAAAAAGTCCCAAGTTTCAGACTGACCATTCCAACCCAGGGGTTTTGAGTCATAGCAATCAAGCCATGTTTAACATCAACCCAGGTCACCCATGCCTGAATTTCCAGTTAAGAGGTCTCCTGAACCAAATCTATTGAATTTGAAAGTCCAATTCATGTCTATTATTTAATCCTGAACGGTAATATATATCTAGGGAACTAATTGTTAGTATCATGTGATCAATGGCTCCAAGCATGCAAATCTGGAATTATTTGTTAAAACATCTCCATATTGAGAGATGAGAGAGCAACTCTCATTACAAATAAATAGGCCATACACAGTATGCCTCTCTTTCTTTGATCCATTCCAAACAAGACCTACTTGATAGAATGCAATCCTAAATAATGTAAAGTAAAAGAATGTAGAAAGCATTGGCAGATAATAACAGAGGCCAGATCATTGTAAAGATACATGTGCTATAGATGCAAAGTATGCAACAGAGAATGCACCTAATTGGTACACATCCAAATATGACCTCAATTCAGCCTTGAGGTCTCACTGTATTCTAGAACTTAAAGCTTTTGGAATAAGTAGTAGCAAACGCAATGTCAAACTTTAATCATATGAAAATTTTCTTCAATGGATCCATTTGGCACAAGTATAATCTGCATATGCCATGGTAAGAAAAAGGGCCTGCAGCATCATCATCACTTGCAAGAGGGAGTAAAACTGGAACTCCAATCCAAAAATAGAACAAGTCATACAGGTGTATAAAAGATATTACTTCTAGTCCAGCAAAATCAACAGAATAATTTAAAAAAAAAAAAAAAAAAGGAGCATCTTATACCACCTGCTTGTAGTGTCGAATAGTTTTACTTTTTTTGGGTGTTGAAAACAACAATTTGGGAGTCCGATCAGCAACAAGGAATGGATCTTGTCCATATATCCGAAATATTGGACGGCAACCCCCCTCTCCATCAAAATCAGGAACTAATCTAATAATGACGCAATCCAAGGTGAGTGCCCTATCCAATGGAGGCCATTCTGATGCCATATTTCTCCTTGAGATATACTGTAGATACCTCAGTTGAGAAGGAACTGGATTCAGCGGAGAGAGACACTGTAAAAGCTCACAAGGAGACTGCTTGTAGATCATCTCCAGAGTTTTCTGCTCCCCAGTGTAGTGTTTCCGGTATATCAGGAGTGCAGCAAGCATGAATGCCAAAATTGGCCAACCACCCCGTTCACAGTGCATTAGCAGCAAATTATTTGGCCCAAGTGAGAGCCAGCTTTCACTTGATCTCAGAAAATGGTGGATCACCTCCATTGTGAGTAACGGGCAGCCTTCATAGTGACGAGGGTAGTCCATTATGGTCATGTCAAAATCAGACAAAAAGTTAGCAATCTGGCTTTGTCCCTCTCCTTCATGGAAATTGAACACCAAGATTGACGCATCAGGAATGTGATCTCGAAGTTGACCAACTATGCCTCTGATGTAAACTTTATAGTTTTCTTCTTCCCAAGCATCAGTAGTAAAGCAGCAATCAAAAACTATATGTACAAAGGAGTAAACCATAAGTCAGGAATTATAGATACAAAGATAAATGTTTCCTACCTCCCAAATTAACCCAATTAAAGTCCATATGCCACATATTTCAAAAGATGATAATATATTTAAAAACTCATCAGGTTTCGAAAAGATTAAAGGAACTGGCACTTCCAATGGGTGGTTACTTTATTCATATGAAGCCTCGATTGAAGAAGTGGCCAATGAAAAGGTCAATTTCTCAACTTAATAAGATTAATCCTTTTTGTGGTGCTGATGTGTTTAGTTCTCAGAGGAACTTGCTGCTTAAGGGTGTTTGTTTTTTTTTTTTAATAGGTAAATAAGGAAAACTTGTTGCTTAAGTATTGCAATTAAATAAGGAAACTTTAAAAAAAAAAAAATGGGCATGTCAGGAAAGCATTGAATTATTTTATAGAAAAGAAGATCCCTCAGCAAACCATGTAAATGTGATCTCATAGCTCACATGTGAGTTCTAAATATACTCTAATAAAATTAAATTAGTTGTGACCTAAGCAAACCATGTTAAATGTGATCTTATAGCTCACATGTGAGTTTTAAATATATTTTAATAAAATAAAATTAGTTAATGACACCAATAATCTCACTGATAGGTTATGTAAACTCATCTTCTAATCATTAGAGGCAATTCAGTAGTGTCATTTGCAAACATCAGACCAGTTCTATCTTCAGTTAGTAAGTTACAAACTTCTAGGCAGTGCAAATATTTGCAGAAGAGTATTTTTCCTGAAGCTTAGTTGGTTCTCAAAACTGCACTCTAGTTAGTCATAACTCAACTATCTTGAAATAATTCAAGTCAGCATTAATATTTACCAACGCAAAACAAAGAAAAACGGGAAGCAACACCGTTGGCAATTCCTTTTTGGAAGAACGATGAGGAAAACAGCAAAAGGCATTGGGAAATCCGGTTGGATTATTTTTAACAAGCAGTGACAATAAATGATTTTTTTTTTTTTTTTTTGATAACCTAGGAACCTTCCATGGCCAAGCCCTTAGGACTCTCCATGGGGACCCAAACCTCGGGGCGCTAACCGTCCCGTAACAACCAGCACCGGGTAAATTGAAGGTATTATCAGTGACAAAATTCAAACCCAGAACCATGTGCCACTTACTGGGACCACACTTCCCATTATTCGCCCTGACCAACTGGACTACCCTGGCGGGTAAGCAATAACAATAAATGATACCCACAACGGTACCTCTAAAGTTGGAGTAAAGATATCATCCATGCCCTACTTGCTACAATTGTCATCACACTGCTTCTACCCTAGGCTTAATTGAGAATATCCCCATGTGGTTTTGTTGATTTTATATCCTAGACTATGGCTATTTTCCTCTCCATTATCAAGTTATCCATAAAAAGATAATCCACATCAATATGCTATCGATGCAGGGAAATCTGGGATTGATATGAGTGCACCAAAAGGTTTTATTGTCCCCATATGGGCAGCAATAGAACTCCATGTAATTATTATTATTTTGAAATAAACTCCTATTTTTGCTTGGGAGGTTTGATGAAAGGAAGGTTTATAAGGAAAGGAAAAGAGGTAGAAACAGGAAAAGAAATAACATAGGAAGGGAATCAAACATGCAAGTTTGAGCCCAATATTTCCAATCCTTCCCTGAGTTTCAAAATGCATAAAACTTTGACAACCTCCCCTTTCCTTATCCTTCCAATTTTCTATCACGATCAAACAATGTAGTTGATAATCCTTCTAACTTCTTGCTTCCCTTTTGTCAATGTTCCTGAGATCTAAACAGAACTAAGTGTACCCATTTTCATAAATTTTTTATCTTCCAAGAGTTTGTTTTCACAAACCTACTACTTTCCTATATTTTTACTTTTGATTCTTTTTTTTATTATTATTAAAAACAAAAGATGTAATAATTAATAAATAAAAATTACATGAGAAGGATGAGGAGTCCTCCCCACAATTACAATTTACAAGAAGTTAAGTCTTATCATAATTCAAAAAGTTCTATTTGCCAAAATTTCTCATCGTAAGAAGTTTATGTTTTAGAATTCTAGCCTCTAAGGGCCTATTTGGGAACTTTTGTAAAAACAATTCTCAAAAACAGTTTTTGAGAACAATTTTAAAAAACAGATCCCTAATGTTTTATAAAACAAAAGTTTGTTTGTGAACTTTGAATGTTCTCAACCCATTTTTTGGTGTTTCCAAATATTTATTAAAAACAAAATTTATTTGTAGTGTTTTATTTTTAATCATCCTCCATATTTGTACAATTATTTTTTAAAACAGCCCTAGAAAACAACTAAAAACAATTAAAATATATTATTAAAAAACACCTTGTCAAATTCTCAAAAAATTGTTTTCTATCAAAAATTTACCAAACAAGCGCGTTTTCAATCTTTTAATACCCGTTTAGAAAGATCCATCCTTGAACTAGAGGAAGAAAAGAGTCCAAAGGAGAGAAAATAATTCTCAGCAAGTGAAAGGAGGGGTAAACAGGCAACTAGCTCTTCTTTCAAAAGGAGGAAAGGAGCTGCTCTTATGAGGAAAGAGAATTGTGCAGATTGCCTTGCTCAGTGAATCACGATGAGGGCAGAGAGTTCAAGTGGCAAAGTCTGATGGTATAATTAGTGGGGCTATAACTTTGGTCCAGCGATGAAGCTTCGAATAATTTCATGGAATGTTAGGGGGCTCACTGACCTGGGCAAAAAAAGATCATAAAGTCTGCTCAAATCCCATGAGGCAAATCAGAGAGGGGAGATTTTTGAGAGGAATTGTATCAAAGGTTTGTGGGAGGAGCCCTGGTGCATTGGTGGAGACTTCAGCATCATTGATTCCCCCATGAAAGAAGAGGGCTAGGCGGCTAACCCTGGCAAAAAGTTTTTCTGAGTTCATAGAGGAATCCAACCTTGTGGACGTGCCTATGGCAAGTGGGACCTTTACTTTGTTTAAGCTAAATTTACTTACTTTGTTTAAGCTAAATTGACTGGGACTTCTTATCGTGTTTCTTGAGCCATCAACATTTGAAAAATTGATATAAAAAACACCTACTCCGTCATTTTCCTGAATTTCCTCAGCAACTAAAGGAACCTCTATGCTTGCAAACCAAAATTCACAAGTAAATTCAAAATGAATCAGCATCATTACCACATACATGAGCCAATATTCACATCTGCTCAACACAGCCACCACCAAAAACTGTGGCACATTTTCATCGACTAGCAGAGACATAAAAACAATGCCGAAAAATCAAAAACACCAACAACCCCTGTATTGTTGATGAGAAAGCTAATGAAAAACTTTCAAACATCAGATTTCCCACTAATTGAAAAAAGTCGAACTAACTTTTCCATTTCACATAATCAGAACAATAGAAAACGAAAACACGCAAAAATAAAATAAATAATACAGTTTATCGTCACTTTTCCGCGAGTTTTCTCGGGAACCAAACAGGCAGTCAAAATGAATTAAAAAGTAGAAAGCAGACGGAATTAAAAGGAAGCGTACCGTGAACTCTATCACAGATCTCGAGGAGCCCATCAGGCGGCTTACGATAGAACAATTTGCGAAGCAATGCCATGGATCAGTGGCAAGCAATAAGTTATGGAACCCTAAAACGGTGGGCACGAATCACGATAAGGTGTGAGGAGCTTGCGTTGCGTTTGGCATGAATTTCAAGTTTCAACTTCAATTCGGCTTCGCTCCTGGTGAAGAGAAGAGTCGATGAGGGGCTCTCTCTGTCTACAATCTTTCAGCAAAAACAAACAATATTATGTGCTGTCAGATTTTGAGGATGACTAGTGGTTTTGTTCTTTATATCTTTTCACATCCTTTATTTTTGGTCTTGTTCTTTATTTCTTCACTGCCTTTATTTTTTCACCAAAACAGCTGAGGTCACCTCCACACCATATCAGACAATCTCTCCCTCCTCCTCCTCTCTGCAATTTGGATTCTACTCCATTTTTGGATGCTTTTACTTTTCATTCTCGGGTCCATTGAAAATTGCCATCAATAATTCCTTCATCCAAATCATTCACTTTTTTTTTTTTCCAGTAAAATTATCAATGAATGAGTTTATCATCCCTTCATTTATTTGGAAGTTTTTTTTTTTTTTCTTAATTTATTTGGTAGATTATCAATGAATGAGTTTATCATCCCTTCATTTATTTGGAAGTTTTTTTTTTTTTTCTTAATTTATTTGGTAGATTATCAATGAATGAGTTTATCATCCCTTCATTTATTTGGAAGTTTTTTTTTTTCTTAATTTATTTGGTAGGGTTGTTATTCTTTTATTGTTATAAATTTCGCATAAATTAAACACTCATTTTAAGCGTGGAGTAATGCCGAAGGAAACTTGTAATGATTTGTATGTGATACTTTCTTCCCGTGTTATATCTAATATTAAATATGATAATATTTATAAAAATAAATAAAAGGGTTTAATATACTACTCCTTAATCTATGGCATATTTTGTATATTATCCTCTCATATTTAAAATCAAGTGCATTGCCAAGTGCATTGCCTTCAAGCTTCTTAAATATCGAAACTATACCTTTTGCATTGTATTGATATTTAAGAATTAGTGTGTTTGATTTTAAACTTGAGGAGGTAATATGTGAAACTCATGATTGGTTGAGGGGTAAAATGTAATAAAATCTAAATAAAATAAAAACAATTTAGATGAAATGAAAGTATGTGCAATGCACTAAAATGTCAATATGACAGAGTTCTTTTATACCTATGTCGTTGCACCCTTTAATGGACTAGTTTTAGAAGAAGAAAAATTTGTAATGGAATTGGTTGTTATGTATAATTAAATTTAAAAATAGTTTAATTTTTTTTTTAACACGTAAAATAAAATAAAAAATCTATTTCTCCAATAGAATAAGTTATAAGATTTATAATTATTTTACTTATTTATAAAATATATTTATTATTAATATAATTAAAATTTTAAAATAAAAAATAAATGGGACAATAGTTAAGGATTTACTTGTGGGAGATATCATATTGATTGAGGAACTCATCTAGAGTTAGATTAGTTACAATAGTTACCTAGATTATGGATATCCAAAGAAGTCTGTTGATATAGATGTCATATGAGATGTGAAAGTGATTTTCAACCTAAAGACTAAATTATTACTTGATTTTACTTGCAACCATTCTTTTATAACTAAGGTGTGTGGGTCTATCAGCTCATTATTAGTCTTTGTAGGCTATGTTTTCCAGAGAGAGTGAGGAATGGACATTTTTTTTTTTCTTATTCATTCTCCTATTTTCCTATTTGGATAACTTAAATAATAATAGAAATTAAAAAAATATATATATTACAATAGAAATGAAATTTAACTTATAATTGAGATTTCAATTGATCTCCAATAAGAGTTATTTTGATTCCTTTAATACAAGAAATTATATTAAATATATTTAAATTACTATTTTTGCGCTTTCATTTCCATGATATTCGTATGACTTTTTATGATTACTTTTTAAGTGAGTAAATATTATTTTTTTTCTTAGTCTTATTATTTAACAAAAAAAACTAAATAAAAATTTATTTTATACTTATGTAAAGGTATTATTATTGTCAATTTATTTATTTTTTCTATTCTCATTCACATTATTTCCAAATATTAAAATAAAAACAAATAATTATTTAAACATTACATTCTACTATACATCCAAACACAAGAATCGGAATCATTAGATTCATTCTTAATTAAGACGAAATTGTAATAAAAATAAAATATTCATTCTAACTCCCTATTCCTATGTACCAAATATAGCCTTAATATGTTTGATTTTATTACCTTTAATATAATTTTATTTAATATATACCATATATGCAACACTTAATATTATCCAACTATATTTTATTGTAGATATTTCATTGACACAAATCTCAAACATGTTGAATCCTAGATTTCAATCATATATGTTCAAAATTTACTTCATGAATTATTCGTATTTTGGAAGGATTTGAAGAAGTGACAATCAGATTTGCTTTCCTAATTGTCATAATAAAGTGGTATTACCATAAGTAGACATGTTCGGTTGAAGATTAGGTTTTATAAAGATCCAAAAGATAATCTTTGTCAATATAGCCAAATAGTTATGATTATGATCTTCTTGAATAAAATATTTGTATAAGTTGTTTCACGTAGTGTAGTATATTCTTAACATGATTCTAATGTCTTATAGTTGTGGCAAAACTATACATTATTAATAAATTAATAGAGAATGTTATATCTAGTGGGCTTTAATATATAAAACATATATAGAGTGTAATTGCATTAAAATATGGTAGTTCAAGATGATCCAAATTCTCTATTATACTAAAATACTGACTTTATACTTAGCAACGCCTGTAAAGAAAAGTCAAAGAAAAAATTACTATAACTTTTATAATATTGAAATGAAATGAGATGTTAATAGAGTACCCATTAGCTTTGACCCTTGCATTCCAAAGTGTTCTAATACTTTTCAAGATACTTTTTATGTGAGAAACACTTTTCTGTATCTCAATTTTATGAATTTTCATATCCAATATTTTCTTGAATGTTTTTCGCTTCAAATTCTCCTTGAAGTTAAGTTTTTAATGTATTGATGATATAAGACATATTCTTATAGGTAATTAAAATGTCATTAACATATAACAATAAATATATAATAAAAGTATAAAACAATTTCGTGTGATAAACAAAACTGATGTACTCATTCCTACTATAGACATTACCAATCATAAAAGTACCAAACCTTTTTATACGATTACTTAGGAGATTACTTCAAGCCATAAAGTTAAGTTTTCAACTTATTGATCTGAGACATATTCTTGTAAATAATTAAGATGTCATAAACATATAATAACAAATAAATAAAAGAATTATAAGACAATTTCTTATGACAAACAAAATTATTATACTTGTTCCTATTATAGATATTACCAATCAAAAAAGTATCAAACTTTTTATACCACTACCTAGGAGATTGTTTCAAGCCATAAAGAGATTTCTTCAACAAAGAAGCATAATCTTCCTTTCCTAGAATAATGAATCCCTTATGTTGATGCATATAAATTTGTTCTTTTAACACACCATGCAAAAAAGTAGTTTTGACATCAAGCTACTCCAACTGTAAATCAAATAGAGCAACCCTAACAAGTAACACCGTGCTTGGGTTATGCTTTACAATTAAGGAAAACACTTTATTGAAGTCCATATTCTTCTTTTATGTGTAGCCCATTGCAACCAAGTATGCTTTAAACCTAACATCCTCTACTTCTAGAATTCTTTACTTCTTTTGTAGATTCATTACAATCAATAACTTATTGCTCCTTAGGCTTCTCGACTAATTAATTACCAAGTATTGTTTTTTTTTTTTAAGATATTCAATTTCCTAATTCATAACAATCCACTATGCAAACTCTTTACTAGTGATGACTTCATGATAAGTATGAGGTTTCTCATAATGCTTTATTCATACTTTATACATAAGCAACCAAATTTGCATGAGCAAGCCTCTAAGGTAATTTAATTCGTCTCTTTCTTTTATTGCAAAATCTACATTGTTGTTTTAGTGGTGCATTTTCTTTATCATCAAGATGTTGTACCTCTTCCTTATTTGACTTTATTGAAATATTCGTTTATGTAATTCTTAAAGTATTACATAAGGTTGTTTTCTATATCAAATTACTCTTTCCTACAATTAAAGATTGTAGGCTCATTAAAGGTCACATCTTTACTAATTACAAATTTGGAAGATTTTGAATCTATATATCATAACTTGTACTCTTTTATACCATCTGCTCTGCATTCCCTAAAAATATGCATTTCTTTGCCTTTGGTTTCAACTTATCTTCATTCACATAGGCATAACCAAAAAGAAAACTCTTAAATTTATATAATTAGTAGGGAACCATACCATTCAATAATTAATAAAGATTGAAGGAGACTAATTTACAAGATAACAAGTTAAATTAACTACTTCAACCAAAAATTCCTTCAATAGCCTTATTGTGCTCTCTCAAATAGAGTTCTATTTATTGATTTTATAATACCATTTTGTTGTAAAGTGTGCTTAATTGTGAGGTGTCTTAAAATACCTTCATTTTTAAAAAATTGATTAAACTTTTTCTCATATAATTTTGTGTCATTATTAGTTCTCAAGTGCTTGATATGTTTTCTTGTCTACTTCTCAATCATAGATTTTCATTGCTTGAAATTCCCAAACATATCATTCTTATATTTTAAGATATATACCTAGACCTTCTAGAGTAATCATCGATGAAAGTTAACATATATCTTCCACCACTATGTGATACAACTTGACAAAGGCCCTAAAGTTTTGAATGGATGTAATGCAAAGTACATTAAGTCTTGTGAACAATTTCACTGAATTTAACCTTACATTGTTTCTCAAACATATGATGCTCATAAAAATCAAGGTCTTTTTTATTTTCTATCCATCAAGCAAATCTCTTTTACTCAAAATTGTCATTCTCTCTCGCTCATAGTCGCATACACCACAATTTAATAGTCTTTGAAATTGATTTTGAGGTTGGAACTACAATTACACCTATAACTATGCAACCCTATAATATATAAGGATCATTAATTTTTTATTCTTTCATCACAACAAATGAACCTTTTATATTTGAATCCATTAGTTTTAAGTGTAACATAAATAAATAAATAAATTTTTTTCCTTCAATTTTGGTGTTAAGATAAAGCCCTAAAAAACATAACATGATATATATAACACAATACAAATTCATTAATATATTTATTTATTATGATTTATGGTTTTCATTTAAATCCTTTATTGCGTTAATTACTAAGTATTCATGTTTGTATCATTTGCATTGTACATGATATAGGTGCATTATAAGTTATACAAAAGATTTAAGTCATGGGTTCCTTATAAGATAATAAGTGTTAATAGTCGGTTTATGAAATTGTACAATCCATCAAAGAATGAAGTACACTACCTCTTAATTAGAAGGACGATTTGTCTTGGTCATTATGAGGTTTTTTCATGGTGAGTGTACTGGTGTATATTAGACAAAACCTACAATGAATCATGACATTGGTTATCAAATAGTCATGATTCATCAAGTTGTTATATTAAATGGGACATCAACCTTGAAAGGATATTAAGTTAGTATTAAGGTCTTCAGTGACTTTGACCTATGGATGACATTAAGGTGGTCGTATATTTCTTATATATTGAATCATTGTTAACTAAAGTAGGTAGTAACAAATATTCTTAACATAGACACAATGATATCTCATAAAATTGAGACATTATACCCCCTTAGATGATCCTAAGGATTTGTGATCATGAAAATTGTGGTCATAGTAATTATTTTAGTGGAATTTGACATATGCTCTTTGTAAGTTAGAGTATATTAGTTCATCACATAATAAGAGGGTTTGAGACTTTAGGATTATATAGGTAATTAAGAGAGATTGGGCATCACTTCATGAGGAGTTTTTGTGTGGATAGTAGGTCATGAACCCAAAAAATTGATTAAATGAATTTAATCAACTTATATCTTGATTTAATCTCATAGGATACTAAAGTGCAAATTGACTCTTTCTAGTAAAGTATTGAGTCAATTTCAAAATTGGATTTGAGGGTGTCGGTATTTTTCTATGGGTCCTAGTGCTCTTTATTAGTACAAAATCTTAAAGTTTTATAAAGAATTAATCATTTATGTGTATAAAAGCAATTTCATAAAAATGTAGGGTTGCATAGAATTTTATGATTAATTATTTTTTGTTTTTCTAGATTTGACTAATTAATTAACAACCCTTATTCCAATGGGTTAGATTAAATGACTCAACCTCAAGATAGACTCAAGTCACTTAAGCCCACAAGAAGGACTATATAAACCCCCTTAGAGGTTTAAGTTTTTAGAATTCGAGACCATTGTATTCTAAAGAGAGCCCTTATCCTCCTCTTCCTTAAGAAAGTTCTTGTTATCATAGCTCTAGGCTATAAAATAATTTTACATAATTTTATTACAATAAAATGTAAAAAAAAAAAGTAATAATAATAATAATTGCATAACTTCAAGCTAGAAAATATTTTTCTTATAACTTCTGGTTATATGAATCTTATAAAGTTGTTTAGCATGAATTTTATATAGCTCCTGGCTATGACATAGAGTAAATAAAAATATAATAATAAAAATGGAATACAATAATATACCACTTTTAAACTTCATTTTTTTTATTAAAAAAAATGTGGCACATCAGTGTCATGCATAAATAAATAAAGAAAATTGACTTTGTAAATAATCAAATAAACTAAAAATGAGAAAACTCCTCATTGCAAAAAATATAGGCACGCGATAATTGAATTATATTTATTAATTTAATAATTTAAAATCAATTTAGAAATATAATAAAAACCACAATGCAATTTGTTGTACTTGTTTCTTTATCCTTATTTATTCAAATATGTGAAACAAGGCTAGTCAATTTAATAAAAGCACTCAAGAGTGGGAGTGAATTGGGTTTTAAAAGCTTTTTGGAAAACTATTCTCAAGCAACAATGAATAATAATAAAAATAAAGAGATATGGATAGAGAGATTGCAAATACTGATTTTATAGTGGTTCAACCAATTCCACTTACATCCACTCTCCTTAAGCTCTTCTCGAATGAGAGTTCCACTAAATTTGAAGCTTTTAACCAAATTCTCAAGTCTTTATAATTGGATTTTTAGCTCCAATGGGAACTTTTCTTCAAGTATATCCTTAACTTAAAGCACTAATACTCAATCCTTGTTTCAATAAATGTGAATAGAAAAACACTCAACCTAGCACAATTAATGAACTAGTACAAGAAAGTTATAATGAATAACAAAGGTGCACTAAGATGATTTGAAAATGAGAGTTTAATGCACCAAAAGAGAGAATGAGAACTTTGAATATGAGAAACAAGTTTGGAAAGAGTTTAAAGCAGGTGTTCTTTATCAGCAAATGAAAATGAGCTTTCTATTTATAGGTTTTCAACCTCGAACATCCAAAAATACACCAACTAGTCTTTCTTGATCGAGTTTTGATTTGACAAGTTAACCAACTTATAGGCATTTATTTAATGCATTGCAAGTGATTGCAAGGGCTTGTCTTAACCTCGACTGGGCAACGGGCACTTTCGACTGGGAAATGTTTTTCCTCAACTAAGAAAACAAGCCTTTTGGATGAGAGAAAAGGTTTTGTGCACCTTTGACCTGTTCTTGATTGGAAAAGGGTAACAGGTTCGACCAGTTGAGCATACCTTTGATTGGTTAGACACTTTGGCTTAAAAACCTTTCATTTTTAAATTCAATTCTTCCTAACACTTAGGCAACATTCTTTAAGTACTTTTATAAACCAAGTTTGAGAGGTTTTTACCTAAGGTTTTGGATTAAAACTCGAATTCAGAAAATTTGATCTTTAAGGTTCAAAACGAGTATGAATAAATAATATATGAATAAATTGAAAAACCTAAGTGCACCCAAGTATTCACCTTACATAAGGTTCTTAAGTTTAAAGGTCTTCATGCACACTTGATCTTACACTGCTTTGATCATTTCATGAATAACTTGATTTTCCAATTGAATCTCACAATTAACACCTAAACTCAATTTGATTTTAACTCATTAGCAAACTAACCATAATTTGTTATCATCAAAGCTTACTTAGGAGAACCCTTAAGCTAACAAAATATTTACCAAACTACCATTCATTCTTACACCCATAACTATAAATTACGTCACTTACAATTTATTAATATGGTGCCACGTAATTGCAAAATGAGGGGATGCATTATTGTTCCAAGTAAATAACCTTCAATATTGAGAATTCACACAACCAAAAGAATTTGTGAGCGCAAGAACCTATAGTTGTTCCTTGTGAGTTTTAAAAATAGTGGAGGAAGTGTAAATGAGTGTTGGGGATAAATGTATGCCCAAGATCCAATCTATCATGTAATCAACTTTAGTTTTAATAAGGTATTAATTCTTTATTTCATTATCATATCTGTTTAAAATAGTTTATATGATAAGGTCCTTGATTAAAATTTGAAAAATTGTTATCATGATAGAGATTATGATAATGAGAAGCAATTCTTTTAATAATTTTAATCTAAACTGTTCTTGATCATAGGATTATTGTCAACAGGACATCAATAATCCAGATAGATCAATATATATGTGATGGTCTTTATTGGATAAAGATTGATATATCTCATTTGTTAAATTACATATATAGGTGATGCACATGTAGATGTGATCATTGAACTGACTCAACTGAGAATTTCTAATGGTTATCTTTACCTTAAATTGTCAATAGGAATTTCTCAAGAAGAAATATAATAGTTTTCTTTGACCTGAGATTATCAAAGTAATTAACAAGTTATTTATTATATTTTAATCCCGGACACCTAATGCCTTAGGGCACTAGTTGAATGGATATTGGATATAATTAAATACTTGTAGAATTAATGATTAATCAAGAAGGAATCCATCAACTCGTGGTAATGAGTTTGAGCTCTATGATAAAAACAAGACCTTGGCCAAGGGCAATTGAATGAATGAAGAAATGAGTTTCTTAAGTCATTCACTAAATAAATAATGTGTTGACTTATTAGAGTTTGACAGTAATACCATACTCTAGAGTTAGCCCAGAGCTGTAAATGATGGAAGGAAATATTACATTATTCTTCTACCGGTTCTTGAAAGTAAAAGATATTACTTCATACTATCTGGACGTTAAGGAGTGTTGCTAGACGCCTACCTTAATTAGTAAATTGATTTGATTAATTTACTACCAGCTTAGTAATGAACCTACGGGGTCACACACAAACGAGTGTTTTAATCTTTGCAAAGAGCTATTTATTATTATTTGATAATTAAATTAGAGAATTTAATTTTAATCAAATAAATAAATATGTTCTATGTGGAATATTATTATATTCTTTGCTAGCACCAAGAATATAATTAATATATAGATAAAAAAATAAAATATTTTTCTTTGGACGTGGAAGTTAGTCCACGAGAATGTTTGCTAAACATTTGCAAACATATGGGTACATGTAGCAACTTACAGGAGGGATGTGGGTTTTGTTTTTAACTTACAAGACTTGGTCAAAGTGTTTTTCAAATGCTATTGAAAATAGCAAAAGAAAAACAAATGGACCAATAGAATCTCTTAGTAGCCTAAAAAAGAAGGAGGACACGATAGAGATAGATTAAGTGATAAAATCAAAAATCAAATTAGTTGAGTTATCTTATCACTTAAAACAGAAGTTGTATCGGATATGCTATATAGCATACATACACAATCTGAATAAGGATCGATCTATCTTTATCCTCCTTGTTTTTACGCCAAAGAAAGACAAAGTGTTGTTCTATTTTTTTTTTAAGTTCCGCGTATCAAAGGGTTGATAGCAAAGATTAATTTCGGTGTGGATACACGTAGAGTCTTCATACAATTGGAGAAAATTTTATGCTTGAAGAACTGATATCCAGGTTATTATTTTAAATTTTTGATAGCTGCAGTATATATTTTGAATGCAAAATAGATCAAATTTCCGTTGTATGTGTTATAAATTTATTTTATAACCTTTCAATGAGAACATTTGTGAGAAAGTTGTCATCGGTGGTGTTTCACTTGTGTTGAAGGTACTTGATGAAAAGGTAGTCATTACTGCAACTTAAGTCATAGACGAAGTCAAAATACTATAATACCATATTAAAATAATAGATTTGCATGATGACAACTTATGCCCATCATAAAAAAAAAATTTCCTAAATTTTAAACATTTTTTTTTAAATAAAAACAATATGACATATCAATGCCATGCATAAACAAATAAACAAAATCGATTTTGTAAATAATCAAATAATCCAAAACGACAACTACAAAATGAGGGGATACATTGTTATTCCAAGCAAATAACCTTCAAGATTGAGAGTTCACATAGCCAAAAGAATCTATGAGCACAACAATCTATAGTTGTTCCTTGTGAGATTTAAAAATAATGCAGTGTACATGAGAATGTTTGTGAGAGAGTTGTCATTGGTGGTGTTCCACTTGTGCTGAAGGCATAGATTGAAAAATTGGTTTTTATCAACGATATTTCGCTAATATATCAGATATTGGACGACCCCGAAAGGATATTGAGCATCGATTATCGAACGGGAGGAATATTGAAAAAATATCGGGAAAATCACTGAAATATCATCGATATATCGATTTGGAACCAATAAATCGACCAAAAAATTGAGCGTGAAGTGACGTGTAGAGCAGCGGAAAAAGCTCGTCAAAATATCTAAGATATATTGGCGAATATATCGCCGATATATCTGGGAAATATCGAAGACTTTTTTGAAAGCTTTATTTTTTTTAAAAAAAATAAATATTTATCATATTTTATTTTTTAATTATTCATTTTTAATTTATTTTTTATTTTAAATCTATGTTATCATTTTATTTTTGAGTACCTTTTATATTTATCTCATTAATGCTATTTTAAAAAATTACCATCACTTCATTCTTTTTTATATCTGTTTAATTTTATTTAATTTTAAATGTTTTTATTTTAAAATATTAAAAATATAATTTTATTGAAAAATTGCTACAATATAAAAAAATTAATAAAGTCCAAATATTCTGTAAATTAAAATTAATTTGATAAGATAAATTAGTAATAATTTTAATTATTTAAATAAATTAATGTTAATAGAAAAATTGTCACTTGTAATAAATTTTTAGAAATCAAATCTCAAATAAATATCTCATATAAATCAATTTAATTTTTATTTAAAATGTAATAAAATATGTTTTAATAAACTAATGTACGATTAAAGATAATATTTATTAAATTTTTATAAAAAAAAATTAGCATTACTTACTTATTTTATTATTTTTAAAAAAAGTTTTTTTCAAGCATTCTTGTGAATTTTGAATAATTTTCGCCTCATCGATATTTCTCCGATATTTCCGATATATCCATAAAATCCAAATACCGATATATCCATATTTACCAATATTTTAATCATTGGCTGAAGGTACTTGATAAAGAGGTACCGGTAGTCATTCTTGCAACTTAAGCCATAAACGAAGTCAAATGACTCTAATACCATATTAAAATACTGGATTTGCATAATGACAACTTATGCCCATCATAAAGAATGTTTTTTCTCTAAATTTTAGACTTCATTTTTTAATAAAAACAATATGACACATAGGTGTCATGCATAAACAAATAAAAAAAATCGATTTTAGAAATAATCAAATAATCCAAAAATGAGAAAATTCCTCATTGCGAAAAATGTAAGCACGTAATAGTTGAATTATATTTATCAAATTAATAATTTAAAATCAACTTAGTAATATAATAAAAGTAGTGATGCAATTTGTTGTGACTGTTTTTTATCATTATTTTTTAAAATATTTACCAAATTGTCATTCATTCTTACCCTACAATTGTAAATTAATTCACTTACAATTCATGAATATAATGTTACATTATTGCAAAATGAGGGGAACACATTGTTGTTCCAAGCAAATAACCTTCAAGATTGAGAGCTCCCACAACCTAAAGAACTTATGAAGGCAAGAATCCATAGTTGTTCCTTGCGGGTTTCAAAAACAATGAAGGAAGTGTAAATAAGAATGTCTATGAGTGAGCTACCATTAGTGGTGCTCTGCTTATACCAAAGGTGCTTGATGAAGAGACATTGTAGTCATTGCTGCAACTTAAGCCATAAACACAAGTCAAATGACTCTGAACCATATTAAAATGCTATATTTGCATAAAGACAACTTGTGCTCATCACAAAGAATGTTTTTTTCTTCGTCAAAATTTTAGACTTCATTTTTTTTTTTAAATAAAAACAATATGGCACAACAATGTCATGCATAAATAAATAAATAAAATTGATTTTGTATATGATCAAATAAACCAAAATTACGAATGAAAAATGTAGGCACACAATAGTTGAATTTAGATTTATTAATTGAAAATCAATTTAGAAATATAATACAAATTGCAATACAATTTATTGTAACTCTTTCTTTTATCTTTATTTATTCAAATATTTACTAAGGAGGCTCGGGCCTCATTTGTAAGCACGTTCAATTTACGTTCAATTTTAAGCTGAAGCTCTCCCTTCTCTCTTCTTTCTCTCTCTCCCTTCTCTCTTCTCTCTCTCTCATCATGTAACCTCTTCAAGCCTCCAAGCTTTCTTCAAGCTTTCTTCCCTTGTCCATTGTAAGATATTTCTCCTTATGTATAATATAAGTATGTTTTGATTACCTCCTATATGGATGGTTTTTAATTAAGTTTTAATTTTTATTTTATTTTTCATTTTATTTTATGTTCTGATACCGCCTATATGGTCGGTTTTAATTAAGCTTTATTTTTAAGTTTATGTTTTTATTTTGTACCGCCTACATGGTCGGTTTTAAGCTTATGATGAACTAACAAGTTTTTGGTTCCTTCTCTTTAAATTTCTTTGTTGGATATCTTTTGTATTTTCTAACCCTCTTCTTTGTTTTGAATCATTGGCATAATTCATTTGTTCATTTGCATATGACCTTGTCCTGGGTGTCTATGGTATCAGAGCCATGTGGGAGGGGAGTTGGGTCTTGTTTTGGGTGTTCTTGGCCTATCCTAGGATAGGTAGCAGTGTGCCTGGGAGCGCGAGCCCTGCCGGTTGAGCCGTTGTTAGCCGTGGATAGGCGTTTGTTAGGCTGTAAGAGGGTTGGGGTGACGTCTCATAAGGTTTGTCAATCTGCTATTAGGCTCTAGATCAAAAACCCTAAAATGAGTTCAATTTTCCGAACCATGTCTAGGAGATCCAGTGATTCTCAAGATACTGTTGTAAACAGTGAAGAGATCAATTATCCTAAGATTCAAAATGATTTAGATGATTGGAAATTACCCAAGGTGTCTAATCAAGAAATTTATAAGAAAAGAACCTTTAAGTTCTTCACAGATTATACCATTAAGACCTCTGAAATGACAGTCAGTTTAGAACAAGACGACCAAGTCATAAGACTTCTAGATAACAGATCCGTTGAAAAGCATAAGAAAGATGGCTATAATTTCATACACTTTGGTATGATTCAAGTAGCAGCTAAGCCTTTGACAAGATTAGGTTTAAACACCGCTATTGTCATGTGTTTAAGGGATAATAGACATCTCGAATATCGAGATTCTATTATAGGCGCAGTCCAAGCTGGACTGAATGATGGCCCAGTTTATTTCCAGTGTTATCCTAACTTCACAGTTAGATTAAGAGATGCAGACATCTTAGATTCAGTTGTCCTGCATATTAAGACTCATGGCTTTAAGATCAAACCAGGAAACAGTCCTGTTTCTATCATAACCAGGTTTGCCTATAAGAGCATGAACACAAGCGTTGGATCTGGGGCTCTTTGCACTAGTCCTAAAGGTGAGACCACCTATTTTCACTCTGATATGCTAGATAAGTCGGATTTCATCATCCCCAAGAAGATCTTGTGGAAAGATGTTGATTTCCCTGAAAATTGGCATTTTGCTAATGCTGTTCCAGCCATAGCACAGCGTTCTGAAAGTATTGAACAAATTGTTCAATATCCAGATGGAGGAGGAGAACTGGTCTTCTCCAAATCTTTCAGACATTCCAGCAGCCCTAGAGTTTCTGTTTATGAACCCTCTAGAGCTTCAAGCTCTTCCATCCCAGTTAGAACCACTATGGAAGAAGAAGGATCCAACTCAGGAAATCCTAAGAACGTTAAGCTAACAGGTGTCAGAAGTTACACCAATGTGGCTAGACCATTTTACTCTGAGGAAAATGAGTCTACTCAGGAATCCCAACAGGATGAGTCCCCTGTTATGTCTCCTACCTATTCCCAGATGATTAACACAATAAGCCTAAGTGATGAGGACTTTGAGATCAACAAGGATCTCTTAAGAAAGGACTTCTATTCTGAAGTCAATAAGCAAAGAAATGATTGGTTCTTTAGCACTGTCCCTAAGGTCATTAGAACCATTTACCAAGAAGAATTCTATGCCTACTTAAGACAAGAAAAGAAAAATATTAAGTTTTGGATCTGGTTTGAACTCTTCAAACAAGAGGAATATCCAGATTATCCCTTTAAGCGTATAAAGGTTACCAGTAGTAATAATGAAAATAAGCCATATGAATTCTCTAAGGATTTCCAAGAAAATCCCCAAGTCAACCAAGCTTTTGTCGATAGGATTAATCAGAAGATTAAGGATAATCTTGTTACTCCTTTGACTGTTCAGCCTGATAAGAGGATCAACATGGTTAAAGGTGATATTAGTTCAGAAGAAGAAGCTGATGAACTAATTAAGATGTTTGAGGAACCCCATAATCAAATTATTAACAACTTGGAAACCTTTAAGACTAGGAATTACTATCCTAGGCCTACTTTTCCTGACATGCAGTTTGAGGAAAGAAATCAGTATACTCAAGCCTCATACACCAGTGGTACTATCTATGAATGGAACATAGACGGTATGACCGAGTATAACATACTCACTAAGCTTCAAGAAATGACCATGGTTAGTACAGCCTATAAATTAAACAATAGACTGCCAGATCATGCTGTAGCTCAGACCATTGTTGCTGGGTTTACAGGTCAGCTTAAGGGATGATGGGATAATTATCTCACTTTTGATGATAGAAATAGTATCCTTAAAGCCTATAGGATTAATGAGAGTAATGAAGTGGTTAAGGACGAAGATGGCCAAGATATTGAGGATGCAGTGGCTACTCTAATCTACTCAATATCCAAGCACTTCATTGGAGATCCTGCAAAAATTAAGGATAAAACTGCAGATCTCTTAACCAACCTTAAGTGTCCTAAGCTTCATGATTTTAGGTGGTATAAGGAAGTCTTCCTAACCAAAGTCATGCTAAGGTCTAATTGTAACCAGTCTTTTTGGAAAGAAAAATTCATCTCAGGATTACCCAAGCTTTTCTCTGAGAGAATTAGGATCAAGATAAGGGAACAGTATAACGGTCAAATCCCTTATGATAAGCTAACCTATGGTGAGATTATAAGCATTGTCACAGGTGAAGGGATTAAGTTGTGCAATGACTTCAAGCTTAAGCAACAAATGAAGAATGAACAAAAAATCTACAAGAATGAATTTGGATCATTCTGTAGCCAGTTTGGTTTCAGCCAAAAGGAAACTATGCCTCCCTCTAAGCAAAAACCAAGTAGGAAGCCTAGCAAAGATAAGTTTTACCACAGTAAGAGAGGTACCCATGACAACTATAGGATGAATGATACTAAGCATTCAAGGCACGTCCAAAGAAGGGTCAACAAAGATACCCAGAAAAAGGTAGAAACTCCTTTAGATGTCAAGCCAATTATCTGTTTTAAATGTGGCAAAGTTGGCCATTATAAAAAAGATTGTAAAGTTAAGCAAAAGATTAACAACTTAAGTGTCTCGGATGACCTAAAAAATATGCTTTGTAAAGTAATGTTAAACTCAGACTCTGAATCAAGGACTGATTCATATAATGAAGATGATATTAATCAACTAGATAACAGTGGCGATGTTTCTAGCCAATCTTCTAGTGACCAAGATGTTTGTATTAAGGGTAATTATAATTGTCGTCCTAAAACCATAAATGTCATAAGCCAAGATCAGGAATTCATCCTAGATACTTTAAGAAAAGTTGAAGATGAAAAAACTAAGCAAAACCTTTATGAAGTTTTTAAGAAATCTGTTGTTAAGGTAGAAGCCAAGAAGACTGTTAATCCTTATAACCTTAACGATATCTTAAATAGGTTCGACCAGCAGTCTCCCAAGGATGTCAGCATTAAGGAACTTCATGAAGAAGTTAAGCAGCATAAAAAGGAGATTAAGGAGTTAAGACAATTCATAAGTCTAGGTCTCTCTGATCTCCAAGATCAAATCAATAGAATTGGCAACCAAGAAATCCATACGGATATTCCAGAATCTTCTCATGTTAATAATAATGAGACAAATATTTTTTTGAATACTGTGAGTAGGGTTATCTTCCAGAGGTGGGAAGTCTCCCTTACTATAGTAGTCAAAGATAAATTTGTCTTTGATATTATTGCTTTGATTGATTCAGGAGCAGCTGAAAATTGTCTTCAAGAAAGTCTGGTACATATTCCTTTATGCGAAGAGACTAGTGAGTCTCTATTTGGAGCCAATGGCGAAAGACTTGCCATTAAGTATAAGTTAACAGATGTTCATATCCGTAACCATGACATCTGTATTAAGCAAACCTTTATCCTTGTCAAGAACCTTAAGGAAAAAGCCCTTCTAGGAATACCCTTCTTAAGCTCTATTTATCCCTTGTGGGTAGATAACCAAGGTATAAGAACTAAGCTTTTTGATAAGGAAATTCTTTTTGAATTTGCTAATCCAATTGGATGCATCACCCCTCTTAACCAAGAAATTAACCTTGTTGGGTTAGATATCCCAAGTAAGATAATAGGCAACCAGTTCATGCATAATAACATTTTAAGCATTCCTTTATGCATTTCAAAATTTCAAATTGGGATTTTGAATCAAGAATTTTTTATTTTTTTCAAAGATTTTGGAAAAACTAAATATATAACTTTTAAGTATGATTTAATTAACTGGTATATTATTTTAAAATCTAAGTTTCAAAGTTACTTTATTAAAGGAGATTATTTCAACCCTAATCAGCTATCTCGTGAATTTTGCAGGGTTCATGAGATCATGGCCCCTAAAAAGAATACTCAAGCTTCTAGCTCTCAAAAACCCCAATCCAGTCAAGCTAACCAATCTCCTTCTACCCATAAAATGCTTTGGAGTCAACAAGTTGAAGAGGAAGAAGCACAACTTTTGGCAAAGCTTCATTCTTCTAAACCTATGCATGAATCCAGCCATATGCCTAACAAAATGTTAACCTTATACTATGATCCTTCTGATCATTCTAAACCTATTAAGGCAACACAATATCCAGCTACCTCAGGGTCTCAGACCTTTAAGCAGGTTACTATGGCTAATCCCTCTCAAAAGGAATTAGCAACAAGCTCTTCTTTTTCAAGCAAACAAATTATGGTGGCTGCCAACCCCACATCTCTTTCAACAAAATCAAGATATTGGCAAAATGATTTAAATCAATCTCTTTTAGTTATTGAAAGAGAATTTTTCTCTGAAAACCCCAGAGAGATTGCTGCAAAAGCATTTCAAGAAAATTTTCATTATCCCTCTGGTGATGTTTTAAAAACAAGAGAGTTTTATGAAGCAGTCCTTATAGAAACTGGTTCTGTTAAGATTAAGCATAACGCTGATAAATTCAGCAATATGGGATTGGCATTCTCCACCTGCCATATCTATAAGATCCTTACAGTCAAGCAATGGGGCGGAAATCCTAATCTTTCAAGGGAATTTTCTGAACCATCTAAGCCAAGGTTTTTTAATTATTGGGATTATCAGAGAGCATGGTTTAATGCTTTTTTGATCCAGAATAGGGACTTCCATCATTCATGGATGTTCTATTTTCCATCTAAGAATCAGCTTTCCTCTTTCCCATTTTGGTTCTACAGTTGGTGGACTTATTATGGTCCAACTATTAAGATTCTTCCTAAGCCCATTCTGGATGGCTTTGAGCTATTCAGAAGTTCTTTTAATATTCCCAGAGAACTTTCAGCTTTTCCCCCTTTACTTTTCTTTTTCAGCAATTTTGGCCTGGCTTGGATAGTCCAGTGGGACTATATTATTATTACAGACGAATCAGCAGCCTTTCCATCTCTGGGAAGGACTTTTAAAACTAAGTGGTGGGATGCATTGAAAAATGATGCATCTACTGATGCAGTCAAGCAGTATTTCCTCAAGAACCCCTCACAAGTCTCAGCCAGTGATGATATGTCTCAGTTTCTCCTCAAAAAGCAGCAGTTACAAGCCATGCTCGCAACAGCTAAGACCCCTCAAGAGTTTCAGAAAATCCTTGATGAAGGAAGCTCAAGCTTTTCCCAAGAAAATTCTTATGCAGAGTCTGACGATTCAACAAGCTACCTTCCAGACAATGGTGATGACTGTGAAGGAATCCTTCCTCCCATAAGAAGATCTAAGTAACCATCAGCCTTTTGTCTTCCATCAAAAGTTTTTTACAAGCTTCGCAGTATCTGTTCCAAAAGCAGCAAGCATGTGTCTTCACAGTATAAAGCAGCTTGCCAGAAGTCTTCTCAGCCGAAAAAGGGTGTTTCGGGGTTTTTCGGTTTATTAGTGAATCTTACTATTCACTGTTCACTATTCACTATTCAAGCACGGGTCTACTGTTCATGGTTACTGTTCAAGATTCCTTTTTTGCCTATTTAAGGAGGCTCGGGCCTCATTTGTAAGCACGTTCAATTTACGTTCAATTTTAAGCTGAAGCTCTCCCTTCTCTCTTCTTTCTCTCTCTCCCTTCTCTCTTCTCTCTCTCTCATCATGTAACCTCTTCAAGCCTCCAAGCTTTCTTCAAGCTTTCTTCCCTTGTCCATTGTAAGATATTTCTCCTTATGTATAATATAAGTATGTTTTGATTACCTCCTATATGGATGGTTTTTAATTAAGTTTTAATTTTTATTTTATTTTTCATTTTATTTTATGTTCTGATACCGCCTATATGGTCGGTTTTAATTAAGCTTTATTTTTAAGTTTATGTTTTTATTTTGTACCGCCTACATGGTCGGTTTTAAGCTTATGATGAACTAACAAGTTTTTGGTTCCTTCTCTTTAAATTTCTTTGTTGGATATCTTTTGTATTTTCTAACCCTCTTCTTTGTTTTGAATCATTGACATAATTCATAAAATATAATTTTATAGCTTCTATTGCATGACAAATTGTTCAATTTTTTATATAAAAAGAATAATTAAATATTTGTATATTAGGGTTGTATGATTTTTTATGGTAATTTTTTATTTATTGAGTATATATTATTTTTTTAGTCTTATCATTTAGTAAAAAAAAAACTCTCAAAATTTATTATTTTAAAATGTAACTATATTATTGTCAATTTAATTCTTTTTCGTTTATATTCATATTATTATCAAACATTTAAATGAAAGCAAATAATTATTCAAATATTAAATTTCTAAGTCCATCCAAACACTATAAATGAAATTACAAATTCATTTCCATTTCATAATAAATAGGAATGGAAATAAAATATCCATTTCCATTATCTATTCCTACAAACTAAACATTCCCATCATAAAAAAAAATAAAAATAAAAACTATTTGCTAATATTGGGAGGAACCACATTTTTATTCAAAATTATTTAGTTCTCTTTTATCAATACCTATCTTTTTTTCTTTTTTCTTTTTTTTTTTTCCATTTTAAAAAAAATTTACATCTTTTTTTATATGTTATCATTCCATTTTTTTTTTACATTAAACAAAAGATAAAAGTGAATAAGTTGTAACTAGAAACTCAATAAAAGGCATTCTATTTGTTTTAAAATTATAATTATTTTCTTGTTATTGTTTTAGAACAAAAATATAAATATTTTAATAACTTAGAAAACTTATTAATCAAAGTGGTTGTTTAATTTTTTTTTTCTAATTTAAATTGTGCAATATCAATAAAAAAAAGGTTTGTCATTATTTTGCTTTTTTTCAACTAAAACACTTGTTGCATATACATTTTAATATTTTATATTTTAATGTTACTAAAAAAAATTAACTATTATAGATAAAAAAATATTTTTAAAATTTAATTAAAAATATAAAAACATGTGTCAAGAATTGAATATTCCAAATGTTAAACTAAAATTTATACTATAAAATATCAAATAATTATTAAAAATTATTTTTTAAAATTACTTTTTAAAATGGTTGTTGAAAACATTTCACAAACAAAATCAAATGATTTGTTTGGGTAGTGTTTTTTAGAACAGTTTTTGTTCTTCAAAATAAAAAACACAAAAAACATATTTGACAATCGAAAATTATTTTTTTTTTTAATTTTAAAAAAATAAAATAAAGTGTTTTCAAATAACATATTTGAGTTGTTTTATGGGAACTATTTTAATAAATAATTATATAAATATGTGAAATGATTAAAAATAAAATATTAGATGTAAAAAATATTTTTAAAACATGGTTTAAAAGTATTAAAAATAATTTAAATTTTCAAGCATATTTTTGTTTTATAGAAATAAAATAATAAATTTTAAAAATTATTTTTGAAAATGTTTACGTGTACCAAAAGTGTTTCAACCTTAAATGTCGATGTTGCTGCCTAACTCCAAGTCGTTTTTCGTGCCTAGTGGATGTGGACTTTGATTTCCACGAAAGTCAATTTATCAGAAAGTGAAATTTTAGAAACACAATCTAACTCAAACATTTTCAAAATAAAGCAAAAAAAAAAAAGAAAAAGAAAAAGAAAAAAAAAAACGCAACTGGTTGTAATCGATTTCAAACTCTATCTACAATTGGCGGCCAGACGGAGACTGACACAGCTGCCTATGTAAGAGGCTGAGAGCAGACCCTTGAGACCCTCTTTCCCCTTGGCCACATAATTCTACCTTTTTAATACACAGGGGTTGGGGTCTTCTGCGCTTCCCTTCAATGGCTTCCAGAATTGCTGATTCTATGTTGCTCTTCATGGTAGCCCTATTCACCATTTTCTCTGTTTATGTATATAGCCTCTCTCTTTTATTTCAAAACATTTTTCACCACATTACGTGTATCACGGTTTGATTTGCCAGGGCCCCCATCAAAGATCAATTCCAAGCTATAGAGTTGGCCCCCATTGTTCTCCAGGTATGCATCTCGCTCTCACTCACCCGGTTGGCCTCTTTTTCAGTTTCTGTAGTTGGGTCTTGAATCTTCCTGTGTTAGTTCTCTGAATTTTTAGTTTCATT
Organism: Vitis vinifera; assembly: GCF_030704535.1. NCBI lineage: Eukaryota > Viridiplantae > Streptophyta > Magnoliopsida > Vitales > Vitaceae > Vitis > Vitis vinifera. The sequence continues at coordinate 7,576,625 of NC_081815.1, read as the reverse complement.
GTAATTTTTATGTTTTCTGGCTTAATGGGAATCTGGGTTTTCGTTTATTCGGTGCATCTCTTTATTATTGAGTAGGAGTTATACACACTCAGTTTTCAACTGCATTTTGAGTAGAAAACGGCGTTTGGATATCAGTCATTGGTTTCAAAATCTAAACTATTTCAAGACTTGGATTCAGCTGTGGTACTCGAATTCATACTTAGGTATTGTTTGGAGTATGCCTTTGGTATGCAATTGGGGGAAATGGTAAAGTTGATTATGTTTGACGATGATGCCCAGCCCAAAATTTAAATTTGTAATTGAGGCTAATGGAAAACTAAAAGCGACAGAGTCTGGTGGAGGTTTGGTGTATTGATCAAATTTTGAAAAGGCAGAACTGGAATTCGGAACTTGCATTCTTGTACCAACTCTTAATTGATGTCCACCCAACAATTTAAACCCACGCCTTCCCTAAATGCTTTTATTTTCCTATGAAGTTTTAACTCGTAACGACAATTAGAGACCCTGTTCAATACTTTATGCAGGCTGCTAAATCAAAAAGTATCGAATATTAGCAGGTACTTATTGACTAAAAAAAACTGCTATCATAATTTTTAAAATTTGGGGTTGTAAACTTTTTTTAATTCTTGTATTTTTTTGAACAAATTTTAAAAAATGATTATCTTACTAAGGTAAATCTCTACAATCTGTGTTAGGATTCTTACTATTTTCTGTTTTTTTAAAAGCGGAAAACCCGAAAACCAGAAGTTTATCCAAGTTCAAACTCTTGTAGCAAAATTTCTCCACCTCAAACTAACTACTGGTCCTTTTTCTCAATTTCTTAACCATTTCACACCCTGACATGAAATTTATACAAATGATTCAAAAAATACATTGCAAAAAGCACTCTGAAGTGTTAACACCACTGGTATTTTTTGTTCTTCTTTTTCCTCTCCAAGTCCAGTTGCTGAAAAGTGAAGTATCCCAACTAACTAGATTCTTGTGCATGAATATCATTGGAATGTGGAGAAAGTAGCTAGAAAACCAGCCACAACTGTGATGCAACCAACTTAAAGCAGTTCACGTCACCCAAAATGGTGTCACATATCTGTTGGCATTTTGGCATGTAGATTACCTCCCCAGATACAAAGAACCCTTTCTACGAACTGTACAGACCTCACAATGCCCACTTTGTTTTCCTCAATAGAAACTTTTCCATATCATTTTTGTTAAAAAATCAGCAAGAAAATGATGCTTGTCAAGGAACAAACAATCAATGATCTAATGAGAAAGAAAAGCAAATGACAAAGAGCATAACAGAGGATTTACGTGGTTCAGTTTTTTCAAGCCTATATCCACAGAAGCAATCGAAGAACCAATCCACTAGAGAGAAAATTGGAGAGAAATTGTTACAGCACAACTCGTACTCAGCCCTTTCAGCACACTCTGCCCCCTTTTACAACCCCCTGTTTTTGGCTTAAAACAGAGCACTAGAAAACCTAGTTGTGAAACAGTGTTTTTCTTACACTTGCAACACACTGAATAATAGCCTATTATAAGAACCTTCCAGCTGGAAATAGAATAAAGAATAATATTTAGAGAGGGCACACACACAACAAAGCTATCTCATGTGCTGGGCAAGAGTATTTTATTTTTGTGCCAATCACAACAATCTCCACCTTGGCACCAAAATAAGAAACCAAGCTCAGCCTGGATTGATTCCCTTGTGCGTTTGTTGTTACTATCAGACAACTCCAACATTTATCAAGTTCAAGCATTGCTTAAACTTGACCTTTGAAATTGGTTTTGTAAGCATATCAGCTGGATTATCCTTGGTTGAAATTTTGCTGACATTTACCAATCCTTGTTCCGCGATATCCCTTATGAAGTGGAATCTCACATCTATGTGTTTAGTCCTCTCATGGAAACCTTGGTTCTTTGTCAAACAAAGAGCACTTTGGCTATCACAAAAAACTGTTACACTTTTCTGATTCATTCCTAATTCAGATACTAGACCTTTTAACCACAAAGCTTCTTTAGTGGCTTCTTCAGCAGCTACATACTCAACTTTGGTGGTAGAGAGAGCCACAATATTTTGTAGTGTAGATTTCTAGCTTACTATGCATCCACACACAGTAAACAAATAACCTGTTATTGATCTTCTCTCATCCAAGTCCTTGGCGTAATCTGAATCCACATAACCTTCAACCAAACCAATTGTTGTCTGCTTTCTTTGGTATATGAGCCCAAAATCTGTAGTACCCTTGAGATACCTCAAAATCCATTTCAAAGCCTCCCAACGATCCCTTCCAGGATTACTCATATAACGGCTAAGCAAACTCACAACATAGGCTATGTCAGGTCTTGTGTAGACCATGGAATACATAATACATAATACTTTCTATGTCATTAGCATATGCTACATTAGACATATCCTGCATTTCTTCTTCTGTTTTTGGTGACAAATCATAAGAAAGTTTGAATTGAGCTCCAATTGGTGTATCAACAGCCTTTGCAGCATCCATGTTAAATATTTTCAACACTCTCTCAATATAATCTCTTTGGGAGATTGTTAGAATACCAGTAGACCTATCCCTGTATGGCTCGATCCCCAAAATCTTCTTGGCACATCCAAGATCCTTCATCTCAAACTCAGATTGTAGCTGTGTCTTCAAATGAGCTATCTCCGTTATGCTCTTGCTTGCCAACAACATATCATCTACATATAATAACAAATAGACATAACTCCCATTTGTTAGCTTTCTCATATATACACAGTTGTCAAACTTACTCCTTGAGTATCCAACACTAGTCATGAACTTGTCAAAGCGTTTATACCATTGCCTTGGGGACTGTTTTAGCCCATACAACGATCTCTTAAGCAAACAAACCTGATTTTCCTTTCCCTTAACTATAAAACCCTTTGGCTAGTGCATAAAAATTTCTTCTTCTAATTCTCCATGTAAGAATGCCCTATTAACATCCATTTGCTCAAGTTCAAGATTCCACAATGACACCAAAGCAAGTAATACCCGAATGGAGGTGTGCTTTACCATAGGTGAGAAAATTTCATTGAAATCCATTCCTTCTCTTTGTGTATAAGCTTTGGCAACTAATCTTGCCTTAAATCTTTCAGGTTCTACATGAGGGATTCCCAATTTCTTCTTAAACACCCACTTGCATCCTACTACTTTACAACCTTTAGGTTTATCAACAAGCTGCCAGGTTCCATTTTTGAGCAGTGATTCAAATTCCTCTTGCATAGCAGTCATCCACCTTGGAGAATCTTTGCAAGAAATGGCTTCCAAATAATTTTCAGGTTCTGCACAGCTCAATTCTTCCCCTATGCTCAGAGAGTAAGCTACCATATCATTGTAACCAAATCTTTGAGGAGGTCTTATTGATCTCCTTGCTCCATCCCTGGTCAATTGATAATTTTCCAATGGAATGTCATATTGTTGTGGTTTTGTTTCAAACTCAGGTTCATCAATTTTATCTTTTAACTCCACCTAAAACTCTACCTTATCCTTGACTTCTCCATTTTCTTTGTTAATGAAAACTTCTCTGTCATTCTTAAGAAATTCACACTCCCTGAAGTCCACATCCCTACTTATAAAACACTTCTTAGTTGTAGGACACCAAAGCTTACACCCTTTCACTCCATCCGAATAACCAACAAATATACACTTCCTAGCTCGAGGCTCTAGTTTTCCCTCATTTTGGTGAGCATAGGCAATGCATCCAAAAGTCCTCAATTTACTGTAATCACAGGGACTGCTTAACCACATTTCCATAGGAGTTTTAAACCTATAGCCGAGGAAGGACACCTATTCACCGAGTAAGCAGCTGTATAAACAGCTTCAGCCCAAAACTCCGTAGGAAGTTGTGCATTTGATAACATGCACCTGACCCTTTCTACAAGGGTTTTATTCATTCTCTCAGCTAAGCCATTTTGCTAAGGGGTTTTTCTCATTGTCTTATGTTGAACTATGTTATGAATTTTGCAATAATTATCAAACTTTTCATTGCAATATTCAAGTCCATTATCTGTTCTAAGATGTTTAACTCTTTTACTGGTTTGATTCTTAATCAGATTTTTCTAGGTCTTGAACCTATCCAATGCCTCATTCTTGTGTTTCAACAAATACACCCATACCCTTCGTGAACAATCATCAATTATGGTAAGAAAGTACCTGTTGCCACCATGAGAAATCACTGGTGCAGGTCCCCATGAATCTGAATGTACATAATCCAGAGTTTCTTTGGTTCTATGGATTGCATGACTGAACTTCACCCTGCTAGCTTTTCCATAAATGCAATGTTCACAAAATTCCAAATCCTTAATCTTGTCATTGCCCAAAAGCCCTTGCTTAACAATTTCATGTAACCCCCTCTGACTGATATGTCCCAATCTGAGATGCCATAGCTTAGTGTTTTCTGAAACAGTACTAACAGGTACATTTGCAGAATCATTTAGAATCTCCCCGTGCAGAATGAATAACCCATTTATCTTGTCAGCCTTAAAGATCACCAAAGATCCTTTTAACACCTTCTCAGAGATATTAAATTTCTCTTGAGATCAGGTACATGTCGCAAATTTCTCAGGAGCCTAATTGTTCCATCAGTAGACCTGATTTTTACTGTTCCTATACCAATGACTTTACAAGTTTGATTGTTCCCCAAATAAACACTACCTCCATTTAATTTTTGGTAATTACAGAAATAAGTTCTTGTTGGACACATATGAAATGTGCATCCCAAATTCAAAACCCATTCATTCTCAGTGTTTTTAGTAGTAATAGTAAAAACTTCAGCAGAGTCATAACCTACTGAAACCATTGCAGCATTACTTTCTTCCTTAGATGTCTCCTTAGATGCCTCATTTTGCTTAGACTTCCTTTCAAGACAATCTCTTTTAAAATGTCCTTCTTTCTGACAATGATAACACTTCTTTTTACCACAAGATTTGGACCGTGATGAAGCCTTTCCTTTGTTGTTTCTCTTATCTGACCTTCCCCTGATAGACAAGCCTTCTCCATTTGACCCTTTCTTCTTTAGCTCCAATTCTTTTGATCTAAGAGCAGATTGAACTTCTTCAAGTGTTAAGGTTTTCCTACCATACTTCATAGTTTCCTTGAAGTTGGAATACAAACCAGGCAAAGATTTCAACACCAAGACTGCCTTATCTTCATCATCCACTTTGATGCCTATATTAGACATCTCAAGCACAATTTTGGCAAAATCATCAAGATTATCTGCAATTGATCTATCTTCCTGCATCTTAAATCCATAGAGTCTATCTTTTAAATACAACCTGTTTGAAAGTGAGTTCTGCATGTAAAGTTGCTCAAGCTTGTTCCAAACACCCTTAGCTGTAGTTTCTTCTGAGAACTCCCTCAAAGCTTTATCTCCAAGAGCTAGAATGATCAAATGGTAGGGTTTCTCATCTATGTCTGATTTCTCTTTTGCCGTCATGGTGACTGGTAGCTCCGACTCATCTTTCAATGCATCTTTCACTCCTTGTTGAAACAGAATAGCTTTCATCCTCATTCTCCAGACATTGAAATCATTTTTCCCAATGAATCTTTCGATCTCACTTTTAATTGATCCCATCTTAAACATCAACCAAGCTCTAATACCAATTTGTTAAAAAATCAGCAAGAAAATGATGCTTCTCAAGGAACAAGCAATCAATGATTTAATGAGAAAGAAACGCAAATGACAAAGAGCATAATAGAGGATTTACGTGGTTCAGCTTTCTCAAGCCTACATTCACGGACGCAATTGAAGAACCAATCCAATAGACAGAAAAATGGAGAGAAATTGTTACAGCATAACCCGTACTCAGCCCTTTCAGCACACTCTGCCCCCTTTTACAACCCCTTGTTTTTGGCTTAAAACAGAGCACTAGAAAACCTAGTTGTGAAACAGTGTTTTTCTTACACTTGCATCACACTGAATAATAGCCTGTTATAACAACCTTCCATCTGGAAATAGAATAAAGAATATTATTCAGAGAGGCCACACACACAGCAAAGCTATTTCACGTGCTGGGCAAGAGTATTTTATTTTTGTGCCACATCACAACAATTTTGGTTGCATGCCCTGCAACAATGCCATGATGATACCACTTGATACCTTAGTCATTTGCAATCAATTTTCAAAGTATTGGTCAAGTCATATCTAGAACATCTCCATTGTTGAAGCAAGAACAAGACCTGGTACAAGATTTTTAAATTTTAGCAATGAATTGGCCAATATAGATGAATCATAGATAGTGCAATCAAGTGATGACCGAAGTGTAACTGATAATATGCTTTGGTCATGACCAATTTGCGCCATAGCATCAAAGCCCATATAAGTTTCAAAGCATATTGACTCTGCATCATTCAATATGAAATTGATTATCAAGTTTTGTATTTTTAGTAGAAAAATAGTTTTACTTGAAATATTAGACTTTTCAAATTTTAATATTACCATAATGCAATTTGAGTGTGTGTCCATCTAATTGTGATTATTTTTCTGACATTATTCTCATTTTTAAAAAAATAAAAATTGTAGCCTTTTGACTACACTATCTTGAATCTAAGATGCAAAGATCAATCCACCTCGGGACCTTCCAAACCAGCAACTGATACCATGACTTTGAACCATATTTGGAGTTTATGGTCTCTAAAAAGCTAGCTTTAAAACTCTGCTAACTTGCTCTACAAAATCCTCTCTCATAATCATTATTAAATATATGTCATTTCTAGCCAAATTTTTGCCACTCTAAGTTGCTCCCTCCAAAATGGAAAAGGTTTTATCTCAACCATGATAAATGAAAATGGATTTTGATTCTTGCTATCACCAATTCCAACATCCTTGAGTTTGTCAACATGTATGACAATTTATATTCCTTTACATAAGGTGGATGTTTTTCCCAATCATTAGATTGATGTAGTTATGTGAGCAACCTTATATTTCACCCTCGCCATATAAAAGGAAGAAAAAACGCCTTCTTCTAAATTGTATGCATTGAGTTCACCTGGGTACTATTAGCAATTTCTTTTCTTGTATCTCAAGCATGGAAACATTGGGAATAATGTTTGTTGGTTGTGCATATAGATGTCATGTATCATTGAATAAGTATGATGTCACGCATCATTGTTTGTTTCTTGTCCCATTTGTTTTTATGGCACCTCATAAATGTTTATGCTGATAGACAGGCATGCTTTGTCTGAAGTTGGAAAGTATTCTTGGGAAGGAAATAAAACATCGAAAATGTTCCATTTCCACGAAAAGGTCTAAAATTGTACAAGCTGTGGCAATTCCAGTTGCACCTTCTCCCATAGACAGTGCAGAATATAGGAAACAATTAGCTGAAAGCTATGGCTTTGAACAAATTGGAGAACCACTTCCAGAAAATGTTACATTAAGGGATGTCATTGATACCATTCCAAAAAAGGTAATTTTATTAAGAGCTTCTTTTATGCATTGAAGTTCTTTCCTGATCAAACTGTTTGCTCATATACGATTTTGGACTGACCATCAAGAAGAATTCATCACTTCAGATGTTTAAGATAATCTTTTCCGGTTAATTTTGATGAGATGGTTTATTTTTATCATGCTGCTGAAAATGTATATTTCCATGACTATTGATATCTTTACCTAAGATCAATTCTGATTATATATTTTATGTTCAAGCAGATATGTTGCTTTGCTCATTTGCACCTTTTTTAGATTATTATCTATTAATCTCACATATTTAAATGGAAATTGTTTACAATATTTATTTTTAGCTATATACTGTACTTGCGTATGTTGTGTGTTGCACACTGAAAACTTGCCCAAATTGCCCAAATCCAAGCTGTCTGAAAATTTTAGTGAATGTATTGTTTTGTACATTCTCCAACCCAAGAGTAAGCATGTGTTTAACTATCTGTGGGAGATCCTTAGTAGGAGGGGGTTAGCTATGTGGGTCAGCAATAGAAGAGGTGAGCTAGAAAGAGTGAGTGAGAAGAAAGAGAATGGCAGTGGTTTCAGATGGGTAGCTTGCAACTAGGAGAATCTTAGGGCCTTTTTGATAGTAAAAATGAAATTCTTGTTGACCATATTCAGAAACGTGTTAAGTAACAGAAGTGAAAATGATTCTTCGGGTTAAAAGAAATGTGTAGATATGTTTGGTATTAGTAGAGCACAAATAGTGAAAACAATGAAACCTTTGAAATGTGATTGATGAGGGTTTTTTTCCATAGAAAATTTCTTTAATAATTACACTTACTGGATGTTCACAAAAAAAAAAAAGGCCCCTGTTTAATCTCCTTTTCACATGGAACATGTATTTTTCCATCAAAAGTGATAATAACAAATACAAAAACAGGCTCAAAATAATGCTGATGCATCATAAAAAAACGGAGCAACATGCTAAATTTATGCATCATGAGGCAAAGGTCAAACATTTTGACATTCGCCACATTATGCATCCAACATAAAACATAAATTGGGCAGAATGTTTGCTCAAAATACATTGTTACTTGACATTTATATGTTCATTCTTATCGTCTCATCCTAATAGATATAGGTAAAATCAACATTGAAAATATATCACATCCAACATATATAATGATAATGGATCTAGCTGCATATAACTGAATAAGATGTCCGAAGTATCATAGCCTAATAACATCCAAAATAATATCATGGGAGATGTCCAAAATAAACCATCATCATAACCAAAATATTACTAAGAAAAAAATATCATATACTAGTTTTCAAAAGAAGACAATCCTTCTTAATGTGGCTTATCTGTATAAACAAGCCACATTCTCCCTGTGATGTCATCTCCGATAATGGATATTCGGAATATATGAATCTGGCTTATGTTTATATTCAGCATATTTGGTGGAATTTCTGATGCTATTTCCCCCCCAATTTCTTGATGTAAGGTGTTTGAGATTGATGATGTGAAAGCATGGAAGTCAGTTTTAATATCTGCAACTTCCTATGCATTGGGGCTTTTCATGATTTCAAAAGCTCCATGGTATCTACTCCCTCTGGCTTGGGCATGGACAGGGACTGCAGTCACTGGGGTCAGTTCTGTATTTATCATCTCTTTATGCTTTGTTGCTCATTTGTACTTTTAAGTTCCCTTATTATTTTTTTTCCTAATAACTGTATATTCAAGAAAAGAAATTTTTTGTATTGATTTATTCCTTTCCCTCCTTTTTTAAGTTCTTTGTTATAGGGCATGATTGTGCTCACAAATCGTTTTCGAGGAACAAATTACTTGAAGACATTGTTGGAACTCTTGCCTTTTTGCCACTAATATATCCATACGAACCATGGCGGTTTAAGCATGATCGGCATCACGCAAAAACAAACATGTCTGTATGATATTTCCTATCAATTCACTTATTCAATGGAAATAATTGCTTTTTATTGGTTCTGATTGAAACTATATATTAGCATCTTCCATGTTTTATAGAAAGGATATAGTGCCCTGATTACTTATCACAATTCTTTGGATGGCTAAGTGGAAAATGTATAATATATAAGAGTTTGAAAAGGAAAAAAAAATGTAATATAAAGTTGTTAGGGTATTTAGCTTGGATTTGTTTTTGTATTGTCAGCCTCAGTTTGGTAGGATACTTTTTACTTGAGCTCTTCTAGGTCTGGCTTAGACCTTTTATGTCAATAATAGTCCGCCATCCTTTTCTGTCTTTTGTTTTCTTTCGTTATATATATATATATATATATATATATAGTTTTTTTGGGAGAAGGAAAAGATTGGAGGAGGGTGAATTATAATTTCTTTCTGAACCTGTATCGTATCCTTTAGCCTGGTGTTTTGGTATTAGGCAAAAGCATATTCATAAAACAGTTCCTCAAATACTACTGTGTTTACAGTACCAGAAAACTGATGGTTTGGAGCATTGTCTGGATAGAATGCACCCAATTTCCTAGTAGGACACTAAAATCCTATTTTGCTATGTTGAAACCTTGTATTGGTTGCATGTCAAACCCCATTATCTGTGTGTGAGATTTTTATTCACTCTATTGTTATTATTATTATTATTATTTGATAAAACTCTAACTCTGTCCTTTGTACTCTTCTCCCTGTTATTTACATAAAATTTTTGTGTTTCCTTCAATTTTTCAATCTTAACATCTAAAACTGCAAACTCTTCTCTCCATCTTTCCTAAATCTAGGTTGTCTGAAGACACAGCTTGGCACCCTGTTTTGAAGGAGGAGTTTGATTCATCACCGACCTTGCGCAAAGCAATTATATATGGATACGGTCCAATTCGGCCTTGGATGTCTATAGCTCACTGGTATAGTTTTATACTTGAGGATTACTGCATTTGTAACTTTCTGGGTTTGTGATGTCTACAGTTACTAATAGTGACTTGAGCAATCATTACATTCATGTGTTTTCATTTCATATGGATGTACTTTTAACATTAATGAGCCTTGTAATAGGTTGATCTGGCACTTCGATTTGAACAAGTACAGACCTAACGAAATTAAGAGGGTGAAGATAAGTTTGGCATGTGTCTTTGCATTTATGGCTATTGGATGGCCCTTGATTATCTATAAGACGGGAGTCATGGGATGGATCAAGTTCTGGTTAATGCCATGGTTGGGTTATCACTTCTGGGTAATGCTCCTCCCTAACCCCTTCTGATTATATGTGGATGCCATATGAAACATGATAAATTGATCAATAGCTTTGGATGGTTTTGATATTATTTAGTCAGATGGACCATAGATATTGCTTTTGGATGTTTCAGATGTGTGATAGACTTGGTAGGAGGGATTGGTACCACATTTAGTGGGGTCCACCATTGGTTACAAAATTCCTTAACTTTTTTTAAATGTCCTTGAATAATATGTGGATTTGTGATTAGTGATGCATAACCTGATTAATCACTTGGAATCTAATAGCTTAGGATTTATTCACAACTATCATGAATACTGTGAGATTGATTTCTAACACCATTATTTTGCATGCATTGCTTTCCTTGGACTATTTCATTTTTTATATTTTCTAAATCATCATAATGTTTTTGCTTAGATTCCCTTTACTTGCCAATTTTTTCATGATAGTTTTCTTGATAATGGAGAATCAACCCTGACAATGAAACATTTATCCCAAGTTCCCAACTTCTGGTGAAGCAAACTTTGGGTGATATGGGCCTTTTCTTCTATCCTATGTTACTTAAATCAGGGGAGACTCGAATTCAGGACCTCTGGTTCATTGCCAAAGGACACTGCCATTGAGCTACACCCTGGAGGGCTTTTTCTTGATAGTTTTACAGATCGATTTCTAATTTTGAAAATTTTCTAGTATTGAATAATTCCAAAATCCCAACTTTCTCTGTATGTATTTATCAATGATTGCTAACTAATTTATTGTTTTATATATATATATATATATATACAGTGACATGATTACTCAAATTTAAAATTTCTATTTCTGCATCTAATATTATTTCTTTTTGATATTTATAGATGAGTACCTTCACAATGGTCCATCATACAGCTCCTCACATACCTTTTAAATCATCAGATGAATGGAATGCAGCTCAGGCCCAGCTCAATGGAACTGTTCATTGTGATTACCCTCGTTGGTAATGAATCTCTTTTGCTACAATTTCTCTTTGCTCTCTTCTCTTGTTTTCTGAATTTATGACAGATCAAGTGCATTTCCAAAGCTGATGAAATGATGTTGTATAACTATATTAGTGACCTTATTTCTCAGAAGGGTGACTTATTTGTTGTCCTCACTTGCTGTGCACCAAGTGCCTGGGCTCTGGGGCAACACGATTATCATATTTGATAACACTTATGAACATTTCTGAGTGCTTTGAGTAGTCTACTCTTAGTAATATACCCAACCCTTGGAAGTCCCTTTAGAACTTGTTTGGTCACTGATAAGGCTTTTTGTAAGTAAATGTTACTTCCATATATCCTGATGTATGTGCTGAAAAAGGAGGCTAACATGTAGCATAAGGCAGTTGACAAGCCAAAAAGAAATTATTTTGCAGATGTTCTATTGATTGTACTTTAGTTCTTGGGCCATATTGACTATTGAGAAAACGTGTCTAACTTGTTCTCGAGAAAAGCAAAATAAGGGTAATTGTACTTTAATTTAGTTCTCACTCATGCAGTCAGTGGTTTTTGTTGGTTGAAGATCAATTACAAGTTCACTGGTGCATAATGATTCATAGAAGTGCAACTGAAAAGTATCAAAGTAGTCATATTCATTTATATAGTCTTTTGAAATGAAGTGAATTGTTTATATGATTAGACATGAAGTACACCAGCTAAATTTCTGTTTTTTTTTCCTTCTTTATTGGACAGGATAGAGATTCTCTGCCATTATATCAACGTCCATATCCCCCACCATATTTCGCCTAGGATACCCAGCTATAACTTGCGGGCTGCTCATCAGTCTCTTCAAGAAAATTGGGGAAAGGTAGGACTACTCAAGTTTTTTTCATGGTTTTTCTTTGAAGGCCCAGTTCATAGTAAGGCGGGGTTTGGACTGGACATGGACATAGACATGGAAGTACCTCCTTTTGTTTTCTTAGAATTTGAAAGCATAAATATTCCTTCAGAATGGGGTCATTATGTTGGCCCAGAAGGACAAAAAATGCAATAAGAAATAAACTGATTACACTGAAAAATAGAAATTAATCAATTTTTTTTTTTTTTCTAAAAAGGATCCCATTTACTGAAATTAAACAATTGAAGGTGAAGAATAAACCAATGCAAAACAAAATGTAATGACTACGTTTCCATGTGGTTCCCAAACTCCCTTAAAGGATGCTGACAAACCTGCCCTTTTCACTCACATGGTTTCTCCTGACATGAACAGTATCTGAACGAGGCTAGATGGAACTGGCGTTTAATGAAGACGATCCTGACAATGTGCCATGTCTACAACAAAGAACAAAACTATGTTGCCTTTGACAACCTTGCCCCTGAAGAATCTCAGCCAATCGTCTTCCTTAGAAAAGTAATGCCTGATTATGCTTGATTTATTGTGTGCCTGATGGATGGGTCCGGCTCCTTTTTGTGCTTTCTTATCTGATTATCCTTTGCTTTTTGGGTCAAATTACCTATTTGCTTTTCCATGTTCTCATTTATGTTGAAACAACTCTTCTCCCTTTATTATTTATAAATTGAGTGGCGGGAAACATTGGAGGAAGTTTCCTGGAAATCAATAACTTTGCTTTTGGGTTATGCTTTTCCTCTTCTTTACATTTGCTTACTTGGAAACCACCTGTGTTGAGAGTGGAGGGCAACCATTGAGGGAAGTTCTTTTGGCTTGACATATCAAGAGGCCCAGAATATTGGGAGAGAGAGATTTCAGTGATAGTTCTCTCAACATGGGCAATTATATATGCCACTTGTTCATGTTATATTTTTATTTGCCTTAAGAGTTTCAGAACAATATCAAATTTTCAGACTGTGAGGGTACAATGAAGGAGAGTCTTGACTTCATATATGAATATGAGTTGTAGCTGGTAGATTTGGCTTTTTACCCAAGAAACAGCATTGTTTTTTAAGTGAAAACACAGTTGTCTGAAACTGAGATGGTCCTGAAAAGTGGGGTCTTCCTTGGATTATTAAAACCAGCTTTGCTATTTTATTACCTTATATTGAATTTCTATATGGTTCACTGCATAGATTGATATATGATTCAGAACTCAGCTAAGAATTATTATACAATAATATCATGGTAATGTTTGTTGGAATCACTGACATTTGTCGATGCTTCACAGTGATTTCTCTTAACAGAGGATCTTCTTATATAAATATTCATGTCAGTGACATTGGTGCGCAATATTAGCAAGTTGCAGATTTACATTAGACTAGTCATATTTACTATACTTTTGTATTATTGGTGGATAAAATCATATCCTGGGCTTGCTCATCCTTTTTAAAATCGTGAAAGCAGGCATGCAGAGACTTGTCTTTTTTAAAACTCTTGATAGCAACAGGTTCATGAATGGCAAAGAGTAAAGGCAGGAGTAAGGGGTTATTGGCGTGGGTGTGATCATAACAAGATTTTGTGCTCTAGAAAAAGCTCATAGTATTCAAAGTATGTGATCTTACAGGCAATCTGAGAACTCAAAGCTCATCTGAAACTAAAGCACAACAGCACCTAACAACTTTATCCTACTTTCAACTGCTTCAAACCGTGTCCACCAGCTTAGCAGTTGCAACTGCTCACATGCAGAAGAGCATCACCTTCCTTCCTCTTCCCTCTTTTTCTCTCTTTCTCTTCTCCCAAAGAAACAAATACAGGGAGAAAGAATCAACTTTGTGAAAAATACTGGTCAAAAGGAGAAACAACAAGAGGGGTCTGTCCAAAAGAGATATATGAAGGAGTCCTCCTAGTCAGTCCAAAGAATGAGAAGAAAATGTATTTTACGCAAGTAGACCAAGAAAATGGGGTTTAGGCGAGTAGACCCTTGAATAATGAATGAGAATGCAGTTTTTCTAGAGGAAAACAAGACTTCAAATTATGGTAGTTAGGCAATCACTTTCATTTCTGTATGTTGACTGGGAAACAAAACTCAAATTCCACAAGTCTAAAATCCTAAATACACACTATATTTCTTTTTTAATCTAAGGAGCATTAACCAAAGCTTCATTCGTTTTGTTTCCTTTGTGCAAATCTAGGACTAGGAGAAAAAGAGCAGAGACGATCCCCTGGTGAATCATATAATGGGCGGAGATGGAGTCTCCCATATATCAAACACATTTTCCTCACTGTGAAGGGCAAAGAGCCTGTCTCCACCGATTGAAAAATCACAAATGGAACCTCCATAGCTCCTTCGAAGCCTAGACGTCAACACCCAATCAGGCCCACAAAATACGGAAATGCTATCATTCATGGAGGAAAATAGCTGCCCCTCGTGCAGCGCCAGTTTCGGGTAACATGCCTCATCGGGCATCTTCCCCTCCATCAACCTACTCCTCGAGCTCCATCTCACACTCGCAGCTCTGCTCCTTAAATCCATGAAACCCAGACCCTCATACTCATTAACAACACATATGGAACTATTCTCCTCCATTGCTATAGCATCCCGAACCCGCCGTCCATCAGCTGTTACTGGAGCTCCCATATCAGACCAAGACCACACCATCCTCTTCTCCCTAAAATCCAGCAAACTAATGTAACAGTTGTCTTTCCTGGGAAACCAAGTTGCCACCATCAAACAGTTGGTTCCTTGCAGCCACTGAAGCTTGTCAGCATCACCAAGAGACCAACCAGAAGGTTCGTAGAAGAAATCAATCTGTTTCCCTGTAATCTGATCCCAAACTCCAATCCCATACTCATTGCTCCGACCTTTACAGCTAGCAAAAATCCTATAATCTGAACTAAAACCCAGAGCTCCGGCAGTATAGCTCTTCACTTGATTGTCATGCGTCACTTGAAACTTCGACCTTAGCTCTCCTGTCGACGAGCTGAACAGCCCCATGCCGCCGTCTCCGCGGCCTAACCGCTCGCAGGCACTGATCACAATGTTCCCGGGGTCGATCCACCCCACATCGTTAACTCTCTGGTAATCAAGATGGATTGGAGGGTGCTCTTCTAGCATCCAATCATAGACATGAACCATGCTGCCATGTGCGACGCAGCAGCCACCGTCCGGGCCGGCTCGAATGGCCGTGCCGTCGCCGGGAGCTCGACCCATTACAGATTTTGAATGTCTGAGCCTGTTGCCGTCGAATTGGCCCCATTTGGCGGAGCGGATGTGGTCGAGAAGGCCGTAGAAGAGGGCTTCACGGTAAAGGAGTTTCTCGGGAATGTTGGCGGGAATGCAGAGTTCGCCGGTGCGGAGGAGGTCGAGGAGGACGGCGAAGCAATCGGGGTTGCGATCGATAAAGTATTCATCGGAGTTATTGAATTGAAAATTCCAATTGTCATCGAACATTGCTCCAAACAGCGAATTGCGGCCGCCGTTAGCGAGGGTTGTGACGGTTGTCTCGAAGATTTTGCCTCCTACGTTCAATCTTATTCTGTCTTTCTGAATTCCCATGATTTGATTCCCCAAAAATCCAGATGGGCTTTGAAACTGGACGCCGGGAAAAAAAAAACAGGGGAATTGAATTTAATATGAGAATAAAACCCGAAAAGGGATGAAATTTAAAGATTCAACAGAGGATTTCAGCGGAGAGAGATGAATATCATTTCTGAAAAGTGGGTGAAATTGTAGAGAATGTTTGAGAAACAGAATAGAATCAGATGACAACGGCTTCAACTTGAAAATACTTGGAAAACTTTGAATTTCAAGGAGAGCGAAAAGAGAGATTGATCGATAAACAGAGGACACAGAGGTATAGAGGCATGGAAAAAGTAAATAATTTAAACAGATTGATCAGAAACAAGAAGGGTTGCTGTAAACAACCCAGAGCCCAACGAAAAGCAGGGGAAATCGTTGAGACACAGAGAAATCTGATCAAAACTGGAGAAACCAAAATCTGGGTAATGAAGAGGGAAGGTTTTCAGAGATGGGTATTTAATATAATTGGATTTGGTAAGAAGGAATTGGAGAATTGTAGCTGTTGGATTTCAAAAAATTGACTCATTCGCATCTTTCTTTCCATTTTCTCTCTTTCTCGCTTTTTCATTTCTCTCTCTCTCTCCTCCTTCCACGTCTGTCCTTGCCTCTTTCGCTATTGTTCCTCTGCTCCGGACACACTTCAACTAAACTAAAAATCCATTGGCCAGCGCTGGGGTCCACTCGCCACTTAAGCAACACCGTCCGATCATCCTTCCGTCCACTTCAAATATATCATCCAACGATGAAAAGGGTTAGGGTGGGTGTACCCTTCCCTAAGAGCGCTCACAGAGTCACGCATTCTTATTATATTTAATTATTTCTCAACAGTAAATTGTTTTGCCATGAAGTCAGCTCTTTCTCTACAGAGAGAACGTGTCTTCAGGGTTGCTATTAAAAAATAGTAGTATTATTTTAATTTGAAACTCACGTTTGGATGGGGAGAAAATGGCACGAAAAATGATACTTTGGGAGCCTCTATCAATTAATGTTTTGTTAGTCCTTCAAAATCATGGTAGTAATGGGCTTAATTTTGTTAGCCTTTCAAATCACATCATTAATGTGGGTTTTTGATAAGATTGTCCTTATTCAATCAATAATATGCTCTATCAATTTGATTATTTGTGCTTAAGTTTTAATCATTGAACTTTCACTTTAAGTCTTTCAAATCATCTTTAAAGATTCGAGGGTATGAATTTATCAACTATCAACTTTACAATCTCGATCATTTTAAGTATATATATATAGTAAAATCTAAATCATTAATGATAATACAAATATATGATATGATATTATAATAAAATCGAGAAAAAATGAAAGATATTAAAATATAAAACAATGAAATGAAACTATAAAATAACGAAACTTAAATCGAATCGAAAGCAATAAGACCATTGATTCCATTTTTTTCAATAAATTTGTCTTCTATTATTTTTCTCATAAATGAAAGATCATCAAATGTGTCCACAAATTTTCACTTGAAATAACAAAGCCAAGAAAGAAGGGTTCAACAATGTAATCAACCCACTCTCTTCCCATTCACTCAACTAACAACCCAACTCCACCCACTCCACACCCCTACCTGGCTACCTCCCTCTTGCTCATACCCAAATACCAACCACACTCCCACCTTTGTAATCACTTTCTAATTCAATCCTTCTTTTAAACCCCATACCTTAATCTTATGGTCCACCCTACTCTACTCTACAAATTTAAGTGATTGCAGATTGGAAAACCACCAGATCATGATTCTCTTTTTGAGTTTTCTTCCAAAGAAAACAAACAAGTGACTGTTGCTGCGTTGCATACATGATAGAATGCCATTATTTTCATGATATTTTCTATTGGTATGTTGCTAAGGATATACTCAAGATGGTGGGCCATGGCAGCTTCTGATATTTCAATCCATTGTATTCTCTTACTCTTTACTCATTTTATTTTAGAAATAAAATAGCAAATACTTGTAAGGATGAAAATGGAAGTACTTTTCATCTTCAGGAAGACTGGGCTTGAGGTAGAAGAATGGGTATAACTTGGAGGTTAATGGAAGTGAAATAATGATTGAAAGGTTATCTTAAACTCAAAGAGATAGAGAGAGAGCGATGATTGGGGGTGTGGTAGTGGTGTTGTGTATGGAGTTTGTTGGGAGGTAGTCATGATGATGCACATCCAACATATTCAAGCTTGTGGTTCAGGGTCAATTCACTGGTCAATTCAACCCACCACTCTAGGTTTTAATTTATGGAAAAAAAAACCCACCTCACAAGTTAAGAAGACTTGCATTTATTTTTTTCCTTTTGTTTTTACAAACAAGTGGAACAACTTCTATTTAATTTTTGAAAATTATCTCCCACTAACACTGTTATAAGTTCTTAAATTAATACTTTAGTCAAAATTTGAACCCATTTTCACTTCATCTCAAAGACTTT
This sequence comes from Vitis vinifera, assembly GCF_030704535.1. Taxonomy (NCBI): domain Eukaryota; kingdom Viridiplantae; phylum Streptophyta; class Magnoliopsida; order Vitales; family Vitaceae; genus Vitis; species Vitis vinifera. The sequence goes on along the minus strand of NC_081815.1, from coordinate 7,558,155 downwards.
GAATGTGCACTATATACTAGGCTACCCCATTGGGATGTGTAGATAATAAATTTTAAAATCTTAGGCGTCTTATCATTTGACAAAACTTAATATTTATTATTTAATTAATTAAATTAATCTTAAATAAAATTATATTTAAGTTATTGACTTGAAACTTATTATTTAAATTTTACTTTAAGTATTAAGGTTATTTAATAAAATTAATGTAAAAACTTATTCTAAATCATCAAATTAATATATTTATCATTATAAATTATTAATATGATAAAAGATGTTGAGTAATAGTAAAGATCATGAAATAACAGAGGAGGTCGTGAAGATAACTATGATAAATGGAAATAAAAAAGTAAAATGAAAAAGTTGATTTAAAAATAAGTTAATTATTTTTACTTATTACTTAAAATTATTTTTTACTTTAAGTCGTATTATTAAATTATTTTAGCAAACAAACTTAGTTTACTTAATAATTTAAATTAAGTTATTAAATCACTTTAAATTATTAAATTGGTTTACCAAACACCTATCACATACCGATTAATTATAATAAATTTGAATAATTCTTATTAACTACAAAACCCCATAACTTTTTATTAATAACATTTCTTTTAAATAATATAAGAATATATTTATAAATGGTGTAGAGAGTTTGACCAAGATCAAGACCAATGATGGCATCAATTGAATTGAATTTAAATGTTAGCATAAATTTGAGGTCATATATTAATAGTAAGAATATAGAATGTAGGGGTGTGATTGGTCATGGGCCACAGGTTGTCCAAATGGCTTAAAAGATGATATTTTGTGTGAGTGGGCGTAAAAATGAATCCAAGATGGGCCACAACCCATTTGACTTTTAAGTATTTCAAAACATTTTAGCATGAAGTGAAGAGCACCAAAATTCAAAAAGCAGTCCCACCACACGTACCTCAAAAATATTTTGTTCCTCTAAAATCAAGCCATCCGACCCCTTCAATATTTTTCATTCTCTTTTGATATCATAAAAGTGAACTACGTACACAACATCTGCCCTGCCTCTGTCCTCAATCTCAGGCTCCATTGCTAACTTTTTTTAAAACAATTTTCAAAAATACAAAAACAGTTGGAACAAAGCTCTGTTTGAAACTTGAAATATTCTTGATGTGTTTTTTATGTTTTCAAATATTTTATTAAAATAACTTATATTTATTATGGTTTTTTTTACATTTATGCAATTATTTTTTAAACCAAATTCTAAAAAATAAATAAAAATAACTAAAAACAATTAAAATATATTATCTAAAAATACCTTTATTTTCAAAAAAAAAAAAATTACTAATCATACTTTAAAAACTATAGAGAATTGATGATTTGATAATATAAGCATTAACTTCTATTACTTCTTTTCAAGAATTTATATAAGAATATACTTCGATACAAAGAAAAGAATAACAAATATCTCAAAATCAAGGAAAAAAATTTATTTTTTAAATTAAGAGAATCAAATATTATTAATATTTAATTATTTTTTATTTATGAAAATATCAATTGAAGTATATTCATGCGCTTGACATTTTGCATTTTATCCTACTACTATCATGCTGCATTTTATCCTACTACTATCATGCTTCAAAACCCAATTTCACATCTCAAGGCTAAAGGTTCAAAGTGGAAATGACATTAATATTCATATTGTAACTAAAAATTTACCAATTACCAAATTCCTATTCAGAATAGTAAGACAAAATTCTAAAATCTTCAAGTATCAACGTTAAAAAAAAATTAACACATCAATCAAAGTGTTATTGTCCAAATAACTCTAAATTCAAATAATTTAAACAGAAATTAAATTTTAACATCTAAACAATATTTAAAATAAAGTTTGAACCAAAATCTTAACAAATAAAAAATTCCCTAACCTAGCCATCACTTTTTGGCCCAAAGTAAGAGTACTTGAAAAATTATCAGCATGAGCTTAAAGCTCAATAAGGAACATCAATGCAGTTTCATGAATTAAACATTTTCAATTATATTTGTAAATAGGAGATATAACATATACTTTTTTTCATAAAAATTTTTGAGTTCAAAATACTAATACATTCAAACTTTTCAACAAAACTTTCTCATATCCATTTCAAAACAATTTTTCATCAAAACCAAATCGAATACATTCAAAATACCTTTACTTTGATTATCAAATAACAAATGATGTCCAGTTAAATGAGACTTTACAAATGATGGTTAGTTTCAAATTTGTTCCATTAAAGGTGAACAAAACTAAATATCAACAATTATAACCCGTTAACTAAGGTCATAAGGTCAACTATTAGAACCTGTTGACTATAGGGTCATATAATACCAACTATTATAACCCGTTGATTAGGGTCAAATATGTCAACAATTATAACCCGTTGATTAGAGCCATAGAAATGCCAACAATTATAACCTGTTGATTAGGGCCATAGAAATTAGAGTTAAACACTTCATTTCATTAATACAAACTTACAAAACAAAATATATCTCCACAAATTTTATTTTTCATAAACAAAAAAAATGCTCAAATATATATTTTTTCATACAAAACATATACTTGATCCATGCATATAAATAAAAATAATCTTTTTACACATTTCAAAAGATCATATAAAAATAAAACTATTTCATTTTATAAAATCTGCATTAATTTCCCTTACCTTGAAGAATCGCTCAAAAACTTGAAGTATTTAGCTTGACGAATTTACTCCTCACCTAACATAATATCATACGCAATTATCTAAAGATAAAAATTTGACAATCCTAAAAATATTTTATTTAGTATCAAAAATCCTAATTAATTTCTCATGCTAATACTATTACTACCCAATATTGTTTTCAACTAACTAAATAATAATAAATTAATTTACTAAGTTTCCAAATTATTGTAAAATTCATTTTCTTTCACAATCTTACCCTCACTATTTATTTCTTTATATACTTAAATTAAATTAAAACTTATACAAGAAATTATTATTATTATTATTAGTGTTCCCATAATCCAACTGTCACTTAACCACAATTCCACCCTCACACCCCATTATATAAATATATATATTATTATTATTATTACTTTCAAAGAGCCTGCAATACCATTACTTTAAGCCACCAACTACACTCATTATTATTATCATTATAATAATAACATTTTTTTTTCTTATTTTGTTTCCTTCTTCTTAGACGTCCACACGCATCCTTGTTTTTTTTTGTTTTTGTTTTTTTTTTATTTCTTTCTTTCAAACCCTCTGCTACACGACATATATCTACATTATTATTATTATTATTATTATTTTTCTCTTCACCGTTCCAAAAAATCATGCTACTCTTATTTTATTTATTTATTATTTTTTTTAGATCTATTCATTTGAGTAATCAAAATATGTCGATCTCCATTAATAAATCAAACTATATTCATAAATTTTTAATCTTTTTGACCTATAAATTAATTAAATGAACTTTAATCAAAATTGAAATATTCCAAAGAATATTTAAAGTGTTCAAAACTAATTAACGAATATAAAATATTAATTTAAGGATTAAAAATCTTACCTGAAAATTTGATCTTCAAATCCTAAACATCCAAATCTTTGATCCTATGCTCTCTGATGTTTCTAATCTCTATATAAAAAGGTTTTCTGAATAGAGAACGCATAAAAAATCTAATTTATATTTGGGAGTTTTAAATACAAAAAGACTTTTTTACCCTTATTAAATTACTTTAATTAATTAATAATTTTTAAATTACGATTTTACCCCTAAATTGGGTTTGGGGCATTGCAAACCTCTTTCTTCAAATTGAAATTTTCACCTTGTCAACTATTTCCATCATGGTTTTATTGTTCAAATAAAAACTTGTGCATACTCTAAGAATATTTTCTTCTTCTCCTTTTGAGCAGCGAGTGATTACTTATATTATTAAAAAGCTAACATGAACTAATTAAAAAGAAGGATAAGGTGATTTAATAAACATGGTAAATCAAAAAATTTGTACACCTTTATCTTCTACAATGAGTGAATTAAAAATTTTGTTTCGATCCGAAATTGACTTTTTGATTACTATGAAATTGTCAGATATATTTTTAAAGTCTCTTAAATATTTTTGAAGAGACCTTTCATAGTTCCAAGAAACCATAGAATTGAAAATATTTCCATTGTTAATCTTTGTATTGTAGGATATGAGTTTTACTTCATTCGTCATCCTTCTTAATTTATTCAGACTTGAAGTGATGATGAACACTAACATTGCAAAATAAAGGAATGATTTAATTTTGCCACAATAGAAAAATTATTATGATGTTTAACTTGATTGAAATCAAATTAGAACACTGATAAAAAGCTAAAATATTAAGGTGAGTTGTTTTTTTTAGGGTAGGTTAAGTCTTTGTGACATTCAATTGCCATTATTTAGGTAATTCTTCGTTTGGATTGGTGGAAACTAAGGCGTTTAAAGAAGACTCGAATTTGAGTCTCCTTCCCTAGCTTTGATATTATGAAAAGTTGGATAATTTGGTTAGGGAAAACATTAAGTTCTATTACTTCTTTTCAAAAATTTATATAAAAATAATGATGAGTTATGCAAATAAATGATAATAAATATCCTAAAAATAAAGAAAATAAATATTATTCTCTACATTAAAAGAATAAACTATTATTAATATTTGATTAACCTTCATTTATGTAAATGTTGAGTGAAGTGTATTCTTACCTTTATGTTTTTCCTTAATTATTTTCCTTTTGTCATTATGTCATTCTATGTTCTTCTTAATTATTTTTATTTATCTTTAATTATTTCTTTTATACATTTTTCTATTTCAGGAATGGAAATAGTTTTATGCTTTTTTTTTTAGCATTTTCTCCCACCATTTTCTTGCTATTATTGGCATGAAACATTATTATTATTATTATTTCCCTTATTTTATTTTCATCAATTTTGACGAGTTTAGAATTTTAATACTTATTCGATCTTAAAAAGTTTGGGAGAAAATATCAAAACATGAAAATAGAGGGAAAATAAGAAAAAATAATTAAGTTTTAATTTGATAATTTTTGTTAATATATTTTTCAAATTTAATTATTTTTAATATAAAATTTAAAAATTAAAAATATATATAAATTTGTAAATAATTTTCTTTCATATTTCCAATTGTAAATCAAATAAAAAAATTAAATTATTTTTTTAATTCTTTCCCTTGCTATCTTTTGTGATCCAAATAGAATTTTAATCTCAATTATTTTTTATACCCTTCTCATGATCAAAATAGAATTTTAATAATATTATTATTATTATTATTATTTTACATGTATGAATACTGCTTTCTTTTCTTTTCATTTTTGTTTTTTTTTTTTTTGGCTATTTTAAGGTGTGGGTACGGTTGTAGGGAAAAACGTTATAGAAATACTTCTCTTAATTTTTCACAATTGTCAACACGGATTTAAGTTTCAAGCCTAGACTTATTTTTAAGGGGCTAAAGTCCATGGACCCTGTTCAGCCCATGGGCCATCCCAATGGTGGGCTCAATAATCCATCATGGACCAGATCTCGACCATAATAAAATATCTATATAAATTATTGGTTTACCAACCCTGCCATAAACGACGAGGATAGTTTTAAGGTAGAAGATTAAGGTTCCATGAGAGGGACATAAAATCCCTACATCCAACGTAGGGGTAGGCCCATTGCTTTAGTCTTTACAGATTTGGTTGACCAAGGATTCTATTTCCTCACTTCACCTGCCCTACCCCTACGTTTGGAATTATGTTTTAGGTTGTCAATTCTTAGAATTGAGTTGAAAGATATGAAAACTTAAAATTAATATGAATTTTGAAAAGACAAAATTACCCATAACCATAATTTTAATTACTTAGAAGTGAATAAGCCTCAAGTGCAGTCCTTGCTAATACCAAGGATTGAAATTTTGGGATATTTCGTCGAAATATCGAAGGTGGCTAAGGCCACGGTTGAGAGATTTTTCACCAAAAAATCAGAAATGGGAAGCATGGGCACATGGAGAAGATTTTTCCTCAAAATATCGGTGACCTTTCCAAAAACTCTAGTTTTTTATTTTATTTTATTTTTATTTGTGGCTTTTTTATTTTTTAAATTATTTGTTTTATTTTAAATTTATATTATCATTTTATTTTAAACTACTCTTCATATTTATTTTATTAATCTTATTTTAAAAAATTACCGTCACCTAACTCTTAACTTTTTTTTTTTTTCATATTTATACTTTTAATTTTATTTTTTTTAATTTTAAAATATTAAAAATATAATTTTACTTAAAAATTATTACAATATAAAAAAATTAATAAAGTTATGATATTTTATAAAATAAAATTAATTTGATAAGATAAATTATTAATAGATTTAATTATTTAAATAAATTAATGTTAATAGAAAAAGTTGTCACCATATTTGTAATAAAATTTTAAAAATTAAATCTTAAATAAAATATTTTATATAAATCAATTTAATTTTTTTATTTAAATTGTAATAAAACATATTTTAATAAAAATATTTTAAAATAAATGAATAAAGGTATTTAAGCTAAATTTTTTTATAAAATTTGATAAATATTATTTTTAATCATACTTACGTCAGTTAAACATACAAAATAATTTTAATATATATATATATATATATATATATATATATATATATATTTCATAATTTTATCATTTTTTTTTAAATTTCTTAAATATTTTCATGAATTTTGAATAATTTATATTCAAATATCAATACTGTATTTACTAATATTTCAAATTTTAACACAACTCACATGACATTAGGTATTAGTAATATTCTTCAAACAAGCCCTTAAATTCAAAAGTCCGATCGTGTTTGTAAAGACCAATTAATTGATTGGCAACAACTACTTATAATGGTATCTGCTAACAACTTTTTGTGAAGAGATCTAACAATAATTTTCTTGCTTGTGATGAGTATTTTCTTCTTATTTCTTCTCTCATTTAGTTTTTGAAAATTTTGGAAAAAGACTTAAAAAATGATTTTCAATTTATTCTTACCTTGTTTAAGAATCATCTTCGGAACTTCCATTTCAGTTTACTTTTTGACATGATTGGTATTGTAACATTCATGGTATAATTTTTTTTCCTACCATGCTTTTGGTTTGTAGGAAAATTTGGGAAAACACATAAAAATTTGAAAAAAAAAAGGAATTTGTTGATAATTTATGAAATATAACAACCTTAGGTTGTAGAGAAAGATGTTCTCAATTGGAAGCTTTGGATTTTGTATGAGATAAAATCCTTTGAGGAAAAATGAAAGAGAAAAAAAATAAAGAAACAAAATGTAAGGAAATAAAAAATGAAAAAAAATATAAAATAAATTTAAAGTTAGTAAATTATTATTTTTATACTATCCCAAATTTATTTCACTTATTTTAACCCATTAATATAAAATAAAATAATTTAAAAATACATAAAGTTTTTACTAATTTTAATTTTATTTATTTTTTATTTTTTTATTATTTTTCCTAGAACAATCAAAGTAAGAAAAATATTTTTTTTTCCTTAATATTTTTTGATAATCATGAATTAAGATAATTTAAAGAATGACATTTGAATTTGTAAAGTCTTTACTTCTTAATCATATGAGATCACCTTATTATTAAAATATTTCATTTTCTTAATTATTATAATTAAAATAAAATAAAAAGCAGAATAAAAAATTTAAAATCAAATTAAAAAAAATGTAATTTGATTTTTCATTCAAATCCATCATCCTCTTATTATTATCTTTATTAATTTTTTTCTTTATTTAAAGCTCTCTTCATAAAGAGTAGTTAAAAAAAAACAACTTTCTTTTTTATTTACTTATCTTAAAAAGCATTTTTATTAACTCAACAAAACATGTTTTTTTATAACCAAAAAAAAACCAAAAACTGTTTTTGGCAAACGCTATTTTGTTTCTAAAATCACTAAAAAATGTACAACTGTTTTTTCCACAACAGCTTTTAAAAACAGCAACCAAACATGCCCTTATTCTTTTTTTTTTCTCTATTTGGCAGAAGCCGAAACACCAAGCGCATGCAAAAGATGGAGAAAGAGTCTGGGGAGAATAGAAAGGCCGAATCTCGGAGCTCTATTGATTCAATTACAGAGGGTTCAGGGCGGAAGCGTTGATCTCCAGCCCAGAAGCCAATATTCAGGAAAATGGTCCCACGGCTTCGCCGGACCCATCTTCAACTAGGTCCTTGTTCCATAGAAGAATCGAGTTTCATCTCGCAAGAAAGCCTTTCTCTGGCTTCACTAACGGAGACGGAGGTTTTCGACTTGAGACTCTGAACCCCACCACAAATGCGAAGCGACCCGGGCACCGTACTGGTCCAGCGGCTTCGAGTGGGAAGAAGCAAGATGGGTCTGATCATGTGGAGAACGGGTTGGATCCGGAGCTCGGGATTGGGATCACATTTAGAAGAATTGTAAGCTGCTTTTGTGTGTTTTTGGAAATCGTTTCCGGTTTGCGATGTTTTCTACTATGGGGTTTCTTGTCTGTATGTTCTTTTCAGATAGGTGTTGTTTAGTTTCAGAAGTTTGGGAGGTTTGGATTGAATTTTTTTTCATCTCCCTTTCTGTATATGGTGTACTTCATAGGGATCGTTCTTCAATTTGAGTTTGTTTCAAACGTCTTCGATAATTCTTCTGGGTTTTTAATATTTTGTTGAGTTTGATTTTGCTCAAGTTGTTTTCTTTTGGTATATGCTCTACTGTTCACTATGTCTTCTTCTTTCAAGTTTCAACCATTTGTGAAAATATTTTATTAGGTGGCTATGATTTTGTTCACTCTATTACTGGATGTCTTTGAGTGATCAACCATAAGAAAGATAAGCTTTCTATACTATTTTGGAAAAACAATGAACAAGCTTGTTTCTTCAGTCAGTGGCTTTATGTATTACTTCTCACATTTCAGTTAAATGTCGTTTTCTGAAGCTATCGATTGACAGTAATAGTTTTCTTGTTGGCATGTGCTCTGCCATTGAGTAAATTTTGTTCCATTTGAATTTGTTTCTAACTATTGAATATTTTGTTGTGTTTTTGCTTTTGATCAACTTCTTTACAGTTCATTTCCTCCTTGGATTAATGTTTTCTTTTTGTTGTATGATTTCTGTTAAGTTGGTGGTCTTCAGTTCAAATTTATTTGGGACTTAGTTATTTTGTTGAATTTGGTGTCTTTATTCAATTATGTTGCACTTGGTACCATGGAATTATCCAATAGCTTATCAATGTTAGTGGCATAAATAATTTTACAGGGTGCTGGTTTGGAAAATCTGGGTAATACCTGTTTTCTTAATTCATTATTGCAATGCCTTACTTATACAGAGCCTTTAGCAGCATGTTTGCAAAGCAGAAAGCATCAAAATGCTTGTAAGTCTCTCTCTCTCTCTCTCTCTCACACACACACACACACACACACACATTTGTGTGCATTCAAAATAAACTTATATGTGTTGGGTTTTTTGTGTAAGTAATTTGTAACTATAAATTTTCTATTATGTGATGTGAAAGAAAATATCACTACTCTGTAAAGTAAATTACTGCATTTCTTCTATATTTCCTTGAGAAAATTCCTTTAGCAGGATGACAACAAGGTCATTGCAATCTGAACCTAGTGCAAGTAAGAAGAACTTGATCCTTGTTGGCTTCATAGTTGTTAAAATTTAAAAACTTATGATACACAATATGATACAATGATACGATTCATTTTGAATGGAAATTCATACATTTTGCAATCCATATCTTATCTTAAGCCTATCTTATAATACATATACGATACACAATATGATACGCTATATAATGATACATACATCTTCAAATATTTTTCATAATTTTTTAAAAATAAAATCAATATTTTTTTATTAAAAGGATTATTTTATTAATTATTTAAAATGTATAGTAAAGTTAGAAATTGATCATAAAAGGGAGAAAAAGGTAAAATAATCCTATATGAAAAATTACATTCTTATTGTCAAAGACTATGTTGGAAGTTCGGTAAATTTGTTTTTACAATGAATATTGAGGTATTTTTGTTTGAATGATTTAAATATTGACTCTGAAAATAATTGTACTTCATGATTAAAAACTTTTACTTAATATATTAGGTTTTTTTTTTTTTTTTTGGGAAACAAAAGAAGTTCTTCAATGGAGAAAAAATACTAACAAACATGCAAAGTTAGAACTTTGTAGATAACACATAAAGACATAGGCTTTGTTTGAGAAGTGTTTTCCAAAACAATTCTAAAAAATAGTTTTTGAAAACCATTAGTGATGTTTTGTAAAATAAAAGACTATTTGATAATTTGAAACGTTTTAAACCTGTCTTCTACGTTTTTAAATATGTTTTAAAAATAACTTTTATATGTAGTGCTTTAGTTTTAATCATTCTCCATATTTGTTTGAATATTTTTTTAAAACAACTCTCAAGAAACAAATGAAAACAACTAAAAACAACTAAAAGATGTTATTTAAAAGTACCTTGTTTTTTGTTTTCTAATTGCCAACGCATTTTTTTTTTTTTTTTGGTTGTGGAGGATAAAAAATTGTTTTAAGAAATAGTTACCAAACAAGATCTTATATATCCACAACACATATAAGTATGTATCCCTAACTAGAATTTAAAAAAAAAAAAAAAATTGTATCTAAAAATTCAGGAAGTTTATTTTTGTGAATTTTATGATAAACTTACATATTAAACTCATGTATTTTTAAATTGAATTTTTCAAAATTTTAGTATTTGATTTTTGATATGGTATAACATAGTTTTAACTCTTTAAGTCCTACTATTTTTCATGAAATTTTATTCTCTACTTCATGCTTCCAATATATATGTACATGTGTACGTAATTTTTTTTTTTTTTTAAACTTGCAATACATGATATGGTCTGATTCATAATACGGAAAAATAGAAAAATGATACACGATATGTTTTACTAGTTAACAACTATGGTTAGCCTATAAAAAGGGTAAGAAGAACCCAATCCCTAAAATTAACTTAGATTTAAGAATCCCTCCGCTAATTGATTTGAATGCTATTTTGGTCTTAATATGTCCCATTTTTGGCAATCAAGATGTCCATTTGAGCTTTAGAGCCAGTCTTGTTTGAAATGATACATTTGTTGTTTTAGTCATTATTAACTTGTTGTCTAATTGGATTTAAACATTGTGTTCATTAAGAAGATTCATTTTATGGGGTCTACAATAACAGTTTTAGGTGTTATATTCTTTATTATAATTACTTGATAATCATGAAATGGATTGGTAAGATGTTTATATTCCATCTGTTTTGTTGTTTTCTTTCTCTATCTTCAAGCCTTATTTAAAGATTTTGTATTAGGCTTCAATTTGTTTTTAAGTGTCCTCATTAGGAATTATTCTAAGTGTTATGCTATGTATAAAGTATATACTAGTACATACAATAGAATATGGTAAGTCCATATTTCCTAAGTCCCATATATGCATAGATAGAATTGTGCTTGAACGTGCCCAACTCTGTCTATGCATGCTCTAAACATCTGAGGTTTCTTAGATTAACGTGTTCCAGAATTGTTCTTTTAAGTGCACGACGGAGAGGAGGATTGAATAAAGAATTTAAAATTTATAATGGGCCCTTGTTCTACTCTTCCTGTAAAAAACTTTAGGATTTTAAGATTTATCTAAATTCCATCAAAGTAAATGAAATTTTGAATTTATCGTATTTAAAAGGTTTCAATTGTTCTTGCATGATTGATGCCTACAATTGATTGAGCTTGGACAGACATAGTAATGTGCTCAAAGTTTGATGTAGTCCCTAGGTCATTAAGCTAATTAACTGCTTGGAAGGACTATTAGTGAGTGGAACTTGAGCCAATATCCAACCCATGGTTGTCATTTGGGGCTTTCTCAATTTGATCTGTTCCATGTCTATCTATGTGATTAGGATTAGGGGACTTCCCTGCTTGGTCTATTTTAGAAACAAATTCAAAATCTATGATGGTTGGTTTGCTCTCCTCCTCTCTTTATGTGTGGCCTTTTCAGATGTCTACATGCATGGTTGGTGCTTAATTGGGAATGAGAGCCCAAGGCTCTATTTGGGAAATGTTTTTGAAAACAATTCTCCAATGTTTTAAAAAACGGAGCATACCATCGGTCCAATTGGTCGGATTGTTGATTGGCAACCTCTCCAGTCCGGTTTGCTAAGGGAACTGTTTTATTGTTGCACCAGTATTGAATCGCTTGAGTTGATGGTTGGATAGTTGAACTAAACAAACTGTTTGGTTCCCTAAGAATTGGTCAAGCTCAAAATTGCTATAGACTCCCACTTCTTGTGGAAGCCTAAGAGCGCTTACAGCCCTGACAACCATGGATTTGATCCACTGATCTCCAGCTGTAAAAGTAAGTGTTAGACTGTTCAGCTATATGTTATCTTTGTATATTAATGCTGTAAAATTAAATATATAGCAAGATTAATGTTTTTTTTGAAATTTTTGTCATATAAAACCTTTGGACAAATGTAAATATTTACATTCATGTTTATTTTTATGATAATAATTATGAAAATAATATAAATAATTAATATAATAATTTTAAAATAATAAAATACAAAGACATGAAGATAAAATTAAATATTATAATTTTCCTTTCATCTTAAACATATTTAAATATTATACATGTTCTATTTAATAAATTTAAAATATTAATATATTTATTTTTATGATTTCATTTGATATATCAAATATAAAAATGAAATATTATTAAAAAAAATTAATTATATATATATATTTTTAATTGCTTATAATTATTTTTAGTTTTGTATAATATATAAATTATTCAATTATGTCATCATCGGTTTGATTATGGTTGAACCATTGGGCCAACCAGTGAATCGTGAATTGGTAAGTTTTTCTGTTCAATGATCGATCTGGTTCTAAAAACGTTAGTTATGTGTTCGAATCTCATTTCATGTCTATTTCCCCACTTTATTAAGCCCGCATGTAACCCCAAAAAGAGGCTATTTGTGGAGGTTATTGGAGTGCTTGATATACATTATGAGTCAAAATCTTACAAGTTTAGCCTTTTAGGAAAATTGGTTTTTAACAACTATCAATTGATGCCTCCTCATATTGGTTGGAACAGTAAATACATTTAGAGCTTCAATCTTTCTTCTTTGCCTTACTAAAATTCCATGTAGGGTCATTCTCTATGTTCCTTCCCATTTGACGTCCATATATTATTGTGATGTTCTTGTTAAATGATAAAAATTTGAATTTTCTTAAAACTATCAAATATAGTCAAATGTGTTCATATTGCACAAATCGTGTATCATACTTTTTGAAGTGGACACAGGATAGAGAAGGTTTTGTTCAGGTTGAGACCAAATTTTTTTTGCTTGAAGTGGAAGAAGTGAAGAGTTGTGTTGTCGGGGTGATTGTTGAAAGACAGAAAGGGTATTTGAGGTGGATCAACAAGAGAAATTAAGGGTTGGGTTGGTTATTAAAATGTTTGGACAAGTGCTGTATGTGGACACAGAGAAGGATTTCTTTGGAGGTGAAAAAGAATTTGGCTGGTAGGATCCTGCTGCTCTCTGTGTTTTCCAAGGATGCAAGATGTCTCTTCATTACTCTGGGAAAGATTTTGATTTGTCTGGGTGGGCTGTCATAGATGTTAAGGCCTCAAACCTGGGTTTCCATGAATCATTTGGAAACAGTGTTGGGTCAAGGTACTGTTCCTAGGCATGAGGTGAAGATTGGGTTTGTGACAACTTAGTTGGGAAAATCTGTGTCAATGCAGCTTCCCTGAAGATCTTGTTGGACATCCTAGCCACACTAAAGAGGATTGAATCTTTGAGGGGGTGTTTGGTGGGACTCTGATAAATCTCAACACCCTGTCCTTGTTGATGGTCCTCTGTAAGCCCAAAAATCCTTTTGTGCTAATGGAAGGAATGTGGAACTGAAGGATTTTTAAATGAATGAAGCTATTGAACCTGAAGCAGGAACATTTTTTTCCTGAAATCCTTATGTGGGTGGTTGAAAGCCTTCTTGAAGGGTGGACGACTTTCTTTACCTTATTTTACTCATCGGTGCAGGAGGTGAGAGTTTATTAAGCGTTATGCAGTGTGCTTATTTTCTTTTCATCTTTTAAGTTATGCTATTCTTGTTTTCCTATGAAAAATGTATAGATACACTCAAGATGCAATATGTGTTGGTTATATCATTTACATGAAAAATGCACTGTGTCATGTATTATTTGTGAAGTATCATGTATTTTTCATGCTGTCCTTTTCTTTTGGATGATTTCTCTATTTGTTGTTGCAACCCCTTAACCAAGATAATCTGGGTTGAGTAAACAAGTTCTTGATTATCTTTACGAAGATTCTGTTAGTAATTTGGCCCACTGCTCTACTTTTTCTAAATTATATTTTGTGGTATTTATCATTTTGTTATTTATCTAATTTGTGATTCTGTTTCTGTCACTTTGAACCTGAGTTTAGCCGGTCAGTATTTTGTAGCCGTGCTTTATCTCTATTTTTTCTAAATTATATTTTCGAAACTTGGTCAACTTTCACATGTTACACTTGATCCACAGTTTCAATCTAATTTTTACTAATAATTGTTTCCCTAGAGGAAAGTGAGTGTGAAAAACAATTCATGATGTAGAAACAGGATGCCCCCTTGAAAGAAATTATTGCAGAATGCTGGAAATTGAAAGAAATGCAAATGATGAAGGAAAAAATGGGCTGAAATAGTTCAGCTAAGCAGATTGCAAATAATAAGAGAAGTGCATCAAAAAATTAATTTTACTTGTAAATAAATTCACTGGGGGGCACTTCTCTATGCCTTTCTTAAAATTTTTCCACAGGTGTCCATGACGTTTTTCTCTTCATTATTTCATCTGTTCCCAATGAAGAAACTGTTTTACACCCATTTTGCAAAAACATTTCTATGTAACAGTTCAATTGCAGTTGGAAAGTTTGGTCAAAGTCGAGGTACCATTGTATTAATGATGAGTTAGGTACACTATGGAAAAGTGGCACATGTGGCAAGTACTTGGTGCTCTGGGTTTTGGTTTGCCGAATCTCATGTAGCACCCTTCATGTGCCTGACGGTGTGTTATCACTGATGGCTGAAGTAAAGTTAAATGTTTCCAAAAGATTTCTTGCAGTTTATCAGGCTTATGAATTGTATCAAAATTTTCCATACCAAATTGTTAGGTAGTACCGATATAACATTAATTTTTACCTTCCATATGTCATATATATAGACAGATTTTATCTAACTGCATGTGTCCTGTATGCTTCATGGACCTCTCAGGTGTTACCATCTAATGAGAACTTTTTGTTCTCCTCATGCACTGAATTTGTTGTTTTGTTTGCTATTCTGATATTTCTGTATGTTCCCAGTGGTAACTTGTAGCTTGTGCTGTTGTATTTTTATTTATGGTTAATTTTCTTTGCTGGACAGGAAGAAAATATGAAGTTTACTCGTTATGGAGAGGGTTTTAGTCCATGCCAGTTGGAGCACCCATTCCGGTGACTATCACTGCTTTGTTCGCACTTCTACTGGCATGTGGTACTCCCTCGATGACAGTCGGGTAGGAAGCAACATAACTTTTTTGAGTCCATATTCATGGTATTCTGGGAGTATGTTTGTACACTGTGCACAGATGATATCATTCCATTTGAAACGAATGTGTCATTTTATGGTATGATCTTTTTGTGATTTCAAAAAATGTTATTTAAATATGAGCTTAACTACCTAGCCCCTTGAGGTCTGGCTTAAGTGATAAAAGGGGATGGTTTGTTGGAGGGTCCAGGTTCAAGTCTTGATGGGGACAAAAATTTACCTATCAAATATATATATATATATATATATATATATCATGTCTTGTAATATCCAACATAATTTAGGCTTCCCCTTGGAGTTCAGTATTGCAACTTTTAAGTTCCCCTTCAGTTTTAAACATATCCTTTCACACATGAATTATCTATTGGTGAAGGCCCCATATTTCATGTCTTCATCTATTGGTGACTCCATTCTGGAGTGTGCTTATGCCTTGAAATGTTGGATACAGCAAAAAAAAATTGATTCAGGGTTCCATCTGCTGTTTGGACACCTCCTAATATGTGTGCACCTTCAGTTTTTTACGTAGGGGGATGACTTCCTTATGATTTTACCCTAATTTGGCATACAGGTTGTCCAGGTTAGTGAGAGAACTGTTTTGGATCAGAAGGCCTACATGTTGTTTTATGTTCAGAAACAGAACTTGGTTGCAAGTTCCATAGCAAAGAAAACATGTTCCAGTGTAAGTCAAGATCTATAGGAAACCATTCAAAGTGGACCACTTGGGAAAAGTTTAAGTGCTGCTGATGCTTCTGCTGCTGTAACTCAAAATGATGTATCAAATGTTGGCTTGCCAAAGGAGATTCTATCAAGAGAAGCGTCAGCTCCAAAAAGTAGCAGGTTCTCATCTGACTGCTTGGCATTGACAAATGGTCCCATGTCTGAACCTTCACCCAATGTAGCATTATCAAAACACTGGGTGATGGGGCTTCCCACTCTGAACCCTACTCTGGAGAAATCCATGCCACCATCAGCTCCATCTGTTAAGGGAAGTAGTATCTCTAATCTTGACAGTGCTGTTGCAGCATCAACTGGTGCCAAATTTAATGGGTGCAGTGAGGATTAAATTTCTAAGAAATATCAGGGCGTCTTAGATGTCATACAAGCGAACTGCATCATTTCCCAAATTCTGCTGCTGATAAGCCTGACTCAGAGAAGACCTCTCCAAAGGTAATTGGAAATTCCATAACCATTGCAGTATATGTATATATGCTATTGTGGATTTTGCACCTCATTCTTGACCCATGAAACCATTTTTATGTAGGTTGGTATTATTTCAAATGCAGATGGAACATTGGAGAAAATAGAACCTGTTAAGTTGCCAAATGGTCCAAGTGGTGAAAATTTTCAGTTAGTTATTTTATTTATTGACTACCTTAAAGTCAAATTAATTGTTTGGTCAAGCATTGACATTTTCCTTCATTGCAGGTTGGAAGTTATACCCAAAGGGAGTGCTGCTGGTGATTCACTTATTGAAAAGGCTGATGATGGTGGCTAAAAATTATCAACCAAGTTGATAGAATTTTCAAGCCCGTCAAGCATTGTGAATAGATCTATTCACATGAAAACTCTTGATTGCAAGCCTCACAGAAAATTAAAAAAGAAGCATGTCAAGTGTTGGATGAGAAGCATGCATCTTGTTTCAAACACTCTCTTCCAAGCATCCTTGAGCTTGCGAAAGAAGAAGAAGCACTAGAGCAAACGGCACACTTCTGACATCAAGAATCTCACTGAAGAACACTTACTGGAAGCAGGTTGTTTATCTATTGTTCAGGGCCCATCCACATTTGATAAAACCCAGACAATTTCTGTGGGTCCAACTAATCCTTGGGGAAAAAGGGTTAAGCATGGTACCAAAAAGGGAGATAAAAGAACTGCCGTGAAGGATGTGGAGTTCAAAGACAGAATTGGTCAGGAGTATGCAGAATGGACTAATGAGTATGCTTACCAGAGGTCTAGACGAGACAAATGGTAAGTGGTCATCTAGACCCTGGACAGTTCTTATTTGTTCATATATTATTTGTATTATCAACTTCATGAATTCGTTTTAACCTTGCATAAGCAGCTCTATTTCTGATCCATTCACATGGTACATCTATGGGCAAATAGCTTCTGGGATCTTGTAGACCCTCCATTTTGTCCTAGTAGCACATGTTATCCTATGTGTTCTCCGTCACTTCTTGTTGCTTTATAACAGTCCCATGGTGGTTCATTGTCATTCATTTGGTACTTTTTTTTTTTAGCCACCTTGAAAGATTCATCATCGAAGGATTTTTTTTTATGGATCCTAGATGTGACCTTAGTTGCACTCTTAGCTTAGTTCATTAACTGGCACCTTAGGTTCAGCTCACTTAAGGGCACCTTAGCTCAGTTCACTTAGGGATACCTTAGATTCAGCTCACTTAGTGGCACCTTAATTTATTTCCATAGTTTTAAAAGGCACAAGTCATGCCTAATGTGCAAAAGTCTCCTATAGCTTAAGCATAAGGTGCAACACAAGGTGTGTGTTTGAGTGAAGTGAAATGCAACCTAGGATACACATCAATTTTGTAAAATATGATTTAAAATCTAATCTGATCAATAAAAAATTTTAAATTTGAAACGTTTAAAAGAAGCATTCAATAAAAAAGTAATGAAATTATATAAATTTCAATATATAATTAGAAATTTCAAGAATAAAAGTGTTTAAAAAGGAAGAGTAAAGCCAACAAGGCGTGCCTTTTTAGTAAGGCGCATATCTTGGCAAGCAAGGCTCTATAACTAGGGAGTGGTGTGAGCGCACCTTTTAAAACTATGCTTATTTCACTTAGTTGCAGTTTAACTTAACTCACTTAGTGACATTTTAGTTTAGTCCACTTAGTTTACTTCAGCTTAGTTCACTTGGTGACACTTTAACTTAGTTCACTTAGTTGCATCTTAGTTTAACTTACTTAGTTCACTTAGTTACACTTTACCTTAGTTCGTTTAGTTGCATTTTAAGTTTATCTTGCTTAGTTGCACTCTAGCTTAGCTCACAAAGTTGCACTTTAGTTTAGATGCACTTTAAGTTAGTTCATCTAGATACATTTTAGGAAGATTCTTAGTTGCACTTTAGTTTAGGTGCAATTTAGGTTAGTTCATCTAGATGCATTTTAGGAAGATTTTTAGTTGCACTTTAAGTTAGTTCATTTCGATGCATATTTAATTCATTTCATTTAGGTGCATTTTAGGTTAGTTCATCTAGATGCATTTTAGGTAGATTTTTAGTTGTACTTTAGGATAGTTTCATATCACTTTGCATGACATATGCATGGGGTTATTTGGGAGGATTTGAAGGAGTACACGGCTTTGGGAGTTTGAGATTGCTAGTATTCTTTTTTGGAGGGATACACAGGGCACTGGAGACTTTTCCATAGAAAGAACTCTCTTTGGCATCATTCACAGCATTTAGGATGTTCTTTTGGAGAAGGGATTCTTGGAGATACATGGCTGCCCATAGAACTCTTGGAAATTCAGGAAGGAAGGTAATCAAAATGGGAAGTTTTTAAAAAATTGTTTACAACATTGGAAACTTTGGATAAGGAAAGACTCTCTTTGGAAAGTGATATGCATGGTTGACATTGAAATTTTAGATAGACTTGGAGAGTTGGAGATCAGATTGGAAACTTTAGAGATTAGGTAGGATCTTCTTTGACATGATTTTGGGAGACTTGCTGGCAGAACATGACTCCATTGTTTTTTTAGGAAAGTAAGAAGATTTGAGGAAGTTAGAGATTTTTTAGGAAGACTCCTTTTGGGAAGAGGCATGGCTGCCATAGATTTTAGGGGAGATTCACACGGCATGGAGAGGAGATAAGCAAGACTCACAAATTGGAGATTTAGAGAGGGTAGGACTCTTTGATTCATGGATTAGAGAGTAGGAGAGCTTTCTTGTCATATACTAAACAAACTTAAGTATTTTGAGCATAACTTTCACTACAAATATGCAAATAAGTGGATTCTTGAAGCTACAGAAAGCTAACAAAAAGGGTTACACTTACATCTGTTGACAACTTTTTCTAAATCAATCATTATCAAGGAGTAAATTTCGTGACAAGGTTCAAGTGCAGGATTAGCCTTGAGGAACGGGCATGGCTACCACAAAATTGAGAAGAAAGGTGAAGTCTTGAAAGGAACAATTGAAGTCTTGAAGATTAAGAAGGTGAGACTCAGCGTTGGGAAACAAGAAAGGAGCAAGTTTGCATCTTTTTTAAGAGGAGGTATGTTCTTTTTATTTTCTTGAATATCTTGATTATGATTATCTCTTCATCTATTTCTTTTCCTCCCATTATGCTTAAGTACAGAATTATCTTTGTTTGAGGTGGATAATGAAAGTCACTTTGATTGTTGTTAATTGGATATTGTTGATGACATATTGATGAAAAGTTGATGAATGGTTGATTGATCTTATATTGATTGATGTCTATTAGAATTGGGATTAGGATTGTTTGTTTTGGAGTTATTCTCGCTTGATTGAGGCCCTTTGACAACACATGATAAGTGACCAAGAAATTTTCTATTTGTTTTTTTATTGTCTTTGGTCTTATTTTTGGGTTGCTTGTTTTTGTTTGGGATGTTTAAATTGTTCACCTAAAGCCACTTAATCATCTTCATACATTAAACTTTTCTAGGGTTATTTGTGTTTGATATTTTGTGGTTTAGTAATATCTTTAAAATTGTTTTTTTTCTTTTTCAAACATTTTCCTAAATAGATTAATCCTCTAAATTTTCTTAAAACTTCATCTTAGCTCATTAGGGTTAAAAAAATCATTTTTTTCAAAAGATATGCAAACAATTTCAATCGGTATGCATTTTTGTATTGATTTTTAAATGAATTTTGATTTTATATACATGAATCCAAGTTCATGGTTCCAAACAAAATAGAATGATTCTTTGCCTTGATGAATGTACTAATGATTATATGAGCTTAAAGATGCATAAGTTAGATTTGTGTATATCCAATAAAGACTTGTGAAGTTAAAAAGATCCTTGCCCAGATGGCATCAGAATACACCCACCATAATAGAGTCAAAAGCGTGCAAGAGATCATGGGAAGGACCTTGAAGGTCTCAATGGAGAGGAAGACCTTTTGGGTTAGTTTCGAGGGAGAGGTCGGAGGAAGATGGTGTTCACTAACAGAGCACAGTAAAGGCTCTGTTTTCGTCTTAGGCTTTGAGAAGGAAGAGGCTAGTTGGTTGATAAAACAATTGACAAAGGCCATTGAGATGAAGATTTTTATGGGTTTCAATAGAAAATTTAGAGAAAATACTAGAGTTCATCTATTGGAGGTTTGCTTCAATGTTCATGGCAGGTTAATAAGATTATTAGAGTTCGCCTCCAAAAGGAAGTCAACCTTTCTGGTAATACCTGAGGGGGACAATGGCAGGGGATGGAAACTTTTAAAGGATGCGTTGTATTCAATGTTGGTGGTCCCCTCCTCGGGTTTTGACGAAAAGGGAAGGCAGAGCAGGGAAGGAAGGATCTTGCACAAATTCGCGAGTCCTTTGCAACAGTCCTTCGCGAATGTAGTCAAAGAAGAAAGATCAAGGAGAGGCGACCTTGTTTCAGTAGGGAGATGGGCGAGGGTCGTGGTGTGCGAATGTCATGTTGGTTCTGTTAACTGGGCTGAGGTTGGCCGGGCTAGGGCACAAAGGCGTGGTGACAGTCGTCCCTTTCGCCGGAGGAAAAGGATTGTTTTTTGAAGAAACCTTAGAGGAAGCTGTATCACTACACGAGTCAAGGTTCATCAGGATTAAAGGAGGAATTACAGTCTTGTTGAGAAGATGGTCGCCAAAGGAAAATTCAGAAATAGAGGAGAAATTCAAGGAAGGTTTGATAGATTTAAGGGGTTTACCATTCCATTTATGGACTGAGGTTCACTTGAAGAAAATTATGGAGCAGTGGGGGATGGTGACAGAGATAGATTGGTGAACGCTGAATTTTTTTTATCTAAGCAAAGCTAGGGTGAGAGTTGTTATGAAAGAAAGATCGGTGCTTCCCGCTTTGATTGAGGTGTTAGATGGGGGATGGGATTTCACAGTCTCAGTTGCAGTGGCTGGGAAGGAAGACGGCATGCAGGTTAGAGAGATGGGTGAGTCAACTCGGCATTTGGCTGAGGCTCACATGGGGACAGTTGGCAGAAAGAGGGAAGAGGAAGATAGATCAACGGCTGGAAAGGGGTCCTCGGCTGGGGCAGTTGGCAGAACAATGGAGTGGAGAGGTGGTTAAAAGGCTGAGAATGCTCTCGGGAGGACACGTGGAATGAATAGGATGACAGTGGGAAACAACTGGCCTCCAACGTCTTTCAGTTCAAATTCAAAAAGCCAGAGAGCAGGTGGTGCTAGGCCAGGGCAGGCTGGTAGGGTCAAAGCCCGGTCAAATCTCGTGGATGAGATTTGGGCCTCCAAGACAAAGGCCCATTCTTTTAGTAAGCCCAGCCCACAGTCTGAAACTGATGTGGGCTGGAAGAGGGAAGTCCTTGGGAAAGGCCCGATTCAGTCGCTGGGCCAAGAGATGGGAGGCAAGCAAGACAAATTTTCGAAGGGCCCATCACACAGAGCTACTCATTCTGCAAAGGGGAAGGCGAAGGTAGGCTACGAGGAATCTGAAAATCAACAAAGGGGCTTCGCGGTGAAGTGCGGTTCAAAGATGTTGTGGAATGTTTTACTTCCTTCAAGCTCTGCATGCCGACAAGGGGATCGAAGCCGAAGAGAGCCACTCACGACTGAGAGATCGCCGACAGGTAGCGATACTCTTCCATTGGAAGACACCTCCGAAGCGGGAACACAGTTGGTTCAAGGGTGTTCCGAGGAAGGAATGACGCCAACGAAGGAAATCGTGGAACAAAGGAATATTCTTAGGGCTCCTTTTATGTCAAAAGAGAAGGAGAAAACGCGCAATATTGCTATAGGAAAAGACAGAGCAGGTGTTAAGGGCTTTGTGGGTTGTTCTCATAGTGGATCTTCAGTCTCGGATCATCCTTATCCCGCAAACAGAGAAAAAGGGCTTATCTTTGAGGGGTACTGTGGAATGACGGAAGTGGAAATTTTCCAGGTATCTTCTCACCAATCTTCTCTGCCTTTACATTCTCCCTTCTCTGGTATGGCTCCTCCATACCAGAGTCCTTCTGTTCCCAATCTCTCCATTTCAGCCTCTCATTCCCAGTTTCCTCCGAAAAACCGAGTGTTAACTGAAATTTGTTAAAAAAAAAATGTCGTTGGGGATTATCATCTTAGGTATGTTGGCAATCCTAACCATGTTGAAGCGGTGTCCCAGGTGGCTAGATTGAATCTGTTGTCTGAGAGCTTTAAGTATGATAAGACCAATCCCAGCTCGCCTCATGGGGCCCCTATTCTGGATTCAGTTAGCCAGGGAGACTTAGAATTCTCCTAGATGAGTGGGTTCCAAATAGAAGGTCTTTCCCCTAGCAAAATGGCTAAAGTTTGTGTCTTAAGCTCCTTGGATATTAAGGTGTATTCAAGACGAAAGAATAGAATTGCCATAGCCAATTGAGCTTTGGTGGCGATGGTTTGGAGATATAGGGATAGTGAGGTGTTTTTATGAAGATCAGAAGCTGGAATATAAGGGGGTTGGGATCTAGGAAAAAGAGGAGGGTGGTTAAGGATTTTTTGTGACTTCAGAATCCGGATGTAGTGATGTCTCAGGAAACAAAAAGAGAGGTGTGTGACAGAAGGTTTGTAGGTAGTGTCTGGTCGGTTAGGAATAAGGAGTGGGCTATTCTTCCGGCGTGCGGGGCTTCAGGAGGGATTTTGATCATTTGGGACTCAAAGAAAATGAGCGGTGAGAAGGTGGTAATAGGATCTTTTTCTGTCTCAGTCAAGTTCTTGTTGGATGGAAGCGGACCATTGTGGTTGTCCGCAGTCTATGGGCCAAACAACCCCTCAATTAGGAAGGATTTTTGGGTGGAGCTGTTAGACCTTTTTGGCCTTACTTATCCTTCATGGTGTGTGGGAGGTGACTTCAATGTTATAAGGAGAAGATCAGAAAAATTGGGTGAATCTGGATTCACTTCCAGCATGAGGGATTTTGATGGTTTTATAAGAGAATGCGAATTACATGATCCCCTATTACGGAATGCCTTTTTTACTTGGTCAAACATGCAAGAGTCATCGGTATGTAAGAGATTGGATTGGTTTCTCTATTCAAATGAGTGGGAGCTTTCCTTCCCTCAAAGCCTTCAAGAAGTTCTTCCTAGATGGACATCGGATCATTAGCCGATTGTCTTGGATACCAATCCATTCAAGTGGGGCCCAATACCTTTTAGATTCGAGAATATGTGGTTGCAACATCATAGTTTCAAAGAGTGCTTTAGCAGTTGGTGGAGAGAATTTGTAGGAAATGGTTGGGAAGGTCACAAGTTCATGAGGAAGTTACAATTTGTTAAGGCAAAATTGAAAGATTGGAATAAGAATACTTTTGGAATGCTTAAGAAAAGGAAAAAAACCATCTTGGATGAAATAGCTAACATTGATGCCATTGAACAAGAAGGGGCTCTCTCTTCTGATCTTGCGGCTCAAAGAGTTGTAAGAAAAGGGGAGCTAGAGGAATTAATTTTGAGGGAAGAAATTCATTGGAGACAAAAAGTTAAGGTAAAATGGGTTACGGGGATTGTAACTCAAAGCTGTTTCACAAAGTGGCTAATAGGAGACGAAACAGGAATTTCATCAAATTCTTAGAGAATGAAAGAGGTTTGGTGTTGGATAATTCAGAAAGCATCACAGAGGAGATATTACTTTATTTCAAAAAGCTCTACTTGAGTCCTCCTGGTGAGTCATGGAGAGTAGAAGGTATTGATTGGTCTCCTATATCAGAAGAGAGTGCTTCTAGGCTGGATTCCCCTTTCGCTGAAGAAGAGATCTTTAATGTCATATTTCAGTTAGATAGGGATAAGGTGCCGGGGCCTGATGGTTTCACCATAGCAATGTTTCAGGATTGTTGGGATGTGATCAAGGAAGACTTAGTGAGGGTGTTTGCAGAGTTTCACAATAGCGGGATTATTAATCAAAACACCAGTGCCTCCTTCATAGTCCTTTTGCCCAAAAAGAGTCAGTCAAAGAAGATTTCGGATTTTAGACCTATCAGTCCGATCACTTGTCTATATAAGGTAATAGCAAAAGTCTTGTCAGGGCGTCTAAGAGGAGTACTACACGAGACCATCCACTCCACTCAAGGTGCTTTTGTTCAAGGGAGACAAATTCTGGATGCAGTTCTTATAGCTAATGAGATTGTGGATGAGAAAAGGAGATCAGGGGAGGAGGGAGTTGTATTCAAGATAAACTTTGAAAATGCTTATGACCATGTGAAATGGGACTTTTTGGATCACGTGTTGGAGAAGAAGGGATTTAGTTCTAAATGGAGGAGTTGGATGAGAGGTTGTCTGTCATCGGTCTCTTATGCTATTCTAGTGAACGGTAATGCTAAAGGGTGGGTCAAGACATCTAGAGGTTTAAGACAAGGTGACCCTTTATCCCATTTCCTGTTCACTATTGTTGCAGATGTGTTGAGTAGAATGTTGTTGAAAGCTGAGAAAAGAAGTTTGCTGGAGGGCTTCAGGGTAGGTAAAAATAGATGTAGGGTGTCCCATTTGCAATTTGCAGATGATACCATCCTCTTTGCTAACTCTAGAGAGGAAGAACTGCAAACTCTTAAGAGTTTATTGTTAGTGTTTGGTCAAATGTCTGGGCTTAAGGTCAATCTAGACAAGAGTAATCTTTTTGGCATCAACCTTGATCAGAATCATCTCTCTAGGTTAGCCTTGATGCTTGACTACAAGGCTTCAGATTGGCCTATACTTTATCTAGGTCTTCCTTTGGAAGGGAATCCAACTGCTTGTGGATTCTGGGATCCAGTGATTGAGAGAATCTCTAGGAGATTAGGCGGATGGCAAAAGGCTTACTTATCTTTAGGTGGTAGGATAACTCTCCTACACTCTTGCCTTTCCCATATCCCTAGCTACTTCCTTTCTCTGTTTAAGATTCCAGCTTCAGTGGTTGCAAAAGTCGAGAGGATGCAAAGGGACTTTCTTTGGTCAGGGGTTGGGGAAGGCAAAAGAGATCATCTTGTTAGGTGGGATGCAGTGTGCAAGCCGAGGGTAAAAGGGGGTTTGGGGATTGGGAAGATACCTTTAAGGAATCGCGCTCTTTTAGGGAAATGGTTGTGGAGGTTTCCTAGAGAGAGTACAACTCTATGGCATCAGGTCATTCTTAGCATATACAAGACACACTCAAATGGTTGGGATGCCAATACTGTAGTCAGATGGTCACACCGCTGTCCTTGGAAGGCCATTGCACAAGTCTTTCAGGATTTTTCCAAGTATACTTGGTTTATCGTAGGAAATGGGGAAAGAATTCGCTTTTGGGAAGATTTGTGGTGGGAAGACCAAATCTTTAAAGACCAATATCTAAGACTATATCAAGTAGTAATGGATAAAAATATTCTTATATCTTCAATTCTCGGTTCGACTCGCCCTTTCTCATGGAACTTTAATTTCCGTCATAATCTAACCGATTCTGAGATAGAAGGTCTAAAACGCCTCATGCACTCTCTTGATTGTATGAACTTATCCACTTCCGCTTCAAACGCGAGATCTTGGTCCTTATTGTCTTCAGGATTGTTTACAGTCAAGTCTTTCTTTACAGCCTTGTCCCAAATGCCTGATTCATCTCCATTTTTCCCCACTAAGTTTGTATGGAAATCTCAAGTCCTTTTCAAAGTTAAGGCCTTTGTCTGACTTGTGGCACACAAGAAGGTAAATACCAATGACTTGCTACAATTGAGGAGACCTCACAAAGCTCTTAGCCCTGACATATGTAAGTTGTGTATGGAGCAAGGAGAATCAACAGATCATCTTTTCCTCCATTGTTCAGTGACGTTGGGGTTGTGGCACAGACTTTTTCAACTAGCCAAGATGGATTGGGTACCTCCGAAAAACATTTCAGACATGATGTTCATCAATTATAAAGGTTTTGGCAAGTCCAAGAGAGGGGTAATTCTGTGGCAAAACGCATGTATAGCGTTAATCTAGGTTGTGTGGCGGGAAAGAAATGCTATGATATTTGAGGACAAAGCTAGGAATTTAGAGAATCTTTGGGATTCCATTTATTTCCTTGAGTCCTTTTGGGCTTGTTGTTTAGCGGGTTTTAAGGGCATCCCCCTTAACGTATTACAATTTGATTGGCTAGCAATGTGTAGATCCAATAGTTCCAATGGGATGGCCTAGTGTATTGTTATTTTTTCGTATTGTTTAGTTTTACTTTTGGCAGGAGGATTCCTCATCCTCTTTTTGTACTTCTTTTTCTATCAATATATTCATGCGTGGTTTCCTATAAAAAAAATAATAAAGACTTGTGAAGCCCTAAACCATTAAATTATACCATATTTAATCACAAGTATATTGGTCAGAAACAGAGCAAAATCTTATGACATGCAAAGACTAATTTTATTAACCTATCTAGAAGCATGATAAAATTAAGAAAAAAATTGTACAAGATATTCAAAATGTCTATATTACAGGAAAAATAACAACAAGATTAAACTACATGGCAAGGATTTTTAAATTAAGCCAAACAGCCCTTGACTATAAAGTAGGGTCAGTGCAATAGGGGTAGGAAAAAGTTTTTTTTTTCTCTCATTTGAAGAATTTGTTTTCAACAAAGCTTGGTCTTAAAATTAACTTTAAAAAGTATAGATCAAGAGAAAAATATCAAACAAAATTAAGGAAATCAAGAAATAATTTATTTTTACAAAATCAGTTCGAGTGTCTAGAATAAAGTCAGAATGAGACTTGTGTAAAAACTAATTTACATCTCTCAATTGAAAATTGATTTTAAGCTCAAATAAAGTTTGATTGACAAGTTTAAAAGGTTAGGAACACGTTGCAAGTATGAAAAAAGATTAGAAAAACCCTAAACCATTCGATTCCAATTTTTCAATTTAGTGGTCAGTAATACAACAAACAGTGGTAGTAGACTCTCAAAAAATTAAATATATGTGCGACTTTACCAAGTCCCTGTTTAACATACACGAATTTAATTCTTGCATCCTTAACATTATATGATCATTACTAAGTTCATCAAGGTAAAGAATCATTCCATTTTGTTTGGAACCATGAACTTTGATTCATATGTTACAAAATCGAAATTCTTTTAAAAATCAATGGAAAGATACATACCAATTGCAATTGGTTGCATGTCTTTTGAAAAAAAATGATTTTTTTTTAACCCTAATGACCTAAGATGAATTTTTAAGAAAAGTTAGAGGATTGATTTATTTAAGAAAAAGTTTGGAAAAAAAAACAATTTTAAAGACACTAAAACACATAAAATATCAAACAACCCTAGAAAAGTGTAGGGTATGAAGATTAAGTGGTTGTAGCTGAACAATCTAAACATCTCAAACAAACCCAAAAATAAGGCTAAAGATCATAAAAATCAAATAAAGAATTTCTTAGCCACTTATCATGTATTGTCAAAGAGTCCCAATCAAGTGAAGAAAAATTCCAAATAAAATAATCATAATTTTAATTCTAATAGACATCAATCAACAATCAAAATGATCTTCATTATCTACTCCAAACAAAGAGAATTCCAATGCCTAAGCAATATGAAAGGAAAAAAAAAAAAGGAATGGAGAGATAATCATTAGCACTATATATGCCGAAGATTAAAAGAGAACATACCTCAAACTTTGAAAAATATGAATCTTGCTATACCACGCCTCTAATCCTTCAAGATTTCACCTTTTGCCTCTCAAGATGCCCTCTTTCCTTCTCAAGATGTCACTTTTTAATTCAAGATCTTACCTTTCTAAAGTCTTGTCTTCTATCCACTCAATGTTGTGATCAATCCTTCCCATTGGCATGAATATCTTCAAGTCTCCAATGAGTGATCTTCTCTCAAAAAATTCCTTTGGGGTGAAACTCCCCTTCTCCCCTCTCAATGTGGGGTCTAAGAACTTTCCATCTCCAAGTCGTGGACTCTCTCCTTAATGTGGCAACAAGGTCTCTCAAGTGCGCCCCCCACTCAATGGCGTGATGATCTCTTTAGGGTGATCCTGCACCTAAACCTTGTCATGAAATTTATTGCTTAATAACGACTAATTTAGGAAAAGTTGTCAACAAGTGAACTGTAACCCTTTCTACTGAAACTTGTTCAGCATATGATGGGAAAGTTCGTCTACCCTCTCTCAATCTCTCCAAATCTCCCAAAAAAATTTCAATCCATTTATCCCTCCAAGATGTGGCAGCCGTGTGTGATCTTAAGAGTCTTTCCTCCTTAAAAAATCAATATGGCGTTAAATCCCCACATGGCAGCCCTCATCTCTCCCAAAAAGAATCCTTTCCTTGCTTCCAAGATATTCTTACCTTCCTAAAGAAAACTAAGGCAATCGTGTTCTCCCTCCAAGTCTCCCAAAACTGTGTCAAAGAGGATCCTATCTAATCTCGAAAATTTCTAATTTGATCTCTGACTCTCCAAGTCGTGGACTTCCCATTTTGATTGCCTTACTTAAAAATTCTTCATGACGTGTGAATCTTCAAGAGTCCTATGGGCAGCCGTGTATCTCCAAGAATCCCTTTTTCCAAAAGAACATCCTAAATGCCATGAATGATACCAAAGAGAGTCCTTTCTGTGGCAAGGTCTCTAATGCCATGTGTATCCCTCCAAAAAGGAAATCCTTGTAATTTCAAACTCTCAAAGCCGTGAACTCCTTCAAATCTTTCCAGCCCCATGCACATGCTATGCAAAGTGATATGAAACTATCCTAAAGTGCAACTAAAAATCTACGTAAAATGCATTTGGATGAACTAACCTAAAGTGCACCTAAATGGAATGAATTAAATATGCACCTAGATAAACTAATTTAAAGTGCAACTGAACTTAAAATGTAACTAAGAATTTCCTCAAATGCAACTAAGTAAGCTAAAATAAGTGAACTAAACGTAGAATGCCACTAAATGAGCTTTCCTAAGGTGTCACTAAGTGAGCTAAGCCAAGGTGTCACTAAGTGAGTTAAGCTAAAGTGCAACTAAGTGAACTAAGTTATGGCATAACTGAGTAAGTTAAGCTAAAGTGCATTTAAGTGAATTAAGCTAAAATGCCAATAAGTGAGTCAAGCTTAAAGTGCAACTAAGTGAACTACGTATGATGTGAAATTTTAACATGATTGTTTATATTCAATGTTATTAATTGTTCACCAAACTTTTATTATTTTGGGAAAACCCTTGACTCATTTTTAAGGTACACACTCTCCTTTCTTATTTGTTTAATTCCATGTGATATGTATGCTTTGTGCAAGTATTTTATTGCTATGTTCTTGTTTGTTTTTATTATTGTCACCTTCGCTTCTTGGTATCCACTGATTTACAAATTAATTGTCATAGTTACCTCAATTTAATTAGTTGAAACTTGTTTTAGGGCTTAGAGATATGCTACCTCATGATACCTTCCCAATAGATAACCTAATCCCGGACTTAGACTTGGTTTTCAAAGATATGTTATCCCAAAGGAGTCATTTTTTAGAATTTTATTTTTTATTTAATTTTTCCTTTTAAAAATAAATAAAAATAAATCATAACTCCAATTTTTTTTTTAATTATTTTTTTTTACAAAAAAACAAGTTTCATTATCAAGTGGGACACATGTGAAAAATGCGAGTCCACAGATCTATATTCATTGCATTCAATCAAGGAGATGCACTTAGAAAAATTCCTTTCTTTTTAAAGTAAACTTTTATTGCTTGGTTGGTTATATTGCTGCTTTTAGCCACTTTAAGTTTGCTCAGATCTAGATGAGACCCGTCAAGTGTTGCATTCCTATTGGCATTAAAAATCCATCCATTTGTGCAAAGTGACGTTAAGAGGTATTGTGTGCTGAAGGGTTTGTGATATTAATATCCATCCCAAACAAAAACTCACACAGGACATCTTCTCTTCCCCCCTCCCTCTCCTCCAATATTGGTTTTACCATCTTCTTCATGTTATTCTCCCACCAAGAAATCCCAAATATTTGAAACTGGTCCAAATTAATACATATTTGCTAGGGAAATTTCTTTGAAATGCGTGTTCATCATAACCCTTAAGCGACTTGGTTTCGTGAATGATGTTTTTGGCCTTGTATTGTTGATTGCAGTTGCTCGGTGGGATGATATAGAATGGCCTTCAACCCAGGTTATGGAATCAAGAAGCGTGGAGGGTGCAATCACTGGTTATGAACCAGATGAATGGTGAGTTGAATATTATTACTTATTCTGTTGGTGAAGAGTCTATTAGAATGTGGAAACTGTTGTGATGACTGATGATAGCTGAGGTGCCTTCTTGCATTGGTAGCTTGAAAGATGATAAGAGTTAATGCATGAAATATTGAGTCTGGGTCTGAAATTTTTAGGTGAAAGGGAGGGAAAAAAACTTCAGGTTAACGTTGTGGGTTTTTGTTTATGATTTCAAATTTCTTTTCAGCTGTGTTTGTAACTCAAACTGTTTTAGCTGGATCCACACGGGTTCTTCATCCTGTGTGATAAATGGGTTTAAGCTGAGACTCCATTGCCAGTTCTAGATGATCAGCATGATTACTCTTTTATTCTCTTTCTTCTTCTGTATGTGTGGTGATCTGGGGTATGAACTTTTCAACTCTTACAGGGATGAAGAATATGATCGGGGGAAGAGGAAGAAAGTAAGTGATATAAAGAAATGAAGCGTACCTAAATGGGTGAGCAAGCTTGACTTGTTACCCTGCTGCTATACGTCATGTTTGAGGACTTTTAGCTGAAAGAGCTACTTTGTTGTTAAGGAAGTGTGCCAATCTCAACTCCTTTGAAATGTAATATCTTTGCCCAATGCCCCCCTGTTGGTTGGCTTAAAAGTTATCATATTATATTGTAAGTGTAATGACAATAATAAAATAGAAATAGTGAGATGGTTGTCACACATGGAAAGCTGATCTCAGTCTTCTTCCCTTCTTTTTATGATAGTAACCTTCTCTTTTTATGATGGTTTTCAATGGTGGGCAGTGCCACTTTTTCCTTTTTGTGTTTTTTTTTTCAGTCTTTTCCATCATTTCTTTTTCTTTTTGATCATAAAATGTGACTCCCTTTTCCCATAGATGGATCCATTCCTAAGAAAAAGGAACAAAAAAAAAAAAAAAAAAAAAAATCCAAAACAAAAACATAAATATTTGTCCTCCCCTCCATTTTACAAACCCATGTTCTCAAAACATATTGAGAAAATAGCATCAAGCAAAGTGCTTTTAAAAAGATTCTGGATATGTTTGAAAACAGTTTTTTTATTATTCAGAGTAAAAAAAGAAAAAAAAAATTAAAATACATTTAATAATCAAAAAATTGTTTTTTATTTTATATTCTTAAAAATAAAAATAAAAATATTTAAAAAAAATATCTTTTAATGGTCTTTAACTATTTTAATTTGTTTTCACTTATTTTTTTATGATCATTTTTAAAAATAATTATTGAATTATATAAAATGATAAATAATAAAACATTTGATATAAAAATATATTTAAAAATAGGTTAAAAATATTCCTAAGTTCTTTAAAATATTATTTTTGAAAACTCTTTTTGAGGAGGGTTACCAAAGAAGCCAGCATATGTCCTATCTTCCCTCCTTCCAAATAATAGACCCCTCCAATTAAGTGATTAATTGAATAGGGCAAGTTTCCCTTCTAAGGAAATATTAATATGCAGTTAATTAAAGACATGTTGCCCTCCAGAGACAAGGCAGGTTGGTCTGAGACTCTGATTAAAAGCGAGGGACTGAGCTACCATTACTCTCACCGGCATGTCCGCCATGATTGCCAGATTGTGAGCATGGGGTTGCTCATCATCACACCATAATTATATCTACTGGGACCCACCTTTTTCTGGTTGCGACATTTTCAAGCGAACTTGAGAAACCCTCTGCAATCACACTAATCACATGCCCTTCTCATTCTACCCTTTTCCCCGCTCAAAACTGACGTGGCAATTGGGGGATTTTTTGTTAAAAATATTATTAAAATAAAATGATTCAAAAGATAACAAAATACAAATATTAAATTCATTATTTGACAAAATGAGTTCAATTTTTGAATTAAAGTAGTTTGAAAAAGCGAATTTACATTTCACCACCAACCCATTTTTTTAAAACCCGATATTAAAAATATATTTGATAATAATTTTAAAAAATATTTTTAATTATTTTATTGTTATCAAATATACTTTAAATAAGAAACAAATATATAAATTATAAAAAGTTGCCTTGAAAACTTTGATGCAAAATTTTCAACCATAGTAATTTTAGAATTATTTATTAAAAGCTCGGGAATCGAGATGTTACTGTTTTAAACACTCATACTTAAGGGATAATCCCATCCTATTGTTAGTTTAATGGGGTTTCGCCTTAATCCAGAAGCTGTCTCCACTAATCATGAAAGATAATCACCTAACACCAACATTTATGATGACCAAATGTTTATTATAATTTAAGAACATGACCTTACACAACATAAGATATTAGAACCTACTGTCTCCAGAAGGTCACAAAATGTGGGCCACAGTAAATATAAAATCAACCATAGGCCCAAGACCCCATTTGTAGTAAAATAAAGAAAGAAAAAATAATGTTGGGAGTGGGTTCCAACCGTAAAGGGCACAGGGCTCGAACCCATTGGTCTTGGTCCCAATTCAAACATGGAATCTAATCCTTGAACATTGATTCAGTGTTCAAATCTTTTACTAAGCGTGGATATCTATGTATGCCTTACAACGTTCGGATTTTTTTGAGTTTCTTATTATTAGCAATAAGCTTGTAGTTTACTTCTTGAGTTAGCTGTCATTAATTGATTGGAGGTAGCCCATGATGTCCTTTAATCTATAAAATTAGTGTTTTTAATTATTTTTACTTATTTTTTAAAATACTTTAAAAAATAATCATATAAGTATGAATAATAATTAAAAATAAAACTTATTTTTACAAAATATTTAAAAACGTAAAAATCATATTAAAAACATTTTAAGTCTTTAAATAGAGTTTTATTATAGAAGGTTGATCTATTTTTTCTCGTGAATATCTCGAGATATTTGATCGATTTATTTTGTCACGACTTGACCTAAGAATGTGATGAGGGAGCAATCAAACCCCATCACCTTCCTCTCAAGTGAGTATAGATCATTATTTCCATCTCATATGATATTAACTAAATGCTTTTTAGATGCAAGAAGGATATGATTTGACCTTTATTTTAGTGAACATTGTTTGGAGAATAAGTTTGCTGGCATGAGCCTGATCACTATGATTCAATGCTTGGGGGGTGTTAATTCATAGTGTGGGTTGATTTCTTCCTACTCCACCTCAATCATGAATGTGGGCTTCTTGGCTTCTCTCTCCCACTTCTTTTTTACTGTGGGTCTTGGGCATGCTCATGTCTCTCAGATAATGTGGCTGTCGTCACTTGTCACCTCAAATTTTTTTTTTTCTAATGAAGGGGACAGATCCTTTGGGTTCAAAGACAGTGTTGCCCTCTATGGATCCTGTTTTTTAATCGTATATGAGAAGGGTATTTTCGAATTTTCATGGTCCCTCATTTGGACACATCAATAGAGTATAAAAGAGGCTCAAATCAGTAGATTTTCCTAAGAGTTGAAGATTAATGATAGATAAGTCACCATAATGATGCACCCACAATATGGGTTTGTGGGGGGGCCTGAAAGCAGCCAAGGCCATAGATTGAGTAGCCGTGGCTTGAACTTGAAATGGGTCATCTCTGCAAATTTGGATTAGTTTAATGTTTAAATTAATATAATTAACTTTAATTTAATTTAATTAATTAATTAATTTTAAATTGGTAAAATATGGGTTAAGTAAATTATAATTATAATTAAATTAATTTAGATAATTATTAAAATTGGTCAATTCAAACCAAATTTATGTTTTGTAAATGGACTAAAAATTAATTTATTTATTAAAGGAAATATCTTGGTCCACACAAATGTGATCGTTTGGCTAATCATATCAAAGTTTATTGGCTGGTTTGACGGTTTAGGGTTTTGAATCTTTTGATGAAGACGACCCTCCAATTGAATGGCCAAGATGGGTCAGTCATGGGTCAGCCATGATCCATTGTTACCACACTGAGGATGGCCGCATTGTATTATTTTTTCACATGGACAGTCCCCTCCTCAAGAAAATGGGGTAGGAGAAAACTTTTTCCAATGGGTGAAGTCAACAAAACCAGCTGCCACTACCACTCATACTCCATTCAAAATCAAAATATAACGTAAAATAGCCACAATAAAATATACAAAATTGATTTAAAAAAAATATTTAAATCAAGTTTCTTGGGTCATCTTCTTTCAATAAAATTATAGTATATACCATTAATTAAATAGTTCAAACAACACTTTAGACAAAGAATTCAAATATTTATTACCCCCAAGTTTCCGCCGATCTGCACCATCACATGTAAGGTTTGAAGAAATTTTAGGTTTTGATGAATAATAAATCTCATTTTTAAAAATGAATGTAGAGTATGTTTGATAATGATTTTATAAAATCTTTTTAGTCTTTCTAATACTTGAATGATAAAATTTTTGAAGTGTTAAAAATATTAAAAGCGTTTTTTAAAATCATTATCAAATTGACTCTTATTTAAAATTGTGTTTGATGAAGATTTTAGGATATGTTTTTAACATTTTCAATATTAATATTTAAAATATTAGGAACACTTTCTAGAATGAGTACTGTAATAGCGTGTTTTTAATGAAAATATTTTCTCTTAAATTGTTTTCAACAAAATAAAAAATATTTCTTTAAAAAATATCATAAGTGATTTTTCAATGTTATAATGATTTTTAAAAAATTTAAAAGTGTTTCCTAAATTTGATCAAATATCTAATTTAAAAAATATATATTTTTTAAATTAAAAACGTTTCATAAAATCACTATCAATACTCTAAATCAAATCATTTGAATGACGATATTTACTAATAATTGGTAAAATAGAAGATAGATTTCAATGATCACAATGGTAAGTTTTATTATAGTAAATAAGTACCAAAAAAAAAAAAAATCCAACAAACCCTCTTATTTTTCTTGAGAATGGAGTGTGTTTTTACTCAAGTATTTTTAACATAATCACATATCAAGTGTTTTTTTAAAACATATTAAAAGTGATTTTTTAACATTATAAATTATTTTTTATACTTTTAAAAGTATTTTTTGAAAATTTTCAGATGTTTTAATTTTTGTGTGGTTGAATAACACTTATGGACTAAAGTGATTCCTAGAATCAATATCAAACAATGCTGAATAATTACGACAGCAACAATTGATACCCAATTTATAGAAATGTGTGGTCTATTGTTGAAACTTTTCAATTGAAATCAGAATTTAAAGGGTAATTATTTTTCCTAGAAAATTAAATTCAATATTCTATTTTAAGATTTACCTCATTTAATCAGACATTTAATAAAAGTAAAAAACAAAAAATAAAAACCATTCAATTTATATTTATGGAAATATTTTCATAGACTCCGAATAAGGATAAAATCAAATTCATGGAAATGTTTATAAAATTGATGTTGTCAAAAAAAGCTGCATTTAGTCCAAGATCAGTGGAAAAAGTTTGAATTTTTGGAAGGGAAAATAGTGAAAGCAGAGAGAAAAAAACCAAAAGGATGCTGCCACCTCTTTGCTAATACTATAAAGAATTAACTATGTTTGACTGTTTTTCTGGTAAAGATTTATTTCCATTTTAATTAGTGAAAATGGTTTTTATTTAATTTAGACAAAAAGATGATGAACAGGAGTGAATGCAGAATCATTGAATTCCCACCAACAACAAGAAGCAGTGATTAATTCTTCAAAGCAATAGATATTTCTTCATCAAGCTTTCTCATTTATGAAGGCCAACCTCTGACCACGCTACACTGTCACCTTGCCTTCCCAATATGCCCTTCTCTCTCTCCTGGCTTTCATATAAAGAGTCTTTACCGCAAAATATTTGGTGAAAATTTGGGGAAAGTAAAGCTTCTCATGTTCTATACAGAGACAAAAGAGTTCTTCGTTTGGGCTGTTTCCTTTGTTGGCTTTCTTGGACCAGCAAAGACAGACAAGGTGAGTTCACGTTCTCTCTTGAAACCCAAAAACCTTCATGGTCCTCAAACCATGTGTGTTCTGTGAATAGTGGTTTTCAGCCAACAGATATTTCCAGTCATTTTTGGGGGGTTCTGGTTACAGCAAGGGCTCCCTTGGTTTTGCAGTAAGTGTTGTTTCTGGGGGAGTTTTGGCTCATTAATCATCTTTTCTTGAAACCCACAAACCGCTCTCAGCTGGGTTCTGGCGGTGGTGGTGGTGGTACTCGGGCTTTAATGGAGTTGCAGAAGCCATAAAAGTAGTATTTAACTTGAACCAGAACCATTTATGTTACTGGGATGGTGGCTTTGAAGTTGTGAGAGAGTTTTGAGGTTGTTGGAGGGTTCTGGGTTGAGTTTTCTCTTTCTTATTTCTGAGTGTTAGGACCTTATCTCCAATGGGTTTTGGTTCCTTGGGTTTTCTTCTGGTTCTAACACTGTTCTTCAGGCCTTTACCTTGTCAACAACCCAATACGGATGGGTCCTTTGTGTTGGATTTCTTGGAGAAGATGGGTTTAACATCTTCTCAAGTTTACAACTTTTCTATCCCCTTTTGCTCATGGCCAGGAGTCTTCTGTGATGCCAAAGAAGAAAATGTTGTGGGGTTGGTGGCTTCCGGGTTGGGTCTATCTGGTTTGATTCCTGACACCACCATTGGAAAACTCAGCAAGCTTCAGTCTTTGGATCTCAGCAACAACAAAATCACTGGTTTGTCTTCAGATTTCTGGAGTTTGGGCTCACTCAAGGCCCTTAATCTCTCAAGTAACCTGATTTCTGGGTCCCTTCCTAGCAACATAGGCAATTTCGGTGTACTTGAAATCTTGGATCTTTCAAACAACAATTTCTCTGGGGAAATTCCCGCTGCTATAAGCTCCCTCACCAGTCTGCAAGTTCTTAAACTTGATCACAATGGTTTTGAATGGAATATTCCATTGGGGATTCTCAATTGCCAATCTCTTGTTTCAATGGATCTCTCTTTCAACCGGTTTAATGGAACAGTTCCTGATGGCTTTGGTGCTGCATTTCCTAAGATCAGAATTTTGAACCTTGCTGGGAATGAGATTCATGGCCGGGTTTCAGATTTCTTGGAACTGAAATCCATCACAGTTCTAAACATTTCCAGGAATCAGTTTCAGGGTTCTGTAATGGCTGTTTTTCAGGAGCCACTGCAGGTCATTGACCTGAGTAAAAATCACTTTCAGGGTCACATTTCTCAGGTACATTCTAATTCTAGCTTCAATTGGTCTCATTTGTTTTACCTAGACTTGTCTGAGAATGATCTCAGTGGAGAAATTTTTCATTATTTGAATGAGGCCCAAAATCTCAAATACCTCAACCTTGCACACAATCGGTTTTCTGAACAAGAATTCCCACAAATTGGGATGCTCTTCAGTTTAGAATATCTTAACCTGTCTGAAACTAGACTCACAGGTCCCATTCCCACCGACATCTCACAATTAAGTAGTTTGAATACGCTAGACCTTTCCAAGAATCATCTTAGTGGTCAAGTTCCTCTCCCCAGTATCAAAAACCTTCAAATTTTTGATATTTCACACAACAACTTGAGTGGAGAAATCCCATTGTCACTCTTAGAGAAACTTCCATGGATGGAGAGATTCAACTTCTCTTACAACAACTTGAGCCTCTGCTCTTCAGAGTTCTCACAGGAAACTCTCCAAACATCCTTCCTTGGTTCTACAGACAGCTGCCCAATTGCTGCAAACCCTGCTTTCTTCAAAAAAAAAACCCCAAGACATGATGGGCTCAAGCTTGCTTTGGTTTTAACCCTCTCAATGATCTGTTTATTCGTGGGATTGCTATTTCTAGCCTTTGGTTGCAGAAGGAAAACCACCATGTGGGCAGTGAAGCAACTATCATATAAAGAAGAGCAAACTATTTCTGGTCCTTTTTCATTCCAGACGGATTCAACCACTTGGGTAGCTGATGTTAAGCTTGCAACATCTGTTCCAGTGGTAATTTTCGAGAAGCCACTGTTAAATTTCACATTTGCAGACCTCTTGTCTGCAACCTCAAATTTTGATCGGGGTACGCTATTGGCTGAAGGGAAGTTTGGACCTGTTTATAGAGGATTTCTACCTGGTGGGATTCATGTAGCAGTAAAAGTTTTGGTCCATGGCTTTACCATGACAGACCAAGAAGCTGCTAGAGAGCTGGAGCACCTTGGTCGTATCAAGCATCCTAATCTTGTTCCATTGACAGGATACTGCTTAGCTGGGGATCAAAGGATTGCTATTTATGAGTACATGGAGAATGGCAATTTGCAGAACTTGCTTCATGACTTACCACTTGGGGTTCAAACAACAGAGGATTGGAGTACAGATACATGGGAAGAAGATGACAACCATGGGATCCAAAATGTTGGATCTGAAGGGCTGTTAACAACATGGAGATTTCGTCACAAAATTGTACTAGGCACTGCCCGTGCACTGGCATTTCTCCACCATGGCTGCTCACCTCCAATAATTCACAGGGATGTTAAAGCTAGTAGTGTATACCTCGACACAAACTTAGAGCCAAGATTATCTGATTTTGGCTTGGCTAAGATTGTTGGAAGTGGATTAGAGGATGACATCTCTCGTGGGTCACAGGGCTACATGCCCCCAGAGCTATCTGATCCAGAATCTGGGACCCCAACACCAAAATCTGATGTTTATGGATTTGGCGTTGTTCTCTTGGAGCTAATTACCGGGAAAAAGCCCATTGGAGATGACTATCCAGAGAAAGAATCAAGTTTGGTGAATTGGGTGAGAGGATTGGTGAGAAAGAACCAGGGATCAAGAGCTATTGATCCAAAAATTCGTGGAACAGGACCGGATGCCCAAATGGAGGAGGCCTTGAAGATTGGATATCTCTGCACCGCAGACCTTCCCTCAAAGCGGCCTAGCATGCAGCAGATAGTTGGACTTCTTAAAGATATTGAACCAGTTGCGCATCGCTAAAGGAAAATTGACGTTGGTCTTTTGCTCTTTCCGTTATCTATTCATTTCCTTTTGCATGAGTTCTTTCTATATATGCTGCCATGGGAGGAAATGTACAGTAGTCCCAAGACATGTTCTGGACTTTGGTTTCTCATTTCACCTTCCCATTGTTGATGGCAGAAAAGCTTAATTTATATACACAGAAGTTTGATCCATGAAAGGTAGCATTCTTCTGAACTTTCATTCCCTTTGCTTTTGTTATGGTTCCATCATCCACATCAACAAAAGCACTCTACAGCCATTTTAGCTTAATCTTCTTAGATCAATGAGCTCATGCAATTTGGATTTTGTTTCTTGTTTGGTTTTTTTTTCTTTGCAAAGACAATCTGATCGAATTTTTCTTTTCACATGTGGTGGCAAAAGTCAGCAAAAATGCATATGTTGGTAGGAATGGTTTTGGTTTCTCTCTCAGAGAAATATGCTTCTTGATAGGCACCCCTTGTATGTAAGGCTTACGTAATCTTCTTAAGGGGTGTTTACAGAACTAGACAGATATGCTGTGGACCTGGTGTTGATTGTGAGCACCATGGCAATTGCAGTGAAACCATGGACCACCTCTGGACCATTCATTCATAGGCTATTCTCAGATAATTCTGCCCTCTCTTTACTGCTTTCCTTGTCAAACTCAGGCTTGTACATATTTTTCTGCACTATAGCCTATACCATCAGATTTTACTTTCCTACTCTGGACTTCAAAGTTGAAAGTACAACCAATGCCTGGTGCCTACTAATACAATTAAAATCACCCACTTGGAGAAAAACTGTGTATGCCATGATCATGAGTGAAAATTTTCAAATGGGTGGTGGATTGATTGGTTTGGTAGTTGAGCAGGTTGATTGAAAGTCACTGACTTTCCAGAGTTTGAAAAAAGGAAAATGGCAATGTGGAATCAGATCTCCCTGTATCTCCCTCAACTGGGCACCAAAGGTCCATGTACTTTTAGGTCTCTTAAATTAATCTGAGAAAGGTGAGCATCTTTTTTCTTGGATAATTTATGAAGGGAACCATGGGACATTTTTATTTCTTTGGTGGGGGAAGCATTCATGTGGCTTCTTTTTGACTGCATGCTTGGCTGGCCTGGAAAAAGAAGGAAAGAAAATCCTGATTCAACACAACCCCTTTGAATTCCAACATCATGAGTGAGTGATCAAGTATAAGAAATTATTGTACCCAAATGCTTTGACCCCAATTCTTATGGTAGGATTGGTGGAAATCATAACTATGACCATGTTGTTATCATTTCACCGCTAATTTATTATATGTTTTTTTTTTGTTGAAATCTAATAATGAAAAATAATAAGGTATCGATTACGTATCAACCGATGAATCTTGATGTCATTAAATTTAGGCTATTGGATAAGGGTATAAACAAGCGAGACCGAGCAATAAACAAATGAGACTTGAAAGCGTGTAATAAAAATGATTGATGATAGATATCTTTAATATGTTCGGATTATCTTTGATGAAACCTATATTTTTAAATGATCAACTCGAACACCCAAAAATTGGGAAGCATAAGATTAAAATGTTGGTTGATGAACGGCTATGAATGTCTCTTCTTGTAGATTGTAGACAAATCCACGGTGGATGAGGGCAGGTGATCACAATTTGATCCTCTTATCTTGAGGGATTCTTGGGAAATGGGCCCGGCTTGGGCCTCTAGTGCTTACCAATATCTGTGATTGGGTTCCACTTGCCAAGTCCACTACTTTGGGCCCCCCAAAATATCATATCATTCCACTCCATGGGATTTCTATATTTGTTGTTGGCTGTTGTTTGATTTGTTTCACATGCAACATGCTTTTTCTGCTTTATTTCTATGAGATTTCTCCCTATTTTTGACACTATTTCTGTATAATTTATCACTATATAACTTCTCATGACTGATAACTATTTTTAGAAAAAAAGAGCTTCAATTTTTTTTTTCTTTTTTGATTTTAAACCTTCTTTTGACCTATTGAAAGGAAAACCTAAGTAGCATTATGACATATTTTAGATGAAGACCGATAAATTAAGAGTGTATTTGATAATGATTCTATAAAATATTTATGACATTTTTAGTACTTGAATGTTAAAATTTTTTAAGTATTAAAAATATTGAAAACGTTTCCTAAAATTATTATCAAATGAGCTCTTAAAGTGCGAGTGATAATGATTTTAGAAAATGTTTTTAATATTTTTAACACTGAAATGATAAAAAATTTTAAGTGTTAAAAATATTAAAAATGTTTTCTA
Source organism: Vitis vinifera (assembly GCF_030704535.1). Classification (NCBI taxonomy): domain Eukaryota; kingdom Viridiplantae; phylum Streptophyta; class Magnoliopsida; order Vitales; family Vitaceae; genus Vitis; species Vitis vinifera. The sequence goes on along the minus strand of NC_081815.1, from coordinate 7,516,141 downwards.
AAATTACTATCAAACAAGTTCTAAAAGTCTATTTGACAGTAATTTTAAGAAGTATTTTTATATTTTTAATGCTTAAAAGATAAAAATTTTCAAATACTAAAAAAATTAGAAATATTTCTTAAAATCATTATCAAACGGAGTCTAATTAGTATTAAAATAAGAATAATAATAATAATAATAATAATAATAATAATAATAATAAAAGAAGCTGAAATGTAATATTATTTTGTGGGGGATTTTTTTTCTTATACTTCAAGTAGCTAAATAGTTGAGAAACCAAAAATAAAAATAAAAATAAATAAAAATTGGTTGTTAGAATAAATGTGATCTATAAAGAGGCATCCAATTCTGATTCCCCACTGCATTATTTTAGAGGAGAATATGTGAGGTTCTTCAGACCCGGGGGGACTGATGGTCCAAAATCTGTCACCTCCATCACCATTTTGTAACTTGCAAGCAGCCATTTTTTTAAAAAATAATAATAAATAAAAGAAAGAAAATCCACGTAATAAAATTAATTCTGAATTATATTTATATGTTGGATAATTCCCGTCTCTATCTGTCTTTCTTTTTTTTCAGTACTTATCTTATATTTTAAAAAATTTATTAAAATTTTTTCTAAATTTAAAATAGGAAAGACATTTTAATATTTATATTTTTTAAACAATTTTATATATCCTTACCTTTTTATCTATTATTTAATATTGATAAAAGTAAAAAATAAAAAATATTTTCTAATAATATAGAACAATTGAAAAATCAAGATAATATAATCACAAAAAAATATTTTATAATATATAGGTTATATTTGATTCCAGATATTAAGGAAAGAAAAAAGGACATTAAATTTTTTTTTTTCATGATTTTTCATAAAAATTATGAAAGAAATTAAATATAATTAAAATTAGTAAAAAATATATATATTTTTTAATTATTTAATTTTTATATAATAAAGTTAAATAATTTAAATAAACTTAAAATATTATATAAAAATATTTTATTGACTTTATATATATATATACTTCACTTTTTTTTTCATTATGTTCAATTATTCTACTTTATATATATTTTATTTTATTTGCATGAAATATAATGAGGAGGAAACTGGAGGATAAGGAACTTGAGGGTAGGTGTAGCCCTAGAGAGAGAATAGAGGGAGGAAGTGGATCCAAACGCACCCTAATAAAAGGCAGTAATCTTTGTTCAGAGAAGTCTTCCTCTTCTTTAATTCATTCTAGAGAGAGAAAGTTAGAGAGGGAAAGTTAGAGACATGTCTGACGAGGAACATCACTTCGACTCCAAGGCTGATGCTGGGGCTTCAAAGACATATCCTCAGCAAGCTGGTGCAATTCGCAAGAATGGCTACATCGTCATCAAGGCCAGGCCTTGCAAGGTCTTCTTTTCCTTTTTCCTTTTTCCTTTTTCCTTCTTTTTTTTTTTTAAATTATTTAATTTTTTATTTTTTCTGCTTTTCTTTTAAATTTTTTGGGTGCTGATGTTTGAATTTATGTGGGTTTGTATTATATCTCTCAGATCTTTATGGTTATGTGATGTTATGTTGATTTGGGTAATTTGTAGCTGTATTTCTTTTGCTGGTTGTGAGTTCAATTAAATAATTGCATGAGGGTGTCTGGAGATTTATTAATTGGTGTGAATGAAAATAATATATATATTTTTTTCAAATAAGAGGAAATTAAATATATTTTAATTGATATAATTTGTGCTTTTTTGAAGATTTTTTGATATGGGTATTTCTTTTAGAAATTAAATGTCCTGTATGGGAGTCTTTGTACTGACACTGTTGTTATCCATAGTTGAGCATGCCTGTGAGCTTAATGGAAAATCCCAGATTGATTATATGGAAGCAGAGTTCATGATTGAGAATGAATGACCGCCTAAAAATGTCAACTTAACTTGATGCACCTGGCTTGATGTTTTGCATCTTCTTTCAGGGGGTTTTAATGGGTAAAGACATATCACCACACCCGGGGTATTGCCTGAAGCCGAAAATGTGGGGCTTTTCTAATTTCTTTTGTGTAGTGAATGACCCTTTCTATGACGGTGTTGGCCCTAATTGAATAGCTTAATTTTAAATTTATGGGTTGGGTGTGATAAATATGGGTTCCTGAGATCCAATTATCATAAATAATATACATATGAGCTGTTCTTGAATTTGAACTTTTGTAGATCATGCATCATGTGTCACATGCCTTCTAATTTTGTCTTTTTCTCTCTCTCTCTCTCTCCCTCTCTCTCTCTCTCTCATCAAATTATGGTAACCTGAGCCATTCTGAATTTTGACCAGAATGTGTGATCAAATGGTGCTTTCTTTCTTTTCATACTTAAACCTAACAGATGTGGTGGAATTTCGATTTTCATCATGACAAAGTG